>NC_083402.1:122159229-122849229 GCF_020745735.1 Hemiscyllium ocellatum | reverse complement strand
TTGTCATGCAAGTTCTTCATGACATTGGCTTACTGTCTTCAACTGCTTCATCAGTGACCTTCCCTCCAACGTGAGGTTAGAAGTGGGGATGTTCACCAAAAATTGCGCAATGTTCAGCACCATTCACGATGACTCAGACACTGAAGTGGTCCAAGTCGACTAATAAGCAATTATGTGAAGGTGTCAGGCAATTAAAACCTCCAAGAAGAGATCATTTAACCATTGCCCTTTGACATTCAATGGTGTTACCATCACTGCCCCAGTATCAACAATCTGGAGATTCGGCAACATCCGAGGAGAAGGAAAATTGACGTTTCTGGCAAAAGCCCTTCATCAGGAATCCTGACCTGTGCTTTTCCAGCACCACTCTAATCTTAACTTTGATCTCCAGCATTTACAGTGCCCACCTCTGCCATTCTGGAGATTGCCGTTGACCAGAAATTGAACTGAAGTAGTCGTATATAAATTATGTGTAAAGTCGCCATAGTCCATAGGGCAGCACTTTCATTGAGTTTAACTTGAGGATCACCACACTCCAGTGTGGGACAATGTTAAGACAGTGGGACCTTTATGATAATCTCAGCCGGTGCAGGAATTGAGCCCATGCTGTTGGTGTCACTCTGCATTACAAACCATTTATCCAGCCAACTGAGCTACCCAGCCCCCAATTCACATATGTACACAATGACTACAAGACAGGTCAGAGCAGTGAGTAACTCCCTTTCTGACACCCCATAGCCTAAGTCGAGAGTGTGGTGGACTAATCCACACTTCCCTGGATGAGTGCAGCTCAACAGCACCCAAAAAGCTTGACACCATCCAAGCTAAAACTAACCCACTTTAGTTGCTATCACAAGTACAAACATTCACCGCCTCCACCACTGATGTTCAGAATCAGCAATGTGTACTATTTACAAACTGCACTATAAAAATTCATCAAGGCTGCATAAACAGCACTTTCCAAACCCAAGATCAGTTTTGAGTTGGGCATTAAATGCTAATTCAGCCAGCGTTGGCCACATTCCCATGAATGAGGGAAAAGCTTCAAAAGTAAGTAAATCAAGGCCAAACCATTTGAGCAAAAGCAATGAGCTGACTTGGCTGGAGGCGTGAGATGAAGCCGGAGCCATGGATCTGGCAAAGAACAATCTCTTATCCATGTAAACGTTATCTTTTACAGGCAGTAAAACTGGTCCAGCAGATTTCCATAAAATTCAGGTCATGTCAGTCAGTTTCATCGTCTCAGAATCAGACCTTTTAGCTGTTACTATTCTAATATTAGCCAACAAACCTCTACATGCACCAGTTTCCAGTGAAATCATTACGCTTCTGAGAAAGCTGATCACAGCTAGGTAACATGCGGAAGTAGAAATAAAGGCGGGTTCTAGGTCCCAGTATGCATTTCAGATGTGCATATGATTGACCTGGGAACAGAGGATGATGTGATTAAGATATGAGTAAAAGGGCTGAAGGTATAATTAGATTAATTAGATTGGAAATGGACATCAGAAATTCAGCTGCAGCAAATCTGTTATCTTGCTTGGAGAGTACAGTAAATACTGTGTCACACCCCCTTGCCAGTTTTACAGTATTTCAGACAAGTTACTGGAGTAACTGTATTCCAGTATTCTAGGTCAAGTTAGTATAAGAGTGAAATGTAATGTATCCCCTGTTACTTTGGGTAATAGCAAAAAGGTGCAGTCTGGCTGAAGGGAAGGAGCTGGATTCAGAAAATGAGGTTAAATTGAGCAGAACCATGATCAATATTCATATATCTGATGCCAAGGACTTGTTAAGAGGGCCCAAGTGAACTTTAAGCAAGGAAAGCCAATTGATAAAATAAACATGGTAAAGACAATTTGCAGGCAATATTTTGGTTTGACCAGTTCCAGAGGCACAGTTAGAAGCATTAAATAAAGAACTTGTGAAAAATAGTGAAGTATCTCATAGAATAAGAAATGATAGAATTATTGTTCATTTCCCTTCATGATCAGTCAGAGGAACAAGTACATGTTGAAAGAGTTTTGGTCAATGGCTACAACAAGAGGATAATTGAGTCTGCATCTATTACAATTGATAATTTGAAAAGAGAGGCCATATTTTAAGAGTTGCCAGAGGTATTGGTGTCTGATAACGCTCCATGCACTATATCAGAAGAATTTGAAAGATTTGAAATGGAGTCAATTACTCAGTTGCGAAAGGAAGTGTGCAGTTGGGAAGGAGATCTTTGGAGATGGTAAGGATAGTGATGGATATTGGAGAATCAGTCAATAACATGTGGTGCTGAATAAAGGGACAGCAGGTCAAGCAGCATCTGAGGAGCAAGAGAGTCAACATTTCAGGCATGACCCTTCAGAACTGGGAAGGGAGCGGAGAGATGGCACAAGTATTTGCTGGTGACCGGTTGGGCAATAACTCCATTGTTTCTCTTCATTATAGGTGAGACAATTTTCTGTTCCCTTGCAGAATACCCCCATGTTCTACAAAAGTTGATTTCCTTATGAGTTGGCATTAAATTTTCCCTTTGGATAATATTTAGCTATTTAATTGTAAAGAAAGAGAAAAAAGCACAGATTAAAAATGAGTCATGGAAACCCAGGCATGATGCATAAAACTGCCGTAATGATACTAGGTGCGTTCACACATCTAATGAAGACTGGCGAGAGACTGCTTCAGTGTCACACAGGTTATTGATTGAAAGAGGAAGTCTGGAAATAGTGTGTGAGAAACCTCCAATAGTCCAAATCATCCTACAGGAAGACGGTGCAAATTGCAAAGATTGAATGTTGAGAGTCTCAAAGAATTCACCATTATAGCAAGTGTTTGCTTAAGACAAATCAATCATTGTCGCAGTTGCAGCCATTAAATGGATTTGGTAATTAAAGTCAAATGTCAGATTTGACACAGTTGATTTTGAGGGATCAACTTCAAGCTAATAGAAATAAAATGCGATGCCATGATAGAAAAGGAAAGAAGCCAATTCGCATAATTAAAAATGTGTAGGAAGGAAGAAGAAAATGCTGATTTAATTTATTTCTTGTCAATTATATTTTTGCTAAATACGCAGGTGTTAACAAACAGCACTTTTTATTTATGTGTGAATTAGTATGATAATTAAAGTTATATTTTATCTGATTGTAGTAAAATAAATATGTAAGCTAACTGATTAAATTTTGGAATTTGCTATATGTTTAGTCATATGTGCACAATTTCGCAGAGTGCATGTAGAATTTTACATCTTTAATGTACAATTTTTAAATAAGGAAGGAAAGTGTGGAGCTGACTGTGGTGTAACCAAAGTAAATTCAATAATTGCTACTTGCTGTGAGTCCACATGTTAATCTTTTCAGTTTAATACACAACAGCTGATGGCTAAATCATGGTCAGATGGGCAGATCAGGCAATGTTCTCATAACCAAAAGTAGAGGTATTTGAGGAAGTTAAAAATCTCTCACACCAGGTTATAGTCACAGATTTATTTGGAAGCACTAGCTTTTGAGGTACTGCCTTTTCATCAGGCAATTGTCAATCACCTGATGAAGGTTAAAAATCACAAGTTATAGTCCAACAGGTTTAATTGGAGCACGAGCTTTCAGAGTACTGCTCCTTTATCAGGTGGTGCTGTTGTGTGATTTTTAACTTTGTACATCCCAGTCCAACACCGGCATCTCCAAACCTGATGAAGGAGCAGTGCTCTGAAAGCTAGTGCTTCCAAATAAACCTGTTGGACTATAATCTGATGTTGTGATTTTTAACATTATCCACACTAGTCCAACACCAACACCTCCAAAAGCATTTGAGAAAGGAATTCCTGATTTTTCAGGCACAGCCACCATTAATGAAACAATTGACATCAGGAATGCTTCAGATGTCCGAATGCAAATATACCAGAGAGGTGTAGGGCTGAAATGGTTAGAGATGGGAATGAGTGAGGACATAAGCAATTTTAACATTGAAGTAGTGTCTCCTGGGTGAGAAATGTGGGCAAGCGAGTACAGGGCTGTTGGATAAACAGGACTTGTCATGTGATTGTCTCAAGTTTGTAGGGATTGAGACAAACCAAGTGTTGAACAATCAAATCTAGAGGTAACGTCGGCAGGCCAACTCACTACACTGAGCGGCTGCTCACGATGCATATTGTTACCACTATTCTCTTTAGATGTATGAAACTATTTGGTCTGTTTGGTTTTAAAGTGGTAGTGGAGGAAAATCACTACGTAGATAAGTTTCTTATATTAGCAAAATTTAGTTTATTATATATTTGTAATTATTTATGGATGACATTGTCAACAGAGACTTTGATCAGGTGTTTGGATACCAAAGGAGTGAGATCTAAGCTGTTATGCCAACCAGTCCACGTGACCTTCACCCTAATGGGTGGTCTTTATTGTCATCTCTTAGTATTAACACTTTCAGACTCTTCTACAGCAGATGAGGGTTTTCACAGCAGATGTGCTGAGGCAGGACAGAGTCTGGCAGTATTGTGGAGATGTGAAGGTCTTGTGATGGGATGGCTATGTGTTTGAAAGCTCAACTTGGAATCAATTACAATACCAATATTTCAAACAGCCTGATACAAACAAATAGCTTAATTTAGATGACAGTCATAACATGTTAAATAATCAAAATGTAGAATAAGCTTCCAGATAAGGATCTATGAAGGCAAAAAAACCCAGGATAAACTACAGCAAGGTTTTTTTTGGGATCTCTTTGGATGGGTACATTTAAATGACCTGAATGACCGCATTGCGTCATTATCTTGTGAAGTGCCCATGTCAAGTTTGCCTGACTTTTTAAAAGTTTGTGTTCATTTCTTAGTGCCATTACCTGACTCAGCATTTCCCATTTAAAACTATCAAAAAGTTTCCAGCAGTCAGGGCAAAATACCAATCTTGTGTGCTTTGAGCTTCCTTGGTTTAGGATTTGTGAATAAAAATGGTGACCCAAACAACTTTCCCAGGATATGGTTTCTGAACAAATGATGTTTGTTTTATTTCCCCAAGATTGCTCAAAATTGGTAACTGCTTAATGCCCAAGCTGCATTCCTTGGTTATAATTTGATTCCTACCCATGACGTGTTCAGACTGGCAGGAACTGATTTTCTGGTATTCTGTGTTGTTCCAGAGTTTGCCTTTGTATTTTCAAAAGCCAGGCACAGTGGGAGGAAAAAAAAACAAGACCAATTGCTTCCTGCTTTGAATTCAAAAATATGACATGGGCCAAAATTTGGTCATGTGAAAACATCACCTTAGTTGTGATCCATGCAAAATGCCTTCAAGTTCTCAGTAGATTTAGTTTTGTAACCGAAAAGGTTGATCAGTCTGTAATTGAGCAGTTGGCTCAATTCAATTGGGTCATGTTGGTGCAGCAAACACAAACATCACCCAAGTAATATGTTTCCCATAAAGCAAAAGTGAGGTATTCTAATGGGAGACCTTACTGCATTGCTGTGGATTCAGCCAAAGAATGCTTTAATAACTGGGTTTTTTTCAAATCTCACATTTTAATTACCAGATTACATGCTTGAAGAGACTCTTTGACTCTGACTCTATGTAGACAGTTAAATCATACTGTACAGCAGGGGCCATTCAGCCCATCCAGTCTGTACCAGACAAAAGTACACTACTACCTACATTCGTCTCATTATCCATACTGAATAGGATGATACTTAGTGTTTATCCGCGTACATTTTAAAGATTATAAGGTTACCCACCTTAACGACCCTTAGTGCATTGCAATTCCCACCACACGCTCTGGATGAAAAATGTTTTTCCCAATCCCCTTTTAAACTTCCTGCCTTTGACTTTCAAAAAGTTGCTCTTGTTCTTGATCCTTTGACCAAAGGGAACAGCTGTTTTATATCCACCCTGTCCATGCCCCAGTATCCAAACATACACCCCCTCTTGGGACCCCCTTCAACCTTCTCTGTTTCAACAAAGCCAACTCAAGCTTATCTAGCTGCCATTCGTAACTGAAATGTTCCATTTTGTGCAACATCCTGGGAAACCACCTCTGCACCCCTTACAGAACAATCACGTTCTTCCTATAGTGTGGTGACCAAATCTGCACACAGTACTCCAGCTGTGGCTGAACCAATGTTCTATACAGCTCCAACGTAATCTGCCTGATCTTATAATCGATGTCTCACTGATAAAGGCGAGCGTCCCATTTGTCCCCTTAACTAGCCTATTAACTTATCCTGTCACCTTCAGGGATCTGTGAACAAGCACCCCAAAATCTCTCTGTTCCTCTGAGCTTTGTAGTTTTCTGCTGTATGTGTGCTCCCTTGTCTAGTTACTACTTCCAAAGTGGATTTTTTCACATGGTTAAATGCAATATCAGTTCTGAGGCTTGTTTAACATTGAAGTTCCAGTTGGACAAGAACATTACACTTGTTTTTTTCAGTAAAAAATGTTAAGCACATCAATTTACATTTGGATTCAAATTATCTCTGTGTAGCTAGCATTTTTTTCATTGGTTTTAAGGCCAATGTTTATTGTCCAACCCTGGAGACAGTGCTGGTGGGCCACTGCCTTGAATGGCTGTCGTTTGTGTGGCATAGGTAAACCCTCCGTTCTTAGAGATGGAATTCCAACATAAGTATTTTGCTGCTCCTTCATGTCAGGATGGTATAAGACTTGAAAGTTGACTTGCAGCATGTGTGACACTACATAGCCCTGGTAAAGCTGAAGTTGAGAGTGAGGGCTCTAGAGATGAGCGTTGTCCACAAGGCAGAGTAAGAATGGCTTTGAGCTAAACATTGGGTTACGACAGCCCCAGCTCAGCACTTCTGTAATATTGGGATCTGCACTTTCACAGGCAGTGCAGTCTGATCTGAAGCTCCAGCTTCAGATCAGACAATGCAGGCTCCAGGAGAGGGTAGCAGCAAGGGTAGGTCAGACACTGGAACAGGGTTAGACAGCAGAAAGTAGACAGGCAGGAGGCTGGAAGAACACAGCAAGCCAGGCAGCACCAGGAGGTGGAAAAGTCGACATTTTGGGTGCAACTCTTTTTTTCAGGACTTGGGGTAGATGTAGGGGGAGCTGCACATAAAGGGGGTGACGGGGCAGGGTGGTGAAGTGGGGATAGGTAAAGATAGGTAGAGGGTACGACCTGGTTGGTCGATGGGAAGAATGGATCCGAATGGTGGAAGGGAAGGAGGAGAGGCTGGGAAGGGAGTTAAGGGACAGGGAGGGAGGTTATTTGAAATTGGAGAACTCAATGTTGAGTCCTCCAGTTGTAGACTGCCCAGAGCAGGAAGGGCAGCTCGGAAATGGAGCTAATTTGGTCACAAAATAAATAGTGTTAAAATGAACCTCATGACACTCTGAGATTGAAGACCATGTTAACTTAAAAGCAAAGTTAACTGGGACAAAGTTGAACAAGAACACTGCTGATTGAGCTGGGGGGTATTGGGGTGGTAGCATAAGGTTTCTTTGCCCATGTTTGACCTGATGCCAATACATTTCATTGTGTTAAGAATCCATGTTAAGGGGTTCCCAGGGAACTCTCTTCCAATAGTGTGCCACCACACTGCCATCTCTGGTAGGACTGTCCTACTGGGACAGGACAAACTCTGGGATGCTGGTGGTGGTGTCTGTAAGGTAGGAGAGCACAGCTGTCTTAAGCTGTGACTTGATCAGATTGTGGAATTGTTACCCCAATTTTAGTGCAAGTCCTAAATATTAGAGGGGAAAACTTTGTAAAGGTGGTTAGCAGTGCATACTTTTGTTATATGCAGTGGCTTGTTGGTGCCAGCTGGTTTTAGTTTTGATCAATCTGATACAACTGAGTGGCCTGCTGAGCCATTTCAGAGGCCAGTTAAGGGTCAGCAACGTGGTTCATATTTTGGAGTCAGATCTAGGCCAGATTGGGTAAAGACAGCAGATTACCTTCCCTAAAGGACATTTATGAAACACGTGTTTATAGCAACCTACAGTTCTGTGGTCACCATTAGAGCTACTTGCTCTTTATTGTAGAAATTCAGATAGATCTAAAGTAAAGTGTGTGACTGTGGTCGACAGAGATCGGAATCAAAACAGAACATGGAGATGCTCAGTGGGTCTGGCAGCTTTTGTGGAGAGAAAAAAATTTAATATTTTAAATCCAGGTGACGCAACAAAGCATTAACTCTGTCTTCATAAATGCTGCTAGACCTGGTGAGTGTCTCTGGCTGTTTCTGGTTTTGATTCAGATTTATCTGTTTGAATATCAGTTCCTCTTTTCAAGTTGCGCAATTTGGGGCTGGTTTGCCAGTTCAACATTTAATATATATGGTCAAAAAATTATCCTTTTCACCCTTAAAACAAACAATTCATTCTAATATTTTCATATTTGAGACTCACAGCAGTCTCAAGTCAAAACCAATTGACAAAATACAGATGATTTTGTGCTTTAAATAAGGACGCAAGAAGTGTAAGTGAAAAGTGAGATGGCTGGAAGATGGTTATTGAGGAACTATTAGTTTAACCACAAGTTGTTAATTTAAAAAGACCGTCCAATTCCTGGAGTTTTTGGGAGTGAGTGAAAACTACAGAAGATATCTGGATGTATGCCTCCTGGATTCTTATTGATAATACACTGACATATTTTCAACATGCTTTGAGGAAATTGCCCAGTGTGTTCAGGGGATAAAGAGATGCACCATGACGTGTGAGTCACCAGAATTTTCTGATTAATTTTCTCCATTCTGATTTGCATTAAAAAGACAAGGTTAAGGACAAGATACTGTTCAAGAACTTGATGGATCTGCACGTTAATTGTCCACTAATACATATTCACCAAGTTAAATTTGTGATAAAGATTTTTTTTAATACTCCAATCAATTAATTCATTAACAACTCTTAAATTATTTCCATTCTGTCCCAACCCTGTTCTGTAGCTCTGTCATCAGTTTTCCCCCACCCTGAGCCACTTCTCCCCTCTTTTCATTTATCAGTCTGGACCTAAATTGCCATGAACTATTTTGATTTCTTTCTACAACGTGGGTTTTCCCAGTGCTTCAACCTCATTGTTTCTAGAATCAGACTTTTGTTCCCATCATTCAATGAGGCCCCCACCCCACCTTTCTCATTTCCTTCACTGTTCCCTGTGTGTTAAGACCTGAAGTGTAACAGATTGCAGTGACATCCGCCACCCTAACAAGATCTTGAGTTAGTGTGTTTGGAACCCTTGTCATTAAAACATCAAGTTTGTTAGCTTCTGTCTCAAGAATTTACAGCATGCGAACAGTCCATTTGGCCAAATTGGTCCATGTCATTGCCACTCCACTTGAACCACTTCCCACCTTAACTTGATAGAGTGAGATCAAGTTATCATTTTGTTCCATCCTCCCTCAGTTATCTAGCGTCCTCTTAATGCGTCAATTCTTTTTATTCAAGCACTGTATAATTAGTTCTGTGCAATATCAATCTGTTTTCAATTCTTGAATGATCAGATTTGATTCACCTCGGGAAAGGGGAGGAAGTCAAGATGGATTTAAAAATTCAAAATGAAGTTTAATGGTGTGATCTAGTAGCTAAAGGGACTTGTTTTGTGTAGATTGTGTTTGGATCAGGCACTTTTGACCCAGACTTCATCTGAAGTGAAGATCCTCTATAGACATGCAGTAACAAATCTAGAATTAGAATCCCTACAGTATGGAAACAAACCCTTCAGCCCAACAAGTCCACACCAACCCTCCAAAAAGTAACCCAACCAAACCCATTCTCCTATCCTATCACCGATATTTATAACTGACTAATGCACCTAATCTACACATCCCTGAACACAACGGGCAATTTAGCATGGCCAATTCGCCTAACCTGCACACCTTTGGATTGTGGGAAGAAACTGGAGCACCCAGAGGAAATCCATGCATACACTGGGAGAATTTGCAAACTCCATATAGTCAGTTGCCTGAGGCTGGAATCGAACCTGGGTCCCTGGCGCTGTGAGGCAGCAGTGCTAACTAGTGAGCCATATGGTACAGGGAGTTAAATGATGTCATTATTTGTAACCTCTTATGTTTCTAATTTAATTTGTGAATTATAATATGACGCTTCCATCCCTCTAATACACTTTATTTGCTTTATTCATTTTTGGTATGTGGGCATTCCTTTTTAGGAGAAAGTGAGGTCTGCAGATGCTGGAGATCAGAATGGAAAATGTGTTGCTGGAAAAGCGCAGCAGGTCAGGCAGCATCCAGGGTACAGGAAATTAGATCATGCCTGATGAAGGGCTTATGCCCGAAACGTCGAATTTCCTGTTCCTTGGATGCTGCCTGACCTGCTGCACTTTTCCAGCAACACATTTTCATTCCTGTTAAGGTCATAATTTATTGCCCAATCCTAATTATTTTCATAAAGTGGTCCAAGTAAGCGGTCTGATGGGCTAATTCAGTGCACATTTGAAGAGTCAGTCAGATTAGGGTGGAAGGAGTGCAGTTTCATCTTTTGGAGTGTATAACCACCATTATTTTTACTATTGTGGAAGGTGATTTGCAATATCCTTACAGTGGAAAGTGTGCTAACTACACAAGTTGGAGCAGTTGCAGGAAGAAATTGATGATGATGAAGCAGTCTATTGAATCGCTCAATGTATGAGAAAGACACTTTTTCTTTTGGTCCTTTAATCAAAATGTAATATTTACTGAAAGCTGGGTGGTGTATTAATGCCCTGACTGACCTAGTTTTAAACTCATTGTTGGTATGGTATGTTCTTGTCCTGTTGGCTGCAATTACTTTGGGCACTTGTCTCTTTTTTAAAAAAACTCTAAAAGTGAATGTTATATTATGAGGCACGAATAAGCAGTGTGATATTTTCCTGGATAGCCATTGCTGACATCTTCTGGTATTTTGTGCTATTGGCTGAGGGCTGTTTCACTTCCACCAGTCCTCTTTTGTCTTTGCTTTGTCTTGCCTCCATCCAGTGATGTGTGAGAGAGAGAGTATCCACAGAAGAAGCACTATTCTTGAACAACAAGATTTATTACGTGATAACAATAAGGGTCAGGTATAATTATAAAGACCTTGGGGAGCTGGTCTGCTCTGACAGCAGGAATAGAACCCTTTGTCTTCATGCTCTGAATGACAGCCCACCTGCTCTACTGATGCCACAATGAACCTCTTTGGTATCTTCTAGCTTATACAAAATTCGGCAGCCCTCCCCCAAAACCAATGATCTCTTGGACGTTAAACTAAGGCCCTGTTCAGATTAATTTGAAAGATTCTTACCTATATTTGGATGTAGATTAAGTATATATTACAAGCCCAATATAATACTTTTGTCAATACTCCTTAAAAACTTCTTAACTTGACATTTTTCTGGGATACAGCAAGACACTGGGCAAAAAAGAAGATTGCGGCATTGAAGATGTGTTTTTGTTTCAATTTCATGGAAATTTTTAACTTAGTTTTGAGTCGATTGGAGATGGGGGAGTGGATTGGAGATGGAGAAGTAGATAGAACTGACTGGTTGGGCACTAAGAAACCAGTTGGGTAGTGAATGTTTATGTTTTCATTAGCTATGCAGCATATAATGCATCAATCATATCCTGTCTCTGGCAGTCAATGGGGAAAATGAGGATGGAGACATTAGCAACAGAAAGTCACATGAAGAAACTCCGGGAATATGGTCATATCAGAATTGGGAAGCATAGCTGCTATTCAAAATATTTTGTTATGTAAGGCATTTCGCTTTATTTTGGAAAAATAACAAGTCATTGCTGAATGTGGTTTAATTTTGCTTTTTCTTTCCTTTTTTTTGACTTGAATAATATTATCCTGAAAATTATTTGCATTCAAAGAATGTCAAGCAAATTACAACCAGTATTTTTCTTCATCCTGGTCACTGGATGAAAGTGGAAAGAATAGTTTTAAATAGAAATTGGATGTAGAATTTGAATCATGGAATTAGTTTAATAAATGACTCATTTATTTTCTCTAGTTGAAATTGGAACAATAAAAATTGTACAACTGGAAATATTGTTACATAGTAGAATAATCGAAGGTAAGAAGTCCAAATAACCCTCACTGAGATGATAGAATCATCTCTTGCCATCTTCGATTCCTACAGCACAGCATATTGAAGACTTTTGTTTTCAATTGCATGTGGCAATAAAATACTACAGGATCTTTCTATTTCAAGCAGTGCCTTTAAAAAAAAATCCCTGCAAAGTCTACCAAAATACGTTTTAAATACTTTATTCGCTTTGGAGAGAGACTTTTTTTTTCTGTTTACCTATTTTCTGAAGTGTGTCGACTTGCTATTGCACGAATTGTTATCCCTCTATCACTACTTCTACAGTCACCACAAAGTGAACGATTCCATTCAGTCCATTGTTCCTGTGCTGATGTTTTGAAGGAGCTATCCAATTAGCCCTTTCCCTTCCTCAGAGTCTGACAAATTTTAGTTTTACAGTGTAAGTCTGATTATAGCATGGATGTTGGAGTCCAAACAATTTTAGCTGACATTATAACTGGTATGGTTGCATGGTCAACTACTGTAATCAGTTTTCTTTCAGTGGGGGAATGCGAATTCTGATTGCTGGTCTCCTCCATCTGTGTATATATTCATAGTGTGTGCTTTTTAAAATCAAATAGCTGCGTGAGATTGAGGCAAAAATTAGAAAAGGCAAAAGTACTACATTTTGGGTGGAGAATGTAATTGCCAGTTGTCATATTTAACCAAGCTGATGGGCTGCGGGAAATGGCAACTTGTGCAGGTAGAGATAATATTACTTTCAGCTCCCCTTGTCCGTTATCTGTCAGAACTGCAGCAGAAGATTCCTAGAATTTCTGCAGGAACTACATACATCATTTGCACAAACTCCTCTCCTTTCTGTATCTATGTAAATTGCCTATGAGTAAAGCAATTATCCTTGCACGTTCTTGTCGTGGTGATAATCACCCCTTGGGAATTGGCACGTTGCATTGGATTCTCTATTTTTGGAAGCCATGAGATCTAGTACTGAATGCAAATTTGCAGTATGTTGACCC
Source organism: Hemiscyllium ocellatum (assembly GCF_020745735.1). Lineage (NCBI taxonomy): Eukaryota > Metazoa > Chordata > Chondrichthyes > Orectolobiformes > Hemiscylliidae > Hemiscyllium > Hemiscyllium ocellatum. Next base: position 122,836,252 of record NC_083402.1, on the reverse strand, counting down.
ACCTTGTATTGGACTTCAGAATTTATCCTGTTTTCATTTAAAAAGGTATATTGAATCTGTTTGAATGAACTTTTTGAGGCAATATATTCCAGATCACGTCACTTTTTTAAAACTTTTAACAAACACTTGTTATAAAAACTATTAAATTCAGTAAATCTCGAAGTATTCCTGTTGTAAGTATAAAAGTACTCTTCAATTCGATGTAAAAGCCAGGTGAGAGTACAGTCTACAATGTATGAGAAATCTCAAAGGCTTCATCTACTTTGAGGCTGTCCGACAGTCTCTTTCTTGGCACACCCCTGAAAATTGTTGTTTGTCGGTCTCTGTAAGCATTGAACTTTGTACCTTGATTTATTATCCCTGAACCAAAATACTAAACTATGAACTACTGTGTATGCTTGTCAATGCTGTTTAAACATTTGAACATTTAAACACTCAATATCAAAAATATAATTTTTATACTAAAGACTTTAGTTTTCTGCTAATGTCAACTGTTACAGTTTTGCCTATTTTCAGATGTTTATTCTGAATAGTTAGCTATCCTTACATAAGAAGCCATTTTACATGTTTACGATCACGTGACCACTTGTGTAACCTAACCCGATGGAGATTTGACACATTGACAGCACAAGTCTCTTTACCTACTGTAGATACTGTAACACCATAACTGCAAGGAACAGTCTGTCAGTTTTAGTTTTGTAATTAAGTCAACATTTCTGACCTGTACAGTGAGGCGCTTGAGTAGATGGAATGTGATTTCAATCTAATGTTTTATTTCTCTGTCTTAACTTTGGTGAAATGGGAAATACTCTCCATGCATCAGTAGGTTGTGGGCATGTAATTGCAGTTGACACTCCAGTACAGTACTTTGGGAATGTAGCACTGTTGCAGGTATCATGTTTCAGATGAGACATTAAACTGGGATGCCTTCGGCTCTTCCAGGTAATTGTAAAAGTTCTACTGTTGCTATTTCAGCAGGCAGGAGAGGAGGTCTGGATGAGTGGTGCTGCAAGAGCACAGCAGTTCAAGCAACATCTGAGGACCAGTAAAATCGACATTTCGGGCAAAAGCCCTTCATCAGGAATAATGGCAGAGAGCCTGAAGCGTGGAGAGATAAGCTAAAGGAGGTTGTCGGGGTGGGGAGAAAGCACCATTGAGTACAGTAGGTGAGTGGGGAAGGGGATGAAGGTGATAGGTCAGGGAGGAGGGTGGAGTGGATAGGTGGAAAACAAGTTAGGCAGGTAGGACAAATCATGGGGACAGTGCTGAGCTGAATGCTTGGAAGTAGGGTGAGGTGGTGGAAGGGGAAATGAGGAAACTGTTGAAGTCCACATTGATGCCCTGGGGTTGAAGTGTTCCAAGGCGAAAGATGGGGCGTTCTTCCTCCAAGCATCTGGTGGTGAGGGAGCAGCGGTGAAGGAGGCCCAGGTCCTCCATGTCCTCGATTGAGTGGGAGGGGGAGTTGAAATGTTGCGCCACAGGGCGGTGTGGTTGATTGGTGTGGGTGTCCCGGAGATGTTCCCTAAAGCGTTCTGGTGGGAGGCGTCTAGTCTCCCCAATGTAGAGGAGACTGCATCGGGCGCAACGGATACAATAAATCATATTAGTGGATGTGCAGGTAAAACTTTTGGATGTTTAAGGCTCCTTTAGGGCCTTGGATGGAGGTAAGGGAGGAGGTGTGGGCACAAGTTTTGCAGTTCCTGTGGTGGTAGGGGAAGGTGCCAGGATGGGAGGGTGGGTTGTAGGGGGGCATGGACCTGACCAGGTAGTCACGGAGGAAACAGTCTTTGCAGAAGGCGGAAGTGGGTGAGAGGGAAATATATCCCTGGTGGTGGGGTCTTTTTGGAGGTGGCGGAAATGTCGATGAATGATTTGGTTTATGCAAAGGTTGGTTGGGTGGAAGGTGAGTATCAGGGGCGTTCTGTCCATGTTGCGGTTGGAGGGGTAGGGTCTGAGGGCGGATGTGGACGAGATGCATTAGAGGGATCTTTAACCACGTGGGAAGGGAAATTGCGGTCTCTAAAGAAGGAGGCCATCTGGTGTGTTCTGTGGTGGAACTGGTGGTCCTGGGAGCAGATACGGCGGAGGCGGAGGAATTGGGAATAGGGTTGGCATTTTTGCAAGGGGTAGGGTGGGAAGAGGTGTAATCCAGGTAGCTGAGGAAGTCAGTGGGTTTGTAAAAAAAAATGTCAGTGTCAAGTCGATCGTCATTAATGGAGATGGAGAGGTCCAGAAAGGGGAAGGAGTTGTCAGAGATGGTCCAGGTAAATTTAAGGTCACGATGGAATGTGTTGGTGAAGTTGATGAATTGCTCAACCTCCTCACGGGAGCACGAGTTGGCGCCAATGCAGTCATCAATGTAGCAGAGGAAGAGGTGGGGAGTGGTGCCGGTGTAATTACGGAAGATGGACTGTTCTACGTGGCCAACGAAGAGAAAGGCATAGCTGGGGCCCATACATGTTCCCATGGCTACCCCTTTGGTCTGGAGGAAGTTGGAGGATTCGAAGGAGAAATTATTAAGGGTGAGGACCAGTTCGGCCAAAGGAATGTGTGTGTCGGTGGAAGGGTACTGTTGGGGACATCTGGAGAGGAAAAAACGGAGGGCTTGGAGGCCCTGGTCATGGCGGATGAAGGTGTAGAGGGATTGGATATCCATGGTGAAGATGAGGTGTTGGGGGCTGGGGAAAAGGAAATCTTGGAGGAGGTGGAGGGCGTGGGTGGTGTCTCGAACGTATGTGGGGAGTTCCTGGACTAGGGAGGGATAGGACAGTGTCGAGGTAGGTAGAGATGTGTTCAGTGGGGCAGGAGCATGCTGAGACAATGGGTCGGCCAGGGTGGTCAGGCTTGTGGATCTTGGGAAGGAGGGAGAACCAGGCAGTGTGGGGTTCCCGGACTATGAGATTGGAAGCTATGGGTGGGAGATCTCCTGAGGTGATGAAGTTCTGTATGGTCTGGGAGATGTTGGTTTGGTGATGCGTGGGGGGCCATGGTCGAGGGGGCGGTAGGAAGAGGTGTCCTCGAGTTGGCGTTTGGCTTCAGCGGTGTAGAAGTCAGTGTGCCAGACTACCACTGCGCCCCCTTTATCTGCTGGCTTGATGGTGAGGTTGGGATTAGAGGGCTGTGCGGTGAGGCTGAGAGGTTAGAGTTGGGGGGAAACAGTGACCTCTGACTGGACGCCTCCTAGCAGAGCGCTTTAGGGAACATCTCTAGGACACCCACACCAATCAACCACACCGCCCTGTGGCGCAACATTTCAACGCCCCCCCCCCCCGCCGAGGACATGGAGATCCTGGGCCTCCTTCACCGCTGCTCCCTCACCACCAGACGCCTGGAGGAAGAACACCTCATCTTTCACCTCAGAACACTTCAACCCCAGGGCATCAATGTGGACTTCAACAGTTTCTTCATTTCCCCTTCCACCACCTCACCCTACTTCCAAACTTTCAGCTCAGCACTGTCCCCATGACTTGTCCGACCTGCCTATCTTGTTTTCCACCTATCCACTCCACCCTCCTCCCTGACCTATCATCTTCATCTCCTCCCCCACTCACCTATTGTATTCTATGCTACTTTCTCCCCACCCCCACCCTCCTCTAGCTTATCTCTCCACGCTTCAGGCTGTCTGCCTTTATTCCTGATGAAGGGCTTTTGCCTGAAACATCAATTTTACTGCTCCTCGGATGCTGCCTGAACTGCTGTGCTCTTCCAGCACCACTAATCCAGAATCTGGTTTCCAGCATCTGCGGTCGTTGGTTTTACCAAGCAGAGGATGTCTGGTTTGGTCTCAATTTCTGGATCCACATCATTGAGAAAGAAACCTATTTATTCAGTCATTATCTCATTATTGTTTGTGGGATCTTGCTAAGTTCTATTGGCCGCTGCATTTCCCACATTTCAACAGCAACTCTACTTGAAATTCTTCATTGGATGTAAAGCACTCCCAGGACAATCCAAGATTATGAAAGTCGCTTTTCGTTTGTTAGTTTGCTCCTCCAGCCCTTTCTAAGGAGGAAATTGGTAAATGCTTGAAACAGTAGAATTCTGTTTGTTTGAGAGTCCATCATGAAATGGGGCACACCCACTGTTGGTTTCTACAGTAAACCCAAACTATTTGCAACAGTATGTGTCTGCATGATGTTGCAACTACTTTTGGGTTTACTGTTGAAGTCAGTTGTGGGTGTGGCCCATTGCATGATGGAATTTCAAACAAAGTTCAACTGGGTAGAGTTCAATGTTTGAGTATTTGCTTATCAAATTCTCATTGTGTATCAGGAAGCTTTTACATTGTGTAAGATTCCAAATTGGAATAATGTGAGGTAAGAAAATGCATTCGCTTATTTTTGAGACCTCTAGAAATATTGAATAGTCGGAGTCAGATGAATTGTTATATAATGTAAATTGGTATATAATGTGAATTGTTATATAATGTAAATTGGAGGTAGGCAAAATGCTGCAGGTGGAGGTCCTGAAATAATTCTGTCATTTGAAACAAGTTTCTACTTTAGATAAAAGCTACTATATTAATCTGAGCTCCTGGTTTGGACCCCATCTGGGAGAGGCACCAGTGGGTGTCTTCAGGACATTGAGCCTGCTTATCAATCTTTCCTACTTCAAGTTTAATTTGTCGTCTTTTGAAACCAGGATACAGTGTGCGCGCGCGTCTATGTATGTACAATGTCAGGAAGCAGTGAAAACATCATTCTTTTAATATTATTTCATCATCTCTTCAGAGGGCTGTTGGGATATTAAGTAGTCTTGACTCCTTATAGCAAGATGCTGTCTTTCTACTCCCACTAACAAATATCTTGAACAGGAGAAAAGAGAACGGAATTAATCTGAAAGCTCTTTCTATCAGAGCCAGAGAATGTCTGATGGACCAATGGCGGCCTCCTGAATTGTGTCATTCTATAAACAGCAGGAGATTTCCCGGGACTGATTAGTCCCACGCTGTTTGCTCTTGGCACTGGATAGAACACACATGCCAAAGTATTTTAATTTTAAAAGGACCAAGTGATAGATTAGATCAAAAGTGAAAAATGTTTCGGGCAAATTATTAAGTGACTTGGTAACCACTACTCTGGAAGGCTGTCAAAAGCTTCCAAAAGAATTACTGAGCAGGCTTTTAGTGTGTTATAACCATTTGAAATTCATTAAAAACGGGCTTTTCAATAGGTGGATTGAATGGACTGGTCCTGGGACAAACAGCATAAAGTATACCAGCTTGTTTAAGTGTTTTTGATGTGAACTGAACAGGAGTTTCAAGATTAGCTTTCAGCTCAGTTTATAGAGCACACGTATTAACGGTTTGAAAGGAAAGCTTAAAATGTAGAATTGCTTGAGAAGTTGTAAGAAATTGCAATAGTCTTTGCTTTTCTTCCCATCACTTCTGGTTAATCTGCTAGTGTGTTGTAAGTTACAATTTTCATGACTAAAGTGTTGTTTGAAAATATCACAGCGGACGGATCCAGGTCTTGGCTTGTGTTTATTTGTGGACATTCCAAAAACGTCAAGATGCTGAGAGCTGGAGGGCTAGCAAGATGATATGGACCCCTTCCTGATGAAGGGCTTATGCTCAAAATGTCAATTCTCCTGCTCCTGGGATGCTGTCTGACCTGCTGTGCTTTTCTAGCACCTCACTATTGACTTTGTGGCTCTGCATAATTGTTTCCAGATCAATTTGTGAATATTATACCATGTTCCCCCTGTTTTGTAGACATTAGATCCTGAAGCATGATGACCCTCTAAGATCTAAATCTCATTTGGCTTGCTTGTGAAAAAGTAACTGGACAAGCATTCCTTAATAAATGTTAACACACTGAATTGCCCAAAATACTTGAGAGAAGGAAGGGATAGCCATCAGTGGCAGCTAATGGCAGGAGATGTGATTGGAGGGAGGATTTGCGACATGTTATGTCAACAACTGTGGTCTCTACTTTTTATGAGATCCACTTCTTACTGTATGGACCTGGAAGATATCTAATTCTCTAAATGTAGAAGACTGCCATAAACTGCGATACGAGGTTATACAGTTCATAGAACTGCTGCAACGTCGGAGGCCATTTGACCCATCACTGCCAGACTTTTGGAAGAAAAACTCCATGAGTACCACACTGTGTCTTCCATTTAGCCCTGCAGCATTTTCTCTTCAGATAATTATCTAATTTTTTTTAAAATGTTGTTGTTTTTTCCATCACAAATCCAGATCATCTTCACTTGCTGCCACAAGTTGAAGTTTTCCCTCATGTTGCCATTTGTGTCTTTGATCATTCATCTTCAATTGGTGTCCTCTAGTTCTTGGTTCATTCCACCGTTGGGAAGTGTTTGCTGCCATCTGTTTTGTCCAGACCCCTCATGGTTTACAACATCTCTATCAAATCTCCTCTCAACCTTCTTTCAGGAGAGCAGTCTCAGCTTTTCCTGTCTCTCCATGTTGTTTCAATGCTCTGTGATTTTTGGAAGTGGTGTAGCTGGTGTGAAGTAGATCAGCTAGATGCAAGAACAATCCTACAGAGGAAAGAGTTGTCCAAAGACACCATTCACTGCCCAATCACACGAAATATTCAAGAGCTGTTTTAAGTTATTTCCATTGAAGCTTTCATCAAGGACTAATACCTAAACAAATAATACCTGGTTTGACATGGGCTGTGCTAGTTATTGTTGGAAGAATATCAATATTTGTCTGTGATGCTGACGCAACTAAACCCAGAATTTCTTAAAACTCGAGAGCAATTCTGAAGAATTGATAACCGTTCAGTGGAGTCAGAGAGATTTGGAATAACTAACTGGGCCTGTGACAAAATAAAGACAGAGTGAAGATAACATCAGCTTTGAAATTTCCAGCACCACACTCTCAACTTGAAAATTCATGGACAGAGTGATAGTATAGCTACATAAAAAACAAATTTTTGTTTTTTGAGTCTGCTTGTTTTCTGCCAATCAATAAAGGAATTTTTAAAATACTTGAATACCTTATTTCTACGTCATTATTTTGCTGTCTAAAATGCTCCCTTTTTTTTTTGTTTTTTAATCTTTAGTAAAAACATTCCTGAAAATGTGTTGCTGGTTAAAGTACAGCAGGTTAGGCAGCATCTCAGGAATAGGGAATTCAACATTTCGAGCATAAGCCCTTCATCAACATTCCTATCAAGTTGAAAATCAAGAATGGTGGGGCCTCTTTAATTGATATAACTAGTTTACATGTTGAGCAACAGAATGCACAATTAATGGTCATGAAGCATTTGAGTTTTCAGCTCTCCTCAGGTTGCCCTGGAGTCTGTAGGAATTGAAGTTGAAACTTCAGGGTACTGTTGGGAATAGGGGGGTATGGGGAACTGAGGAATGATTTGAGGGGAGGCATGAAGCAAAGTTAGATTTTTATTTACTTTTTCTTTCAGTACTTTCATACATTACGGTAGTTATGATGCAGGAGGCAGGGAAGGATTGCCAACGAGATGAATCTGATTAGGTACAATAAAAAAAACAAGAAAGATCCCTTTCTGGTTAACTGTGGGGGGAGAATAGTACACCTGGGAATAGACCACTGGGAGCCATAGGCGTGGAAGAGTTAACACTGGGAGATCACATGTTAATCTCCAGGTATGCACCTAGAAAGAGTTAATGACCTCAAGCTTCTTGTCAGTCATTGGAGAAACCTCTTTGAAGCAATTATCTCATTATTTCTACCTCGTAATAAAGTAAAATGCCGCAAATTCTTCACGGAAGATTGTCATGGTACACAATTCAAGTTGAGTGAAATAATGACATAGGGCAAGTACGGTAAGGTAGGCTTTCAAGGCAAAAATTGTAAAGGAGAAAAGAGCCAGTGAGGCTTAGGGAGAGAATTCAAAACTTGCAGCTTTGGCAGCTAAAGGCAGGGCTGCCAGTAAGCAATTGTTGCCTGCATTTCTGAGCAGTCTGCTCCACATCTAGTTTACACATTTAATTACATGCTTTCTCCTATATCCCTGTCAACTGAGAAACATCATTTCGAGTTTAAAGGCCATAGGGGCAAGGTTTGTAAAGGTAGGAGGGAAATATAGTCAAGTCACAATTAATCTTGTTGAAAATTTAGTCATGAGATGTGGTTGTCACTGCCATGACTAGCATTTACTGCATGTCCCTAATGGCCCTTAAGAGTTGATAGTGAGCTGTGTTTTCGAATTGCTGCAATCCATTTGCTGTAAGTAGACCCACAATGCTATTGGGGAGTGAATTTCAGGACTGAAGAAAAGCAATATATTTCCAAGTCAGGATGGACAGTGGCGTGGAGGGAAACTTTCAGAATTGGTATACCTTATATCTCCTGCTCTTGTACATTTTGGTGGAAATGGTTATGTTTTAGGAAGGTGCTGTCTAAGGACTTTTTTTCTGAAGAATTTCTGTAGTACCTTTTGTAGCTGATGCGCATTCCTACTGGGTCAGAGGTGAAGGGAATGAATGTTTGTGGATATGGTGCCTGTCACAAGCAGCTTGACACCATCCAGGACAAAGTAGCCTATGAGTGTTTCTGGAGCTGCATTCATGCAGGCTAGTGGAAAGTATTCCACCACACCTGTCACTTGTACCATTGCTCATCCAATTCAGTTTCTGGCCAATGGTAACCTCCCCAGGATGTTGATTAGTGGAGGATTCAGTGATGGATTGTCTCTTAGATGGTGCTGAAAATGTGTTGCTGGAAAAGCGCAGCAGGTCAGGCAGCATCCAAGGAGCAAGAGAGTCGACGTTTCGGGCATGAGCCCTTCTTCTTAGATGGTCGTTGCCTGACACTTGTGTGAGCTGAATGTTACTTGTCACTTCTCAGCCCAATCAGCATCTGTCTTTGGGTTTCAAATACCTGATGTGAAAATTTTAAAAATACTTTCTCAATTCCTTGACAAAGTCTTACAGGTGAGATGAGATCAGTATACAATCTCCCAGTATTTTATTGAAGTTACATTAATTCTCCCTTGTAGATTTGATCGTCTTGTTTGAGATGACAGCAGCACAAGAACTCTGTTTATCTGTTTGCACACGCCCAAGATTTTGTAGGGTGACATTTCTTGAAAGGCAGTAGCGGGGTTGCTATTTTTACGTCATTGTGACAATGTTCTATTTTAATTACACTTTCCTTCACCAATCAATAGCTTGCTTTCATCTCTAAGGGATGCACTGGTTTTCCACAAGGGGCTCTTCAATTCCTCCTCTTCCCTTCCCCTGGAAATAATCCTGGAAGCTTCCTAGCATTTTCTGAAAACTTTGTGATTTGTTAAAAATCACACAACACCTGGTTACAGTCCAATAGGTTTATTTGGAAGCACACAAACTTTCGGAGCGCTGCTCCTTCATCAGGTGGTTGTGGGTTTTGTTGGCTTCTTTCCACTAATTCAACTTGGAAAGGTCTAAATTTCCATAATTTTTCCAGGAACTGGCATGGGCCAGAGGTTAAGACAAAATCAATGAAATGTATGGGATTCTTAGCTTTATAAATAAAGGCATTCAGTACAAAAACAACAAAGAATTTATAGACCAGTAAAATGTTTCATAAATCACTAAATTAGACCTCAGTAGTCACCATTTCCAGGTGATGCGAATGTCAATCCTTTTTCTTTCTGGTTTTGCTGTCTGTCACTTTCTATCTCTCCCTGTTTGTCATTCTGTCTGTCTCCTTCCCTCCCAATCATATCTCCGTTCACTTGCTGCCTCTTTCACTTGTCCCTATTGTATGGCATTATTATAGATTCTAGATGTTTACAACACAGGAGCAGGCCATTCAGCCTATTGTGTCCATGCTGGTCAATTACATTCTGACTACACTCCTCCTGTTTCCAGCACTTGGACCGTAACCCTGGAGGCTACACAATACAAGTGAATATCTAAATACTGCTAATAAGTTATAAAAGTTTTTGACTCCATTACCCTTTTTAGGCTGTGAATCTCAGACTACCTCTGGGTGGAAAAAAATATTTCTCTTCAACTCTCCTCTTTGTCTTCTACCTCTTACTTTAAGTCTGTCCCCTGGTTTATAACCCTTTTACTGATGGGGGACAAAAGTGCTTTCCTAATCGTCCTAGGTTATGGAGTGGCATAAATAAGTTCTTTCCAATCTTCATTGATCCATGGAAAACAATCCGAGCAAATCCACTTAACTTTAGTAGACGAACCTCCAGCCCAGGCAGCATTCTGGTAAGTCTCCTCTGCACCTTAACTAGTGTAAAAACATCTTTCCTATAAAATGACCAGAATTTCCTATGGGAAGGATGTTGCAAAACTTGAAAGGGTTCAGAAAAGATTTACAAGGATGTTGCCAGGGTTGGAGGATTTGAGCTTTGGGAGCGGCTGAATAGTCTGGGGCTGTTTTCCCTGGAGTGTCAGAAGATATGGGGTGACCTTGTAGACATTTATAAAATCATGAGAGGCATGGACAGGATAAATAGATGAGGTCTTTTTGCCTGGGGTGGGAAAGTCCAGAACTACAGGGCATAGGTTTAGAGTGAGAGCAGAAAGATATATAAGGGACTTAAGGGGCAACTTTTTCACACACTGGATGGTGCGTTTATGGAATGAGCTGCCAGAGGAAGTGGTGAAGGCTGGTACAATTGCAGTACCTAAAAGGCATCTGGATGGGTATATGAATAGGAAGGGTTTAGAAGGATATGGGCCAAGTGCTGGCAAGTGGGACTAGATTAAGTTAGGATATCTGGTCACCATGGATGAGTTGGACCAAAGGGTCTGTTTCCGTACTGTACTGCTCTGTGATTCTGTAACTGAACTCAGTGTGCCGATTGTGGGATCACCATCATTTTCTACAGTTCCAGAGTAACTTCTCTGCCTTTGCGTTCTATGTCTCAGCTGATATTCCTTCTCCACTACCTTGTCTACCTGTCCTTCAGGTATCTGTGGATATGCACATCAATTCCTTCTAATGCTCTATACTTTCCAAGGTGCTTCCATTTATAAAGTGATATGAACTCTTTTATTTTCTATAGCAGCTTATGTGATTTACAAAAAAAAGTCTACAGGAACAAACTGGTGTCTACCTGCCTTATCCCAAGATGTTTTGCTCACAAGAACGTATCTCACTTGATAGGGTTTTCACAGGGTGAGGAAGGTTTTTCACTTGGTAAGTGAGGAGAATCGCAACAAGGGGCCAAGGATTTTGAGGTATTTGGCATAAGAGCAAGTGAGGAGATTAGAATTTATTGTATGTGGCAAGTTTTACCATCTTGAATATGCATTGGATTGAAATGGATTCAAAAGTAACTTTGAATTGGGAATTGGATAAATCATTTTGAGGGATAAGATTTGTGGGCCATGGGGAAAGAGCAGGGGAGTGAGACGAATTGGTTAATTCTGTCAAAGAGGCAGCAGGAATGCAATGACTGACTGAATGGCCTCTTACTGTGCATTATTATTCCAACAACAGCCTTCACCAATCTGCAATGTCGCTATGAAGAACAATAGAATCTTGCTAAATTCTTTCAGCATGTGTCAGACTGTTCACCTTTGTTACTACTGCAAGTGTGTGGTTGATGACCAAAGTCGATGACCATAGTAAACCATTAAATTGTTCTGCTTAATAATCAAAAAATTATATGATTTGTTTTCAAATAAATTCTCGTGTGTATTGTTGATTCTCAGCCATGACACAGTTGTTGGCACTCTTGCCGCTGAGTCAGAAAGTTGTGGGTTCAAGTTCAAGTCCAATTCCAATACTTCACAGTAAAACACAAGGCTGGTCCTCTCTAATATTGAGGGAGTGCTGCATTGCCAGAGGTGTGTCTTTAGATAAGTTTTAAAACTGAGGCTCTGTCTTCCCTTCCAGTTGATGTAAAGGATCCCATGGCTGTATCTTTAAACTAGTCTTCACCTTAGTGTCCTTTTTAAAAACTTAACCCTTAATCAGCATCACTAAAACAGATGAACTAGTTATTTATCACAACACTCTTTTTAGGAGCTTGCTATGTTCAACTTGCTTCATTGTAGCAGTGACCACATTTTAAAAGTATGTCATTGGTTGCACAGTACTTTGGGATGTTATTGAGTCATGAAATGCACCATATACCAGGAGATAACTAAGTGGGCTGTCAAGTTTTGCCTGAGACCTTGTTAGAGTCACAATGAATCTCTTGCCCCATTATTTTCTTTTAGACAAATTTGGCTATCTTAAGAATTCTATCCTTTTCCACACCAGTTTAAATGTAGACTGTGGCATTTGAAACAGTTCCTAGATTCAATTTACAAATAAAACAGTTCATTTTATTATAAAGTAAGCCGTCTCACAGTACGTTTTGTTTTTTTGAGAAATGCTCATATTACATTTTTTTTTAATAAAAAAATCTAGATTGGTTACAAAGTTACAAGTCAGTGACATATAGTTGTAGTTATCATTGTGCTCAAAGTTGTTACTGTAGTATCTGAATCCAAAAAAATGGCTTTCAATAAAATCTCTTTCACTAAGAGAAGAAAATGAGAATTTTAACAAATTGTAATGATCTGAAATGTGCTGCCTGAAAGGGCAATGGAATATTTTAATAAAGGAATTAGATAATGGGATGAAGTTTATAAGATTTAAAAGACATTTGGATCAGCACATGAATAAGAAAGGTTTGGAGGAATATGGGCCAAGTGCAGGTAGGTTGGACTTGTTCAGTTTGGGATTATTGTTGGCATGGACTGATTGGATGGAAGGGTCTGTATGACTCTGGTGGAGCAAGGAGCAGACGAGTGGGCTACTTAGAAGACTGTTTCAGAGCCACCATACGATGGACTAAAGGCCATATCCTATACCCTGGGATTGTGCAATAAGCTCAAAGGGTTTTATTCCTTTACAGAAGCCGAAGTCTCCCATCCAGTGAAATTTGAATCCCGTTAGGATGGCTCTGACAGGCAGAGTATCAGATGTGTTGATATTCCACATGCCTCATTCAACATGAGTCCCATGCAACCAGAGGAGTTGACCAAAGGCAATTAAGATTACAATGGCAGTCACTTAGTAGAAAAAGATGACTCCTATAATGCAACACAGGAGATTCAATAAAGTGTCACAGTACATTTTGAAGCACTGTCACAGTTGTAATGTATGACTTTATGAAGAACAATTAAACACTCAAACAGCAATGAGTGATAAAGATCAAATATTGCAGTTTATTATCTGTTTGTGTGACATTGATGGATACATTGAAGAACATCACTGGTTGTGTATGTTAATGGCCACTGGATCTTACGTGTCTACTTAAGCTAGATGACCCTGATTTAATTTGCCATTTAAAGAATGGCACCCTCTGATACTGGAGCTCTTCCTCAAGACTGATAGTGGAGTGTCAGCCCAGATCTGTATCCAAGTTCCTGGAGTGGGGCATGGATCCAAGATGGTCAACTATCTGATTCAAAGACAGATTGCTTACCTACTTGAACCACTGTTGACATCTCTCAGGCTTTTCTACAATCCATGGTTTATACAAGTATTTTTTACATGACTTTATGACAACAGGCACCACTGGACAATGGAAGGCACATGGCAGCACCTTTCTCTTTGACTGGATTCTTCCATTTTAGTCACTAAAACCATCCTTTGGGGTGCTTCACTGGATTTAAGGCAATGTACAAATGCAACTGTTGTAAACATGAGAGGTGAGGCAGTCGGCAAAATCTGTAACATGTTGCTTTAATGTCAACCATCTTGCTTAAAAGAAGGAAAAGAATGTAAATATTGGACATGCGGTTACATGAGCAAGCTTTTGTTAGTGTTTCAAGGATTATGATTTGTATATTTCACAAGAAATGAGAAATAATGTTTGCATGGTATTTGGTCAAATGTCATTACTTTTTGCTTGAAAATGTCTGGCTTTTTTTTAACGTAAAGATATTTTCCTGCAGGAACTAGCTTCAGAGGTCAGTATCCCATCACCAACTCACTGTTTATTTACATGTGTATCATACTTGACACTGGTCTGGCTCCCTCAGAGTCAGCTCTCAGTGAACAGAATCTCTGACACTCCTGTTTATATCTGCCAGCCTGGGCTCCTCGATTGGACCAGGACCTGGTCCAATCAGGGTACCCATATTCTGAGGTCCACCCTGGCTGACCTCATTACAATTACTATGCTACATTTCCCAGCTATTGCTTAAAAACCCTTAATGTTTCTAAAAGAACTTTGGATTTGTTTGTCGTGACTGCAATACTGAACAATCTAGGGCTCTTCTCTCTAAAAGAAGTGAAAAGTGATCAAGATCTTTTTTTATAAAAAGAGAAACAACAGGTTAGTGAATTTCAAGAGAAATATCGACTTGGCAGTGCTGAGAATGTGGAACTCGCTATCACAGAATGGTAAGGGTGAAAACTGTAATGTATGGTATTTGGCATACATTTATGGGCAATCTGGATAAGCACACAAAGGAGGAAATAATTGAAGGTAAGGCCAGTGGCGCGAGGTAAAGTTGGTCGAGAGAAGACTTCTATGAATATGAATATAAACACTAGCATAGACCACTTGGCTGAATGGCCTATTTTACACACTGTCAGCTTTCATTTCGCACCCGTGCACAGAATACATGAGTTTTCACCTGAAGGCAATTTGCACAGATATTTAATGAATTTTTTTTATTGTTGTACGATCAATAAATTTTCTTTTCCACTTCAAAGGTTGTTTTCTGTTTAATCTGGTTCTGTGAAGTTTGCAAACCAGTCCTAAATTGCTACACATCAGAGAGGAGAATTTCTGAGGGGCAGTTCTTCCTCCCTACCTTTTATCTCAGCCTGCTTGGCTCTCTCTCTTATTCCTGATGAAGGGCTTATGCTCGAAACGTCGAATTCTCTATTCCTGAGATGCTGCCTAACCTGCTGTGCTTTGACCAGCAACACATTTGCAGCTGTGATCTCCAGCATCTGCAGACCTCATTTTTTACTCGCAGTTCTTTGATAACTTGGAAAGATAACCACCAGGTCAAATATTGAGTTAAGCACTTTGAACTTAGCCTATAAGCTCTGGGAAAATCCTCTTGTTCATTCTCACAAAACTCTGCCCAAGTACCGTTTTATACCAATTTCTATTTGCCCATCTTGTGCTCTCAATGGTTCCCAGTTTGACAATACCTCTCCATTAAAAGTAACATCCTTTTGTATGAATTCCTCCATGACTTGCAATTTATTATCTCTGTAACCTTGTACAAACCTCTCGAATTATCTGCAGTTCTTCTAGTCAACTCATCAATGGAGCCTTGCCTTCATCTGCTTGGGCACTAAGATCAGGAACTCCCTCCCTAAACCGCTGCTTATCTCTTTCTGTGTTTGTGCTATTCCAAATAACAATTGTTCATGCAGATTAATACAAGACTAAGTTATAGTTTATTCAAGCAAATGGGTAATACAAGCACTTACAACTGGTACAGAATACTATCTGTTAAGATGTGAGTTGATCAGTCTTTGCTTCATGTTTCCTATTTTGTCTTTGGATCTCTGACTCATCTCCTTTTCATTAGTGCTAGGTTCTCATCACCAACTTTTCTTTTTGGCTGGGGGTGAAATTGTATTTCCAAGAACCACTCCTGATGCTTACTCATCTTGAACTGGTATGTTTCCACACAATTCTTTCTGTAATTTCCTCATGCTGCAGTTTCAGTGCATTCTTAGAGGACAGTTTGTGCATCTTCCAGGCACAGCATGGGTTGACCAGTTTATTTGTAGTTCTTCTATTTGGTCAATAAATCCACATTCTAACTCTGTCTCACCACGTTGAGTAGGCCACTGACAAAACCTATCTTTTGACCAAGCTTTCAAACATCTGCTGTAATGCTGACTTATGTGATATAGTGCAACATTATGACTGATGCTCCTATCAAATGCTTTGGGGAATGATTATTCTACGTAAATGCAAACTGTTATTTTTAGCCATTTGTAATAAGAACAGAAAATGTTGGAAGTCCTCTCATCTGCCTGTGTCTATGGAGAAGGAGAAACAGTATTTCAGTGATCTTGTATCGGACCTCAACTCAAACCATTAACTTTGCTTCTCTCTCCACATAAGCTGCTGGACCTACTAAGTATTTCCAACATTCGCTGTTCCTGCATACAAATTCCAGAATCCCTGGTGCTTTTCTTTTTGTTTTATGCTATTAGTACTTGCACTAAACCTTTTGTAATATACTCCTAATTGCCAATTTCAAACGTACAAGCAATTTCTCACTGCCACAAACACAGTGCAGCAAATGATGAACAGTAATCCAATGGTACTTATATAGCATATCCCAATAAAGCAATATGTAATATTAAGCATTCTAATTCACTCTGGTGGTATTTATTCGCATTTTTAACATTAGTAATCGAGTCAAACCACCTACAGAAACAGCTGTTGAGTTGAGAACATCAGTGGTTTTCTTTTACCTCCCCCCATATTGTCATGTGGCTCCAGTTCTTTGAGTGGGTTGCACTTTAAGAGCGTAACAAGGCATTAGTCATATTGGTACTGTCGCTGTGTAATTGGGGGCTGGATCGAATGAGGTGGGACTATTTGCTTCATACATAAATGCCTGTCTGAGGGGTGGAGAAAAGAGTGATTGTCAGTCTCGTCAGTAGGAAATGTTTTTGGTATTCGTTGAAACGCTTCCTGCATTAATGATCATGAAATGTCAGTGATGCTGAATATTATGATTTATACTGAAATAAGAGTTTGTTTGTGAGCCAGTCTCATTGGGATTTGAATGGTAAGGGCTTGCTTTTTAACAAATTTTATTTTAGGAACTGAGACAATTTATTATATGTTGGCTAGTGTGCCAAAACAGCGATAAACCAGTGGCACATATCATTACCTGGTATAAGAGTCATGGATGCAGCTGGAGGTGAATTTGATGGGATTGATCATCATTGGATGTGATGTAGCGAAATGGCTTCACCTTTTGGTCTATATCTTAGAAAGACTTGAGAAATCTGCATGAAGGTGCAAGATATTTCTGTTGTTATTACTGGGATTGTGGTGTGTGTCAGTAGATTCCATCCACCCATGTATACATCAGTTATTCAGATCTGAGTAACCAGAACCACTAACTTCAGCCCAGTCAAATTCTGGATGACATTTTAACAGCGATGACACTCCTAAAAGTATTAAATTTGCTGTGAATTTTGCAATACTATGAGGTCAAACAATTTAAAATGTATTAGTTTTTTTGTAACTATTCCAACAATTTCCCCATTTGTTTATTTCAGTGTAGCTCATATCAGACTATTGCACTGAGCAATATAAAGGAGTGTTTATAAAATACTACTTTTGAAAATTGAGATTTGTTAAGTTGACTTTGATAGGCCATTTCCATTCAAAAAATGCTATTCATAACTACCTGATGAATTATTGTGACTGTGTTTTGAATGCAGATTAGCCATCCTTGTCTTGAGGTCGTTTTGGTAAAATCCTCTGTCATGCTTAACATTTTCATGGAGCATCTGGAACACAGTCACAGTCTAGAAACAAATGATTGGCCTTTTAGGACTGAGGTGAAAGAAATTTCTTCCCTTGAAAGGTTGTGAATATTTCGAATTGCCTGCCTTAGAAGTCTGTGGATGCTCAATCGAAGATATTCAAGACAGATTGGTAGATTTGGAGGGAATTGAGGGCTATGATAAAATTCAGGTAGGAGATCATGGTTTTCATGGATGGTAGAACAGGATCCAAAGGGCTGAATCGTCAACTTGAGGTCAATTTTTTTCTTTGTATTCTAACAACAGCACCACCCATTCCTTGTTCAAAGCTTTTCTTATGAAAGTGCACGATGCAAACATTTAATAGCTGCATTTATAGCAGGACCTGGAAATACCAAGATTGACTTGACAATTTGTAGAGAACATTTGTTCTCATCAACTTTTCCAAAGCATGACTGTCAACCTTCTGGAGCTCACCGTTGATCAGAAACTTAATTGGACCAGCCATACTAATAAGTGGCTGTAAGAGCAGGTCAGAAGTTGGCTACTCAATTGAATGCTTAATACCCCTGACCCATTAAATGCCTCTTCACTGTACATGAGACTCCAGCCAAGAATTTGATGGAATACACAACTGGCCATAAGAGTGAAGAAGCTTGTCAGCATCCAAGGCAAAGCAGTTTATTTAATGAGCACTCTGCACTGAGCCCTTTGTCCACCCCATCTATCACTAACAAACCACAGTGTGGTCTTCTGGATGCAGTTCAGTAACTTTAACATCTCCCAACCTCATGAACACTACTGCAGGGGAGGACATGAGTATCATTGTCCTAGGGGTAGTGTAATCTCCTAAAGGTATCCTCCTTGTCACATTGTCATCCTGACTTGGATGCAAGCTTTACCTTTGGGTCAAACTTCCTGAAAGCAGTTGCCTCTTGCCACTGAGGGAGAACGGGCGGGGCAGGACATTTATAGGAAAATACAGCTCTCTCGCAAGCTCATTCAATTCGACTGGACAGTAAGGAGAACGTTCTGTCCCTTATACAGTGTCATGTATGGAAGGAGAAATATATTGTGTAATTAAGATGTTGCGGAAGGCATCACTTTAAGGTTATCTTGGGCAGAGAATTTATTGAAGTTGTTGTTCCTGTTACACGTCAAGCATGGAAAGAGCCTTGGCATTATTTTGTCCTTACTTGAAATCAACAGACAAAATATTTGCGGTTGAGTGTGATAGATAAAAGACACCGTTTTAAGAACTAAGCAGGACTGAACAACTTGTTCAAGCGATTTTGTATTTCTTCAGTGTACACTAAATTTATCTATTCCTTGTGAAGTCACCCTTTGGTTTATATTGCTCGTTTGGAAACTTGTTAATGATTTCTGAGTGTGTATCAAGTCACCTTTGTACTTTTTTTTATGCCATATATTGTTTGAAGAACTTTGGCATCTTAATCAAAAGGTACCTCTTGTATTGCCTGAGAGCTATAAATCATTCAATTTGTTCTCCATAGTTAAATGTGATTGATTATTTGACAACAGGTGCTTAGTGTTTTAGAGAAATAGTTTTAATGCGAAATGAAATTTTGCAGAACACGACAACCTACAGTACAACTGAATACTCAAAAAAAAAACTTTTGTATTGAACACTTGAAACTGGATTCCAGATTTGATTTGGTGAACAGTGCAGGTAATTTGACAGTTCAACATGGCATCACAATCTGATTTTGAAGTCAGGTTTGCTTCAAATACTCTCCTAAATAGGACGATACATTCTCAAATCTCAGATTCTTTCTTCCTTTCAGATACTTTGTTTTCAAGCATATAATGTTTTGTTTGCCATAATTAAAATGTTTCCGATGAATGGGGAGTCCAGAACCAAAGATCACAGTCTAAGGTTACAGAACTGGATATTTCGATTAGAGGTGAGGAATTAATACACCCAGAGCGTGGAGAGCCTGTGACTTTCTTTGTCACAGAAAGTGTTTAAGCCCAAAACATCTCTCATTTTCAAGAAGGATTTAGGTATATTTCATAAGGTTGAAGGGTTGAAAGAGTACAGGGAGAAAGCAGGGACAGGGCACTGAGTTGAATGATCAGCCGTGGTCAGGTTGAATGGCAAATCAGGTTCAAAAGGCCAAATGCCTGCCTCCTATTTCCTTGTAATTCAAAGAATGGTAGTTTCATCTAAAAGATGCACATTTGTAGTGGGTTTTATATGAATTCTGCAGCATAACATTTTAGCACAAATCTATATTTCTGCACTTGTTCACATTTGCCTTTTGGAGAGCAGTCATGTCACATTTTATTCCCTGAGGGTCATGTGATATTAATCTCTGTTAGTGCGTGGTGACTTGACTTCATTTGCTAAAGAATCTGAGATTTATTGAGTTGTACTTTTGCAGTCAGATGGCCTTTCATTTCACTTCAATGGTAAGGCTTGCATTTCCTCTCTATGAAAGCAAACTTACTCTTACTCCCCTTGTTCAGCCTGATGTCTTGTTACAATTTAATTGCTTCAGCAAATGGGATTTGTATTCTCCTGAAAATTAATTGTTACTCCCAGAGAACTAATAATGTGAGATATAAAATGTGTAGTGCCGTATGTGGGCATTATATTAGCCACAGAAATCCTTGTTGCTATAATTAAATAATTGAGTTCAAATGAACCTTGTGTTCCAGATTCTAGTCTTTAGGCAGCAAAGGAGTTGAGGACAAATAAACTCTTTGTTGAAAATAAACAGGAACAAAATCAGCAATACATGTTTTATTTTAGCAGAGTTTGTAACAAATAGTTTAGTTACAAAAACGTGTGCTTTCATAATCTGTAAAGTTACTTGGAATGATTTTCAATATTGATCATTATGTTTTAAGGTATCTGTTTGCATCTTGCCTAAAGCATGCTCCCTGATGTTTGCTGTAGTACTTTCAGGGTGGAATACAGATATCAATGTCTGGTCAGAATGCAATGATGGCTACTCGCATCCTAACCAAGTACATTGATTTCAGGAGAAAGCAGCCCCCTGGAAAGGATGAATTTATAGATCTGTCAGAACACGTGAAGAGTCTATTGGCCTACTGTGCCTAAACTGGCTCTCTGAAAGAGCAATCCAATTAGTCAGACATCCCACCACCCCTGTCACTGCCACTGATTCTGTCTTGATATGGAACTTCACAGTTTTCCTCTCCCTTCAATATTTATTCAATCCTTTGTTTTGGAAGTCAGAATTAAATGTGATTCTGCCTCCCTTTCAGGCAGCACCTTAAAGGCAGGTCGTAACCGCCATTGCATAATAAAAACATTCTCCTCGAAGGTCATTGACGCAACTTGTGACAACACATTTTCCAGATAGCCAAGCTTTTATAGGCAAAATCTCATAAAGTAGAGGTCTCAGGGATGAAGATCTTTCTCATAATTCCTCAGCATTCAACTTAGGGCAGTTGAATGTTTCTTGCTGTCACATTGTAAATGTAATGTTTCCAATGAAAGATTACTAAAAATTCTACATTATTTACCATACAAGTTCTAAGCAATTTCTGCTCTGGTGCATACTGGTAGCTGCTCATTGTATTTTTTTAAATTTATTTTAAATGTTAAAAGAACAATAATTGCTTTAGCAACACTGCAAAATTTGGAACCAGAGAAGAATTAGTCATTTATTCTGCTTCTCATTCAGTCAAATGGTCCTGCTTGGACTGGAATAAATGTTGTGCAATTCCGTATCCTTGAATTTTATTGTTGAAATATTGGGAACCCTTCAGATGCGCAGCGTACTGTTACCCTACTTTGATATTGACTGCTGACATTTCATTGCCTTTCAACTATTTGCTTTTCAACCATTTCCCTTTCAAATCTATTTCAAAGCTTGCTACTTTTCCTGACATTTTCAGATGTGACCCAAGTTCTTTTGAAATTCTTTTACCTTTTAACTCAGAAATGCTGAGGAGGAGGGAATCGTAAATGTTAAATGCTGGTGAAAATAAATTTCCTGCAGGAGCTTTTTGTAGAATGATAACTACTTGCTGTGTAGAACCAATGCTTTTGTTACCTCCAGATTGACCTTTTCTAGTGTCCCAACACTCTCCAAGTTCTGTTTAGCCATCATTGGTTCTGTTCCGTGGTTGATATTTGCTCCAAGACTAGTAACTTGCATTTTTAAAAATTATCTTGTGTTTTCAGATCCCTGCATGGCTTCACCCCTCTCAATTCCTATAACATCCTTCAATTTCGTAATCCCCTAAGATCTCTGCAGTCCTCCAATTCTCGTCTCCTGTGCTGTCCCCCCACTATAATTGGTGGCTTTGCCTTCAGCTGCCTGGACAGTGAAATTCCTATCCTAATTCTCTCTACCTTCCTCCTCCATTAAAACTTACATCTTTGACCAACCTTTCAGTCACCAGCCCTAATATTTCCTTGCATAAGTCGATATCATATCTATGATTTGTTCCTGTGAAGTGCATTGAAAATACTATAGAAATGTACATAACTATTGTATAGATCTTGTGACAGTTCTCATATGCTTCATTTTCATCAGCAAGAACTACATACTCTTGTCAATGAAGGAGCCCATCATGAACAGCTTCAGATGACTTGAACCCTATTGTCAATAAAGGTAACAAATGAATGACATTTCTATTCTGGGGTCTTGAGCCAAGCAAATATGTATTGGGAATGCAGTTAAAAAGTTTAATGTCTGCATGCATTTTTCAAACTTTTCCCATGAGAAATATCAATTTAAGCATTTGTATTCGATGAGTCTCTTGGAAAGCTGCCACACTGATAGTGGAGAAAATTGGATTGCTTTAGAGGGGACTGTTTGGTACATACTTGCCAAATCGAAAAACACAACTTCAAGATTTCAAACTTTTTACAATTAGAATTATATTTTATTGTCCCCTTGTACTCAAGAACAGAGAAACAGGAATACAGTTAAAGTGTATAAAGTCGCAATGCCCAGTGTCAGGGGCACAAGGTACCTAGGTAGAACATCTTAGGTAAAAGGTAGAAAAATAAAGTTAGAAGTTCAGCCACGACCCTGCAGGCGCTACACTGGGTTTCCCCTCCAGGGCTTGTTCTCTTGCCCCCACGTTTCAGAAAAGAGATTGGTTTCTCAAAAGGAAATTTCTAAAATGTTTAGAATAAAAAGTTATCACTTCCATTTACTAAATGAATGTAAAGGGACAAACCATCTTGTTGAACAAAAGTTATACCAAGTCCCCACTTTTGTGCAGTTAGTCTGTTTATAACATTGTTACTATCTATAGTCCTTTTCCAGTGACATTTGGTAACACTAACTCATTGGCTTTGAAGGACCATTTATTGTTTCTCTTTTATCAGCTGATCTAATGATAAGTTCATTTCAAAAGAAAGATTGATCCAATTTGAAAGAATATGTAGAAGTTTCAGGGTGTGTTTGAACATTCTGAATGTAACTTGTCTAGTAACTTAACCGATTGAAGGTTTTAAGAAAAAGATAGGTGGAATCCATTTCAAATTAGCTCTTTACCACTTAAAACTGAAAACATTTATTACATGCCTTGGACTGGTTCCTATTTGTGCCCATTTATAATGTGCATTTTTTAACGCTTCTACTTTGAGCCAGGAATGGTGTTGAATATCAGGGATCATGAAAAGATTATAACACTCTTAATTGTTCTGTAGCATAGGGTATGTATCTCAAAGTACAAATCTCCAAAGTGAAGCATGCAGATCACAGAATGATGGCAATTACAGCTCAGGAGAATGCAGTTCTGTCCACCGCCTCTTTGCTGTGCTAGCTGTTTAGTCGACTTCTATCTGTCCTTTTCAAATGCTTATCAATTTTACTTTTAATTTTAAAATGATGTCCTACTCTGCCTCAAATGCTATTTGTGATTTGTGATTATGTGTGATTAAAACCTTCTTTGGAAATGCACATTTAAATTATTCTCAGTATGTTGTTCAGGCTGGCGCTCCAGTGTGATACTAAGGGAATGCTGTACTGTTGGTGCTATTGGTAGGAAGTTAAACATCAAGACTCCATTTTCCCCTTTACCAGCTCAGATAGCTATACAAGGTCCCAAAGCACAGCCTTTGAAGAAAGGCATCTCTTGAAGTGTGTTCTCCCTGATAGCCTGGCCTATATTTATCCTTCAATCCATAGATAATTTGGATGCTATCTCACCAGAGATTGAAAGTACCTGGTTGAGAACTGTGCTCCTCCTATAGGAGTCTGAATCAATGTTCAAGTCTGAACTCTACATTTGTTAATGTTTTGATCACCTTGAGTTGTTTGGTCCCAGCTACCAGTGGATACCCGGAGTTTCACATAACTTGTGAATAGAGAATGTGCTCAGTGATGACCAAGTTCTTCTCCTCCTTTTTTCAAGTGGAATAACGTTTTTAATATATAATTTCCTTTTGGCCTGTCTGATTGTTTAGAAGCTCCGAGTTACTTCATTTCAAGCCTGACGTTTCCCAACGTTTTTGTGGTTAGACTGAGCAGCTTGCTTCACAAATACTCCTATCTTCCTCAATGTAAAGAGAGGTTCAAGCAGACCACTGTCAGGGCAGAACTAACTGCTGCCTGTGATAAATATGTGACCCTATCTGACGCTGGCAGGAAGGCAGGGGACAGCTTACTAAGAGCTATCTTCACTGCCAACCCTCAACCCTAACCCCCACCCCACCCCAGGCTATTTCAGAGCGCTAAAGAGTTGTTGCTGTCCTCTGACAAGGACCTTCATCCCTAGGGCCCTTTGATCTCAGTAATAGCCTTTTGCTGCAGAGTTTTAATGCAGTGAGCCAAGAAAGTTGGGCTCTTGCCAACTCTTCAGGCATCAGTTGAATTATCACCTTAATTAAATACTACAAGTTTCTACAATTCAGCAATCTAGCTTCGGGAATAATAATTTGGAATCTTTGCCCTCAAAGCCTATGGCTGTCCAAGGGAAGAAGTACTGTGTGCACTTCTTTTATGTGCCAATGAATAAAACTTTACATGATTACTGATATGTGTATTTATTTCTCATAAAGGTGTAATTTGAAATAAATTAAACATTAAATGTTTGTTTAGATGACTTCCACAACTGAAACCAGAAACACTGCAGTTAGACAAAATGGGTACAGTGGTGAAGGCAACTCTCGGGAGAAGATTTACAAAAAGGTAAAACTGTCAATGCCAACCCTTTTGTATCTAACCACTTTCTGCTCGCGTTTGGTGTCAAGCATGGAAATTAACTTCTGCCAGTTGGGTTTATTGACTTGCCTGCTCTAAGGGACTAAACTAATTCCTTACTATCACAATGAAATGTTGAGTAGTAAACAGGTTTTTCACCCTACTACATAGATTATTTTTAAAGAAGTTGCTAAGTCTCTTTTGGTAAGGTTTGTGGATGTAGGGTATTTAATTTTATAATTAGTTGTGTCGAGCTCTATGAAATGGGGATTCACTTTTGTCCCTTTATAAATCAACAAAGACCCCTAAGCACTTAGAGTCATAGAGATGTACAGCATGGAAACAGACCCTTCAGTCCAACCCGTCCATGCCTACCAGATATCCAGACCCAATCCAGTCCCACCTGCCAGCACCTGGCCCATATCCCTCCAAACCCTTCCTATTCACATCACCATCCAAATGCCTCTTAAATGTTGCAATTGTACCAGCATCTACCACATCCTCTGGCAGCTCATTCCATACACGTACCATCCTCTGCGTGAAAAAGTTGCTCCTTAGGTCACTTTTATATCTTTCCCCTCTCACCCTAAACCTATGCCCTCTAGTTCTGGACTCCCCCCAATCCCAGAGAAAAGACTTTGTCTATTTATCCTATCCATGCCCCTCATAATTTTGTAAACCTTTCTAAGGTCGCCCCTCAGCCTCCGCTCCAGGGAAAACAGCCCCAGACTGTTCAGCCTCTCCCTGTAGCTCAGATCCTCCAACCCTGGCCACATCCTTGTAAATCTTTTCTGAACCCTTTCAAGTTTCACAACATCTTTCCGATAGGAAGGAGATCAGAATTGCACGCAATATTCCAACAGAGGCCTGACCAATGTCCTGTACAGCCGCAACATGACCTCCCAATTCCTGTACTCAGTACTCTGACCAATAAACGAAAGCATACCAAACGCCGCCTTCACTACCCTATCTACCTGCGACTCCACTTTCAAGGAGCTATGAACCTGCACTCCAACACTTGTGCAAGAACATTTTGCTTCTAATTTATAACCTTTATCAAAAAGAAGATCATAGTGTGAAAATATTGACTTCAGTTCTATCCTTCACCAATTGATTTACAGCAGGGGTGAATATTTTGAGAGATATTTTTTATTGAAGATTGGAATTTGAAGGGGTCTGGTCAGCGAGTTTAAACTACTTAGTTCATGAGTAGAGTGTTCAAGATTGCATCAATGCTATGACGAGGGTTCGCTCT
The DNA here is from genome assembly GCF_020745735.1 of Hemiscyllium ocellatum. Taxonomy (NCBI): domain Eukaryota; kingdom Metazoa; phylum Chordata; class Chondrichthyes; order Orectolobiformes; family Hemiscylliidae; genus Hemiscyllium; species Hemiscyllium ocellatum. The sequence goes on along the minus strand of NC_083402.1, from coordinate 122,810,454 downwards.
CTATCACAGTTATATGACTGGAATGTTCTGTGTTTTCTGTTGCAGAAATTTCCAGTGACTTGTTATGATGATAAATTACTTTGGTTTTAAACAGCCTCATTTAATGTGCAGAGAAGGTTTCATAGAAACCATGAGTTTTTCTATTGTTATTTTTGATGCAGACACCATCATCTGCACTTCAAGGCTCTATCCAACTTGGAATAGGATACGCTGTTGGGAACCTCACATCAAAACCAGGCAGGGATGTGCTTATGCAGGATTTCTACGTTGTGGAGAGTGTCTTTCTACCAAGGTTGGGTTTTAGTTTCTTAAAGTCTTTCTCTCTTGAAACATTTCCACATTTATCTCTGGAATTTGATAATATTGTACAATGGTGATACCTTGAAAACGATGGTTGTACAGCAGGAAATTTTCAGAATATTAATGACACTTTTTTTTGATTTTGCTAATTTTATGTTGTAGTGAATATGTTCTGCCTCTATCCTAGAGGTCATTTGTGTGTTTGGGGAAAAAAAATCATCCACAAATCGTTGTTAAATTTGCTTATGGAAAAGTATTCTCATTCCAAATTTAAAAACATTTTGTTCATTTTGCATGACATGAAAATTTCATCTGGAAGTAAGCCATTTAGTTAATTCAGTCCATGTTGGTGAGTATCTTCCATGTGGTCCATGTTCCAATCCCAGTATTTTTTTTGCCCCTCACACCCTAATACGGTAAACACAATAATAAAGTAAAAACTTTATTAGGAACAGGAACAGAAGTTGTTGGAAAAGTTCAACAGGTCTGGCAGCATTTCTGAAGAGAAATCTGAGTTAATGTTTCTCAGGAAAGGTCACCGGATCCAAAACGTTAACTCTGATTTGAACGAGTACCATCTGTCCTCCCCCGTTGCAAAAAGGCAAAGAAATGTGCAGGTTACTTCAATCAACCTGTCATTGGGGCATACAGTCTACTTACCTGGAATTGCACCAGCACCTGGCTCCTTCTTTTCTCCACTTTTGAATGAACAACCTTTTTGGTGTCTCACACAGCTTGCAAGAGGGTGAAAACAAGGACTGCAGATGCTGGAAACCAGAGTCTAGATTAGAGTGGTGCTGGAAAAACACAGCAGGTCAGCCAGCATCTGTTCCTCAGATGACCTGCTGTGCTTTTCCAGCACCACCCTAATCTAGCCCCTTGCATATACAAGAACTTGTCCTTATTCGTTCTCCTCCTGCTTCAGCATCAAGTACCAATGGATTTGTTGCTTTCTCTACTGTAACTTTCCCCATTTACTTTGGCATGGTGACTTTAGTTACCCTTTCTGATTATTACATACTCTCACACGTCTTGCCCAATCTTTAATTGCTGTCTTTTTGAAAGTGGATTTTGCATTGATTTTAGCAAGAATACACAGCTCATTTTAAAAAAAAACATGAGAGGAAACTCTGGTCAATAGTTGCTTATTGATTCACCTTCCCACCTCTCTTTCCTGGGCACCGCTCCTAATATCTCTTCACTTGGCACTTTTCCCATTTATCTGATCTTGCCATTGCAATATTTTTCTACATTAAAGGTGTCATTTAAATGCACATGATTTTTTTTGAGTTTGTTAGATTTTCCAACTCTTCTTGATACTGAGGGCGGAATGTTGACAGAAAACCCACGTTTATGCTTGTCACATTCGTATTTTAAAATATCAAAACAAAACCATTGTAAAAACTTTATCAATGTCTAGTGCAATACTTTGCTTATTTGTAATTAGAGATGGCTATGTGTATGTAAATGTTGGCTTAAAGAAATTTGATGTGCTTTGTGTTTTTTTTTGGTTATTGATTGCAGCACTTATTTTAAATGCAGCAAGTAAATACTATTAAATGTCCGGGACCCATCCTTGAAAGTTGTCATAGATGAAAGAGCTCCAGCAAAGAAAGGCAGTGACAATCAAAAGCTTTGCAGCATATGAATAAAACTAGGATTGCATTTACCTAGTACCTTCAGTGACGTCAGATGTGTTTACAGGGTGTATCAGAGCTAGTGTATATTATTTTTGAAGTAGAGTCATTGGCTGCAACAATTAATGCAGAGCAAGATCCCACAAACAATACAATAATGATCTGATAAAATGTGACATCGGTTGATGGATAAATGTTGACCAAGACACTGAAGAAAACCCTTTTACTACTTTGAATTAGTGACCAAAGAAGCGCTTGTGCTGACTAGAAAGGACAGAAGGATCCTGAGGGCAGATTTGATCTCTTTACTTAAGAAAGGACATGCTGCCACTGGAGGGGGTGCAGAAGAGGCTCACTAGGTTGATTCCAGAGTTGAGGGGGTTGGCTTATGAGGACAGACAGAGTAGGTTGGGATTATATTCATAGGAATTCAGAAGAATGAGGGGAGATCTTCTAGAGATATACAAAATTGTGAAGGGAATCAATAAATAGAAATAGATAGGATGTTTCCACCGGTAGGTGAGACTAGGACAAGAGGGCATGACCTCAAGGTTAGAGGAAGCAGGTTTAGAACTGGACTGAAAAGGAACTTCTTCACTCAGAGGGTTGTTAATCTATGGAGTTCCTTGCCCAGTGAAATAGTTGACATTACTTCAGTAATCACTTTTTGAAAAATAAAGAAATTAAGGGATATGGTGAGTCTCTTTTTTTCTTTACAAAGGAGAGAGGAATTATATATATTTTCTAGTTGGAGGAGGAGGAAACATTAAATTAAAAGTAAGTGTAATGAGATGGGAAGTTCCTGGGGGAACTGACTGACTTGAAACTGGATAAATCCTTAGATCCCGATGAATTGTTTCCAGCTTTTAAAGTAATCCAGGAAGGAATCTCACTGAGGATCATTTTCCAGTCCTCACCAGATTATCAACAAGGTATTAGAAATCTGTGAACATTATTCAAAAATGATGCAAGAGAGATACTAAGTATAGGCCAGTCAGCCCATTCTCCATGGTACAACAAATTCCTAAAATCAATATTGTGAGGCAGATTAACTGTTGCTTAGAAAAGCACAGATTAATCAAGTCTGGTCCCTCAGGGGAAGGTCATATTTTACTAAACTGAATTTATCAACAAAATAACAAGTTGAGTGATTGAGGGTAATGCAATTGATGGTGTCTGTATGAGATTTTGTAAGACATTTGAAAAGTTAACACATGGCAGACTGATCAGAGAAACTAGAGCCCATAAGATGCTGACAGAGAAAAGTGATGATTAGATTCAAAACTAGCGCAGAGACTGGAGGCCAAAAAAGGGGACTGTTTTTAACAATAGAAAACATTTTATGTGAACGGGATGGCTGGTTATATTGGTTTGGTTGAGTAGATGGAATGGAGGCAATTGGTATTTGATGAAGAGAATTGAGGTTATGTATTGGGGACTGTAAACCCATCAAGGGAATATACAATAAACAGGAAGGCATTGGGGGGTAGTGGAAGAATGGCTTTGGAATGTAGGGGACTTTAATTATGTAGGGCTGATGAAGGGCTCTGGCCCGAAACGTCGAATTTCCTGTTCCCTGGATGCTGCCTGACCTGCTGTGCTTTAACCAGCAACACATTTTCAACTTTAATTAAGCATTTTAGAATGGGATAGTGGTATGTGTGAGGGTAGCATTGGACCTGTCTTAAAGACACCGCTAGACCTAGTTTTGAAGAAAGATCACTGGATTTGAAACAGTAACTCTGTTTTCTTTCCACAGATGGTGCCAGAACTGCTGCATTTCTCCAGCAATTTAAGTTTCTGCTTTTCCTGGTTCTTGGGAATGTATTGGTTCAAGAAGAGCAAATGTCATTGGGGGAGCCTTTCAAGGACAGTGACTATTATACATAAAGGTTTAGGATGATGGAAAAAAAAGACTCTTGTCAGTTCAGGAAAGAATAATCAACTAGTGGACAGCTGACTTCAATAGGGCAAGAACAGAGTTGGGCTGGACAGGCTGGATCCAAATGTTGGCAGGAGAAACAATAATTGTTCAATGGGCTACCTTACAAAGTGGAGATATACCTTCACAGTTCATGAACTAATAACTGATCAAGGGATGAAAAACAAATCCAGAGCTACCCGACTGACACAGGAGATAGAAAGTAAGTTAAAGAAGAAAATATGTGCTTCTGACAGTGTTTGTTTTTTTTAAAAGAGAACTAAGCTGAATACAGAAAGTTCAGAACGGAGGAGATAGAAAATACAGACAGCAAAAGTGGGGTTATGAAAAGATTGGCAACTAAAGGAAAATTGCAAAGCCTTCTGTAAGCACATCAATAGTAAAAAAGAAAAGAAAAGTAGGAGGAAGAGTAGGATCGATGAGAATTGGAAAGGAAATTTACACAGAGGCAAGAGGCATGATTGAGGTGTTAAAGTATTTGCATCCATCTTTACTTACGAAGCAGATGTGCCCAGGCCATAATAACAGAAGGAAACTCAATCATGAGAGGGGTTTATAATTGATATAGAGGCATTGGATAAGCTGCTGGCATTTGAAGTTGATAAGGTACCAGGACCAGATGAGATGCAACCAAGTCCACTAAAGGAAGTGACAGTGGAAAGTGCAGAGGCACTGGCAACATACATTCAATCTTCTCTGAATTCAGGGTGGCACCTGAGGACTGGAGAATTGTAAACTTTACAGCTTGTTCAAAACATACAAAGAGAAGCCCAACAATTTCAGCCCACTCTATTTAGCTTTGATGATGGAGAAACTTCTGGAAGCAATTAATAGTCCCATGGTAAAATGGTGAGACAGCATAGATTTTTTTTTCAGGGGAAATCATACTTTAAATAACTTGCTGGAGTTTGTTGAAGGTGGAAAGAAAAGGTTGATGAGGGCAAGGCTATTGATCTGGTGGACGTGGACTTGCAAAGGAATTTAATATATTTGAATGCTTATTTTTAAAAATAAATGTTGATAGCAAGATATTAAATTACTATCGATCATTAAGTTACTTTATGATGACTTTCAGCGAAGGAAGTAATCTTACACCTGCACATCGCTACCCAGACTTCAGATTCAAGACGTATGCTCCATTAGCATTCCGCTATTTCCGAGAACTCTTTGATATAAAGCCAGATGATTATTTGGTGAGTTTCTTTTTGTAATGCTGCAGTTTTACCTTTTTAAAAAAGTCTTGTGAAAAATATTATTGAATTAGTTGCAATACGAGGCATTGTTCTGTTGCATTTGGTGTTACCTTGCGCTGGAATACTGTGACCTGGCCAATTAATCATTACTGTCAAGGAAGGCTACAGAATTCAACAAACAAACCTACACCAACTTGCATAGCATCTTTTTTGTAATAAAAGGTGTCTCAAAGACCAATTTATAAAACTGGATTTGACCATGAGCCACATGATCGGATAGGAGAAAGTGAAAACTGTAGATGCTGGAGATTAGAGTCGAGAGTGTGGTGCTGGAAAAGCACAGCAGGTCAGGCAGCATCTGATGGCAGGAAGATTAATGTTTCAGGCATAAGCCCTTCATCAGGATATGGGCTTATGCTCCTCAGATGCTGTCTAAGCCACTTGATTGAATAGGTTTATTTAAAGATTTAAAAGAGGAAAGACAGTTAAATAGGTGGAGATGTTTATAGAGGAGCATCTAGAGCTTGCATCCAAGGCACAAACATAAAGGATAAAGTCATTAAAATTGACAGCGTAAAGAGGTCAAAATTAAAGGAGCCCAGATATCTTGGAGAGTTGAAGGGCAGGAGTAACAGAGAAAGGGAGCAAGGTCATTGAGAGATTTTGAAAATAAGCAATTTGAAAACAAGGTTGAGAATTTCAAAGATGACGTATTGTTGGATTAAAACAAGCTAATTTAAGAAAAAAGACTTCTTTTAAAAAAAAATGAGTTGAATTGATAAATGTGATCTGTTAAACTGTTCAGAGATGAATCCAAATTTCACTCAAAACCACAACAGAGCATGAATATATTTCCAGGGTAAACTGATGAAAGCACTTATAGATTCAAAAGATTGTTGGATTCCTTTCTGGAAAAAGGGAAGAAATAAGTTATGATGAGAGGCTGAGTAGATGGGTTACTGTTTCCTTTTTTTTAAAAAAAGGATCTTTTTGGACTGGTTAATGTTATTCTGGTCCCAAGAATGAAAACTTTGGATATCGCAGATTGAAATGAATGCACATAGCTTTTTTTTCATAGTTTGCCTGTCAAGCATGAACTTGTTACAGTACAAGGGGTACATGGCACACAATGTCCAGACTTGTTAAACAAACTACTTCCTCTCATGCAGTTCTTCCATTCTCGAAGGCTGAACAAAAAGACGAAAAACAGAAATTGATTGGAAAATGCCGCAGGTCAGGCAGCATCAGTGCAGAGAAAGCAGAATTAAGGTTTCATATTCAGTTACTGTTCTTCAGAACATGAAGGGTCACCAAACTGGAAACATTAACTCTACTTTCTGTGCCCAGATCTTGCCAGACCTGCTGAGTTTTCCCAGCAGTTTCTATTTTTGTCTCACCAACGGTTGCTAACTTTTCACAAGTGGGAATGAAAGGAATATAGTTGCTTCATGCAGAATGGGCCAGACAAAATAACGACGTTTAATGCAATGCACAAATCACCAAATACTTAAGTGAGAAAAAGCGATCCTTTGAATTGTTCCTTACCAAAAGTTCTGATTATTACCCCCATTATTAACCTCCAAATAATTCCATCTCCCTTTGAACCTTGCAGTTATGTTTAAGAACTCTGTGGATTTCTGCATTTTTTGTAGTTCTCGATGCAGAAAGTTAGGGGTCCTGCTAAATTTGACTCGGTTTCTCTTGATTTCCTCCTTGTCCTTCCAGTCCTTCAATTTCCTTTAATTATTGAGATTTAGTGGTGGATCCTAAGGTTTACTTGAATCCTAGATAGTCTTTTATTCTCATCACACAGTTATTGGTTGTCACTCGCAGCAAGTCATAGTAAAACATGCTCTATCTGAAGGTTGAGAGAAAAAGTCTAATGGACCGATCACTCCAGGATCAGGACTCCAGGATGAATACCTTGTAATTACTATGACAGGGCACGGAACAGTCACAGTCCAAGTATGAATACTATTTTATCCTTCTATTGCACCAGCTTCTGTTGGGTCAAAAGATCAACTTCCTGTGCTGAACAGATCTTGAATGGGGAAGCATTAATTAGCATTTGTTTAGCTATTTTTAAAACTGTGTTGTGTGTATTTGTTTATTAACTTGCTTTGAGCTTGTGTGTGTATTCCAGATTAATACATGTAGACAATCCTTTATCCAAAACCCTCGGGACCGGATTTCCTGCGGACTTTGGAATTTTTTGAATAAAGGATTAAATGGCATTTTCATAGTGAAAGAACAGAAACACCTGCGATTACTACAAGGGCTGAGATAGCATTGACACCTGCCAGTGCTGGGCCACACCACTAGGTCACGCCTGAGTGGGTCGAATGGGTGTGGAGTTGAGTTAACTGTTTACATGCCAAACAACATGGTTATTGAGAAAACAAATGTTCAGGAAAAAGCTTTGGATTTTGGATAAAGGATTGTCAACCTGTACCTGTTCTGAAATAAGCTAGGACCCATATCATTTAAATTCATCCTGCCTATTTGTTTTAAATTAACATGTACCACAAATATCTGTGTAAACAGCATTTATTACATTTATTTGTTCAATTATGAAGGAAACCGCTGAGTATTGGATAGAAATGTACTGTCCTTAAAAAGAGCTAGCACTGACTTTATAGGCCAAATGGCTGCTGTGTGATGCATTCTTTTGTATGTAGACAGCAACTTTGAATATTGGATCATCTTTAAAAAAAATCCTCCATACTCCCTGGGAAAAGAAAAGTCTGCAAATTTTAACAACCTTTATGACATTATTGTGGATTAATTCTAGTCAGGTTGTCTCAGATCAGTTTGGATTAAAAATAATTATACTAGCTTTCTTTTTAAACTGCGGTGAGTTATGGCTGTATCAGTCAACAGTATTTCAGCTATGTGATGAAAAATGTAATTTTAATTAACAAAATTACATTGTACATGGTTTTGGAAGCTAAGCATGTTAATTTTTTTAAAAATCTGCCTTTCTCACCAGTATTCCTTATGCAACGAGCCGCTGATTGAACTTTCTAATCCTGGCGCTAGCGGGTCTTTATTTTACGTCACAAGTGACGATGAATTCATCATAAAGACTGTGCAACATAAAGAAGCAGAATTTTTACAGAAGCTGTTACCTGGCTATTACATGGTAAGAGTCGTAAGTATTTCGGGATTCCTAAATTTTGTGCAAAAAATCTGTTGAAGAGGCCACATCAACAGGTCATTTAAAATTGTGAAATTGAATTAAAAATAGTCAGTTGAAAGCCAAACAAATTAAGTCAAACAAAGTATCTTCTAAAATAAGATCACTCTATCAATGTTATGCTGAAAATGTGTTGCTGGAAAAGCGCAGCAACACATTTTCAGCTCTGATCTCCAGCATCTGCAGACCTCACTTTCTCCTATCAATGTTATGAACTTGACATTTGTAATGTTGGAACATGCAGTGGAAGAAGATTCGATAATAGCTTTCAAAATGGAATTAAGCAAGTACTTGAAGGAGAAATTATTGCAAGGATTGCAGAACAACAGTTGGCAAGTGGGATAAAATAGGCAAGGTTTTGACAGAGCTGGCCTTGATTTGAGAGGTTGAGGAGCTTCCCTCTGTGCTGCACAATCCAATGATTTAATGTGAAATACTCACAAGGTGGTTCACTCGAGAACTAATGGGACAACATTTGGACCTACATAAGTTTATGTAGCAAATAGGTTAGGCCATGGGGAGGTTTTAAAGCTGGCCATGAAGAAGAGAGAGTAAGTTGACATAGGGTGGAATCTTCAGCCTGTGTTTAGAAATGGGGCAGAATCGCGAGGGAAGTTCAGCAAGGCTGATCTTGATGTCAGGAACAACTCGACTCCTCTGACACTGGCATATTTTAAGTAATGGATTAGATTAGATTAGATCTTTAGATTACTCAGTGTGACAACAGGCCCTATGGTGGCATAGTGGTTAGCATTGCTGCCTCATAGCACTAGAGACCCGGGTTCAATTCCTGCCTCAGGCGATTGACTGTGTGGAGTTTGCACATTCTCCCCGTGTCTGCGTGGGTTTCCTCCAGGTGAATTGGCCAAGCTAAGTTGCCCGTAGTGTTAGGTGAAGGGGTAAATGTAGGAGGATGGGTCTGGGTGAGTTGTGCTTAAGTGGGTTGGTGTGGACTTGTTGGGCTGAAAGGCCTGTTTTCACACTGTAAATAAGTAAAGTTAAGTAAGTAATCTAACCTAAGCTGCAGGTCTGGCTCCTTAATATACAGCTTTCATTTGAACCATTCGCTGGTAGCTAATTAGGTGGCAAGAATGGTTGTCCTAGAGATCAGAGTGGGTACCTGGCAGCCTCAGCTCACTGTACCAAATGATGTCCATGTTGGACACGAGGCACCAATATCTTGGTGTGCTGCAAGGGCACCAGCCAAATGCACCCCATATGCATGGACATTGGTGTCTGACATGTGCCAGCCATGAAGAACCTCGTGACACATCTCTGATTCACTTAGTTTATTTCTACACTTCAATGCTGCACAGAGGCGAGCAATGGCACCTATCGTTGTAATACTGCAGCAAGAACATTTTGTGTTCAGGGACGTACATGTGGCTTAGGATGGACCAGGCTGCATTTCAAGGATGTTTGCTTACTCTCTGTGTTGACACACTTGGAGCTGACCCGGGCGCTAATGACATATTTGTCCTGCCTGGCTTTTTTGCACCTTCCTCCTTAGGCTCGGAGATCCCTGGTTCAGAGTACTATGGTGTTGCTCTGCTGTTTCATGTAGACACAAAGCCAGGAAGCTTATCTTATTTATCAGCACTCTTCTGTCAACTTGAGGGCAGCCTCTGATACCAGTCCGGGGGCATGGACTCTGGGCGGTCAGCTGCTTGTTGAGAGCAGAGTTATAATGCTGTCTTTGTGAGAGGTGAAGAGCTGAATGTCTGGCAGCCCACCACCAGTCTGAACTCTTTCTGTTCTATTGTGGGTTATTTCCTCCTGGAGGGAAAGAGAGGCTGATGTTAATAGAGAAGAGTGTGGTTGGCACAGTTGTGCATGTGCTGGTGTAGATGGAAAGGTGTCTCAAGCAAGGTTGGGGTGGATGGAAGTGAGGGGGGGAAGATGTTGCAAGTACGAGTGAGAATGGCCTTGTGGGTACAGCAGCAGAGATAGTTAGTGTGCCAGAGAGATGATAGTGCCAGTTATACTGACCGAGTAGAGAATGCCATTGACCCTCTTCCTGCATTACTGTGCATTCCTTCATATAGCTGACTGGGTGATAACTTTCAGCCAACTGGCATAGTCTGGTGTCATGGCCCCCTCTGACAGCTCTGGGAGAAGATGAAGTCTCATCTCTGCACCACCCCATCCACCAGAACCTCCAGGTGCCTGCCCACAAAGCAAAATACCAAATTTGCCATCTCTACCATGTTCAGGACAAACATCAGGAGCCATGCAGGGCAGCTAGAATCAACAGTGCTTGTATAGAAAGTGCTAGTTGTTATGACATCCATAGTAATTTTTGCATTTCAATTTATTTATGTGCATTATCAACACAAGGATTGGCCATTCATCTCACCATACCAGTCCAGCCTATTTGAAAGAGTTGTCCAATTGGTTCTGTCCCATCTCCAATCCTTTCCTCATTGGCCTCCAAATTTTCTATTTCAAGCATCTAATTCTCCTCAAAGTCAGTTGAATCTGATTCCAATAGTTCTTTTAGAAGTGCAATGCAGATTATTATCATTCATTTAGAATAAACATTGTTACCTCATTTCTATGGTTTCTCTGCCAGCTATCTTCATTGTGTCCTCTAGTTACTGAGCCTCCTGAAAATGGAAACCATTTCTCAATTTATTCTGGCATAATCCCTATAATTGAGCATCTTGATCAAATCTCCTCATAACCTTCTCTGTTCTAAGGAGACAATCCTAGTTTTTGTAGTCTCTCCACATAACGACAGCATTGCCAAACTTCACCTGACATCTGAAGGCAGTGACTATCCATAGTTCTGGAACATTAACGATTATTTCTCTTTTCCTCACCTTTGAGAAATGATATAAGGAGGGATAGTGAATGGATTAACTTTCATGTCTAATATTAAACTCAAATGAAAATTTGATTAAACCTAATTCTTTTTCTCATTAAGCATCAATGTCCTGTTGAGGTGATTCCAAAGCTGCAGAAGTATCCACAAAGTGTCATAACAAACACAATCCAGTTCTTGTGCCAAAAATCCAAAGCTGTGTTTTCAGTGGGTCATTGATACCACAAGCTCTTGGTCATTTTTCCACTCCTAATGTAAGTGCCCTCCATCAGCCCAGATGTGGCATCTCCTTCAGAATGAGGACTGAACCTGAAATATTCAGATCTTTGTGTCTGAGTTTGTTCCCTATTTTAAATCCATTGACATTTCCCTTTCACGTAAATTGTTTTTTTTTGTCCCTGATTAACTAGTCATTTATGCTTTACCATGAACATACTGGCTGACCAGTTCATGCTGTAGAAATGTTATAGCATTTTGACCAGGCACAGAATTGCATCTGACTCATTGAGGATTTTTGCAAGCCACATGTTGCATTACAAAGCTGTCTTTCTGGCTGAGAGCAGGGAATAAATTTCAATCCTTATTACTTGATTGGTAATTTATAGATAAAGAAACAAAAGATCTTTTGAGTCTGGCAAAGTTGAATCAAGTGTTAGAGGAAATGCATTCAATGGTATTATGCAATTACTGAGCTAAATCCAATTCCAGACAAAATCCAAAGTAAAGCTTGAAAGGGATTTACAGAAGACAGATGTGATACTTAACAATATGGTTAATGTATAATCCATACAAATGTACTGGATGTAGGTTTGTTCGCTGAGCTGGGAGGTTTGTTTTCAGATGTTTCGTCCCTACACTAGGTAACATCAGTGAGCTTCTGGATGAGGCACTGGTGTTGTGGCCTGCTTTCTATTAGTGTTTGGGTTTCCTAAACACACAAATAGAAAGTAGGCCATACCACCAGTGCTTCATCTGGAGGCTCACTGATGATGTTACCCAGGATGGTAAGGAAATGTCTGAAAACGAACCATCCAGCTCATTGAGCAAACCTACATCCAGAACCTCAACCTGAGCTACAAATCCTCTCAAAACTCACTAATATAAATGTACGTTTGATAAGCGGCTCAATCTGAACTCTTTTTTTTTAACAGGTCTGAATCCAGTTTTAATTAGTCAACATGACACTTCAAAGCCTACATACCTTCTGTGTTTTGGGATTATATTTATGCCTAATCTATAAAAAAAAATTTGTTAAATTCCATATCTGTATTCAATTAAAATCAACTCTATCCATTTCATTGCCTGCTATGTGAATGCTTGAATTGCCTTTGATCATTGTGCACAATTAGGATTGCTGCTGCGATTATTAAAGTGTATCCACACAGTTGTTTAAAAAGAAGATCTGGATCAATGTTTCTTTTCTTTGCAGAATTTAAACCAAAATCCTCGGACACTTCTGCCAAAATTTTATGGCTTGTACTGTATGCAGTCAGGAGGTACTAACATAAGAATTGTAGTTATGAACAATGTGTTGCCACGTTCTGTCCGGATGCATCACAAGTACGATTTGAAGGGTTCAACTTATAAACGGAGGGCCTCCAGGAAAGAGAGAGAAAAAGATATACCCACATTCAAAGACTTGGACTTTATACAGGATACACCAGATGGCCTATTTTTTGATGCTGAGACTTATAATGCATTGATTAAAACACTTCAGAGGGATTGTCGGGTAAGTATGACTTAAATTACTGTTGCCCTTCATTGTTGAAGCTTTGTGCACCTTGAGACAGAATATATTGGATAGAAATATAAAGAAATTTTATCATTCACATTCTGAACAATGCTTGACTTCAATTAGATATGTTAGCCCAGTATTTAATAAGTTTGCAGATGAAATTTTGGAGGTGTTGTGGTTTTTCAGTGTCTCCTACATATTAAAAGGGTTGGTTTTAACTCTGTCCCATTGGCGAAGAAAGGAAACTAAGCATGGTATAATGTCAGGTGAATTGGCCATGCTAAATTGCCCGTAGTGTTAGGTAAGGGACAAATGTAGGGGTATGGGTGGGTTTTGCTTTGTCGGGTCGGTAAGATCACAGAGTCTTACATGAATTCATGCAGTTTTTGAGCTATGTTGAAGGCATCTTGAAACCTATTGTACAGAGGATCCCCAGCTTCTGTCGTGACACTACAGATTTCTTACAGAAACTCAGCACCCACAGACCAGTCGAACCGGGAACATTCCTCGTCACAATGGACATTTCCGCACTCTACACCAGCATCCCCCACAATGATGGATCGCGGCAACAGCCTCAGTACTCAACACCAACAACTGCCAGTCTCCAAACACCATCCTACAACTCATCGGCTTTATCCTCGATCACAACGTCTTCACCTTTTGACAGCCAGTTCTTTATCCAGACACATGGAACAGCCATGGGGACCAAATTTGCACCCCAATATGCCAACATATTCATGCACAGGTTCGAACAAGATGACTTCTCTATGCAGGATCTCCAACCAACATTATACACCAGGTACATTGACATTTTCTTCCTCTAGACTGATGGTAAGGAGTCACTGCTAAAACTACACAGTGATATCAACAAATTTCATCCCACCATCAAACTTACCATGGACTACTCTCGACTATCTGTTTCATTCTTGGATACGTGCATCTCCAAGGAGGGACCCCTCAGCACCACACTCTACTGCAAACCCACAGACAACCTCACAATGCTACACTTCTCCAGCTTTCACCCAAAACATATTAAAACCGCCATCCCCTATTTACAAGCCTACGCATACACCAGATCTGTTCAGATGAGGAGGAACATGACGGGCACCTGGAAGTACTCAGGGATGCCCTCATAAGAAAGGGGTACGATGCCCAACTCATCAACTTCCAGTTCCAGTGTGCTACAGCAAGGAACCGCAATGACCTCCTCAGGAGACAGACACGTGCTGCAACCGATAGGGTACCCTTCATTGTTCAGTATTTCCCAGGAGCTGAAAAACTATGCCAGGTTCTTCATGACCTGCAATACATTATCAATGAGGATGAGCACCTCCACTGCTTGCCTTTAAACAACCGCCAAACCTCAAACACATCATTGTTCGTAGCAAACTGCTCGGCTTTCAGGACAACTCCATACAACCCTGTCACGGTAGGCACTGCAAGACGTGTCAGTGTGGACATGGATGCCACCATTACACGTGGGGACACCTCCCCCCACGTACGTGGCAGGTACTCATAGACAACATTGGCTGAGTCACATCTTACATGTTGCAGGCAAGGATGCCCTGAGGCATGGTACATTGGGGAAACCAAGCAAAGTCTATGGCAATGGATGAATGGGCACCGCACAACAATCAAGAGACAGGAGGGTTCCCTCCCAGTTGGGAAACACTTCAGCAGTCCAGGACATTCAACCTTGGACCTTCGGGTGACCATCCTCCAAGGCAGACTTCGGGACAGGCAGCAGTGAAAAGTGGCTGAGCAGAAGCTGATAGCTAAGTTCGGTACCCATAGGGAGGGCCTCAACCAGGACCTTGGGTTCATGTCACACGACAGGTGACCACCGTTGCACTATACACAGACACACACACACACAGACACACACACACACAGACACACACACACACAGACACACACACACAGACACTCCTATACACGCACACCGCGCACATGCACACAGGCATTTGTACACACAGGCACTCACTCACTCACACTCTTACAGACACACACACCCACACACTCACATGCATCTTCACACAGACTTACATCACTCTACACTCACGCACCCAGATATACACTCTCTCACAGACACTCACAACCCCCCACCCCAGACACAGATGCAGACACACACACTCCCACACTCGCACATGCACCCCCTCACAGACTTAAGACACTCTACACCCACATATACATACACACTCTCTCACAGACTCAACCCCCCATCCCAGTCAGACACCCACACGCACACACATACATAATATGTGGGGTGAATTTGTACTTGCAGAGTTACATTGTGCTTTGCTCAAAAACTGCATGAATTCACGCAAGACTCTGTGATCTCACATTTTAGATTAGAATCCGTCTAAACACTATGGCACAGACAGAGAACACAGAGGGCTAACGCCTTCAACATTTTGTCTGGCTAACAGCAATTGTTATGGTTAACCTGAGAATGCAGTTTCTAAAAAAAAGTTTTATGATTTACACATGAAAGAAGTGAAACGATCATGGTATTCGAACAGATGAAAGACTCAACAAACAATCAAGGTATTTTTCAATATATAATTTCAGTTACATCACACTGTAATCATTTGCTACAAATTCTGTGTCTTACAATTGTGTCCTCCACAACCACCTGATGAAGGAGCGGCGCTCCGAAAGCTAGTGCTTCCAATTAAACCTGTTGGACTATTACCCGGTGTTATTTGATTTTTAGCTTTGTACACCCCAGTCCAACACCAGCATCTCCAAATCATGTTTGAACAAAGTTTTCAAGGACAGAAATGCCATTTTCAAACATTTATTTTACAAGAACTCTCAAATTTAAAAAAATGTTGGCAGCTAAATTTCAGTTGTCCTTCCATCATGGCTGGTTTTCATTCTTCATCTGCCTGCTCCTTTGTCCCTGGCCCTGCACTCTTTTTAAACTACCGCCCCCCCCCCCCCCATTTCTGTTATAAAATTTTTCAAAAATCATTTATATAGCATCTTTGACGTCCTCAATGTCACACTTTTACAACCAATGAAGCACTTTTGAGAATCTGTAATCACAGCTGTTGTGCATCATTGCTGTTGCTGTCAGTAATTTCTGGTTGCTTCTCTCTAGCTGCTTGTTCATTTCTGATTTATTATCTACCACATACCTGTGTCTGGGAGACAGCAACAAAGCCCAGACTTTGGGGGAAATCATCAAACCACTTCAAGCTGTAGGAAGTGCACAGAAACAAGAGGTAGTTAACCCATTAAGCCGGTTCAGTCCTTCGGCCCATGAATCCATTTTGATATTTTTATGTTCGCCTTCCACAAAACTTTCAACATAATTAGATACTTGTGGTCAGATCACCCCTCAATCTGTGATAATAATGCATCTATGGCCTACAGTCCATTCTGGACACTGCACTTCAGAGACAACACAGATTGTGACCCCGATTCCGCTGATCAATGGCAGGGCTTAACGCATTCACTTAAGATGGAGAAAGAAAGCTAACATGATATTGCTAGCATCCATGAGAGGCAGTGCCATTCCAACAGATGAACAACAGTAAGACCATTGGGATAGAAAGCTCAAGTTTAACAATCTGGGAGTGGAGAACATGCTCCTCTGAAGAGGAGAATCTGCCCCAAACACAGTTGTTGGGAGAAACTGGAAAGTGAAAGCTGTTATAAACTAGGGGATTTTTGTGACATTTTTTGAAAAAGAAATTGAAGGTTAAAGGTGATGTGATTTCATTCATAGTTATGAAACAAGACTGGCAACATTTTCAAGGCATTGGATCCTTTGCCTGTAGAGATTTTTTTTAAAAACAACAATTTTGCTTTATTTGCAAAATGACAACACTTAGCAAAAGAGCATTAAGGACACTTTGTCTGTGGCATTCATTGAGTACGCTTGTATCCTCTGGACAGTTTAATTGTTGGCTTCCCCTTCGTAGTTGAGGTCAGGAACTCGTCACTGAAGAAGAAAATAAATGGCATATTCCTTTCATCTGTGAAGGATTGTTGATTGCTAGCTGTCCAGATTAAATTGAATTTTTTGAAATATTTCAAAAGCTAGCAATATTTCAAAGTTCATGTTGAAAATAGGTGACAATAAAAATCTGGCAAAATTTAACACATTTGGGAGAGGTAACCAGAAAGTTGCTCCAGGAGAGAGGGTTCGGGAAACATCTTAAAGGAGAGAAAATGACAATGAGGCTTGACAATAAACGGTAGGAGGAGAAGAAAAGTTTTACTTCCTTTTGAAGGAGCTGCGTTGATATTCATTCAGGAGACATTTGACTCTGTCAGTATATATAGAAAGTGGTGTTGGCATTCTCCTAAGCAATTCAAGGAGATGTTCAAAGCACAATTAACATTTACCAGATTACTCCAAGGCTGAAAAAGGCTTATTTATTGCATTCTTCACTGCCTCAGTTCAACTGCTGCTGAAACTCTCAGGCAACCAATTCGTTCCTGTGCTCTTTGCCTAGTCACCCATTGTCACCATCCATAAGCTTAAGCTGATCCAAGACTCTGCTGTTCATATTTTGAGTCTCTCCAAAATGTTCTCCGGTTACCTCTGGGATTCTCGCTGTAAACCTTTTGAACAAGCTTTTTACTCCTGGTGCTCTTGTCTCATTAAACTGTAGCACAGTGTCAAATTTTAACGTGTTCCTGTGAAGGATGTTGGGGTGTTTTACACTGAAAAGTGCTATGTAACTTAACAGTGTAAATATTCCTGGGTATTTTAATTCTTCTTTTGTGTTCCTATGTTTTCGCTTTCTCTCTTGGGCATTGAAATTGCCACTAACCCAGTGATTTCAAACTTGTGTGACTCAGTAAATTATACCAAATATTGATTTCGTCTGCAGCTGAATAATAATTGGGCATTTTTATGCTTTCAGGTATTGGAAAGTTTCAAAATCATGGACTACAGTTTACTGTTGGGAATTCATAACTTGGACCTAGCCGTTAAAGAGAAGGAAAAAGAAGCAGAAAATCTCCAGATGACCTCAGATGGGAAACGCCTGGGAGTGCAGAAAGTCTTGTATTCCACAGCTTTGGAATCTATACAAGGTGCAACCAAATCAGGAGAATCTGTTGGAACAGACGACATGTAAGTTGTGTTAGTGCCCTCCTCCTTGGCTATTATTCCCCTTGGTGAATCTGATTACTTTGTTAGCAGTGGAGTCCCAGGGTTGTAGTTGGGAGGCAGCTGAGAGGTTTTACCTCCTAGTTTACGGATCAAAGGCCACCTTAACAATTTCAGAATTTGATGTTTTATAAACTGGGAATGAAAGGCTGATTTTAGTTTTTAATTTATAATAGTAACAATAAAGCTGTTGAATTACTGATCCCATTCCTTTTTGTCTATCTTTCTATTTCTATCTCCCTCATGTCTTCTTCTGTTTCCCCTTCAATCAGTTAACTGAAGCACTGCGTGAGTTCCATTCACCACTCTTGGTAAAAATTTCTCCTGAAGTCTTGGATTTATTTGTGACTATCCTCTATTTCTGGCCCCCACTTTTGGACTTTCTGCACAAATGGGAACATCTTTAGTTTTCCCATCAAATGTGCCGCTTTTTAAGAGGGAAAATAAATTCCCAGTTTGTTTGGACCTTCCTGATTATTTATCACTCTCTGTTCTGGTATCGCTCTAGTAAATTTTGTTTTAGTTGCTTTTTCAGTACCTCCATATCCACTTTATGACTTGGAGATTGGAGTCTGACACAGTGTCTAATCTGTAAGAACTTGTGCATTTGCATCAATACCTTTATCTTTAAAATGTCATTCTACAGGCAGAGTTAACATGTTCCTTGCTCAGCTGATAGCACTATGCAGTATTTGTTACTCTGATAGAACAGTCATAGAACAACATTTTTTTTAGAAAGATATCTCCAAATTCATATCAGGAAAAGTATGGTACTGAAATATTACCAGCTCCATGAGCTTTCCTTATCACTTTATTTGTGGAACAGTGTCTTTCTAACAGATAAAGCCAAGGACAGCTCCCAATCAAAGCAGTTACTTGTTCCATTACTGCGTTGCCTGCTGATTGCCTGATGAATTGTATCATCTACCTCATTCTGCTTCAGTTGACCAAGGATCTAACTGTTCCTGATTGTGCCAATCAATTTGGAAACAATAAGTATCTGATTGTGTTCAACTTTTTGTGGAAGGCGAACACAAATAATTCCTATCTGAAGATGAAGAACTGGGAGAACAATTAGAGAGCTAAGGATATAAAGTCTGCAAAGAAGCAAGTTCAAATGGAAGTTCTATCGGGTGTATCAAGGATCAATTGGATCCAAAGTATTGTTTAAATGATGGGTCAAACAAAAGTTATAAGCAAATAAAACATAAACTTGTAATATTTAGATATTTTTGAAAATTCAGACACCAGTAATAAATAGTTGATTTTATTTAGCATTTTATTTCTATGCACATTGGAAGTGTTAAGAAAGGAGTTAAATGATAGGCTGGTTAAGCTTCGAGTTAGAAGAATAGATAGGATGCATTAATTTTTATTCATTGCATGAATGCTTGTGTGCTTATGCTAATAGCTATTATTCAAAGAATCCTTCCTAATCTTTATCAAGTCAATTCCATAGAATTGACTTGGGTTTTTATAAATCTCTTGTTTAAATGTAGCTTTAAAAGTTTTAAGTTAATTTATATAAATCTGAATTCTGTATTACATAGAAATTAAGTTAAAGGATTAAAATGTTGTTATTTTATTTGGTTTAATTTCGCTGCCATATTGAATCTATTTCATTGAAGCAATGAAGCTGCTTTACTTTTTCAGATTTGCCATCAGTGCCCAAAAACTGATGCAATGGGACAGTGCATGTTTTTTCTCCTATTTTGGGAGGCCACTTGTACATTTGTAACTCTTAGTTTAAGTGTATTTGAAGAATGAAGAACAACACATTGATGGCTGGCTTAGATTTGTGAGAAGCTCCAGGATATAGCATCATGCAGTAGGTGCTTCCTGATATTGTGAATGGAGAATCCTACACTCAATCCACTATCATCAGACTGGTGCTTCCTGTGACATGTCTCCAATTGATAGAAAAAAACTACCCAGATTGAATCATGGTCAAAAGAGGCATTAGATAACCTGATTAAGAATATAATATTTCTGTTTTTAAGATAACATTTTAAAATGATTTTGCATGCAACAGAATATACCACCTCAAAGTTGTTTTACAAGGGGAAAAGGCCCACTTTGTTCCAAAACATACGGATGTGATAAAATCTCTTTGTTTAAATGGATTTTTACAGTTTCATTGGATCAACCTTGCCTGACATGGATCTAGTAATGAGACAAAGTCCTCCTTATCAGTCTCTCCAGTTCTATCCATACACAGATTATTAACTTTAGAATTATCAGGATATCAACCTGTTAATGTCATCAGTCACCTTCTCTGGTTTCTATCTCATGTTATTTAATTCAAAGTTATTATCTTTGTACCTCTGTTATTTTTCACCCCTACTGTCTTTTAAGACTTTTATACATGTGTATTTCCTTGGACTCTATCTCTTGTATATCTCCTTCACTGTAGCACCAGTGACCAAAATTTCAGCCCTTTGGTCATTCTCTGAAACATCATTCTTAAACCTTGCTACTATTCTGTTTATTAAAGCTTTCTTCAAAATCTGGACATTCTACAGTCTTCTATCACAGTTTTTAGATTAGACTCCCTACAGTATGGAAGCGTACCCTTCGGCCCAACAAGTCCTCACCGACCCTCCGAAGAGTAACCCACCCAGACCATTCCCCTACCCTATATTTATCCCTGACTGATGCATATAACACTACGGGCAATTTAGCATGGCCAATTCACCTGACCAGCACTCCTTTTTGGAATGTGGGGGGAAACCAGAGCACCCAGAGGAAACCCACACAGACACTGGGAGAATGTATACAAACTCCACACAGACAGTCGCTTGAGGCTGGAATCGAACCTGGGTCCCTGGCACTGAGAGGCAGCAGTGATAACCACTGAGCCACCATGTTGCCCTTTGACACAGTTAGATATTTATTTTATCACGTGTGTCTCCTTAGGACATTTGTTACTTTTAAAGGCACTGTATAACACAATCCGTTTGGGAATGTTGCCTGCTGACACTGGGTTCACAAAACAAATGAGGTCATTCGCCTTCACATGCCTGTTCTGACCAATCAGATCGTGGTTGATTTTAAAAAGTGTCCTATCCAAGATTAGCCTTTCATACCAGTGAAGGTGATGCTTGTGTATAAAGCATAGCCATGAGTTGGCTATTTCCACCTTGCAGTTGTCTTTTGGCAAATTGATGGATAATGGATTCAAACATTCTTTAGACCTCAAACCTTGCTGCCACATGGGAATTTGTTTTGGTATGTTGGCACTGCTACTTGGGCCAGCATTCATTGCTGGTGTCTAGTTGTCCTTGAGAAGGTGGTGGAGAGCTACCTCTTTGAATCGCTGTAGTCTATGTGCTGTGGGTTCACCCATGATGCTGTCTGGGAGGGAATTCCAGGATTTTGACTCAGCGATATTAAAGGAACTGTTAGTTCTGTACTGTTTAAGTGTATAAGCTTCAAAAACATGGCACATCGCACCACGGGTGGTGATGAATGGTAGAATCTGGCAATTTACTATGACCCAGTGCATAACTGTCCAAGAAATGTTGAAGCAGCATTGCATTTAGATCGTTGGCAGTGATAGACGAAACTACAATAGGTGTGAGCTGTAATCCAACAGGCTCCAAGGAACTTACTGTGTGAATAGAGGAGACACTACCTGATTGGTCTTTATAACCCGTACACTGAAATATCAATGATATCTAGAACTTTGTTCCAAAATGAAACCTTTGGTGAGTGTATTTAATCCAGAGTTCAGGGCTTTCTGCTATATTAAATATAGTTCTGATAATTCCTGGAAAATATTTCTAACCATTAAATGGTAATGAGTGAGATTGAGTTAGACACTCATTCCCTCTTTGTTTTTTTTAAACCATTCTTTGTTTTATATTTCTTATTGTTCTCTTTTTCCAGAATGGGTGGTATACCAGCCAAAAATAATAAAGGCGAGAGACTTCTACTTTACATGGCCATTATTGACATTCTACAGTCTTACAGGTATCGACTGCATGTTTCACATTAGTTTCCTTCTGTGAGAATTAGTGGTGTTTTCACTGTCCCAGACAGGACTTTCATACCAGTGTAAGTGAGGATTATGAATATAGCCACAAGTTAGTTAGTTGTGCCTTGAAGGTTTCATTTGGAAAATGGGTGGATACTAGTTTTGAGTATTCATTTGAAGTCAAATGTTTGATTCAGATTCAGAATATAAAGCACTTCCTCCTCCCTTTCTTTAAAAAAAAACAAGCCCTTACATCTCCACACCCCATATCTAGGACCAATGTTTTGGATTGCTCCCCACTCTAAGTTCAGTTCCAACCTGCGAAGTGGGGTTAAGTGGTTATTTTTACCTCCAGAGTCCATGTGTGCCCAACAGCAAGAGACTCCATAGGGCAACATTAGGACAGGGAAATGATCCTCGGAGATGGAAGTACTGAACAGCCTCGGTTATCCAAACATCAATTATCTGAATTTCGGATTATCCTAACAAGATCTCAAGGTTCCAGTATATGCATTTCAATTGAAATAGAAACATTCTATTCCTCATCCATATAATGCGTCACTTTATAAATTTGAACAGGAATATAGACGCAAGTATGATTTAATAAATAATTAACTTCAAGTGTATACTCGAGGCGTGACTCGTTCCGTTTTGTAAACCCAACAATTTTTTTTTTCCTCAGGCCATTCTCCGAAGAGTTAAGTCAAAAAAAAATGCACTCACACTTTTCATTTCCGTTGCTTTTTCCTCCTATTATCCTATGACGACACTTTTTGTTTGGGGAAAAAAAAACTATCTTTAGCTGACAAGAAAATTTTTTTGGTGGGGGAGAGCAAATCGCAGTGAGTGAGCACATGTGAAATAAACGGGAGGAAACATGAGGAAAACATTATCCCCTAAAAAAAAATTGATGAGGACGGAAACTGAAGTCAGCGAAAATATCTACCCCTCTCTTGTTCTCCCCCTGTATTTTGTGCCTCTCTCTAAGGGCTCGGCAGTTGCTGGGGAGAAAGGGATGACACGTGGTTAGTCTAGATGGCAGGACAACACCAAACAGAAAGATGTTGGCTGCTGTCTAGGACCGGGATAAAACTGAGGAAAATGTCAGTGAAAAATTTCAGACTTCAGTCAAGCTCTAGCCAAAAAGTGATTTTATTTTAAAATATCGTGAATTTTTAAGCAATATCCAGTGTTTGTACACATTTTATCAATCGAATGAAATAAAAGCTCTCTAAACATGCTTTTTTATGTAATTATGTTCAGTATGGTTTCCTTTGTTTATGAGGCCGCATGGTGGCTCAGTAGTTAGCACTGCTACCTCACAGCACCAGGGAACCAGGTTCAATTCCCGCCTTGGGCAACTGCCTGTTTGGAATTTGCGCATTCTCACCGTGTCTGTATGGGTTTTGTCCAGGTGCTCTGGTTTCCTCCTACAGTCCAAAGATGTACAGGTTAGGTGAATTGGCCATGCTAAATTGCCTGTAATGTTAGGTGCATTAGTTAGGGGAATGGGTCTGGGTGGGTTGCTCTTCGGAGGGTCGTGTGGGCTTGTTGGGTCGAAGGGCCTGTTTCCACATTGTCGGTAATCTAAAAAAATCTTGTCTAAAAAAAGATACTTACCACTCACCTCGTTCGGATAATCAAGGTTATTCAATATATTGCTGGAGCCAGAGAAATTGAATTTTCGATGTGTAGCTAGTATGTTATCCCAACAGTGTTTAATAATAAACTGAGCTCAAAACAGACTGTGGTTGGAAATTGGCTGTTCCACCCCTTAGATTTCTTTATTTCTCATCTGGTGCATAAGAAATCACTTTTGTAAATGTCATTTAGCAGAGATGGAATACACTTCCAATTTACAGGTTCAAAACAAACTGTAAT
This sequence comes from Hemiscyllium ocellatum, assembly GCF_020745735.1. Taxonomy (NCBI): domain Eukaryota; kingdom Metazoa; phylum Chordata; class Chondrichthyes; order Orectolobiformes; family Hemiscylliidae; genus Hemiscyllium; species Hemiscyllium ocellatum. The sequence goes on along the minus strand of NC_083402.1, from coordinate 122,786,639 downwards.
CGCAATTAATTTCTGCTTTCAAATACTTAACTAATTTACTTCTCCCCATAAGGTTCATTAAGAAGCTGGAACACTCTTGGAAAGCACTCGTCTATGATGGAGTATGTTTGTGTTTAATTTATTTTTATGACTAAAGTAACATTAAATGAAAAGATGTAATTACTTAACAGCAGTAGCTAAGGGAAAGTGGCCCTCAAGGGAATAAAAACGTTGAAGAAAACACTCTGTATTTTCATTCTGTAATTTAGTATTGAATAGTAAGCAGATGAAAGCAATAATTTGATAAACATCTATAAATGTGCCACATTTCTTCTTGCATTATCTAGAATGTAAAGCACGTTCCAGCTCATTTGGTCTATACTGCATGTGACCCTCCTCTCACCCCTATTTCATCTCTCCTATCAACATATTTCCTTTCTCACTTGTATTTATCTTAATGCTTGCTTCTGTCTCCTCAACCACTCCCTGTTGTCATAAGTTCCACACACACATTATTTTTTGGGTTTTTAAAAAAAAAGTTTTTGAATTTGTGATTGGATTCATTATTAACTCTTTACACTTATAATCTTTAAGCAATACTCTGCCTTGCTTGAGAGGGACATGCTGTGAGGTGAAATGTAATAATGCACTTTCTTGCTCTTTTTAATTCATATAGGCTTAATGTGCTCAAAATACATTCTGTGATTTGTTTACATTATTGTTTTCCAATTTAAAATAAACAGGTCATATCTATGGTAAAAATAGCCCTTTTCAAACGTTATACAAATTTGGAACATTGCATTCCGATGTTCCAAGTACATAGCTATGACTTCAGTGAAGGTTGTGCATCTTTTTAGTAAAGGTAAATTGAATATGGATTGTTTTGGTATGAGTTGGTATCACAAAGGTTGTAACCTAATAAATTGTTTCTAGAATTTTGAGCTGTCTCCACAATTCAACTGATGCAGATTGAGATTCAGAAACAGGAGAGGGATTAGTTCCGAACAATGATCATGATTCTGCTGTGTAAGGAGAAATATTTTCTTGAGCTATGACTGGCTGAGATTGGAAGATTGTTGGCATTGTAATAGCTGACAGCCAGTGCATAAGAGTGACTAATAGATATAATCTGTTTCAGAATATCATTAAAGCAATTCATCATGCCGTGTTGCTCAGCTATGTATTGCTTGGCACTGTGTTAGGCACTAAAGTCTAACAATCTAGTTGTGAAGGTTCATTGCCAAGATATATTGACACACACAATGCCAGAGAGGATGAGGGCAAGCTTTCAGATTATCTTCCCCTATTCCAGGTTTTTATCATGATAGCATCTTGTGAAGTATGAGGGAAAGTGGACAGGCAGGTTCTGCCTTGGTGGTACAACTTGTTTTATAGCTGTCAACCGACAAATTCAGTTGGCTTTAACGAAAGGCTGGTGCTGGCACTGAGCAGGCTGTGTAATAAATTAAAAACAGAAAAGACTGCGGATGCTGCAAATCAGAAATCATGTAATAAATTACTTATTCTGAGGAGAAAGGAGGGAAAATTGCACGATGAGGCAGAGTGTCCTTGTGGTGCTGTATACATTTGCAAACAGTAGAGGATGTCAAGAAAAATGGTGCTGAGCAAAATCTACTGGAGCACCGATGCAATCACTTTCTTTGACTGCCAAGCCTTTTCAGGGGCAATTCTACAATACTTTGGAGAGACATGGCTCATACATAATTCTCTTTTTTCTTGCCGTAGGACTCAGTTTCAGTCCATAGACCGGGATTCTATGCTGACCGCTTTTTAAAGTTTATGAGTAGTCGAGTATTTAAGAAGACCCTGTGTGAGTACCGATGAATATTTGATGGTTCGTTGCAATCTGTCTTGTTTAAATATGTTGATAGCTACTGACTTTATTTCTCTGCTTTCTGAGAGTTTATTTCAACAGAGGCCATTTGTCCCATCGTGCTTGCACTGGCTATTCAAATAAGCATCATTTCTTTGTGCCAATCTCCTGCTTTTACATCAAAACCTTGCATTTCATTTTTATATAAATAATTGACCAATGCCCTCTTGAATGCCTCAGTTGAAACTGCCTCCACCAGACGTCCCGGCGGTGCATTCCATATCTTAACTACATGCTGAATTTTATTTTCCGTATTAACCTTGCTGCTTTTGCAAATCACTTGCTCTGTGCCAGCTCATTTTTGTTCCTTTTACAAGCGGGAGCAGTTTCTCCTTTTCTACTCATGATTTGGTAACCTCTAACAGATTTGCACTAAGCCTTTATCTGTGCAAGGAGAACAGTTCCAACATCTGTAATCTATCCTACCTATCAACCCAACAAGAAAGGTGAGCAATCACTTGTGGATGTGGTGTATAGGCCCACGAACCAATGTTGCAGGACAGTGTATACCAGAATAAATAAATGGGATGTGAGCGAAGAGTAATCATGGAGGACTTTGTATTGTACATGTAATTTGGGGAATTCTGATTGACAAAGTTAGCCTGAAAATCAATTCAGTTATTCAAGATAACTTCTTAGAGCAGTATTTTCTAGAGCCAACTAGGGAGTAGACTGTTTTAGACAAGGTGTTTAGTTAGGCAGGATTAATCAATAACCTCAAAATAAGGGGCCTGTAGACAACCTTGACAGTAATGTGCTCAAATTACACATTCAGTTTGCAAGTGATTTGTTTGAGACTAGTTTTTTAAACAAAAACAAAGATAATTATAAGGGTTTGACTGTCGAGTTGACTAAAATGAGCAATTCGGTTAAAATGTGATACAGTAGGCATGCAGTGGCAGACTTGTAAGGAGATATTAAATAACTCTCAGCAAAGATTTGTCCCAGTGAAAGGAGAGGCCCGAAGAATGTTGAGTGATCCATGGCTAGGTAAGAAATTTAAGGATAGCATCAATTTGAAAGAAACACTATGCAAATCTCTGAATGAAGTGGTAGGTCAGAAAATTGAACAGGTTGTGAAAAGAAGAAAAACTGTCTCAAAAATGTTGCAGAAGGAATTAGAATATGAGAGAGCTGCCTAGAAATATGAAAATAAATGGTGAGAATTTCTACAAGTCTTTAAATAAGAAAAGGCAAGCTAATGTTAACTCAGTTGGCTGGATGGCTGGTTTGCAATGAAGAATGATGCCAACACTGAGGTTCCTATGAAGGACTGTCCCTCTCAGCCTTTCCCCTCACCTCACAGGGTATGGTGACTCTCCAGTTAAACCATCACCACTCTCTGTCTAGTTGAGAGAGCAGCCCTGTGGTCAGATAGAAACAAAGCAAACTTTACCTTTGCCTTTCTCAACAAATGACAGTAGTGAGAATTGCTGTCTGTCCTTCAAGAATGCAACACGTTCAATGCTGCCTAATTAAGTGTGTGCTTCAAGTTGTCTTTCAAGTGAGATCCAATAGTTTTTTTTTACTAACACAGCATTGCGGCCGTCTCCCTCGAAGAAGGCTCGTAATTCCATTCCAGCTATAAAATACATAGGACAAGAAGTTTCATCCTCTGGAACAATGCAGGATACAACTGAGGGAAAGAATGAGCTGCTATCTGGAACCAGGAGCTATTTTAGTCTTGATGGAGAAGGTAATGCATGGAACTTCATTTGTCTTTAGTGAGAGCTTAATTGATCTGGAGTTAATACAGCCTCTCTTATTCCCCAACCCCCAATATTAAATGGCAAAAGTTAATTGTTTAATCATCCACACAATAAGAATGTAGATCCTGAAACTGTTTTTGAGGGACCATTGAAAGCTTAGTTTTAAAAATATTCTTTAAGTTATTTAATCAAAGTTTTCTTTGTTAATTTAATCATTGTGTATCAATGGATTTGTCCCACTTTCAGCAGTCCTGTCTGAAATCAGTCATTTTAATGCCTCTTTTGGATTTTCAGTCAACTGTTTTCTTTCTTTGAAAGGAAGGCATTCTAGGATGTGTCAAGTTTGCAAATAGTGTGCCTGTAAACATTTTCCGTTTGAACACTAGCTTGTAATGGAGCTGCTTGTCAAAGATCTCCATGACGTGAGGGTGAGAGCAGACACCGTACATGCGTATGGGTGTGTATCCATTGACTTTGGACTTGAATAGGTTGGGATGTTGTTTTGTAATAATGAATCTAACTTTCCAAGAAGTGCAATTGAACAGTGAATTTAAAAACAAGCCTGTCCCATGTTGTTTCATATTGAACCTTTTACAATTGGAAAGAAAATGTAGCCCTGTAATTCTGATTAGTCCCACTCTTTCCTAGAAACCCTCCAAATTTTTCCTTAATTTTTACCTAATTCACTTTGGAAAGTTATTTTTAAATACTTCCACCACCCTTTCAGTCATCACATTCCAGATTGCAAACTCCTGCAGAATTCCTTCCATTCCCCCTATCCGACACCACCTGATTATGCCCCTCACTGATTAGCTTTTGATCCATAACCCCTGGTTACTCACCCTCCTACAACAGGAAACAACTTCTCTGCATCTGTTCAGTTAAAATGGAGGTGGCATAATGGCTCAGTGGTGAGCACTGTTGCCTTATGATACCAACAACCCGGATTCCAGCTCTGAGTGTCTGTGAAGTCTGCATGTTCTCCCTGTGCTCCCTGCATCTGCATTGTAGGGATTCGATGATTCTATATAAATGTCATAATGATTTTGAACAAGTTCCCTTCTCCAAGGAACTGTTCACACAAATCTTTTCTCTATCACCCTTCCTGAAGAGTGATTCACAGAATCAGATACAATACTGCAGCTGCGGCTCAACGAGTGTTTAGTTTGACCTTTTTCACAAAATCAGCTCAGAAACCCTACATTGTGGATGCAGGCCGTTCAGCTGATCAAGACCACACTGTACCCTCTGAAAAGCATCCCACTCCTACTCTACTCCTGTAACCCTGCATTTCCCATGGCCAATTCATCTCGCTGGACACTATTGGCAATTTATCATGGCCATTCCATCTAATCTGCACATCTTTGGACTGGGAGGAAACCCACGCAGCCATATGGAGAATGTGTAAACTCCACACAGACAGTCACCCAAGGGTAGAATCGAACCCAGGTCTCTGGTACTGTGAGGCAGAGTGCTAACCACTGAGCCACCGTGCCTTTCACTTTTCTGTGAATGAAGTGACACACCTTTAAAGGGGTGCAGGAACCTTTTGTGTCAGTTTGAGAAAACTGTTAAAAAGCACATGGGATCTTGGGCTTTATAATTAGAGGCAATGAGTCCAAAAGTGAAGAGGCTACAGTAAACTTGATTAAGTATTTATTAGGTTCCATGTGGAGCATTATGCTTAGTTTTGGACCCCACACTCTTTAAGGAAGATGTTAAGCCATTGGAGAAATGACAGAAAATATTTATTGTCATGGTACCCAGGACTACATGGTGACATCTGTTTTTAATGGAGTGACTAAAGAGTTTGGGATTTTTTGTATTACAACAGAGAACGGGGAAGAGGAAATTTGATTGAAATTTTCAAAATCAAGAGAAGTTTGGAGAGAGTGAATATAGCAAGGCTATTTCTGGATTAGTGGCGCTGGAAGAGCACAGCAGTTCAGGCAGCATCTGAGAAGCAGTAAAACAACGTTTCGGGCAAAAGCCCTTCATCAGGAATATAGGCAGAGTGCCTGAAGGATGGAGAGATAAATGAGAGGAGGGTGGGGTTGTGGAGAAAGCATATAGTACAATAGGAAAGGATGAAGGTGATAGGTCAGGGAGGAGAATGGAGTGGAGGATAAATGAGAGGAGGGTTTTTACCTATAGCAAAGCTATGCCCATTAATGCAAGGATTGAGAACCAGAGGACAGTGATTGAAGGTAATGTTGCAAAAGATCCAGTGGTGATATGAGGAAAAATTATTTAATCAATTGGTTAGTATATGAATACACTGCCTGAGATGGTGGTGGAAGCAGATCCAATCATTGTTTTAAAAAGGAATTGGATAGGCACTTGCAGGGCAACAGGGGATGACTGGGGAAGTGAGATTAGCTGAGTTGCACAGAGCCATTGTGCATTCCTTAGAAGACCTTAAGTGAATTTGATAAATGTGTTTAAAATCAGGAGAGGTCTGGACAGAGGATATAGAGAGCAACAATTCCCCTTGTCAGAAAGTGGAAGAACTAAACAAATAACCAGAGGTGACATGAGGGAAAAACATTTTTATGCAGTCCATAATCAGGATAGGGAATGTAATTTTGACCCACACTATCCTATTGTTCTCCTTCATTCGTATAAGCTTCAAATTTGCTCACATAGTATTATAATGGTTGTAGAACAGGCCAGATCTTCAAAGTGGTGGCAATGATGAGCAGTTGGTTGCTGGAAAGATTTTCTGCCAATTTGATGATGTTTCATATTTCTTCCAGGATCTTCCAATCCCTATTGGCAAAGAAGTGTACAGGGCAGCAACCCTAAGTTTCTGGGAAAGTGAAGTAGAAGTGGGGAAAGGAAAGGAACATAGATCCCTTTTAGATAATTTGATACATTAGATACTTTGAGATTCTGAAGGTAGGTTTTAAATGTTGTGACTAGTTTTGGGGGAGGTAGGGATTAGGTAGGCAGATAGGTGGGTAGTTGGGTCAGGGAATGTAGTCAGGTGGGCAGGTGGTGTTAGGTTTGTCAGGTAATAGCCATTTTGGGTGGGCAGCTTAGATCATCGGGTTGTGTTGGGACAGGAGGCAGTAGGGAGGTGGTCAAGGGAAGCTATTTGAATGATAGATTGGCGATGATCTGATCAGATTGACATATAGGGTTGAATGGGATTGTAGGTCTGGAGGGGAATGCTATGATGGGTCAGGATGTGGTATTTTGGTAGGCAGTCAGTGGTCAGGTTGGGATAATGAGTAGAGAGGTGGTCAGGCAGGGCTATCTTAAAGGAGGAGAGGGTGAAGCGCAGAGCTGAAGATTTTAGTGGCTAAAGATGGAGTTAGGGAAGTTGGGTGTACGCCAGGCACCAGAGTCAGGATCACGGAGATATTAAACAACTGTACGGGCTGAAAGAGGCTGCAGAGGTAGGGACCATTCAGAGGAAACTCGGGACATGTGGGTGTGTCAAATGGAGCACCAGAAGTGAGGAGGAACTCACTTAAGTAAGCAGGGCCTTATTTAAATCATTTTAATTAATTCAAGAGCAGGTTAATTGGATACTTAATAGTCGTAACATTTTGAAATTCTTAACGTAGACCTTTTGTTTTCATCATGGCAGCAATAGGATATCGTAGGCGACCGGACCTGCTCCCCAGCACTACATCGTTATATGAAGCAGCCTCCTTAGCAACAACCCTTTCCTCAACGTCCTTATTTCTGAATGAACAGACACCATCTGAAGGAACTGCAAACTCTTCACACAAGTACGAATCCCGTAACTTTGTATAGTATCCTTGCTGTTGAATATTGTATTCTAATTTGGCACATTACAATCTGTTGAATTTCCAAATGTTGCATTGATATCAAACCCTCCAATGTCAGGTTTAAAAACTTTTCCAATAGTGTGTCTGTGCAAATTTTAATAGACAGTTTAATATGAGCTCTGGTATTGTGGCAGATGTTGAATATTTTATATGCTTTGAAGCACTAAATTGATCTGAAATGTTTTAAGGTTTGTGATTGACATTTTGACATATTCTTCCCTCTTGCTAATTAAGGAATAGAAACCGATCATTACCTTTTATTGTGTAATCAGTTTCCATCACCATTCCTCACTCTTGAGATTGAGTCTGATGATAGTAGTGAAATTTAAATTGTATTTCATTATTCTGGAAACTTCACTTATTGGTATCATGTGCTGCCTTGTTCCATTTGAGAGCGAATTTGAAAATAATTGCCCATGTTAACTCTATCAACAAGAACTTTGCAGGATTTACTTTTTGGATTGTTAACAATACTTCTTTTCCCTTCCTCTCCAATATTTCAGGTTCATTTTGGTAACAGCCTGTATTGTGTGCCTTGTGGCTTTTTTTCTTTATAGTTTAATTTGGCATACTGGCAAATGTTACCAGAGTAACACATGAAATGCCACGTGATGTTGTGAACAATACTGAAACTGCTGGGGAGCTTAATTTTGTTAGGCTGTTCATAGGTGGAGTGCACAATTATAATCTCTCAATCACACATCATGTGAACACACATTTCTGTAAACTTGTCAAAGTTTTTGTTTTTTTCTCAAAAGATATATAGCTCGCACCCCTACCATCTACTAACCAGGTTCTGCATGGTGATATTACAGGGAACATGTTGCAAAAGTTAAAATAGATCTCTTCAACTTTGATATCAAGTACTAAAGTCTCTTTGGGTGATTTAACTTTGTTCTTTCACTTCTGAAATGTAATTTTGAATATAGCATATGCTGATGGATTTGCAGCACTATCTATTATGGTTATCTGAAGTCTAACCACTGCACAACAGTGCCCTTAATTCACAATTTAATTACACTCACTTTGAAGATCTTAAGGTTTGGTGTGGGATATATAAAGTCACAGAGGTATAATCAGTATTATTCATCTCAGGTTGTGAGATAACACAAAGGAGGCCCTCGATGCTGTGTGTAAAGTGTTACAAGTGTTTAAATTGGCATGGAGTTGACTTCAGTCTGGGCCCTAATCACAGTAATAAACAATATGCCTACAACCCAAAGAATTGAGCACACATTGTAATAAGAAACCGAGTGATGGACAAAAAGACCAGGACCAAGAACAAACTAGCCCACTCTGAAATGCTGATGACCTTCAATCTGAAATCAGTCCCAATCCTGGGATAAATCCTTCATATTCTGGTTTAAGACTTTGAGAAGACATGAGTAAGCTGGGAACTCATTTGTATAAAAAAAATCATCATGATCATGGCAGCAAGGCAGATGAAGGAGGTGGTCACTTAAACTCCAGAGAGCAGGTGGAAGTGGATATCGTCCAAATGTTTCCTTCCCTGTGCATCATTGTCCTGGATCTGCAAGCTAGTGGTTTCTGTGTGAAAACCTACAGCATTAAACATGCAATTAAAGACAATTTTTAACAAATGTAAGCAATATGCATAGGCAGTGTTACTTGGTGACTGGAAATGTTATCTATTTTCAATTCATTTTACACTCACCAAGAAAGACCAAGGCACTTGCAATTCTAATATGATATGAAGAACGAAATGTGCAGATCACAAAGGATTGATTTTGATAGAAGGTTGAAGAGGAAGCTATAAAGACCTAAATATAATGGAAGATTAAGAATTTTGCTGACTAGCAATGAACACATTTTACCCACAGTTAAGCTTTCTCTTCTGACTCCATTAGGGCTTTGTGTCCAGTCAGTTGCTGGATTTGATTCATATAGGTACCATATGAGCAGACAGAGGAAGATGCTAGTACATCTCAAATATATCATCTATGTGAATGACTGTTTTTCACAGATGTTCATATCTGTTTGAAAACTGAAGTTCCATTCTGTTTTGAAGTATTTGTAACTTTTTGTCTGATGATAAAGTATTGTTTTAAAATTGGTCATGTTCTCAGGACAACGATGTTTTAATTAAAAGCCACATAAATTGGATCCAAGGCTTTTGTCCTACTTCTATATATATCAGTACAAGCAAGTTAATACAAAATTGTTTTGCTTTATCTTTGGTGGTGAGAGTGGGTGTGTGGGTGTGTGTGTGTGTGTGTGTGGTGGGGGGGGGGGGGGCAGGGAAGCTCCGTGTCTAGATTAAGTCCATGCAACAGACTCCCAAACATAACTTTCAGTTTAAGTTGACCAGAACAATTTGGCAAATGCAGCTGATGATGGATTTTGGTTTAAGGTTAGAGTGAAGCTGTTGATGCTCACCATTAGTTAGGGGTAAATGGAAAGCAAATTCTAGTATCCAATATGTGCACTTTAATGCATAATAAAGGATGTTGTAGTCCGAGTCCTGTTGACTCTCCAATAGACTCCAATAGGTGTCACAGAGTGAAGTTAATGTACTTACCCACTGATTTATCAGGTAAACACATTGGAGAAAGTTAGTGAGAGCAGGAAGAGACTATTTCGCCCCTCCAGCCTGTTGCACTATTCACTGAGAATATGGTTGATTTGTGACCTAACTCCGGATGTCCACCTCTGTCTCTATCCTTGATAAAATTATTTAATAAAAATCTACCAATTTTGATATTAAAGTTAACAATTGATCTAGTATCAGCATAAATTACAAAAAGTGATTTCCAAAATTATAACTTCCTTTGTGTGTCGTGGTCTATCATAAGTTGCCTCTTGATAGGTTCAGCTCTCTATTTCAGATACTCATCTTAAACTCCCCCAAAAAAGCAGAAGCAATTTCTCTTTATCTACATTGTATTACTGCTCATATCTTGAAACAAAGCACGGGTAGCATGGTGACTCAGTGGTTAGCACTGTTGCCTCACAGCCACATGGATCTTGGTTCAACTCCAGCCTTGGGTGACTGTATGGGGTTTGCACATTCTCCTGTGTCCGCATCCAGAAATGTGCATGGTAGGTGGATTGGTCATGCTAAATTGCCCTGTAGAGTCCAGCGATGTGCATACTAGGTGGTTCAGCGATGGGTTACAGCGCTGTTTGGAGAGTCAAAGCAGATTCTGGGCCAAGTGGCCTCTTTCTGCACTGTAGGGATTCTATGATTCCAACAAACAGTACAATTTTTAATAACTAGTGTTTACTTACTAATTTTGTTACAGTCTATACAAACTCAAATGGGCCAGTTCTCAATGTAGAGCTCAAAGAAGTGATATTCTTTGCTTGGAATAGTACAAAACACATTTACAACTCAAACAAAGGAGAATTTGTTTCTTGTAATCTTATAGTGGATTTTAGAGGATTTTGTTCATATTGCAACATTGGTACTTTCAAGAACAACCAATCTTTGAGCATAAAGTGGTGCATTGCTGACCAGGCAATTAGAAAGACAGTCATGAGGACAGTTCTCTCCCCAGTGTGAATATGTTCTATTTTTCTAATTGTGACTTTAATTGGTGGACACAGAAATGACCAGTTGGGGTAAGTGGTGAGAAGGGATACTGAATTGATTCAAGATGTCAATAACGTGCACGCAATAATATTATTTTCACTCACACTGTTTGCTTTACACAGATGGATACAGGAAACATTCAAAATTGCTGGGTAGTGATAATGCAGCACTTAATACCATTGCTGAATCTTTTTTTTTCCTGCTGATAATAAGGCCTTTTTAGCCAAAGGTTTGGTTTCTTGTTTGCTTTATCCCCTCATGTTGTGGTTGTGTCAAGGTGGATTTTTAACTCTAAATTTCCCCTGCAGCACCTCTGATTTTTATGAAGGCAGAAAAGACTTTCATTTATATAGCGCCTATTACTGATCAGGATTTTCTTTTTCATTACTGAAAATGTGTTGCTGGAAAAGTGCAGCAGCTTAGGCAGCATCCAAGGAGCAAGAGAGTCGATGTTTCAGGCATGAGCCCTTCTTCAGGAGGGCTTCTTTTTCATTAACCAAGGTCAATACCTCATTCACTGCTAAACAACTCTTCTCCAGTCTTGCCAAGATCTAAGTAGCAGGAAAATGTCTCCTGTATTTCTAATTAAAATATACAGGGTATGTGTTCACACTTCTGCTGTGGAATAATAGCAGTCAGAATTCCCAAAGTCAGTTTATTGAAGTAAAGATATGTGTCCCAGTGCTAAAATTGTCACAATTGGAGCATCAGCCAGTTGGAAAGTTCAGGGGTGATGAGCAACTAAAGTATTAATGTAAACATTGCTGGCAAGGCCAGTATCTATTACCATTCCCAATACAAATCGAATGGCTTGCAAGCCATTACAAGAGTGCAGTTAGGAGTTGATCACACTGCTTTGGCTCTGGAGTCACTAGGACAAACAGGGCCTTGACCAATCAGAGTTAACTTGCCTACTTTAAACTTCAGACAAATCTTGGCAATTGACTGTTAGTCGTCATCTAACTGGTACACTGTTTGTGGCAGTCCCTCTACAAATCGTTATCTACTTCCCAGCAATCTGCACATTTATACAATATAAATATTTTCCTTACTTTGGTATCTCTTGTGACTTGTCTTGATGAGTAAGATGAAAAGCTCCATGACCCTCACAGCGCCAGGGTCCTGGGTTCAATTCTAGCCTTATGCGACTGTCTGTGTAGAGTTTGTGCATTCTCTCCGTGTCTGCATGGGTTTCTTCCAGCTGCTCTGGTTTCCTCCCACAGTCCAAAGATATGCAGATCAGGTGAATTGGCCATGCTAAATTACCCACAGTGTTAGGTGCATTAGTCAGAGGGAAATGGGTCTGGGTGGTTACTCTTCAGAGGGTCAGTGTGGACTTGTCGGGCCGAAGGGCCTGTGTCCACACTGTATGGAATCTAATCTGAAAATTGTTTTAAAATAATTTTTATCCTTTGAGAAAGTACTGTCATGTTTTATTCTTCTAAATAGATGGTTCTTCTTCAAGGTATAAGTATTGTATTAAGTGCTTTAATCAGTTCTTACTTTAGGAGTTTACTGATTGTGGCTTATCTGAGGGAAAATTGAACATTGTTTTCTGGAGGTTTCTGCCTTTGTTGTGAATTCATCTATGTTCTGAAAATCTGAACTCTTTTCATTTAAAAGATCAGCTGAGAAATGTGGTAACTTAGTACACTGACAACCTCCTTACAAATTCATATACTGGGGTATTTCTGTAGAATCTGTGTATCTTTCAAAAAGGCGCAGTTTATCTTTTACATATGAATACAGTAACTTCTTTACAAGATTTAGTCCTCAAATGGATTCAATCATTCGACCCCCCCCATCTCCATCTGCACTTTTCCACTCTTGTTACATTTACTAGCCGAGAGTAACTCCTTTCCAATTTGCGGTTCTTTATTGTTTCTATTTGCTCATGACTTCCAATTACACACACAAATTGGCATTAATTTGGTACTGACACCAAAGAGAAATTCCCAATGTTTGTTTCGAAGGCAGCTGCTGCAGTGATATAAAGGAACAACTGTTGGGTCTCAGCATTCTCTCTCTTTCTTGGAGTGAGTCATTTAAATGTAGCGTTTAGGACTCCTCCATTCAGTTATGAGAGAAAGAAGACTAGTTTAGAACAAAATCTTGTGTTCCCAAGCTATTCACAGCTTTTCAAAAACGATCGGAGGCTTCCCAAAATGAGTAAATGATGCAATTTTGGTTTTGTGATCCTTTTGAATTAATTTGAAGTTTGAAAGGGCTACTGTGCAATTCCTGTGTTAGTCGTACAGAAGTGGAAGGGAGCATCCGTTGATATGAAAAGTCCCTAGCCAGGTGAAATTTGTAGGGAGAATGTGGTGAAGAAAGCCACCCTCATTGAATTCAATTCTACAGTCACTCGTGATACAATTTGTAGAACACCAGTTTCCATAGCAACGCACCCAATAATTTTTTAAAAAGCACGCAGCCAGTCGTTTTACATCAAATGCCTCCATCTAGTGTTAGCAAATCTGTGTGGAATTAGCAGGATTTACAATAGTTAGGCAAAAAAGTAGATATACTTTTCAGTGCAATTGTTAGATCAGTTATGATATAGATGCTGTAAAACGTTCATGTGAACACAGAAACACGGAAGACTATATCATTGAGAAGGTTTATAAGATCACCTGATTACTTGGAATAGTTTTTTAAAAATGCAGACACCATTGTCTTACTGCAGCACAAAACTGCTCTCTCATTAAAGCAGGACAATGAGTTGGTGGTTTAATATAAGGGTCACCACGCCTTATGCAAGGGGAGAGGTTGAGGAAGAGGGACCTGAATTGAACTTGTGCTTTTGGAGTCGGCGTATCACAGCCACTCAACAACTTGAGATAATACAGACAAAGACCTGACCAAGATAAAATTGGTATTTACCATATTCCATCAAGAGTTAATGTCATAGACATGAAAAGAGTACAATATTGAGAAACCATTCTTCTAGACCCAACTGCAACAGATTAGAGGAGGAAGTCCTGTTTATTCATTGAAAATCTATTAGATCTGAGCCTGAGTGCAAGGATGGCAGGGGAGGGATTATATGAGACAGCTACATGGAGGTAATGTCATTGGACAAGTAATCCAGAAGGCCAGGTTACTGCAGGCCGGGTTAAAATCCCACTGTGGCAGCTGATGCAATTTGAACTCAATTAAGTGGGGAACTGAAAGCTAGCCTCAGTGATGGTAACTATGAAATTATCATTGACTGTCATATCAACCCACTGGTTACATTGGGGGATGCAATGCCTAGTGTTATTACCGCTGGACTATTAATCCAGAAACTTGATTAATTTTCTTGTGCTGGGTTTAAATCCCACCATGGCAGATGATGGAATTGGAATTCAATAAAGAATCTGGAATTAAGTATCTAAGGATGACCATGAAACCATTGTCGAAGAAAATCCATCTGGATCACTAATTCCCTTTAAGGGAAGGAAATCTGCCATCCTTACACAGTCTGGCCTACAAGTGACTCCTGATACCTAAAAATGTGGTTGATTCTTAAGTGCCTTCTGGGCAATAAATGCTGACCTCAGTGAAGCCTTTCTCCTGTGAATATGTTGCTCCAGCCCCACAGTAATGAGGACAAACAATCCTGGAAATCTCATCAGTTCAGGCAGCATCCGTGCAGAGAGAGCAAGCTCATATTTTGGGTCTAGGATAACTCTTCATCCAAGCTCTCATTAGCTTATTGTCCCTCCACAGATGCTGCCTGACCCACTGTCATTTCCAGCATCTGCAGTAATTTGGTCCCACAATATCAGTTGATTCTTAACTACCCTCTAAAATGGCCTATCAAGCCACTGGGTTTGAATGACAATTGGGATGGGTAACAAATGTAGCCTTGTTGGTGACGTGCTAACCCCACCAACAATAAGAAAAATATGAAATGCAGTGCCTCCCTGTTGCAAGCTAATATTGATCATTCAACATCAAAATTAGCTGCTTTATATATTATGAAGAATGTAATACTGGGTGCCAAACTATATGTCAACATTTTACCAGCTAATAGCAAACTATCTTTATTAATTCTTTGTTAAAATTGTAATTTCAGGGAGGGTAACCCGACTAGTTCCACTGTTACTTTGGAAGACAGCGCAATCTGTTTAACATTGGAGCAAAGTACATTAGACATAGAAAATGATGATGATTCTGAATTTGACATTCACTTGGTAAGTACCTATTCACAGGTATGTCCTGGACATGAGGAACATGGGACTTCTTTACTGTTGCTCTACCTTAATTGCACAAATCTCAAATGCAATACCTCCAAGCCAGCAATTGTTAAAGAATTACTTTATCTTTTGTAATTCAGTTTGGTAATTGGCATGTTCACAAATCCATTCTTCATGGGATTCATCACTTACTCAGATGATATTTATGGACAAAATATTAATTGAGGTAAACGACATGTGCAGCTTTTATTTTCCTCCTGTACTGAACCTGAATAACTTAACTATAAAAAGTGAACTAAAATATATCCGGATTAGTTTGAGAAGTTTTCTTTTTGTTCCTAAATTTGTTTTATTTCACTGCCAAATTGACCATTTTGGATTTGTGCCAATGTTGGCACTAAACACTGTCTACTTCTGCCCCAGTACAGCCTGACCCACTTTTCCAGGCAGGTGGCAAATTAGAATAAACCACTTAGAAATTATTGGAACACTGATGAATTATTTTAGCTTAATTTGACTCCTGTGAGCAAATAGATAAAAGGCAAAGGATGTTCATTGATGGAGAAGTGATTTTTCACAGTAATGGGGGTGGGGGGAGGGAGATAAAGTCACTTGTAATTAGATGCAATGTCAAAAGTTTTTTTTGAAAAGTGCACAATTATGAAAAATTCGCAATGAGTTTATGTGCAAGGGAGAATTTTATGGCAGATGTGGATTTGTTTGATTTCATGTAATTTTGTGTTGGAAATTTTGTACCATTTAATGGGGGTGTCCGTTTGGAAGGCTCGGCAGTTTTAAATTAACTTTGATTTACAGTTTTACTTTACTTTGCAAAATTACTTTTTATTCAGAACATAGCAGAATGCAGCATCAAGTACCAAGTGAAGACTAGAAAGAAAACAACTGCTTGTCATTGTCCTATGAAGAGTTCAAGCCAGTCATATTTATCTCCAATCAGATTAAAAGAAAATTACATGAGTACAAACAAAGAAGGAACTTGAGTTTACATAGCCTCTTTCACAATCTTAGAATGTTCCAAAGTGCTCTTGACGTATAACTGTTCTCGAAAGGACTGAGAAGCAATGAGATAATGACCATATAGTCTGTTTCAGTGATATTGTTGGAGAACTGGGAATTGGTCAGAATTCCAGGGAGAATTTCCTTTTCAGTTTTAAATAATGCTCTAAAATATTTTAATACCCACCTGAAAGGAAAATACAGTTTAAAATCCCATCCAAAAATAGCATCTCCATTACATTAGTCATTATTAGTTTATATGGAAATCAGTATTATCTAATTTAACTAACTGGTCTTTTCAGCATATTTCTAAGAGTACACAAAAAGTGCACGTAATTGTTGATGCAAAGATATTTCATTTTTTTTAGGGTATGGTTTTATAAAAAAAAGTGCATTGTGAATAAAAGTGTTTTTTGATCATTTAGTTGTTTGGTGAATGAGATAGCAAATTGATATACACAATTCTGTACTCACTATACATGTCTGTAAATGGCAATCTTCAATCAGAATGGAAGGCTATGCTGTAGTCACCCCCAACACCAATAACATACAAAATTTCCACACCTCAGATACCGTTGAATCCAGGATTTCAAGATGTTAACATAAATGGGTAGAGTTAATAGACTTCCCCTGTTCAGGATTGAAAAATATATCAGTCCTGAAAGTCTGACTTACAAAGTACAGGATGTAAGTTTGCTCGCTGAGCTGGAAGGTTCATTTTTAGACATTTTGTCACCATACTGGGTAACATCAGTTAGCCTCCAGTGAAGTGCTGGTGTTATCCCCCACTTTCTATTTATGTGTTTAGGTTAGTGATGTCATTTCCTGGATAATCTTTTGCTAAAAATTCTGTGTCTTATGATCAATGAAGCCCCGCAACCACCTGATGAAGGAACAGCGCTCTGAAAGCTAGCGTTTCCAAATAAACCTGTTGGACTATAACCTGGTGTTGTGTGATTTTTAACTATATCTCCTTAGGGAGTTGTGACCATGACAAAGATCAGATGTGTTAAATGTGAATTGACATTTTGTAGAATTGTTATGTCCCTTGTTACATTGGAATCTCACACGGTGTCCACATTCAAAGGGGTGAGTGGCCACTATTAGAAGTGCATCACATTCAAGATATGCTTTTCTTGAAAGATAATAGATGAAGAATACCTCAGAAAATATTCAGAAACTTTTTCTCCTTTTCTGCATGAAAAATCTATGCAATTGAAAGGAATCTAATCCAAAATTGCATGAAACTATTCCCTCTGCAACTTCTTGATTTTCTTTAAATCTAGGAGAAAACACACACGTTAAATTAGCTTTTTGTGTTGAATCTAAATTAATTGCAAGCATGTAAATTCTAATGATTATATCTGTGCATGCTTTTTTGCAGCCTAATATCTTGCATATAAGTACGTCATGCATTTTTTTATGTCCTGTAAATATAGGAGGACAATTCAAACATGCATAAGACTTCCTTGGATTTTTTTACTGAAACTTCAAGCCAGAAAGTAAGGGACTGACTTGTAAACTGGTGAGAGTTAGAATTTGGATTGTATGATTTCCCCCATCGTGTTTTCCTTTTTTATTTGTTATTTCAGCTTATTCAGAATTTAATTATTGATTTTATTCTCCTTTTGTTATGGCAGATACAAAAAGCCTTCATTTTGCCACTTAGAAAGAAAGGGTTGCATTGTAGGAAATGCGCAAGTCAATTTTCACCAATGAAGCACCCACAAACAGCAGTGTGATAATGACAAGTTCGTGTCTTTTGAGAGTGTAAATATTCGCATCCTTGTTCTTAATAAAGGCATTGAGTCTAATTCTACCCATGGAAGTTTTACATCCAGCAAAGAGAACAGACTGGGTTTCTGATTAATGCCCCCAACCAAAAGTACTGCACTGGGTATTCCCACCTAATGTGGGGGACTTAAACCAACTACCAATGAAGTTTGTGGTTTTTAACCTTTATTGATGCAAGGGACTCTCTCAAAAATTGGCACAGTCCTGGCAACTGTTTATCCTAATTTATAAAAGACCACTTCAACAATTCAAAGGAAAACCAACGGTTAAAGGAGGTTTTTATTATTGTTTTATTATTATTATGAGAACACAAACTAGCATAATGTTTAAAAAAAGATCAGAAATATAATGAAAAACTGTTGGTGGGAACTCACTGGAAAGTCTTGGAAGATCCATAAACTTGGGTTTAAACACCTAATGAAAGAAAAAGTGACAAAAATGTAAAATTCAGAATGTTCAGATGCCTCAGATTGTTTTAGCAGGTGTGGCAGTTTAAACATACCACCTCTTTATTACAATACCAGGATATATCACAACTGCTGTCAGATCGAAACCTGGTACTGTAAACAGTCATCCTGAAGGTTATTGCAGAAATTAATGTTCAAAAGCTTAGCATATTCATGCAAAATCTTACTCTTCCTTTATTTTAAATGGAGTAGAGAATCTCCAATCTCTGTAGAGAAGAGATTGATACAGATACCCTCAAGTAATTTAGTCCCATTTTCCTGCACTTGGCAGAGATCACTCTTAAACCCTTCCTATTCATATACCCATCCGAATCATTTTAAATGCTCTAATTGTACCAGCCTCCACTACTTCCTCTGGCAGCTCATTCCATACACGCACCACCCTCTGTGTGAAAATTTTGTCTGTTAGGTCCCTTGTATATCTTTTCCCTCTCACCCTAAACCAATGACCTCTAGTTACTCTAGCCTGGGGAAAAGATCTTGACTATTCACCCTACCCATGCCCCTCATGATTTTATGAACCTCTATCAGGTTGCCCCTCAGCCTCTGATGATCCAGGGAAAATAGCCCCAGCCTATTCAGCCACTCCCTATTACTCAAACCCGCCAATCCTGACAGCATCCTTGTAAATCTTCTGTGAACCCTTTCAAGTTTCACCACAACCTTCCAACTGCAGGGATACCAGAACTGAAAACAGAACTTCATTAGTGGCCTAACCAATGTCCTGTACATCTGCAACATGACCTCCCAACTCCTATATGCAATGCACTGACCAATAAAGGCAAGTGTAACAAACACCTTCACTATTCTATCTATCTGTGATTCTACCTTCCAAGAACAAGAACCTGCACCCCAAGGTCTCCTTGTTGAGCAACACCCCCCAGGACCTTACCATTAATTGTATAAGCCCTGCCATGATTTGCCATTCCAAAATGCAGTGCCTCACATTTATCTAAATTAAACTGCATCTGCCATTCCTCAGCCCATTGGTCCACCTTATCAAGGTCCTGTTGTACTCTGAGGTAACCTCCATCGCTGTCCACTACATCTCCAATTTTGGTGTCCTCTGCAAACTTACTAACCATTCCTCCTATATTCTCATCCAAAACATTTAAATGACAAAGCATAATGGACTCAACACCAATCCTTATGGTACACAGCTGGTCTCAGGCCTCCAGTCAAAAAAGAACAATCCTCCCACCACACTTTGTATCTTACATTCAAGTTAATTTTGTATCAAGATGGCTATCTCCCCCTGTTTTCCATGTTATCTAACCTTGAAAAATATAAAATGCAGAACCTTGTTAAATGCCTTACTGAAACCCAAATAGACAATGCCCATTACTTAACTTTCAGCAATCTTCTTTGTCACTTCAAAAAATACAATCAAGTTAGTGAGACACTAGTTCTCTATGAACAAACCATATTGACTACCCTTGATCAGTCCTAATCTTTCCAAATACATGGAAATCCTATCCCTCAAAATCTCCTCCAACAACTTACCCATCACTGATGTCAGGCTCAATGGTCCATAGTTCGCTGGCATTTCCTTATTACCTTTCTTAAATAATGGCACCCTCAGGTATTCTGGTACCTCACCCATGGCTATTGATGATACAATTCCCAAGGGTAGGGGAATCCAAAACTGGAGGGCACAGGTTTTAGGTGAGAGGGAAGAGATTTAAAAGGGACCTAAGGGACAACCTTTTCTCAGTGGTGTGTGAATGGATTGAACTGCTATTTAAAAGGCATCTGGATGTGTATATGAATGGGAAGTGTTTTAGGATATGAGCTAAATGCTGGCAAATGAGACAAGATTAATTTAGGATATCTGGTCAGCATAGATGAGTTGGACTGAAGGATCTGTTTCTGTGCTGTATATCTCTCAGACTCTATGACTCTAAATATCTCAGCAAGGGGGTCAGCAATCACTTCCCAACTTCTCTCAAAGTTTTGGGAGACACCTGATCAGGTATGGGGGATTTATCCACCTTTTTGCATTTCAAGACAACCACCATCACCACCTCTGTAATATGGACACATTGAGATATCACTTTGTTTCTCCAAGTTCTTTATCTTCCATATTCTTCAAAGTTAATCCTGACTCAAAATACTTGTTTAGTATCTCACCGTCTGTGCTTCCACAAATAGACAGCCTTGTTAATTTTTAAGAGGACCTATTCTCTCCCTAGTTACTCTTTTGCCCTTAAAGTGCATTTGTAGAATCTCTTTAGATACTCCTTAATCTTATTTGTGAAAGCTACCTCCTGTCCCTTTTTTTGCCATCTTCATTTCCCAACAGTATAATCCAACTGCCCTTTTACTCTGAGGGAATCACTCAATCCCAGCTGTCTATAATTGCCATGTGTTTCCTTTTTCTTGAGCAGACCCTCAATTTCTGTAGTCATCCAGCATTCTCTACAACTACCAGCCTTTCCCTTCATGCTAATAAGAACATACTGCCTCTGGACTCCCTCTTGCCAGCCATCCCTTTACCTACAAATAGTCTCCCCCAATCAACTTTTGAAAGTTCTTGCCTAAATAGAAATGTTGACCAATTTTGAGAGGCGAATGGGGGTAAACTGTTTCAACTGGTAGATGGCTCTGTAACTGGAAGACAACCCAAGCGGAAAATCAGAAATCTTTCTGCATGTTAAAATGGTATAGGCTCAAATAAGAGTTTTTAAAAATTCACTCATGGGATGTGGGCATCACCGGGTGGCCAGCATTTAGTATGTCGTCTTAGTTGTCCTTGACGTGGTGGTGAACTACCATTTTGTACCACTCAAATGGATGTGCTGTAGGTAGACCCAGAATTCTGAGTTTGGCCCAGCAGCAGTGAAGGAACAGCATTATACTTACAAGTCAGGATGGCAAATAGCTTGGAGGGGAACTTGCAGGTAGTGATGTTCCCACGTATCTGCTATCCTTAGCATAGTCAAACAGGATGGAATCAGATATTTCGGTCCAACCAGTCCATGCTGACTATGTTCCCAATTAACTAGTCCCACCTGCCTGTACCTCCAAGTCTTTTTTATTTATGTACATATCCAAATGTCTTTTAAATGTTGTAACTGTACTTACATTCACCACTTTTTCTGGAAATTCATTCCATACACACTACTCTCTGTTTAAAAGGGTTGTCTTTCATATCCTTTTTACATCTGTCCTTTTGGTTGGAAGAGATGCTGGGTTTGGGAGGTGCTGTCTAAGGAGGTTTGGTAAATTTCTACAGCACATCTTGTAGATAGCGCCACAGCTGCTATTGAGCATCAGTGTGGAGGGAGTGGATTTGGTGCCATTCAAGTGGGTTGCTTTGTCCTGGATAGTGTCAAGCATCTTGAATGTGGTTGGAGCTTGTGGTAGGCAAGTGGAGACTACTCTATCCCAGTCCTGACTTGTGCCTTGTTGATGATGGACAGGCTTTGGGGAATCAGGAGGTCAGTATTCCTAGCCTGTGATGTGTTCATATAGCCACTGTGTTTATGTAGTGAGTCCAGTTGAGTTTTTGGGGTCAATGATAACCCATTGATAGTGGTGGATCATGGGGGATTCAGTGATGGTCACACCATTGAAATGTGAAGTGGTGGCAGCTAGGTTCTCTTATTGGGGATGGTCCTTTCCTTACATTTTTGTGGCGTGAATGTTACTTGCAACTTCTCAGCCCAAGCCTGATACTATCCAGATCTTGTTGCATTTGAACATGGTCTGCATCAGTATCTGAGGAGTTGCAGATGGTTCTGAACATTGTGCAAAAAGCCATGAATATGTCTTAGCTAGCATTACCAAGAGGCTATCAATAAAAGAACACAAGTTTATTTTCAGAAAAGAAGCATGTAATTTATTGAACTATAGGAAAATTATTTGGAATGATCTCATTGCAAAAAAACAGTAAAATTCATTCCCCACCCCCAGGCCGTTTTCTATTATGTTACTGTTTTACAGAGATGCAATGACCTAGCAGTATTATCGCTAGACTATTAATCTAGAATCTGAGGTAATTTTCTGGGGACCTTGGTTTAAATCCTGCCATGGCAGATGGTGGAATTTGAATTCAAATAAAAATCTAGAAAAAAATGATGATCATGAAACCATTGCCGATAGTTGGGAAAAACCTTTCTAGTTCATTAATGTACTTTAGGGAAGGAAATTTATTACCTTTACCTGGTCTGGCCTAGATTCACAGCAATGTGGTTGCCTCTTACCTGTCCTCTGAGCAATAAGGCACAGGCAATAAACGCAGGCCCAGCCAGTGATGCCCACGTCCCCAGAATGAATTTTGTTTTGTTCTCTGATCATTTTTTGTGCTAGTTACTGAGTTTGGTATGACCTCTACTGTATTTATTGTTTATTCAAATCTCTCATTTATGTGATTGTTACCAGATCCCTCCCCACCTTGCTTGTTTAAACTAGTTAGTAAGAGAATGGCAATTCCATTTAGTATAAGAATTGATATGCAGTAAGTTAATTACTTGGGTAATTTTTTTAATGAGTGTACACTATGTGGAATCATACCTCTGGTTAGATGCAATACAAACTGGCTTTGAGTCCATTTCGTTAGGTACTTTTGCTGATGGCTATTTATCTGGTGTGAGCTGCCAGAGACTTTGCTGTCTAAATTCGTTGTATGGCATTTGGATTTGTGCTGCAGCAAGGTGAGATCTTTTTACACGCTCAGGCGCCCAGTGGAGCTTCCAACATGAAACAAGGATCAGTGCTCACAGTGGCTGTTCTCTGGAGATTATAATTTTTTTGGAGAAACTTAACTTCTTTTAAATGTGCTGTGGTACAGTGATTGGGCAATTGGATTTATGGGCGAAAGTTATAGGCTTGCGTGTAGCTGTAAAGTCACTCCTTTATTGAGTGTTGGCATAGCATTCCAGTGTTGTGCTGCAGAGATTGTATGGTGAAAATTAGCATGGTTTAAAATATTGAAATCTACCTGGTATTTCGGATACTACTGTCATAAATTTGGCAGGGAAGTGTTGATCCTCCTTTATTATAGAAGATAAAGTAATTTGAATGTCTGTTGATCTTCCATGATTTGAGTATCCCATATACCTCTCCACCATCATGCTGTATAGTGATGTTAGAAACATGGCAATAACTTTGTACAAAGCAAGATTTTGCAAACAGCAATTAGATCATTCTTGCCTCAATTATCTTAAGTGATTTTAGGAATAAATATTAGCCAAGTCGCTGGGAACGTGGACCCTGCTGTTCTTTGAAATGGAGGTCAGTTCCACCTGAAAGGACGGACGAGCTTAGTTTAATGTCTAATCTGAAAGATGGCACCTCCAACAGCTGTGCATTCCTTCACTCCTGCACTCTTTTGGAATACTAAGTGCAGTTCTGGTCTCCCTGCTATAGGAAGGGTGTTGTGAAACTTGAAAGGGTTCAGAAAAAAATTACAAAGATGTTGGCCATGTTGAAGGGTTTGAGTTATAGGGAGAGGCTAAATAGACTAGGCCTATTTTCCCTGAAGTGTCGGAGGCTAAGGGGTGACCTTAAATGTTTATAAAATCATGAAGGGTATAGATAGATTGAATGACTAAGGTATTTTCTCCAGGGTAGCAGAGGGCATAGGTTTAGAGTAAGAGAGGAAAGATTTAAAAAGGAGCTAATGGGCAAATTTTTCACACAGAAGGTCTTGTGTGTATGGAGTGAGCTGCCAGAGGAAGTGGTGGAAACTGGTACAATTACAACATTTTAAAAGGCATCTGGATGGATACATGAATAGGAAGCATTTAGAGGGATATGGGTCAAGTGCTGGTAAATGGGACTAGATTAATTTTGGATATCTGATTGGTGTGGACAAGTTGGACCGAAGTCTGTTTCCATGCTGTACATCTCTATGACTCTAAATGTTGCCCTGGATTCTGTTTTTAAGTCTCTTTCAAGTGTGACTGAAGTGGCCTGCTATAAATATTCTAAAAGCACTACTCCTGCATTACTAATCTTTTGTGTTCATACTTGCAGAGAAATGATACAAGAAAAATATAGAATGAAATTTATCATTGTGCAGCTGCTGTTTGAAGGCAGCAAAGTAAATTAAAATTCCAACCAATGACAGTCATAAGAATAAAGACTGAAAATGGCCCTTGTCACATGTATATGTTGCAACATGAGATGCTTTAAAGTTTTGCGTTTAGATATCATGAGTCTCTGAGTATGTTCATAAATTGAATGCTTTTGTGTGAAAAGCTAAAACCAAGGACTCTATTAGGAACCTGAGTAGGAGAGCTTAGAGTGTGATGGGAAAAATTTATTGACATTTGTTGAATCTGGAGGATTCATGAATTATTGAGTCTTCCTTTCAAAGATATAATGAGTCACCGTCAACTAACTTTTGTTCTCTTTACTCACAAGCTGAAAAGGCAGCTATCTTTGGAGATGATTTAATAATTCAATAATACTACGGAGTTCATATATCTTGTGTGCGCTTAATATTTCCCAGACAATAAAGATGAAAAGCTTTTGAAGAGTCATGCTGGCCTCAAAACACTAACTCTTCCCCTCTATGTTGCCAGACATGCTGAGTCTCTCCAGCATTGTTTGTTTAAGATGAGTTAATTGGAAGGGCCGACACATAATTGTCTTAATGCAATAGCTGAAACTGAAGACCACTGCCGTAAACCGTCTTAAGTTACCTTTGATACTGGTGCATTTTACTAAAGTCCCTATGTAAGAGCAAATTACATTTAGAGCCATATTTCTTTTGATAGTCGTCACAATATTGCTTTTGTTATGCAGTGGAAAATACTAGCATGGTATACCATCATAAAGATTTTTCCTTCCCTATAAAAATTTGTTGGTCATAAAACTTTTTTTAGTAAGCATAACGATATATTTTTTAAAAACTATATTTGTATTTCAATTAATAACTTAATATCAGTGCTTAGGAGATGTGTGGCTTGGCACTAGCTAATGAGTTTGGAAATTTGATAAAGCAGAGTTTCTACAGAAAAAGCAAATCCCAACCTATGCAAGTTATGTAATGCAACATGTGATGAAGCATGAAGTGGTTTGCCACAGTTATTCTAAGAATAATTTGGTTAGATTGCAAGTGAAAATTTCTGTAAGAGGGTCAGCTGAGGATGCAGAGATGATTCAGTGCAATTTGGACAAGTTGAGTGGGCAGATGCATGCCAGATACAATATATATAATTTGGATAAATGAAGTTATCTACTTTTGTAGCAAGAAAAGGAACACCAATTATTATCCAAATGGCTATAATGTGAGAGGGGAGAATGTGCAACAAGACCTGGGTGTTCTTATACGCCAGTCGCTAAACCTAAACACTCAAGTGCAGCAAATGATACATCAGCCTTTATTTGAGTTATGATTTCGATTTATTTATTGTTTCATGTGTCTAAGTACAGTGAAAAGCTTTTGTTTACAAGTAGTACAGGCAGATCATAATAAGCAACAAGGATACAGATCATAGGGTGAAAGAAAACTTAGAGGAATACATGATTTGGAGATGCTGATATTGGTCTGGGATGTACAAAGTTAAAAATCACACAACACCAGGTAATAGTCTAACAGGTTTATTTAGAAGCACTAGCTTTTGGAACGCTGCTCCTTCATCAGGTGGTTGTGGAGTATCTGGTGTCTTATAATCTTATACTCCACAGCTCACCTGATGGAGGAGCAGCGCTCTGAAAGCCAGTCCTTCCAAATAAACCTATTGGACTATAATCTGATGTGATTTTTTTTTTAACTAGAAGCATACAGGTTACGTCACACAGGGTGTGTGCTAGGCAACATTATCAAGATCGGCATTATTTGAAGTTAGAGAATCAATTTATCAGTCTAATAATGGCTGGCAAGAACCTGTTCCTTATCCTGCTGGTGTGTGTGTGTGTGTGTGTGTGTGTGAACTTAGAGGATTGGAGTACAGGAGCAGGGACATCTTGCTACAATTGTACAGGGCTTTGGTTAGACTACCGCTGGAATACTGTGGGCAGCCTTGGTCTCTTTACTTGAGGAAGAATGCTGTTGTTATAGAGAGTGTAACAAAGGTTTACCAGGCTGATTCCTGGTTTGGCGAGTCTCTCATTTGAGAGGTTGAATCAGTTCACATTATATTCACTGGAGTTCAAAAGAATGAGAGGGTTCTCCTAAAAACAGATTAAAGTCTAACAGGACGAGACCAGGTAGATACAGGAAGGATGTTCCCGATGGTGGCAGAGTTCAGAACAAGGGGTCACAGTCTCAGATTATGGGATAAACCATTTAGGACTAAGATGAGAAAAATTTTCAGCCTGTGAAATTCACTACTTCGCTACCACACAAGCAGTCGAGGCCAAAACACACTATGATTCCAAGGAGGAGTTGAATATAACACTTAGGGCTAAATTCATCAAATGAGTGGGGGGGGGGGGTTGGGGAAGTAGGAACAGGCTAGTTGGTCATAGTGGCAAAGCAGGCTTGAAGGGCTGAATGGTCTACTCTTACTTCTATTTCCTAAGTTTCTAGGACAGACAGTTGCAACATATTATAGCACCAACATAAAACATACTAACAGCAGGATAGCCCCCAGTCCAGATTTCCTTATCTCAAATGCATTCCTTTTAGGAAGGACCTGAGCAAATGCTAAGCACCTTGGAAGGAAGGAAGCCACAGTCTTCTGTTACATTGACCTATCAACCTAGCAATTAAATCTCAATGAAAATGGGAAGAGTCGAGCTCAGATTGGTTCAAGGAATGAGAGATTTTGGAAATGTTAGATTGGAAAAATGGGTTTGTTCTCCTTGAAACAAAGAATCTGAGGAGATTTTATAGAGGTCATGAGAAATTTAGATTTAGCTGGTAGTTCAGAAATTAGAAGAAACAGCTCAAAGGCTCTTTGCAAAAGTTTCAGGGAGTTTAGTAGGGAGAATACTTTTGCTCAGCAAGTGCCAATATTCTGGAACTCTGTACTTCACAAAAATGGTGAAAGTGAAGGTAATGATTTTTTTAGAACAAAACTGGATAATGAAATAAATGTGCAGGGCTACAGGTACAAAGCAGGAGAATATGATTGACTGGTTTGCTTGAAAGTGATGCAACAGTGACTCAATGGCCAGAATGGCAGCCTTCTGTGCAGAAATTACTTTATGACCCAACAGGTGAAGCCCCTCTCTCAAATATCATAGTTCAAACATGGTGGAGTGTTTTTTTTCAAGATGGCAACAATTATTCCCCACCCTCCAACCCGAAAGGACTGCAAAAGTTCTTGGTATTCATCACAGTGTTATACAGTGGTACGTTTTGGAAAAAAACATGAATTGAGCGTTAGCACAGTTTGACATTGGCAAAGGAGATTGTTAGATTAGATTTGGGTCCTTCAGAATTGCTGCATTTCAACAATATTCTATACAGAGCTCATTTATTGAATTGAAGAACATGATGTTTCATCTGTTCAGCTTGTGATCTTTACTTTGAAACCATTACAACTTCAGAAAAAGAATCCGTATGTAGATTGAGATTCAAACAATAAAGCCTAAACAAAATCTAAATACTCTTATTGTCATTATGCAGTAACTGCGTTCTGTTATGATTAGATTACTTAGTGTGGAAACGGGCCCTTCGGCCCAACAAGTCCACACCAACCCTCCGAAGGGACAACCCATCCAGACTCATTCCCCTACATTTACCCCTTCACCTAACACTACGGGCAATTTAGCATGGCCAATTCACCTTACCTGCGCATCTTTAGACTGTGGGAGGAAACCCACGCAGACACTGGAAGAATGTGCAAACTCCACACAGACAGTTGCCAGAGGTGGGATTTGAACCCGGGTCTCTGGCACTATAAGGCAGCTGTGCTAACCACCTTAAGTCATTTTCCACTGATATTGAATGCCTCTTCTAATGAAAGAATCATAAGCTGTTTCTGGTCTCTACAAACCATGTATTAGCTAGGGAATCATTAAACTTACTTTGCTGGCAGAAAACTGTGGCTCAGTGGTTAGCACTGCTGCCTCACAGCACCAGTGTCCCAGGTTCGATTCCAGCCTCAGGCAACTGTCTGTGTGGTGTTTGCACATTCTCCCTGTGTCTGTGTGGGTTTCCTCCGGGTGCTCCAGTTTCTTCCCACAGTCCAAAGATGTGCAGGCCAGATAAATTGGCCATGCTAAATTGCCCATACTGTTGGGTGCATTAGTCAGAGGGAAATGGGTCTGAGTAGGTTACTCATCAAGGGTTGGTGTAGACTTGTTGGGCCGAAGGGCCTGTTTCCACACTGTAGGGAACCTAATCTAATCTAGATAAAAGAAGTGTGATTTACGTTGATGATAGGAAGGGTGGCACATTTGCAGTGGACTTTCCAGCTAGCTGTAACCTCACCTCAGACACTGCCCACTGGATTTGAGATGTGTTCCAAAAATAAGATCTAAAAATGTGTGAACTTTTAATTTCCAGACAAATCTAACTTGTCAAATCTGACCTGTAATAAATGTACATATTCACATGGATATTTCACAAATATCACTGTTATTTTGTCATTGCTTGCTCAAGGGATCTGCAAACTATATTCATGAAATTATTTGTTTTAGGGTGCTAAAATGTCATTTTAGAACAAAGTAGCATTGCAGGATTACTATCTTTTTAATGCAGCCACTTTGCCTTGTTTTTTAATCTAGTAAACCGCATGAAGAATTAATTCAACGTTTGGCAGAAGAGGAATATAAATCCAAGATGCCCATTCTTTCACTTGGAAAAGAAGGATACTTTGTACTTTCCGACTAATGAAGAATTCAGATGGAAATCCTGTTTAGTAAACAGGATTGCATGACCTCTGGCATATGCCATAGACTTTTGTGAACTGACATTAAATGGCACAGGATTCACAAGGAACATTTCATACCTAAGCGTTAAGTCTGTATTGCTGCTATATGAATGCAGTTTTATTCCCCATTTTTGTGATTCCACCTGACCAACTGAAGAGAGTTCGTCATTTCTACTGGTTCTGAAATTCTACCAGATTTATATTTTGTTACTTCAATAGTTTTGATTGCATACATTTCAGTGTCTGGCAGTTCAAAAAAAAAGTTTTTTCTCAGATGCCAAAAACACTTATGCCTGAAGCATAATTGTTAACTCTTCTATTTTGCTAAATTTCCTAAGAAGCAGTCTTTTAATCAGCCTCTGGATAAAATTGTCTACTTTGTACTTGCATTGAATTGCAATGTTTGCACATGACTACATTAAGTTACTCTAGAATCCCTAGTTTTGCTTACCTGTCAGTTTGAAACAGAAAAAAATGTTTACAGAAATGTGTGTACTTCATCTCAATATCTATTTTAAAAAAATGACAAAAGGTCTATTTTAATGAAGTCTTTTGGGGTCATCTTAAAAGTCTCTGTAAATAAATATCTTTAAAATTGTGAAGGAGTTTGCTTGAGAGATGCTTCCTATAACTTAATGTCCACTTAAAGAAGTATTGTATAGAATTATTTGACAAAATTATCTTCCAAGGTGTATAGTATAAACACTTGAATGGCCTGCTAAAATTTTTGCTGCATATTATATCTGTAGGTGGTATAGGACTTAAGTTTTGCTGCCGTTCTGAAGTAGAATCATATGTTTAAAAAACTTGTACTCAGATTATTTAAATGTTACACATTATTGAGCCTTTACGTTTATTTATGTCTTGCTGTAACTTCTCTACAAGGAAACAATTTATGAGAAGGGGATGTGTTTGACATCCCCTGGTGGACATTGTTTAGCACTACAGCATCCTGAGCAAACAGAATTTCGGTTTTGTCGATCAGGTCTGAACCAAATAAAAAGCACTTGGAAAGAACTGACCAGCAAAGAATTAATAAAAGCAAGTTGAACTTAATTCTAGAAAATTATTGGCTGATTTTCAACTTGTGGTGTACATTTTATTGATGTGGTATCTATTTGGCATCTCCTTTTAACCCACTTTTTTTCAAAATTCATTTCAGGGGATACAGGCTTCACTGGCAGGGCCAGTGTTTATTGCTCCTCTCTAATTATTCTTGAAAAGGTGGTGAAGAGCCACTATCCTGAACTGCTGCACAACATTTGATGTAGTAGATACACAGCATTTTCAGGGAGGCAATTCCTGGATTGTGACCCAGTGACATCGATGGAGCAGCTATTTATTTCTGGCTCAGGATAGCATGCAAATTGAAAGAGAACTTGCAGGTGGTGGTGTTTCCATGTATCTGGTGATCTTTCTAGATTGTGGTTGCTGTGGATTTAGATGCTGTTGTTTAAGGAGTCTTGCTGCCACTGAGCTTAGGTGATGAGGGATTGAATGTCTGTTTTATCCTGGATGATATTGAGCTGCTTGAGTGTTGTTATTGGAGCTGCGCTCATCCAGGCAAGTGAAGAATATTCCATCACACTCCTGCCTTGTGTCAGGCAGATGATGAACAGACTTTGGGAAGTTAAAAAGTGAGGAATTTGCTGCAGGATTTCTAGCCTCTGAGTGTTCTTGTAGCTATGTTATTTATTTGGCTACTCCAGTTCACTGTTGAATCATAATGTCTGAGAGCCTATACTCTACTCACTACATCAAGAAGAATCTAGTACACTGGAGTTTACAGAGGCTTGGTTGGTGAATGCCCTCTGACCTTGTGCTTATGTAAAATAAGGCATGACAAAGTAGGGTCAAAAAAGATCAAATCCTATTTGGTCATTATTGTCCCCATTTAAGATCTTCATTTGTAATTGCTTTTTTACAATTGTTCCTCAATTAGTTTGATTCTCACTTTATAATTGGTTTTGGGTCAGTTGAATAGGTTACTGTAGCAGCTCTAAACTGCCCCAGATCCTGAAATTAACCTGTTTGTGTTAACATATTGAATGTGAAAATGTTTCCTCTTGACAGAATTTACGACAAGAAGTCACTAATCAAAATTAAGCAGTCACCCATTTAGGACAATGTTGAAACATTTTTTCTGAGCACTGTAAGTCTTTGAAAATCTGTGCCTTTAGAAATATTCATAATCTCTGTTTCCATATATTCTTGGGTTAGCAAAGTGGGTGATGGGTTAGCAAAGTAGATAGGAATATGGCTTGAGGTTACAACCAGATTTGGAATGATTGTAAAATCATAGAACAAGCTTAAGAGAATACTCCTGCTTCTAACTTATTGTTTTATGTATGCTGGTTGATGCTTGAATGCTAAGATAATTAATGAACTTAGCATGGTTTTGATAACCCATCACAATGTACAAGCGCAGTTAAAGTTGGAGAACTTTCACCTTTTTCGTGAATACAAAGCATAAAAAGGAAGCAAGAGACTTGTTGACAATAAATTGGCTATGAATTCTTCAGAATATCCATAGTACCTCTGCATGTAGTCAGTGATGCTGAAACTCCTGTGGCTCCTTGCCATCCAGATACTATTTTAAATATGTAAGTCACAATCGGGGGGATCCAAGATGGCGGCGACCCAGCAAGACTGAGTCCACAGTGCTCTACCCAAAACTTGGGAAAAGTGGGCTATCCACCCCCACCACACTCACTAAACCATTTATAATAGTTGTTAACCTTAAATAGTTACCTATTAGTACATTTAAATAGTCTAATACTAGCTGGAAAATGAGTAAAGGGAAGGGAACGGGTGGCTCTAAGAAAGCAGGGACCCCTCCCCCACCCTCTCCCTCTTCAGCTGCAACAAAAGTGTCTTCAGCTGCTTCAGGAGATTTACCAATGAAGATGAGCTTTGAGGAGATGTTTGCCAGGTGGGAGGTGAAGATTGATGCTTTTATCGATGAGTCTCGGCAGAGCAGAGAAGCACTATCAGCCGAGCTGCAGAAGCAGGGCAGAGACATTCAGGAATTGGAGTGCCGAGTCAGAGAGGTGGAGTCGAAGGCCGCAGCCTCAGAGACTGCGATAAAATCGGCAGCCGACCACATCCGTTTTCTCGAGAATCGAGTCCAGAACCTAGAAAACCACATTGATGACCTCGAAAATCGATGTCGTAGAAAAAATATTCGGTTATTGGGCCTGCCCGAGCAGGAAGAGGGAGGTCAGCTGACAGCATTCTTCGAGCATTGGCTGCCACAACTTTTAAATCTGCATAATGGATCAGGCCAGGTAAGGGTAGAATGGGCCTACCGGGTCACAGTACGTGGGCCCGGCTCAACCCAGCGCCCACGCCCGGTCCTGTTCCAGCTGCAGAGCTATAGGGAGAGGCAGATGCTCCTGGAAGCCTCAAGAAATCTGGGAAAAGATCCCCAAGCTATGACCCACAAAGGATCCAGGATCATGCTGTTCCAGGACTTCTCCCCAGCTTTGGTCCGAAAGAGGAAGGCATTCGATGAGGCGAAGAAGCGTTTAAGGGACTTAAATATTCAGTACTCCTTACGATATCCAGCGACGCTACGCCTTAGCCACGAAGGATCCATATATAACTTCGGATCACCGGAGAAGGCTAAGGAATTCTTGGACTCTCTTAAATAAACTGTAAGAGATTGTGGACGCTGGTCTGCCTTTCCCATTATTTTGGTTTACATCCCTTCATCTTTTCTTATCTTTCCCCCTATGTGTGTATGTATATATATATATATGTTGGGGCGTTTGGTTAATGTTGATGGGGAGAGGTGGTTACCTTATTCTATTTTACTTCTGTTTTTAGGAGCGGGGTTGTTTTTCTTTCCCCTGTTATTTTGTGGTATTATATTTAAGTATTACATGTTGAGATTGTAATCTTATAGTTATATATGGTATTAATATTCCCAAATATATTTAGATGTGGGTGTGGGTGGGGGTGGGGTGTTCACTGTTAACTCTAGCTTTATATTATATTTGAATTCTCCTCATTTTATTGAGGAACACCTGGATCAAGGGTGGGGCACTGGTTGGAAGAGGGTAAGATGGACTGTGGGAGAGGAAGTGACGCTCCCTGGGAACAAGGGAGAAAATCTCCAATTCGGAATGTTTTATATTTTTTATACTTAGAAAGAGTTTTTTGTTATATTGTTTTGAGTGTATCAGAGAGTCTTTACTTTTGTAAATCTTGTATGCTCCATGCTCGGGATGTTCTAGATAGGGTTTCCCCTCCCGAGGGGTCTCGGATCTGTCCGGATGATTATGGCCGAACAGTCGGTTAAGTGGTGCACCTGGAATGTCAGGGGGAGTAATTCGCCAGTTAAAAGGAAGAAAATATTATCAAATCTTAAGGAGAGAGTTGATATAGCTCTCCTACAGGAGACACACCTGTCGGATAAAGAACACTTAAAATTACGACAGGGCGGATTTGATCAGGCCTTTTTTTCCTCTTTTAATTCAAAAAGCAGGGGAGTCGTTATCCTTGTCCGGAAGAACTTCCCTTTGAAAATTCTAAATCAGATAAAAGACGAATCTGGACGATATATTTTGATTAAAGCCCTCATAAATGGAGAGGAATATGGGATCTTAAATGTATACTGCCCCCCGGCACACCCCTTTAAATTCATAACGGAAGCTTTTTCAAAACTGATGGCCTTTGGTGCCCGTCATACAATTATAGGGGGAGACTTTAATTGTATTATGGATCCGGAAATAGACAGGATTCCCAAGAGTGCCGCTGGAGTATCTCCCAGATCTAGACAACTGGCGGACCTGAATAAAGAATTAGGATTGGTAGATGTATGGAGATGTCTCCATCCACAGAGTAGAGATTTTTCTTTCTACTCTAATCCACATAAATGTAAGTCACAATCATAGAATCCCTACATTAGGCCCATTCAGTCCACATTGACCCTTCAAAGAAAATCCCACCCAGACCTACCCCTACTTCCACTCCCCTACTCCATCGCTGTAACCTTGCATTTCCCTTTACTAATTCGCTTAGCCTTCACATCCCTGGATAAATGTGCAATGAAGCTGGCCAATCGACCTAACCTGCATGTCTTTGGATTATGGTAGAAAAACTGAGCACCCAGAACAAAGCCATGCAGCCAAGGAGAATATGCAAACTCCACAGAGTAGCCCATGACTGAAATTGAATCTGGGTCCCTGGCACTGAGAAGCACCAATGCTAACCATTGCACTACCCATTTCTACGAGATATCTTGAGTATACTTGATGGTGCATTGAGTGATGACACTGAAGCATAAGATCTTTTTCTTTTATTCTTAAGATATAGGTTCTTCTGACAAGGCCAGCATTTACACTACATTTGCTTATGCTCCATATTCATCTCATCCCACCTCACCTTAACTTACCACCAACATATGCTTTTATTCCTTTCTCCTCCATGTATTTCTCTAGCTTCCTGAATGTAGCTACACAATTCACATCAATTATAAGTCGTGGTAGTGAGTTCCACATTCTCACTACTCTGAGTAGACATGTTTCTTAAGTGAAGATTAGAGTGGTGCTGGAAAATCTCATTCCTGAAGGGCTTCTGGTCAAAACGTCGATATTCCTGCTCCTCTGATGCTGCCTGACTTGTTGTGCATTTCCAGCACCACTCTAATCACCAGCATCTGCAGGATCAACTTCTGCCTATGTTTCTTAAGACAGCTTGTTTACTCTTTCTAGACAGTTAGGAAAATCCTCAGTACTGCAATTGTCATTGTGAATTATTTTTTAAAACCGTCCTTTCCAATGCCTTTATTTCCTTGTTTTAAGATGCAGCCTGGAAGTAAATGTGGTCTAATCCAATTCGTACACTCGTCTAACAAAGCTTCTCTATACGCCATTATTGTTCATCCTTGTTATTCTGTTACAACAATGCATTGTTGGAGCACTTCAGATGCCAATTAAGTGTCAACTACTTTGATATAAGACTGAAGTCACCTTTACAAAAGGCAGATTTCCATCCCAGTAAACAGGTTACCCTTATGCCAACAAGTTTCATCCTCACGGTTACTGATATTGGCCTATCATTCCCAAATTTCTTTGAATCATATTTCAGACTTTGAGGGTGTTGGGAACTGAGCCTCTGGATTACTAGTTCAGCAGCCTGGTTCTGAACATCTCTGTAGCATTTTCTTTCAAACTGTGCTTTTGTTAAAACAAACATTACATGACATTTCAGAAATAAGCAGAAGAGCATTTGTACAGAATTCTTAGTACTCATCAGAATATACCCACCCCCACAACAATCTGGATGGACAGTAGATTTTCAGGAATTAAACTTAAGATTCCTTATCAGGCTCCTCCAGTTGCAGGACTAATCACCCTAAACTGAATTATCCTGATTGCAAGCATGGTTTCAGACTTGAGTTTGATCACTTGATAGGCCATCTCAAAAAAAAACCGATGATGTCCTTGTTTTAAATAGAATCTCTATCCTTTTCTTTAAGAAATTTAAGGACATTCTCAACTGACTTTCAGGGATGCTTAGTGTCATAAATTATAAGACTGCCCCTAAGGAAAAGTGTGTTCGTTTGCAATTCATATAACATGCAAGTGATATTGTTGAAATGTTACTGATCTTCACTGTCTGATTAGTAATAAACTACAAATTCAAATAAATTTAGAATTCAGATTATTTTCTGAAAAGTGTCCAATGCTTAGACTTTAAACCAACATTTCACTAATTCATTCTAAAACTTAGTTGAAGATATAAGTCATCTTCCTTCAACACTTTTCCAAAAAGCAATGGCTAATCCAGCCCTGACTGTTAGTTTACAAGTTTCAGATATCACAACTTGGAAACTGGAGTCTGCGGTTGAATTGACTTGAATTGAATTTATTGTCATGTACTGAGGTACAGTGAAAAGCTTTGTCTTAGTTCTTATATGTCAAAGTTCTGATGGCAAGCCAGTTGTCTAGATTTACAAAAACATTTGCTGTAATTCAGATTTTCAAGATCTGCCTTATACTTCTATATTTAAAAAATCTTAATGGTATGATTTAAAGAAAAGTCTTCCCCGTGTCCTCAATCAGCATTGTAAAGAGGCTATCTAGTCCCTTTTATATTTGCAGAAGCTCGCTATGTTTGTTACATTCCTAGCAGAGCCAACTCACTAAGAATAGGCCATTCAGCCCTTCGAGACTTGGGTTCATGACTGATCTAGCTGTGGTTTTAACCTCCCTATTCTTCCTGACCTCCATGACCACTTTGTCTATCAAAAATCTATTCGACACTCTCTTAAACAAAGTCAGTGACCCAGCATCCACTTGTCCGGGAAAAGGAAATTCCAGAGATTTACAGCCTTTTCAAAGGTTAATAAAAAATCAATAAGACCTCTTATTCTTGAGGGACAAACCTTATTTCTCATTTCCCACAGAATGGGTGGGAGGGAGGGAATGATCCTCCCAGCATCCACCCGACCAATCTGCTCAGAGTCGCCTATCTTGAATGTCCAGAGGTTGTGAAAGGTGCTGTATAAATAGTTTGGCTGTATGTAAATCTGAATTAATTTAAAAGCACAATACTGGGGGTGCTAGAAACACCCAGATTTTTCTCTCTTTTTCCGTCCTTGTAAAATTTCTGAAATCCCAGTTCCACACATGCTGCCTGACCTGCTCAACCCTTCCAGGTTTCCCTGGGGACGGGGCATCGCCACTCAAGCCGCGCCCCCATCGCTTTGGTGATGTAACCACGTTCCGATTCCCCGCCCACATACGTGTACGCCGTAGCCCCTGTTACGTCTGTTAGCCCCGCTCCACCCTTGGTCATGTTTGCATGCGCAACAGTGCCGCTCGCTCCTCACACAAGGAGTGCGAGTCGAGGGCCGATGTGATCGTTGGCCTTCACATCCCCCACCATCCAAACCGGTGGCAAATGGCGGGTTTTCTAAATCGGGGCTTATGCCCCTCGATCTTCAGGTTTACAAGGCATCTGAGAGTAACGACAGTCCCCGAAATTCATCATGTAACAATTCTCTCACTCAACACGTTTTCCACGGTGAGTAGGAGCACTAGAGGTGCTCATTTGTATGTATGCGGGTGTCACCTGACTGACCGTTATGGCCGTTATGTATTCAAACTCCGTTTGAGGATGGGAACCCGCGTCTCGAGCACAGCCGATGCTATCAAGCACCCCCCACCAACCTCACGTGCTGTGTTGCTATTGGGCTTTGGAGGGTCACGTGGACTGCATCCTCAACGGCTGCTTCATGCGGCCTCAATTAAGGTCCCGCCCCCTTCTCCCTGAACAAAGCCGATTGGTTACTGCTCAGAGAGCGGCTCTTCCGGTAGGGTCGAGCCGGGGTTAAAGGTCATCGGCATTGGAGGCTGCGCCAATGAGCTCGTTGTTGTGGTTCTATTGCAGCGAGAGGCTGTTTGGCCCGTTGTGTCTGTACTGTTCGACAGAGGGTCACATTCCTCTGCATATTTCCTTTATACCTGCGGATATAAAGAGATTACATTCTCTTCCGAACACTTGCTTCACCCTGCACCATATGCCGGTGCATTTCCAGATCCGAGCCACTGTCTGCATGAAAAAAACATCCTGCAGTGCTTTTTGTTCGTTAGCTTAAATCTCGGTTTCTTGGTTCCGGACCCTTACACCAACATAAACGTTTTTCTCCCTGTCCATTCTGATGAAGCTCCTCAGGGTTTTGAGACCCTTCCAGCAGGTCTCCTGGTGGCCGCTTCCTGATTGATCATGTCCGCATGAAAAGTGTTCTGTTCTGCTGGTATCAGAAGCCCACTGAAACAAGTGAAAGCAAAGAAAGATTGCAGTACATCTGCCGAATGGCTTCTCTGTGCGCTGTATGACTCTTTATGAAAATAAAATAGGATTTCAGATAGTTTGTTTTAAGTGGCCCAAGTTGGTATTAATGATAAATCCTGTAATGCAAATGTGGTATTAAATGCTTTACAGCCAATGTAGCACTTTTCTGAAGTGTCGTGGAAACATATGCACACTGCAAGTTCCTGTGAACAGCAGTGACATTATTGAATACTGTGTTTTAGTGGTCAGTTGAGGGATGAATATTGATCACAGTGCCAATTAAAACTTCCATATTCTTCAAAATATTGTCCGTTATCTTCCTCTGAGATACAGACAGGTTACAGTTTAATGTCTTAATTGATGGATAGCATCTTTTTTTATTAATTTGTGGTATATGGCTACAATTAGCAATGTGGTACTTATTGACCACCCTGATTTCTCTAGCAAGGAGCCACTTGAAATGCCCTAGTCCATGTAGTGTTGATACATCTTGAGTGTTGTAAAGCAGTGAATTTCAGGATTTTGACCCAGCGATAGAGAAGGTATGGCAATGTTGTTCCAAGTGAAGATGTTGTATGATTTGGAGAGGAATCTGCTACCCTTATGTTTCAAGATGATACATGTCACAGGATTGAAAGGTGCTGTCAAAGAAAGCTTGGCAAGATACTGAAATATATTTTGTATATGGAAATTTTGCTGTAATTATAAGCTGGCAGTGGTGAGAGTTAAATGTTGAACCTGATGGACAGCATATCACTCAAGCTGTTTTGTCCTGTATGGTGTCAGATTTCCTGGGTATCATCGGATACCAGGAAGTGGAGTTGCATGGAGGGAGTTACCTTAAAATTCTCAGCTTCTACATTGTCACAGAGTATTTATATGGCTGGCTCAGTTTAGCATCTAGCCATGAATAACACCCGGATGTTGCTAAAGGAAGACTCAGCTCTGGTGAGACTATTGAACGTCTGTGGAATATGGTTAGATTCTCTCCTACTGGTGATGGTGTAGGATCATGTTCAACTAACGACCAGAGTTGTTGAGTGGTGAAAATAGTCTCTTTCATTCAGCAATCACAGCACAAATTTGAGGTGGCAATAAAATGCAGCTCTTACAAGAACATCTTTATACACAGTTCTGAGATTTATTAAAATTCTATTACTATGGTGTTACATTATTTTATCTATAGTACACAAAGGTTTGAAGGGCTTTTGTTCTGGGTGACAGGTTAAAATGTTCTAAATGCTGGCTGCTACTTCTGATGGGATTAAGAGTATCTGACGGTCTACTTGCATAATTAAAGACGTGTTAGTTCTTTTGTCTTTTAAGTTAATAATTGTTAGTAAAAATATTAGGGCCTATGTGCTCTAAATAAATTAGAAATCGTACCTGTACTTAATAAAATAAAGAATATTAAACTGGTTAACACAGCTGGGTTGTGAGATTTGTTTACTATTTGCTGGTGTGAGTTTCATTCACTCATGCAATTTCGTGGAAGAACTGTTTTGTAGTTAGTTTCCTAAAGGGATAGTGGCCCAGTTAAAAGGTATTTAACGGGTACTTACTAATTGGATGTGAGCATAAGAGGTACCGTTGGTAGGTTTGCAGATGACACCAAAATTGGAGGTGTAGTGTACAACGAAGAAGGTTACTTCAGATTACAACAGGATCTTGATCAGACGGGTCAATGGGCTGAGAAGTGGCAGATGGAGTTTAATTCACATAAATGCGAAGTGCTGCATTTTGGGAAAGCAAATCTTATGAGGAATTATACACTTAATGGTAAGGTCCCAGCGAGTGTTGCTGAACAAAGAGACCTGGGAGTGCAGGTTCATAGCTCCTTAAAAGTGGAATCGCAGGTAGATAGGATAGTGAAGAAGGCGTTTGGTATGCTTTCTTTTATTGGTCAGAGTATTGAGTACAGGAGTTGGGAGGTCATGTTGCGGCTCTACAGGACATTGCTTAGGCCGCTGTTGGAATATTTTGTGCAAATCTGGTCTCCTTCCTATCGGAAAGATGTTATGAAACATGAAAGAGTTCAGAAGAGATTTACAAGGATGTTGCCAGGGTTGGAGGATTTGAGGTATAGGGAAAGGCTGAACAGGCTGGGGCTGTTTTCCCTGGAGCATTGGAGGCTGAGGGTTGACCTTATAGAGCTTTATAAAATCAGGAGGGGCATGGATTGGGTAAATAATCAAAGTCTTTTTGGGATTGGGGGAGTCCAGAACCAGAAGGCATAGGTTTAGAGTGAAAGGGGAAAGATATAAAAGAGACCTAAGGGTCAACATTTTCACGCAGAGGGTGGTACGTATATGGAATGAGCTGCCAGAGGAAGTGGTGGAGGCTGGTACAATTGCACCATTTAAGAGGCATTTGGATGGGTATATGAATAGGAAGGGTTTGGAGGGATATGAGCCGGGTGCTGGCAGGTGGGACTAAGTTGGGTTGGGATATCTGGTTAGCATGGACAAGTTGGACCAAAGGGTCTGTTTCCATGCTTGACATTTCTATGACTCTTTAGCATTGCCTAAATATCAGTAGTGACTGACCCAAATGCCAGTTTCTATGCTGTTTATACCCTAGAGAATCATATGTAATCATCCTACCAGTATCTTAGCATTCCTCCAATTGTGGCCATTATACATTCGCTAGAATTGAAACCTTTGTCGTTTAGATTCTATGTTTCTGAATCCCCAACATGAGCTCGATGTTCTATTTTAAAGAAAAACTTGTATTTCCACAACTTCCACCGCCTTGACATCCCAAAGTACCCCACAGTCAATGAAGTCCATTCACTTTTGTAATAATGAAATGCATCAGCAATTTGTAGACTGCACCTCCCACAAACACTAATGTGATAATGACCAAACAATCTATTTGAGAGGTTGGTTGATGAAAATGTATCGACAAGGACACTGGAGTGTGTCCACCTACTCATTTTCAAAATAATGGTATCCATCTGAGGAAACATTACAATTGAAAGATGGTACTTCCTGAAAATGAGATGTTCCCTCGGGACTGCATTTGGCTGTGTTTGTGTGGATTTTGAGCTCAGGTCTCTGGAGAAGTACTCAAACCCATAATCTTCTGACTAAAAGGCAAAAAGTAATACTGACTGAGCCACGTTGCACAATTTAATCATTTTTCTTCAACCGTCACTTTGACCATGTTTTTGGATTCCCTTCTAAATCTCTTGTATTGTGTTGTTATCCATTTTGGGCCAATTATGCTTCCATTAAGCACCTAAGAAAGATTTTTATTCCATGTTAAAGGGAGGTTTCTGTACACCTTGAAAGTGCATCATATTCTTTTGATTGTAACTTCAATGAAGCTTAAAATAAAAACTGATTTTTTATGAAGTTACTCTGGTTATACGTGCTCTGATTCCAGCTTTGATTCAGATGCTAAATACAACATGACACAAAAGTATCTCTCGTTTCCAAAACTGGCAGTAAAATTGTGACTTCCAAAGGTCCTTGAAATAACTCCACAGTGACCAGTATCCTGTGACCAAGTCACCCTTCATTTACACATGGAGAGTACTTAATACTGATGCAGCTCCCTCAGAGCTGAAAATTCCTGATGAAGGACTCTGGCCCGAAACGTCGAATTTCCTGTTCCTTGGATGCTGCCTAACCTGCTGTGCTTTAACCAGCAACACATTTTCAGCTCTGATCTCCAGCATCTGCAGACCTCACTTTTTACTCGCAGCTCCCTCAGAGCCAGCTGTCAGTGTGAACAGAACCTCTCACGTACCTGTTTCTTTCTGTCAGCCAGGGCTCCCTGATTGGGGCTGTTAATCTGGTCCAATCAGGGAACTCATAATCTGTGGTCCCACCTGGCCGATCTCGTTACAATTACTACTGTCCTGTTCTTGGAAAAACCATGACATTCTGCCAGAGGGAGTCACAAAAATGATAGAGATGGAGTTGTCATCCTCACCACTGATATAAGAAATGAGAGCAAAAGTAGGCCATTCAGCCCCTCAAACCTACCCCATCGTTGTGTAGGTTCATGGCTGATCTGCCCCAGGTCTCAACTCCACTTTCATGATGTTCATCATAACCCTCAAATTCTCAATATTTCAAAAATCTATCTACCTCCCTTTTAAATGTTCTCAACGATCTAGACTCCATAAATATTTGGGCTAGAGAATTCCAGATGTTTACTATTCTAAGAAACTAAATTCCTTCACAGCTGAATTTTAAATTAGTGACCCTTTGTTCTGCAAATATGTCCCATAATTCAAGATTCCACCAGCAGTGAAAACATATTCTCCACATTATTCTGTCAAGCACCCTCATGATATTTGCATTTTTCACGAGATCACCCTCAGTCTTCTCGAACAAATGAAGACCAATCCTGTTTCACTGTTCCCGTAAATCAACCCATTCATCACAGAATCAGCCTATTGGACCTCATTAAAACTGCCTCCAATGCCAATATATTTCTTCTTGTGTACAAGACCCTGAACTGTACATTGTATTTCAGGTGCAACCTCACCGACACCCTGTTGTAACAAGACTTCCAACAATAATGTCAAAATTTCATTTGCCTCCTTAATTGCTTGGTTTTTACACCTGGCAATTTTTTGTGTTTCATTGACAAGGACACCCGGTTCCCTCAGTTCCCTCCCTTTTGTAGTCTCCTTCTGTTTAAATAATAGTCTGTCTTTGATTCTTCCTACCAGAGTACACAACTTTCCTATATTAAACTTTATCTGTTAATTTATTTTTGTCCATTCACTCAACCTTTCAGATTTCCTTGCAGATTTCTTATGTAATCATCACAAAATGCCCACCCACCTATTTTTGTATCATAAGCAAATTTAAATAAATTACATTCTGTCCCCTCGTCCATCTCATTATTATATTGTTACGAATTGAGGGCATACTCTTCATTTTTGTGGCACTCCAAGTTACATCTTTCCAAACTGAAAAAAACTTATTGTCCACATTCTGGGTGTTACCCACCATATTGCCAGCATACCATGAGCTCTTGTGCAATGATCTTTTATATGACATCTTATGAAATGCCTCTGGAAATTATAAATTTCCTTCCATCATAAAACAATAGAAAGATACTTATTGCTATCAAATATTTTTAGTTTCACTGAGATTGACTGTTGTCAGCTAACAATTGGTCAAAAAGTTAGGAAAATCAAGTCTTTTTTGAGCCTCCAATAGGAATTAATAAATCTACAGATAATGGCACTACCTGAGAATGGTCCTGTGAAATCATACACAACAGGAGGAGCCTATTTGGCCCATTGTGAAAATGTTGGCTTTTTCAGAGGGAAATGCAATTGCTTTCAGTTCCTGCTTGCTCGTTTGCCCATTTCCATTCAATTGATTATTTAATTTAACTTTCGAAAGTTACTGTTCTTGAGGTAGTGCATTCCAGATCATAACTTGTTAATTTTATTCATGTT
Organism: Hemiscyllium ocellatum; assembly: GCF_020745735.1. Taxonomy (NCBI): domain Eukaryota; kingdom Metazoa; phylum Chordata; class Chondrichthyes; order Orectolobiformes; family Hemiscylliidae; genus Hemiscyllium; species Hemiscyllium ocellatum. Next base: position 122,743,237 of record NC_083402.1, on the reverse strand, counting down.
GCCTCTCATTCTTTTGGTAATTACCTCAAATCTGTGTTGTCCATTTATTTAACCTCCTGGACCCCGTTTCTCATTGTTTCCTCTATATTCCACCAGATGGAGCTTCACACAGAATTTTAATACATGCTGCCAGAGACAGCAGGGCAACAGCTATGTACTGTATCTTTCCTCTTTCTTTATAGAACTACTGCATTCAAAATGAGTAGCACGGTATAGAGCTACACCCATCACAAAACAAAGTAAAGGCAAAAGATACTTTAGCTATTAAGTTTCATGGTTGCACAGGGCTAAGCATGCCATATTTTGCTCCATGTTGCATCTGTACTTCCAGTTCTTTTAAACTGGTTGAGACGTGAATACATGTGAAGGATTGAAATGTTTCACATTGTTTTTGGATTGCACTCACTGTACATATAATCAAATAATTTAATTTGTCACAAATATTTATAACTTCAATACAATAGGACCTACTTAAGTGAAATTGCCTGGGTTTCTTCAAAGGACCATAAATTTGATTGCAAAACTGTCTTACTGTTAATTTTCATTCAACACCTATAATACAGAACTCTGATAACTGTTCAGGCACCACACATTTCTGCATTTACCTCGACATGCAATAACAAAATAGTGAAACAAAATTAAAATATGGCAGAAGCTGGGTATCTAAATGTAAATAAAAGATGGTAGAAAAATTTCACCAGGTCAGGAGTCTCAAAGGTGCTAATGCTAAGGAGAGGAAGCCATTGCAAGGAATAAGTCATTCATTCCTTTCATCAGCACACTCTCAGCTGTATATGATAGAAAGCAAACATTAGGAATCTGAACAGAATGGTGAAAGAGATGAGAACATAGATACATTAATAGATATTGAGGGAACAAAATTGGGAAGTTGAAGTTATGGGCATTCATCAATGAGGGTAACTATGGCTGTTTTAAGAGGGGTAAAAACGTTGCTTGTGAAGAAAGAGTCATTTAAACATTAGGGAATAATTATCTAAGGTGAGGCAGCTAAATGGTTCGCTCCTTTATATCTAATTACAGAAAGATGTCAAGTGGTATTTGGTAAATAATTAAAATTTATTGATTAGTGACAAAAGCTGTTTTTTTCACTATTTCATGCTGAAACTCACAATCCAGCCATTTGTTTACTAAGTTTCCAATGTTTAGCTTCTAATCTAAGCCTTTGATTCTTTACTCCTCTTTTCCTGGAAGCATCATTTGCTGTAGTACAGTTTTATCAGTACCTTAATAACCATTCTCCATCGGCCTAAATAGTGATTGCTGTGATTGTTAGCAGACTATAGTATTTGGTCAAGAGGAAATCACAAATACCTTGCACATTACAATGAGGTTCCCTAAATAACAGTTATAAACAGGGATCTAAGTTTGATTTACTTTTTCTCCCCCTCCTTGGGCCACAGACATTCCTGTTAATATTCCAACTGAGGTTAGTACGCTCTGCATTAGTGCCCCAACTGAGATCCACATTTACAATTCTGATCAGCTATCACATTTCTCTAGAATATTTGCCCTTATTATCCTCTTAAGAGTTTATTTTATTATTGTTAACCTGAAATAGTCTATTTAGCTTTACAGGTTGTAATTCACAAAGGTTGGGAGATTTAACATTAATTATCTTTATGTTTAATGTGAAAAAATACCAATTAGTACTCAAGGAAGGGAATTCCTCTTGTGCTGGCCTCTTTGGCAAGACTTTAGCATGAAATCCCTTTTTACACCTGCATAGAATATATTTTTACTCATCCCACTGACAATTAAATCATGTTTTTATCTTTTGTAGGGTTTTCAGCATTCAGACTGGTTAAGGTGCTTACAGTTGCAGAGGAAGGAAATTCATTCATCAACTTTGAGAAGAATGGAAAATGCAAGGTATCCTTAAGTGACAAAAGGCGTGTGTGTGTGTGTGTGTGTGTGGTTGTTGGATGCATAATTAACTTGGCATTGTTTCAGTGATAAAGCAACAATGTAGATGTTTGCTGATCCTGTTTGTAAAACTAGTCAAATATTTCATTTGTGTCTAAATAATGAAAGCTTGATACTTGGTACAGCCTCAACAAACCTAGTGATCTGAATGCCTTGAAATTTTTCTGATTTCTCTATCAGGGCACAAATGAACTGTGATGACACAACATTGTTTTGATTCACTGTGTATGTCAAAGAAGTTAACATTACAAGTCTCTATTCATTTTTGTTCATACTTGATCCCACCCCATCCTAGTTGACAACTTTTGCCACCTTTCATGCTAAATGATATTACAAATGGCTTCCACTGTCCAATTAGTGATTCACACCCAATTAGAAGCGTGGCCATGAGTTGCACCTTAAAGAAATTCACTTTCGACCCTCCTCCTTCCAAGCTACCACATTATTTCCAATCTCTAGATCTTCTTCCAAGTCCTATGCTCGTCTTTCTCACAATTTTCCATTGGAATCTCTCTCATCAGATTGGCATCCCTACGACAGGAACTAAATGGATCAAATCAGTCACATTTCCAGATCATTGTGACTGTACACATGGTGCATTTTGCCTCTTCCTTGCTGTTGACATGTCCAGCCTTTGATCTGGTTGGCCAGACCATTCCCTTTCAGCATCTCTTTTCTGCTGTCCAGCTGACTGGGACTATGTTGCTTCATTTGTCTGATTGTGCTTTACAGCCAGCGAATATGTTTGAAATGTGATCAGTGTTATAACATAAGAAATAAAGCCAGTTTACAAAGAGCAACCTCCCGTACACATAATTTGACAATGGCCAGAGACATTCCTTTATTTTGATGGTGTTGATTGAAGGATATACATTGACCAGGACACTGGAGAGAATTTCCCTTTACATAGAGTCATAGGTCCTACAGCACAAAAACAGTCCAGTCCATGCCAACTGTAATCCCAAACTAATTTTGTCCCACCTGCCTGCTCCTGGCCCAAATTCTTTCAAATCTTCCCTATTTGTGTATTTATCCAAACGTCTTTTAAACGTTGTAATTGTACCCACATCCACCACTTGCTCTGGAAGTTGATTCCACACTTGAACCACCCTCTGTGTAAAAAAAAATTGCCCCTAATTTTTATAAATCCCTCTTCTCACCTTAAAAATGTGCCCCCACATTGAAATCTCCCACCCTAGGGAAAAGACCATTAACTCTATCTATACCCCTCATTATTTTATAAACTTCTATAAGGTCACTGTTCAACCCCCTATGTTCCAGTGAAAGAACTCCCAGCCTATCAAGCCTTTGCTTATAACTCAAACCTTCCATACCCAGCAACATCCTGGTCCAACGAGAGTGTCAGCCTTAAACTGAATTTGAACTTGCAACATCCTGACTCAGAGGCAAAGTATTGTCCACTGTGTCAGGACTGCCAATTCACCATCCCTACTTGTGATGCCCGAGAGCCTAATTTCTTGACACCACACAAAAAGATTTTGTACCAAAAAAAAATGAGTCCAGTTTACCGAAAGGTGTATGGCACAATCAAGTAACCAATAATGATGCAAGATACGCTTCCACTTAAGCAGGTGACTTGCTCTATAGCATGCGAAATGTTTGAAGAAAGTATATCATACAAAATAAAAGCATTTCATGAAGGGGAGTGTCCTTTTTTTTGAACTTGAATTGTGGTTACATGAATCCATCAAGGGCTGATAAAATTTCTGGTCAAATGCTGCAGTTTCCTCCTAAATTGTTTACTTTGTGAATTTAATTGGTTTGAAGAAGGTGGTTTTGTCTACTCAAAAACCCAATTGAGTAACAACAATTATGAGAAGTACGAATGGTCATCTTTTCCTTTCTTGAGTGAAATTGTATTAAGCTGCCTGTAGGGGAGAAAGGAAAGGAAAAGAAATAATTTTAGGTATACCATAACATTCTCTCCTGTAAAGACACTTTATTTAAGTATTTGGAAGATGATGAGCTTAAATCATTACTCTTTCTCTTTGCAGTTTACTGGATGAAGCCACATATGAGAGACTTGCAGAAGAAACATTGGACCTTTTAGCTGACTTCTTTGAAGATCTTGGAGATCAACCATTTGTTCCAAAAGACTATGATGTAACATTTGCGGTAAAACTCAACTGACTGCATATGGTGGCCATGTAAATGGAGCAGGCTACTGCTATTGATTATCTGTCAATACAGCCAGCTATGAAGAAGCATGTGATAATATCTTGGAAAAAATTGCCAAATGGAGGCCAAATACTTGTCCATCACAGCAAAGATCATCACTGTTCCCAATTCATAATTAATAAATTGATTGCCCAATACTTATAATCATATTGAAACAGACAGTGGGATAACATCACATATTAACATAGAACACCGTGTTAGTAAATATAACTGCAGTTTGGATTTGCATAGTTCCTTTATCATAAAAAACAGCTCAAGGCATTCCACATGAACAGTTAACAAAACAAAATCACATCTAAGTCACATACTAGAAATTGTATCAACTACTTTGTAAAGAATTTAAGGTTTTAAGTTGAGCTTTACTGGTTGAGAAGCTGACAGGCTTAGGCATGGTATTCAAGTGTTCATGGCTAAAGCAGGTTGAGGCATGACTACCACTGCAGCGATTAAAACCAGGAGTGCTCAAGTGAGCAGAATCTGAAATAATAAAAACAAAGAACTGCAGATGCTGGAAATCTGAAACAGAAACAAAGTACTACAGAAACTCAGCAGGTTTAGCAGCAACTGTAGAGAGAAAAATAAAGTTAACATTTTGGGCTCAGTGACCCTATCTGAGAACTGAAATTAACAAATGGTGGCATTTATGCTGATGACAGTGCGGGAAGAGGTTTGAAAACAAATTCAATAATTTCTTCAGACATAACTACCACTGTTAACCAGATGTTGTTTGAAGGAAATAAATCATAATCAGGAATAAAATAGATTGAAATAAATGAAAATGTTATTTAAACATCTTTTCAGAGAAAAATGATTTATGCAGAACAGACTGATGTTGGAAAACAAATGGAAGTGAACAGAGTACTGCTTTATGTTCCACATCAGTCTCTCAATTCAGATCAAAGGGAACTAATGTGGAAACTTCTTTTCCTGATATTATACAAAGTATTAAATTCAGTATCAAGTATTTGCACTTGCATTTAGCTCATTATAACAAAGAAGCATTTTTTTTCCATAATACATTATTTGTGTTTAATTACCTCTAATTACTCCCTTTTTTTGAATCCATCTTCTCCTAAACCTCCACTTGGAGGGCAACTAGCACATGTTAAATATTCTCCTGACTCACTATATTTTTATTGTTTTTCAGAATGGTGTGTTGACAATAAATATGGGAGAAGCCTTGGGGACATATGTGATTAATAAACAGACTCCAAACCGACAAATCTGGTTATCATCTCCCATCAGGTATTTACAGAATGCAAACCAAAGCTTTTTTTATAAACTTGTACAATGGCAATTTGCAGTTTAAAAAAAATGTGGCTCATAGAAAAATTGATCAGTTTTACAATTCCTTCTCTTATGCAACACTCCTTATGACAGCCTCTCTTTTCAGAGCTAGCATCTGTCTCTCTGAAGTCACACAAATTTTGTGTGGGTTGGTGCATAATTGCAAACCAACGTCTTAGTGTTGTTACTGTTGCCTTACTTTGTGAGCTACGCTCCAATGAGCACCACTCACTAGCTATGACCAGTGAGTAGAGTCATAAAGTCAGATGTGCACTCTCTCATCCAAAAGTGTGTATATGTGCATACCCAGGAAGGCATTGTCTGCTGGAGCCCCAGGGTGACCAGGACAGGGCATAGAGCTGGTACTAGTGTAGTCACAAAAAACAGGCTCAGTATAAAGCAGTTTGAGTATGAAATTGGAGAGAGAGAGATTTGGAACATTAAATGAGAAGCTGGGATGGAGTTCCGTGATGCATGTCAGGGGAACAGACCGAAGCTGAAAGAACTGGCACTCATGATATGAGAGGGATTAAAAATAAGAAAACTTAATCTCCCAGCTCCAACCTGTTGCATTCCTATAATCTTCATGATAAGGAGGGCAGAGTCCAAGTTAACAATCAAAAATAGCATCATGATGACATTATCAGCATCATGATTTGATCTTTACCTCACCCCAGCCTTGCAAAGTCTGCAGTCTGACAGTTCAATCATAGCAGAAGAAGTCCAGCAGCCAGAGGAGTTTGTGGATAGTATGAGGGCTTCTCCATTGTTAAAAATCCTCGAGCAAGCTTCTGGAGTGAGCTTCTGCGACATGTGGCTGCCTTCCTACAATCTAATCAGTTTTCCACCAAAATCCCACTCCTGCTCTCCAGGCAGCTAGTGAATTTGTTGATATGTCTACTTAAGTGAGAGTCCAGAGGCTATCATATTGCTGAGACCCTTCCACTGTGATGTAAGGATTAGAAATGTACATGGATTTTCATCAAACCATTCTCTCTACATTTTTCCTCAGTGGGCCTAAGCGATACGATTGGACCGGGAAAAAATGGGTCTATTCTCATGATGGAATTTGTTTACATGGTCTGCTCACGAAGGAGTTCTCTACAACATTCAAGACCCAAGTGGATGTACTTTCAGTAGCAGATGTCAGTGATGTATGACCTAGCAAAAAAAATCTAAGAACTATTTCCAAAAGCTGTTTTATAAAAGATAAACACTTTTGGATTTATTATGTTTGAATCTCTTGTTCCTGTGACAGTTTCTGACATGCTGTAAAGACCGCAAGTTGTCCCAAAGTAAACTGCCTTGTTGGAGCTCTCCTTTTCAGTGGAGTCTTTTACTGCCAAAGGGTTTGAGATTCTTTGATTGCAGTAAACCTGTAAAAGTGTATTTTGTTTTGTACAATGAAATTAATAAGATTTCTTTCTGTACCTGAATTAATTGTGAATAGTATTAAGTGCCTACTAATGTTCCTAGATAATATGCTCACTTTTTTCCTAAATTTATGATACTCAAACAAAATTATAGAATATATATCAAGCAATAATAATGCTGGATGTTTGATTCACCTACTCCCTCAAATTTTGACAGCTTCCTCAAATTTTATAGTTTTACAGGCACACAATTCAAATTTTCTTTTTTTTTCAAATTTAGGTTTGAGTGTATTTTATGATATATTGAAAAGGACCAATTACATAAACTCAGCACATCCAAATCTCCAGTGGAGATTGGGGAGAGAAATAATACTACAGCTCTAACTCCAGGTCCCCACTATAAGTCCACAAAAGTCAATTTACCCAAACGATAAAAAAGCATATAATGTCCGTGGAACAACTTTAACTTTCTCCTTTATTTTCTTGTATTCATTGTTCAAGTTATTCATTAAGTCAGATTTTTGTACTCCACAGTAGGATTCAGCAGGAAAGAGTGTGGGTCTTGTTTCCACAACAACTGAAATTGCCCTTTTCATCCAAGATGACAGGACACCTTGTCCTTTAATCGTTGCTGGGAAACCTACCTGCCATTTGAAAGGTAGAGTAAGCTTTAGCTTGTTTTCATTCACCAAAAATAATTTCTTCAATGGTAACCATAGGCATTTGTCCCACCTCAGAAAAATAAAATACCAGTGCAGGAGCTGGTTGGGTGGGTAGACAATCGAAAATAAACAAGTGTAGTATTGCAAAATAGTTAAAGATGAGATCGAAGGAATCAACACTGTAGTGTTGCTTGCCAGTTTTGTGGGTATGATTTGACATTTAGCCTTCCAAATCTACACTCCAACTGGATCCTTACTTGGTGATGTTGGCCTGAAATATTAACTCTTGTTTCCTTCTTCACAAATGCTGACAGGCCTACAGTGTATTTCCAGCCTTTTCTATTTTACCTTAGTTGGTGTGTGAAATTTCTAAGCCCCATCTCTGTTCTATCCATGATTTGGTATCTGTGATTGGTCATTGTTGCCATGAATTCACAGAAAGGCAAGCTGACTTAGCTTTGTTTACCAGCCCCTATCAACAAAAACAAAATACTCCTCTTCCTGGTGAATATTTCAGTAGATACTTCTAATCAATATATTCAGAGATGTTATTGCACATGCTGGGGCAGGTTGGACTTGAATTTGGGTTTCCTGGCTCAGATATAGGGACACTACCACTGCACCACAGAAGACCTCATGAGTTTCACTAACCTATTTTTCTAATCAACCTGTTCAGGATGTTATTACACACCTCTAGAGCAGGTGGGATTTAAACCCAGGCCTCTCAGGCCGGGGCAGATTGACTCCCACAGCACTATTCGAGACCTCATGACTTTCAGTAATAGTGATCTTTGAACTATCCCCACCTGTAGCAGCTGGCTGCACATCAGGTATTCCAACCACCCACAACCATTCTGAATAATAACACTTTGATGAGCAATGGTAGATTGGATTTTAGAGTCTGGCTGTGAGAAGGTGCATTACCTGATCAATGTACATTTAGTGCAGCAATTATGTAAATTTCAGGAAGGCATTTGTAATAAAATGGGAATTGGACCATGGAACCAACAAGAAAATATTTATTTATGAGAATCTGATTTTCAATAAAATCCCAGAAATGTATGGGAACTAGAAAATCATGAATTGTTTCATTATATTAGAAACATACATGTCACGTTTATAACCTGCATATGTAACCATAATGTGCACTTGCTTATTGTTTTGAATATAACATTCACCGGACTGAATTGGATTGATGATTGCTGCGAAGAATGAAGGTACCATCAAGATTTGCCTACTAGTGTCCTGAAGTGCTCCCTCTGATCCCACAAGGAAAGATTCTACAATTAAATAACTTACGAGATATGTTTTTTGATGTGAGTTGCAGGATAAATACTGAACAGGATATCAGGGATATCCTGCTTTTCTTCAAACAGTAGTGGGATCTTACATGTCCACCTCAGAGGACAGCAGGTGGATAAATCCCCAGGACCTGATCAGGTATACCCGAGAACTCTTGGGAAGCTAGAGAAGTGATTGCCTCTTGTTGAGAGATTTGTATTATCGATGGTCACAGGTAAGGTGCCGGAAGGTTGGACGGTGGCTAATGTGGTGCCACTGCTTAAGAGGGGTGGGAAGGACAAGCCAGGGAACTATAGACCAGTGAGCCTGATGTCGGTGGTGAGCAAGTTGTTGGAAGGAATCCTGAGGAGAAAGTGAGGACTGCAAATGCTGGAGATCAGAGCTGAAAATGTGTTGCTGGAAAAGCGCAGCAGGTCAGGCAGCATCCAAGGAGTAGGAGAATCGACGTTTCGGGCATAAGCCCTTCTTCAGGAATGATTCCTGAAGAAGGGCTTATGCCCGAAACGTTGATTCTCCTGCTCCTTGGATGCTGCCTGACCTGCGCTTTTCCAGCAACACATTTTTCAGGGAATTTTGAGGGACAGGATGTACATATATTTGGAAAGACAAGGACTGATTAGGGATAATCAACATGGCTTTGTACGTGCGAAATCATGTCTCACAAACTTGATTGAGTTTTTTGAAGAAGTAACAAAGAGGATTGATGAGGGCAGAGTGGTAGATGTGATCTATATGGACTTCAATAAGGCGTTCAACAAAGTTCCCCATGGGAGACTGGTTAGCAAGGTTAGATCTTACGGAATACAGGGAGAACTAACCATGTGGATACAGAACTGGCTCAAAAATAGAAGACAGAGGGTGGTGGTGGAGGGTTGTTTTTCAGACTGGAGGCCTGTGACCAGTGGAGTGCCATAAGGATCGGTGCTGGGTCCTCTACTTTTTGTCATTTACATAAATGATTTGGATGCGAGCATAAGAGGTATAGTTAGTAAGTTTGCAGATGACACCAAAATTGGAGGTGTAGCGGACAGCGAAAAGGGTTACCTCAGATTACAATAGGATCTTGACCAGATGGGCCAATGGGCTGAGAAGTTGCAGATGGAATTTTATTCAGATAAATGTAAGGTGCTCCTTTTTGGGAAAGCAAATCTTAGCAGGACTTATAAACTTAATGGTAGCACTTAAGGAGTGTTGCTGAACAAAGAGACCTTGGAGTGCAGGTTCATAGCTTCTTGAAAGTAGAGTTGCAGGTAGATCGGATAGTGAAGGCAGTGTTTGGTATGTTTTCTTTTATTGGTCAGAGTATTGATTACAGGAGTTGGGAGGTCATGTTACGCCTCTACAGGACATTGTTTAGGCCACTGTTGGAATATTGCGTGCAATTCTGGTCTTCCTATCGGAAAGATGTTGTGAAACCTGAAAGGGTTCAGAAAAGATTTACAAGAATGTTGCCAGGGTTGGAGGATTTGAGCTATAGGGAGAGGCTGAACAGGCTCTGGCTGTTTTCCCTTGGGCGTCGGAGGCTGAAGGGTGACCTTATAGAGGTTTACAAAATTATGAGGGGCACAGATAGGGTAAATAGACAAAGTCTTTTCCCTGGGGTCGGGGAGTCCAGAACTAGAGGGCATAGGTTTAAGGTGAGAGGGGAAAGATATAAAAGAGACCTAAGGGGCAACCTTTTCACGCAGAGGGTAGTATGTGTATGGAATGAGCTGCCAGGGGAAGTGATGGAGGCTGGTACAATTGCAACATTTAAGAGGCATTTGGATGGGTATATGAACAGGAAGGGTTTGGCGGGATATGGGCTGGGTGCTGGCAGGTGGGACTAGATTGGGTTGGGATATCTGGTCGGCTTGGACCAAAGGATCTGTTTCCATGCTGTACATGTCTATGACAGATGGGGACATTGGTTTAATGTCTCCTTAACGCTTGAGATTTTTGTTACTGGAGAAAAAAAGTATATCTTTGAAAATCTGATGGCTTCTGATCCAAGCATTCACACCCACAAACTGTTCAACTATCCAGGAGCCAATCACCTCATTGTTAGCAGGCAGAAGGCCAACAAAAGGTCACCATTGCCCTGACTAACCAGAAACTTGTTGCCAGCCAAATCTTCATTCATACACACCCCTTGATCCCAGGCTATCTGTAATTAGCTTCCTAATTGCTTGAACAGCAGTTCAAACCGCACTGACAATGAGTGTTGGATAACTAGCTTTTGAACAATGCATTAATCTTTTCCACGATTCTTTGTTTTTAAAAAATTCCTTTTCCTATTTCAATTCACAATTTAAAAAAAACAGAAAGATACAAAAACATAAACTCTTTTTACAGTGTTTCCTCAGAGTCTTATCCTCAGATCCAAGGAGGTGGCTTCTAGCAGAGGTGTTAGAAATCCTGCTGGTACCTGCAGAATAAAAGAGAAAGTGTACATGGTTAGAAGTGATATGCAAATAATAACACTGACAGTGGCTTCTTTGAAAGTTGCAGTGGACTGAAGAGTGCTACTTATTCATTTAGAGGGACGAGGATGTCTTGGCATTGCCGTAAGCACCAGGATTCGATCCTTGTATGTGCTGAGGCTTCTAATGTCAGTCACACACCACCCATTCAGGTCCTTTCTGCCCTGTTGTGGGCTGTCTTCTGTAACAAAAGGAATCATTGAGTGGTAAAATTGGATAGTACATCTGTTACTGCAAAAGTGAGGACAGCAGATGCTCGAGATCAGAGTCTAGAGTGTTGCTGGTAAACCACAGCAGGTCAGGCAGCATCCGAAGAGCAGAAAAATCGACGTTTTGGGCAAAAGCCCTTTGTTCCTGATGAAGGACTTTTGTCCAAAACATCGATTTTCCTGCTCCTCGGATGCTGTCTGACCTGCTGTGCTTTTCCAGCACCACTCTAATATAAACAGCTGTTACTGCAGGTGACTGAAAGGTAGTGAAGTTTCCAAAGGAGTGAGAAGGCAGTACAAGTCATGCAGGATGGTTTGGGGGGGTTGCTGAGCAGGTGAGGGAAGATATTACAGGACAACCGAGAAAGTAGCAGGGCATGAACCTTCGTGGGAGGTGGGTGCAGTAGCAGAGATGGATTGAAGTGTAAGGAGTGTGGCACTTACATTGGCAGAACAGAAAAAGGCTGACTTTCTTATGGTATTGCTGGCCATTCCTCAACCTGGTTGAGACAGCACTAAAGTGTGATAACTACAGGGCAGCACAGTGGCTCAGTGGTTAACATTGCTGCCTCACAGCGCCAGGAACCCAGATTCAATTCCCGCCTTGGGCAACTGTCTACGTGGAGTTTGCACATGCTCCCTGTGTCTGCGAGGTTTCCTCCCACAATCCAAAGATGTGCAGGTTATGTGAATTGGCCATGCTAAATTGTCCATAGTGTTCAGGGACATGTAGATTGGGTGCATTAGTTAGGAGCAAATGTAGAGTAATGAGGTAGGAGAATGGGTCTGGGTGGGTTACTCATAGGAGAGTCAGTGTGGACTTGTTTGGCTGAATGACCTGTTACCACACTGTAGGGATTCTGTGATTCTACAGACCAGGATGCCAGGGTCTGGTGTCATGGCCACCTCTGCCAATTCTCCAAGAGGACACCAGTGTTTTGCACCACTTCTGCCACCAGTTCTTTCAGGTCCCTGAGAGAATTGCAATGCCATCTTCCTTCTCTGACATTTTCAGAATCTGTCCATCAATGAGCAAGGCAGCTTCGGAATGCCAACACTAGTCTGGGCATACAGTAGCTTTTTAAATATAGCAGAAGTGCTCGGTCTTCCAACAAATATCCAGAATGGTAGGTTGTTTCAGGAACAACTTGGGGTAAGATGGGGCTAGAATTGGTCAAGAGGAACACCATAGGAGCGGGTTAGCTAAATGTAGAGTCAAGGTGGATAATTTACGGCAATAAATTTTGCTAGGCCTCATCACAAGAAACCCACTAAAAAATCCCCAAGTAATTTGAAATTAACCAAAATAGTTTATACTGAGAAGAAAAGATGACTTCCATAAATCTGTTGAGTTTATTGAAGTTGAGACAGGTTCACATCTTGCATCTTGACTGAAATGCAGTTGCTGGCTTGAGGAAGACAACTGTGGACAATAGCTCTTGGTGCGAACTTTTACCTAAAGTTTATATTTTAATAATATTCACTGAAGGTCAAATTGGTGGAGCAGGGCACCTTCTGGCGAGTGCTATGAAACATAGAAATATAGAAGATAGGAGCAGGAGGAGGCCGTTCAGCCCTTCAAGCCTTCTCTGTCAATCATCACAATCATGGCTGATTGTCCAACTCAATAGCCTAATCCTGCTTTCTCCCCATAACATTTGAACCCATTTGCCCCAACTGCTATATCTAGCCACCTCTTGAATACATTCAATGTTATGGCATCAACTACTTCCCGTGGTAATGAATTCCACAGGCTCACCACTCTGGGTGAAAAAATATCTCCTCATCTCTGTCCTAAATGGTCTACCTGGAATTCTCAGACTGTGACCCCGATTCTAGAAGCACCCACCATCGGGAATATCCTCCCTGCATCTACTCGGTCTAGTCCTGTTAGAATTTTATAAGTCTCTTTGAGAACACGTGTCTGAGCTCCAGCAAAACAATCCTAATCTAATCACTCTCACCTCATACATCAGTCCTGCCACCCCTGGAATCAGCCTGGTAAACCTTCACTGCACCCCTGGAGAACAAGAGCATCCTTCCTTAGAAAAGAAGACCAAAACTGCACACAATATTCAAGGCGTGGTCTCACCAACGTTTTATATGACTGCAACAATATATCCCTGTTCCTGTGCTCAAAACCTCTCGCAATGAAGGCCAATATACCACTTGCCTTCTTTACTGCGTGCTGAACCTGCAACCACTGGTGTACATAGACACCCAGGTCCCACTGCACACTCCCCTCTCCCCATTCAAGTAGTAATCTGTCTTTTTGGTTTTGCTTCAAAAGGAATAACCTCACATTTTTTTCAAACTATACTGCATCTGCCATTAATTTGCCCACTCACCTAACCTGTCCAGATCATGCCAAAGAATCTCTGCATCCTCGTCACAGTTTATCCTCCCACCCAACTTGGCATCATCTACCAACTTTGAGATATTACATTTTGTTCCCTCATCCAAATCATTAATATATATTGTGAATAACTGGGGTCCTGTGGCACCCCACTAGTTACTGCCTGCCAATTTGAAAAGGACCCATTAATTCCATACTCTGCTTCCTCTCTGCCAATCAGTTTTCTATCCATCTCAGTTCACTTCCCCCAATCCATTGCACTTTAATCTTGCACAATACTCTTTTATGCAGGTATTTGTCAAATGTTTTCTGGAAGTCCAAATATGCCACATCAACTTGCTCCACCTTGTCAACTCTACTCGTTACATTTTCATAGAGTTCTAACAGATTTGTCAAGCATAATTTCCCCTTCATAAATCCACACTAACTCTGTCTGATTCTGCCACTGCTTTCTAAATGTTCCGCTACAAAGTCCTTGATAATAGATTGAAGAATTTTCCCCACTACTGATATTAGTGATCTATAATTCCCTGGTTTCTCTCTACTCCTCTTTTTGAAAATTGGAGTGATATTAGCTACCCTCCTATCTGCAGGAACTCTTTCAGAGTCTATGGAATCCTGGAAGATGACTGCCAATGCATCCACCATTTCTGGAGCAACTTCTTTAAGTACTCTGGGATATAGATTATCAGACCCTGGGGATTTATCCACCTTCAATCCCCTCAATTTTCTCAGCACTATTTCTCTATTAATATTGATCATCCTTAGTTCTTACCTCTCACTAAATCTTGCATTCTCCAACATTTCTGGTATCTGATTTGTATCATCTTTTGTAAAGGGGGAACCAAAGTATGTATTCAATTGCTCAGCCGTTTCTTTGCCCCCCAATTAGACATTCCTCTGTTTCTGTCTGTAGAGGACTTACATTTGTCTTCACCAATCTATTTGTTTTCATGTACCTACAGAAACTCTTAGTGTCAGTCTTTATGTTCACTGAAAACTTACTTTCGCATTGTATTTTCCTCTGCTAAACCAATCCCTTGGTCCTTATTTGCTGAATTGTAAACCGTTCCCAATCCTCAGCCCTATTGTTTTTCTATGCCAATCTTCCTTGGATAAGATACGATCTATAATTTCCTTTGTAAGCCATGGATTGGCCCTGTTACCCATTTTGCTTTTGTGCCATTCAGGAATAAACATTTGTTGCAGTGCCCCATGCATTCCTTGAATGTTTGTCATTGCCTTTCTACTGTAACTCTCCCCAGTCTATCAAGGCCAACTCACTCATATCTTCATTGTTTATTAAGATTCAGCACCTTAGTCTCCAAATCAAAATCTATCATTTTATGATTGCTCACCCCCAAAGGGTCTTGCCCAGCCAGACTAGCAATGATTCCCTTCTCATCACACAGTATCCAGTCTAATGTAGCCTGCTCTCTAGTGGTTTCTCCATATATTGGTCAAGAAAACCATCTTGGATACACTCCAGGAACAACTATTCTTTGGCATTGTGGCTAATTTGATTTGCCCAATCTATATGCACATTAAAATCACCCATGATCACCGGTATTCCCTTATCACATGTGGGAAGTGGGACATTTTCCCTGATCCTTAAGTTCACATAATTTTTTGCCGACAAATTGTTCCAAATATAAATTACCAACTATCAACAGGTGAATTTAAGATCTGATAGGTGCCAAACTGAATGGACAATTTCCTTAATGATGAGATTTAGGATATAAAATGAAACAAAGGAGGATTAGTGAAGTAAATAAGGGTCAAATTAGGTCCATAAACAAAATAAAAAGTAATATTCTGATTTTTTAAAATACTCCAATAACTATTTGCTGTCTGCAGAAAAGAAATTCCACAGTCATAATGATTCACTATTTTGGTCTTCAAGGTTGTGTTGGATGTAGGTTTGTTCGCTGTGCTGAAAGATTCATTTCCAGACTTTTCGTTACCTTACTAGGTAACATTTTGTGGACCTCATGCAAAGCAATGCTGAAAATTCCTGCCTTCTATTTATATGTCTGGGTTTCTTTGGGTTGGTGATGTCATTTCCTGTGGTGAAGTCATTTCCTGTTCTTTTCCTCAGGGGGTGATAGTTGAGGTCTAAATCGATGTGTTTGCTGATAGAGTTCTGGTTGGAATGCCATGCTTCTAGGAATTCTTGTGCAAGTCTTTGTTTGGCTTGTCCTAGGATGGATGTATTGTCCCAGTTGAAGTGGTGTCCTTCCTTATCCGTATGTGAGGATACCAGTGAGAGAGGGTCATGTCTTTTTGTAGCTAGTTGGTGTTCATGTATCCTGGTGGCTAGTTTTCTGCCTGTTTGTCCAATGTAGTGTTTGTTACAGTCCTTGCATGGTATTTTATAAATGACATTAGTTTTGGCTCATTGTCTGTATAGGGTCTTCCAAGTTCATTAGCTGCTGTTTTAGTGTGTTAGTGTGTTGGTGGGTTTGTGGGCTACCATGATGCCCAAGGGGTCTGAGTAGTCTTGCAGTCATTTCCTAGATGTCTTTGATGTAGGGGAGAGTGGCTAGGGTTTCTGGATGTGTTTTGTCTGCTTGTTTGGGTTTGTTGCTGAAAAATCAGCGGACTGCGTTCATTGGGTACCCATTCTTTTTGAATACACGGTATAGGTTGTGTTTCTAGTTAGGGCTGTCAATTACATTATTGGCATTGTCCTAATGATGTGAGTTACGGTTTCACAAGACCAAGAATGGAGCACCATAAGCACTCAGTCTTTACCTCTATTAGCCAAAAAAAATCAGCAGATATATACGAACACTGCCACCTGCAGGTGTTAAGACACAGGTACTATAAGGCAGACCAAATTACCTCCCCAACACTGGAATCACAACAGAGTGGGACTAGAACATTCAGTGATCGTCAAAATTGCTCATTTGTTCCCAACCAGACTTTACAAATAACAGATCTTTGATAACAGGTTTATAACTAAACAAAAGTTAACAATTTATTATTAAGAATGTAACTTTAGTGGAATACAGATGAATAACAAGGTGACCTAATTAATATCAACAATCTAAGCCCAATCTTCTTTGATCACAAAGCCTTACACACAACTACAGAGGGCAGAGAGACACAGTTAAGGGATACTTTTTTAAAAGAAGAATTATAACTTGCAAGTTTGTTAACCATTTCAAAGATGAATACCAGGCTTTCATGACATCTGATGGGGGTGTACTGCAAGCATGTATGACTGTGTCTTGATTGAATTCTGAAGTCACCAGACAATGTAAACAGCATACCCAGACCTCTGGGGTGATTTCCTTTTTCTTATACAAAAACAGAAATTGCTGGAAAAGCTCAGCAGATCTGGCAGCATCTGTGAAGAGAAATCAGTTCTGAGGAAGGGTCACCAGACCCAAAAAGTTCACTCTGATTTCTCTGCACAGATGCTGCCACACCTGCTGACCTTTTCCAGCAATTTTTGTTTTTGTTTCTGATTTACAGCATCCGCAGTTCTTTTGATTATTTTTCTTATGGATTGGCATTGTTTCCTAGGACTTTCAACGATTTGGTATCTGGAGAATAACCAGCAGGAGCAAAACCAAAGGAAACACAGCCTGGCAACTACAATATCAGTTTTGAAGTAATACTGCCCCCTGCCCAAAACCTAGTAAGAGCTAGTTCAATCTTTACTTTTTTCTTTTTCAAAATCCTCTGTGGTTGGCTGGCTGGCACAGGTCCTCCCTTGATTGACCAATTCAACATCAAAATGGCTGCCAGTCCCTGAGCATCACAACATCTCGTTGCTGAGTGTTCTCAGAAAAGTAATTAATCTGCATTATCCTTCCAGTTGAGTGCCCATCAGCAAACATCAGTATTCTTTTTCAGAAAAAAAACAAGCTGCTGTTCAAAGTTCAAAGTGCAGTTCTGAAAAGATCCAAACAAAAAAAAAGTATTTTTTTAAAAAAGTAAAGATTGTCTCAACATAGGCCACACAACATGTGGAATTGGATCCGTAGCACCGTTTCTTCACTGTTGCCAGATCAAAATTCTGGAACTCATTTCACAACAGAACCTACACCACACAGACTACAGTGGTTGAAGTATGTTCAACATTTTCATCTCAAGGCCAAATCAACATAAGCAACAAATGCTGACCCTGCCAGGAATGCTTCCATCCTCTGAAAGAATTTCAAAAAGTAACTCACAGTGTATCTAATCCTTACCATGACTTTCAGATTTTTTTACACAAGTTAAAGCAAATTTGGCATTACTTTAGAATTTCTGAGCGACTGTTTAGATTGACATTATTTTTACAATGTATACTACACCATGGAACTATAACTAGAAGTAACTTAATGGTGACAGAGCAAAAACAAAATTCTTGTGTAATCTCAGTGAGTTTTAACTGTAACAAAACATTTACAGGTTTATTGAACACTCAGCACTAAGTTTAATGAAATAGCAGGAATGTACCCATTGGAAAATCCACTATTGCAACTTCAGTATCAGCAACAGTTCACCATTAATGGCCTCAACTTGCAGAATGATTCGGAGATTTAAGGCAATCTACCTGTTGACTGCATGATCTAATGAAACACCTTCTGGTGATTCATAGAGGAAGTTGCTGTGAGTCATGTCATTCCAGTTTCGGTGCTGAACAGGAAGAGGACTATTTCTGATCACGGGTGAGCCCACAAGCACAAAAATTATCCTGGAGTTAAACCAGAAACTGAGAGAGACTAGCTCCTGGTATTACCTCCTCGACTTACAGCAGTTAAGTAAGTGCAGTATTAATTTTTTTGTTATCACAAACATTGTATGTGAGATTAAGAGCACGATCTCTAGGTGGATGGGTGTGTTCAGTAAGTAAATCAAGTGTATGAACAAAGAAATATTAACCAATTTGTCTTATAATAGCAAGCTGTTTTCTGGCTGTAGTTTTAGTTGTGAGAAAACTAATAAATGTACTTGGACCTTGGAAGAAGTAGTCAAATTTCTCATCTAGAGAAATGCTGACTGTGTTGGTGTACAAGCCTTTCTCAGCAGCACCTAGTGCTTACCTCTACTGATCAAAAACTTTATTGTTTTCATCTATTATTGTGCACCAAATACGTGTACAAATTACCACACTATTGTCAGGGTCATATTTTGCAAAAGCAGAATTTCAGCAACGTATTTGTTGGGTTCTCTATACTGCACAATGTAATTTGATACCACTAATTATCAAGCAGAAATGGCGAAAACCATGAACCACGTAAGCTCTCCTTACAATATTACTTTGTTCCACATTTTACAATCTGATCCTTCTCCCACAACCAATAAACTACTTTTGCTCAGCATTCAAGCTGTATAATGGGCAAGCAAATTGCTCAAGGCAGGTGAAACATTTAGACTTGATTCTGTTATATTCATTCAACAGAAGTATTAGTACATCCAGTCACAAGGGGGACCTTTATCAACATTATGCTTGTAGTGTCAACAGAATTCCTTTTTAATTCTAACTTTACAGAGAAATATGTGTTCTTGGAGCGAATATATATTGTGATTACTGCGCACATTGACACATCAAACTTTATTGGCATTGCTTCACTGGGATTAACACAGGTTCAAATGTTGGACCAGTTTTGTCTGTTCATTAAGCCAGTGGCTATATGAAAACCTCTTTAAAGATATTCGTTCTGCTTTTCTTGGTTCCCAATTTCACTCACCATTATAGAGCAGGGACAAGTAATTTTCACACAGGTATTTGGCAATATTGCCTTGACCCAGCTGATAACAGTAGTGTACTCTTATTTATATTGTTCCTTTAATGCTGTGGAAATAATGCAAAGTTTTTCTCAATGGCTTTATCAAACAAAATTTGACAACAGGTCATATATAAAAAAAACACTGTAACCTCCTCCAGCCATACAATCCTCTGAAATGTTTATCCTTCTCCAATTTTGACCTCTTAAGCGTCTCTAATCTTCACCACACCACCACTGGCAACCCTAGCCTGTATTACAGCTCAAGCCTCTCGATGTCCCACTAAGATGTTGTTTAAAACCTATCTCTCTTCAATAAAGCTTCTGGCTACTTTTCTGGGATCTATTTTTGCGGCTCAGTATCAAAGTTTGTTTGATTTTTGTTTGTGCAATGCATTGGGATATTTTTGCGTCTTTAAAGATCCTACATCAATGCACATTGTTGTTTATACATTAGCTTAGAATCAATATGACGGTATTCTTTATCTTGCTTTGATGACTTTCAAGATCTTTGCTCAGTAACAGCTTCCAAAACTGGAAGTCAGTGCATGGCACTCTGATCAACATCTGAACAGCTTTGTGAGATCATTGGTCAGAATAGAAAAAGTAACAATCAATCATACTTATCATACTTATTGCTTAATTCTCATGTCATTTGACCTCAATACATTGAAAGACAAAAGCCTAATACAGTATGATTGATCAACTTGCAGAGCACCCATTAATTCACATTCAGCAGGGCTTTGAGTTAGTCAAAGGAACCCCAATGTAACACGCTTACAATGGCTTGACAGTAAAAGGCATTGTAAAAAGACATTGAGAGTTAATCTGGAAAAGCTCAGGAGTCTTTTTCTGCTTAACATGCTGTCTTCAGGCCAGTGCCCTTTATCGTCAATACAGTCAAACATGCTTTCCATGCTTTTGTGCTGCAAAATCCCAGAACATGTGGTAGCTTCAGCAGGTATAGAGTGAACAGGCAGTCAGTCATTCATCAGGGCAACTAGTGCGATAACCTTCTATTTCTTTCATAATTACAGTTTGTCCACTTTCCTGATCCATGCCTCAAAAATGCTGGAGGTCATCCAGGTAGTTTTGTTAACCACATGCTGCTTGGATAGTGCTCTAACATTCACAAAGCAATATAGTTTCACAAGCAGCTTTTCAGTGCCACCCAAGTTGAGACAGACCATAGGAGTGACACACTCGTTGCTTCACATCCCTCTATATTTGTTTCATCTTTAAATGCTAAAGAACAATCTGGTAAAAGTCAGGAAAACAATCCAACGCATTCTTGTTCAAGCTGTGGGAAAGACCATTTTTCAGCCATTGCTGCAGGTTTCCTCATGATTCTGTGCTCTAGCAAGACATTTTCATCACAGTCGGAAATCAGGGTTATCCGAATTCAGCTACCTGTAATTGCAATTTCATTGCACTGTGAATGCTGAAATGGGAATCTGAATGGGAAATGTTAAAAAACAACAACCTATTTCCAGGTCTGGCCATCTGAGTTAATGTTTCAGATTGAGATAGTTAGGTTCTGATGAAGGGTCATCTCAACATGATTTGTTAACTATTTTCCGCCACAGATGCTGTCTAACCTGCTGAGTATTTGGAATGTTAATTGATTTTGCTCTTTGAATCTCTTGTGCTTCCTGCTTACTGTGTACAAACCTTTATTTGATTAACTTTCCTGATTTTTATCCATGAATTGTAGTCCACCTTCAGCATTGACACAAAATGGGTGTGTTAAAAAGTTGGTTACAGATTAACAACCAATGATGACTACTTCAATATAACACGTTCATTCAATAAACTAACAACTTTCTTTACAATTCAGATCTTTTTCCTTTCCTATAAAAAAATGATAATAATTATCCTAGCTCACTCAGTAACTTCCATTCCTGAAGAAAGGCTCATGCCCGAAACGTCGATTCTCCTGCTCCTTGGATGCTGCTTGACCTGCTGCGCTTTTCCAGCAACACATTTTCAGCTTTTCCACTCAGTAACTCAGGGAGTGATCATGATGGGGAGTCTCCAAGTTGCACTGACAGTCTCTCCTTACATAGCTGGTCTCAGCCAACACCAAAAGAAGGTCTAAACTCCCTTAGTGCAGCTGGACTAGTGAGTTGAACATACGAACAAGGAACAAGGGTATGACATGTGGCTCTTTCGACCAGCTATGCAATTCAGTAAGATCATGGCTAATTTAATTTTAACCTCAACTCTACATTTCCTGCATTTCCCCAATAACCCTTGATAATCAAAAATCTATCTAACTCACTTTAAAAATATTTTAAAATTCTGCATCAACCGTCTGTTGAAGGCAGTTCCAAAGACTCACAATCCTCTGAGAGATAAAAATGTTTCCTTGTCTCTGTTTTAAATGGGCACCTTCTTATTTTTAAATTATGACCCCTCGTTCTAGATTCTCCTACAAAAGGAAACATCCTTTCTCCATCTACCTGGTCAAGCCCCCTCAGGATCTTCTATGTTTCAAGTGTCAACCTTGACTATTCCAGAGGATATAGGCGTGGCCTGTGCAGACTTTCCTCATAAAGCAATATGCTCATTCCAGTTATTAGACTAGCAGACCTTCTCTGAACTGCTTCCAACACTCTAAATCCTTCAGAAAGTATGGTGACCAGGATTGTACACAAAACTCTAGATAAGGTCTCAAAAATGCTCTGTATAACTGAAGCATAACATCACTAGTCTTACATTCAATTCTCCTCACAATAAACTGCAACATTCAATTAACTTGCTTGATTACTTGCAGAATCTGTGATTCATACATTAGGACACCCAGATCTCTCTGCATCTTAGAACTCTGGAATCTCTCACCAGTTAGATAATTTGTTTCTTTTTTATTCTCTCTGTCAACATGGACAATTACACATTTTTTCCCAATGCACTCCATTTACCAGATCATTATTCACTCATTTAAGCTATCTACATTCCCTTATAGGCTCCTTATGTCCTCTTGATTAGAGTGGTGCTGGAAAAGCACAGCAGATCAGGCAGTATCTGAGCAGGAAAATCAACATTTCGGACAAAAGCCCTTCATCAGGAATGAGGCTGGGAGCCTCGATGTGGAGAGATAAATGGCGGGGGGGGGAAGATGGGATGGGCGTTGAGGCTGGGGAGAAGGTAGCTGAGAGTGCAATAGGTGGATGGAGGTGGGGGTAAAGGTAATACGTTGGAGAGGAGGGTGGAGTGGATAGCAGGGAAGGAAGATTGACAGGTGGGACAGGTCATGAGTGCAGTGCTGAGTTGAAAGGTTGGAAGTGGGGTAAGCTAGAGGGAGGGGAAATGAGGAAACTGGTGAAGTCCACGTTGATGCTGGGGTTTGAAGTGTCCCAAGGTATGAGATGAGGCATTCTTCCTCCAGGCATCGGGTAGTAAGGGAGTGACAATGGAGGAGGCCCAGGACCTACATGACCTCAGCAACGTGGGAAGGGGAGTTGAAATGTTCGGCCAGTGGGGGGTGTGGTTGATGGTGTGGGTGTCCCGGGGATGTTCTCTAAAGCGCTCTGCGAGGAGGCATTTGGTCGCCCCAATGTAGAGGAGACTGCATCGGGAGTAACAGATACAATAAATGACATGTGTGAAAGTGCAGATGAAACCTTGATGGATGTGGAAGGCTCCTTTGGTGCCATGGACGGAGGTGAGGGGAGAGGTATGGGCACAGGTTTTGCAATTCCTGCGGTGGCAGGGGAAGGTGCCAGGATGTGGAGAGTGGGTGTTGGTGGCATGGACCTGACCAGACAGTCATGAAGGGAACAGTCTTTGCGGAAAGCAGATGGGGTGGGGGGGGGAATAGATCACTGGTGGGGGATCCATTTGAAGGTGGTGGAAATGTCGGCAGATGATGCACTATATGTGGAGGTTGGTGGAGTGGAAGGTGAGGACCGGGGGGGGTTCTGTCCTTGTTACGGTTGGAGGGGTGGGACTCAAGGGCAGAGGTGTCGGACATGGATGAGATGCATATTGGAGAGCACCTTCAACGAAGTGGGAGATGAAATTGCGGTCTTTAAAGAAGGAGGTCATTTGGTGTGTCCTGTGGTAGAAGTGGTCCTCCTGGGAGCAGATGCGGCGGAGGTGGAGGAATTGGGAATACAGGATAGCATTTTTGCAGGAGGTAGGATGGGAGGAGGTGTAATCCAGGTAGCTGTGGGAGTTGGTGGGTTTGTAAAAAATGTCATCTTCACAAACCTTGCAAAAGTGTCACCGTTGAGTAAGTCATTGTTGGTGGAGATGGAGAGGTCCAGGGAGGGGAGGATGAATTTAAAGTCACGGTGGAATCTTCACAACTTACTTTCCTACCTGTCTTTGTGTCATTAACAAATTTGGATGTCATACCTTCAGTCCTTTCATCCAAATTGTTTATGCAAATTGTAAAGAGTTGAAGCCACAGCACTGACCCCTGTGGCACACCACACATGAAAAAGACCCACTTATTCCTACGCTTTGTTTTCTCTTAGCAAACCTATCTTCTATCTATGCCAATATGTTACCCCCATATCATGGGCTTTTACTTTCCACAATAATCTTTGCTCTGAAACCTTATCAAATGCCTCTGGGAATCTAAATACGTTACATTCACTGTTTCCCCTTTATCTAGAACACAAATTACTTCTTCAAAGAATTCCAATAAATTAGTTAAACATGATTTCCTCTTGAGAAAACCATGGTTGGTTCTTCCTGATTACCTTGAACTTAGCCAAGTATCCTATTATAACTTCTTTAATATTAGCTTCCAACATGCCAACAAAGTTCCCAGTTTTGGCTCACTATGTACTAGAAATGCCTGACTGCAATTTACCTGACTTGAAATTTGAGTTGTTGTTGTTGAAACTACCTTTCTTACTTTAGAAGTCTTAACAATCGGTGCTGCTGGTTATGTTGCAGAGTGGAGGCTGCAACACTCCAATCACCATCCTGACTCCTACTCAACGTCCACACAAAGATCCCTAAGCAGTGACTGCCAGCAGCGATCCTAAAAATGTTTTCCTTCTCAAATTTAATAGTGACAATCTCAGAACTAACAGCCGCCAAATACATAATACCCCATTAAGTGTCCTTATCTTCCCCAATTCATTGGTATCCATTTCTCATTTCCTAACCCCTGTCGCTTCCCTGAGATGTCACAATTGTTCCTTCCCCAGTCCAATTATTAACAGAGGTGATTCAGGCTCCTACGTACTGCAAACAGGAAGTGCTATCTGAATAGAATTCCCTCATAATCCCAGAGGACCATTGGCAGCTTTCTCATTAGACCTAAGTCTAATCACACATCAGCTGATATTGAAATGGTAGGACCTTTATGGTGATCTCAGCTGTTACAGAAATTGAACCCACACGTCTCATACCACTCTGCATCCAAACCAGCCAAATGAGTTAACTGACGCCCCCCCCCCCCCCAATCCAGTACCCAGCATCCCTTCCATTCACAACTGGAAAGAACATTAAGAGCAAAGACTGACCAGACTCAATTAAGACCGAAGGATGACCCTGATAAACATACAAAATTACAGAATAATTTTAAAGGATGGGTGGAGAATGTGAACATTGGGTGAGACCAAACTAGAGTCCACAAACACAAGGTAGTCCTGAATTAACCCAGTAGGGAATATAGGAGAAGCATTGTCAATATGAGAGTGGTGAGCATGTAGAATAAAAACACAAAGTGCTGGAAAGTTCAAAAGGTGTGGTGGCTGGTGTAGTAAAAGAAACATTTGATGTTTTGAAGTGAATATGAATCTCTTCCAGAACTAAAGATGAGGAACTTGTTACGACAGGGAGTGTTTAAGGTGAATAGAATATTTAAGGGAAGCTGGATAAATATATAAGGGAGAACACAAATGAAGGATACAATGATGAGGCTTGATGAAGCAAGTAGAGTGGGAGAAGATTTCTGTGATGTATAAATAAGGACCTAGACCAGATGAACTGAATGGCATATAAATTCTGTCAATGTTTATGTAAACTGAAACCAGTTGCATGACATCAACTTTCACTCTTTGTGAGATCAACTAATTAAGCATGGAGCTAAGATCTTTCTTGTGCAGGACTACTGAAGGAGGTTTTCAATATCAGTTTCAAAATGATATTGTGTTTTGACTGTAGAAAGCATTATGATAAGATGGCAATTGACCGCAATGCTTAGGAATGACAATTGTCACAAGTGTCTCAAGAGTGCACCATGAGCAACTACTCAGTGTCAAAAATAATCTATCCCAAAGTTACTTCACCCTGACTATCACTGGGGCCTGGACTGGGCTTGGGCAGTAATTAGTGAGTGGTTGGAGAAGACCCAGCAGGTGTGGGAATGTCCACCCATACCTGGGCTCTGGCCTGAAGACAGAACAAAGGAAAATCACACTGTGACATGGGGTGGTAGTGTTGTCAACTTCTTAGGAGTCCCCTGGGGTATGCAGGAATTGGAACTTAATCTCTTCAATGCCTCCGTGAGGAACTCACTGGGGATAAATCATAGAGCCTTGTTTTTAAAAAAAAAGTAATGTGTATTCAATTTAATTTTTTTAAAAACTAAGAAAATGGGGAAGAAAGTGTACTGTTTTAAAAGGGATGAAAGAAAAGAGTGACTAAGAACAAGGGGTATTTGTACACAATCGTTGCAAGTGACAGGACAGACTAATAAAGGAATTATTGCATTGTATGTCATGTTAATGATAATGATGTTTAATAATCAATTGCTAGTCAGGATTGATTAACTCTGTGGATTAGTTTATTTAAAACAGAATAATATGTTGTGAAGAAACCATCATAGCCAACTGACTTACTTCTAGATGCAGGTTGCAAACTCACTGTAGGCTAACTAGCAGATAGATTCACAATACATAGCGTCCTTTAAAAATTAACTTTCTTTAAAGCAAGGTACATATACAACAACTGTACTTCAATATTACCTCATTGACTGTAAAATGCTTTGTGACATCCTGATGATGTGAAAAGCATTATATAGATGCAAGTCTTTCTTTCTTATTGCTGGACCAAGATTTGTTTTGTAACCTGGAGTTAAACTGGGCTTGTACGATGAAGATCTCTGAAGCCTGATTCAGTCTGAAACTTGGTACAGCAAAAAGGGTAATCAGGTTTTCCTTAACGTGCAGAAGGAGGTGGAAAGCACTGCTATAAAGGAAAGGATATCAGTGGAATTTGTTTGTGTGGAGCCTCAGCACAATCAAGAATATTAATATCATAGCATTTGCTCAGCGTGCGTGCTGTAAAACCTGAACAGAATAACTTAGAGATCATTTCTAAAGGTGAAAACTGAGGACATCAACAGCAAAGGAATTCCCAATGCCCCGCTGGTGTGTGTCTTCAAAGAAAAGTGGTGCAAATTGCTCAATCTAGACAGGAAAAAAAATGAAATTATTCCCATTGGAGGAAAGGTTGAGAACCAGAGGATACCCCTGAAGGTAATTTGAGAAAAAAACCAGAGATGACTTGAGGAAAAAAGTACTATTTAACATGTCAGTCGTTGCAAACTGGATTGCACTGCCTAACAATGTGATGGAGGCAGTTTCAAAAATGATCTTCAAATGGGAATTGAATAGAAAAACTTGCGGGGGCAACAGGGAAAAGACAGGGGGGTGTAGAACTTGTGCAATTGTTTAATTCCTTCATGGGACCGAGACATTACTGGCTGGGTCAGCATTTATTGCCAATCCCTAGTAGTCCTTGAAAAGATGGCAGTGAGCAGTTTTCTTGAACCACTGCAGTTCATGTGCTGTAGGTAGACCCACATTGCTACCTTGTCCATGCCAACCAGATATCCTAAACATGTCTAGTCCCATTTACCAACATTTAGCCCATATCCCTCTAAATTCTTCGTGTTCATCCAGATGCCTTTTCAATGCTGTAATTGTACCAGCCTCCACAACGTCCTCTGGGAGCACATTCCATATCAGCGCCACTCTCTGCATAAAAAAGTTGCCCCTTGCATCCTTTTTAAATCTTTCTTCTCTCACCTTAAACCTATGCCCTTTAATTTTGGACTCTCCCACCCCAAGGAAAAGACCTTGTCTATTTACCCTAACCATGCCCTTCATTATTTTATAAACCTCAAGAGGGTCACCCTTCAGCTTCCAATGCTCCAGGGAAAAATATTCCCCAGTCTATTCATCCTCTCCCTATACCTGAAACCCTCCAACCCTGGCAACATCCTTTTTAAGATAAGAGTGGTGCTGGAAACGTTCAGGAGGTCAGGCAGCATCCATGGAGCAGGAAAATCAACATTTCGGGCAAAAGCCCTTCATCAGGAATGGAGGCAGGGAGCCTCCAGGGTGGAGAGATAAAGGATGGGGGGGGGGGGGGGCTGGGGAGAAGGCAGCAAAGAGTACAACAGGTGAATGGGGGTGGGGATGGAGGTGATAGGTCAGGGAGGAGGGTGGGGGAAGATAGCAAAGAGTACAAGAGGTGAATGGGGGTGAGGATGGAGGTGATAGGTCAGAGGGAAGGGTGGAGAGGATAGGTGGGAAGGGAGATTGGCAGGTAGGACAGGTCATGAAGACAGTGCTGAGCTGGAAGGTTGGAACTGAGGTAAGGTCAGGGGAGGGGAAAAGAGGAAACTGATTAAGTCCACATGGATGTGCTGGGGTTGAAGTGTTCCAAGGCAGAAGATGAGGCGTTCTTCCTCCAGGCGTTGGGTGGTGAGGGAGCAGCATTGGAGGAGGCCCAGGACCTGCATGTCCTCAGCAGAGTGAGAGGGGGAGTTGAAATGTTGGACCATGGGACGGTGGGGTTGATTGGTGCGGGTATCCCAGCGATGTTCCCTGAAGCGCTCTGCTAGGAGGTGCCCAGTCTCCCCAATGTAGAGGAGACTGCAGCGGGAGCAACGGATACAGTAAATGACATTGGTGGATTTGCAGGTAAAACTTTGATGGATGTGGAAGACTCCTTTGGGACCTTGGATGGCAGTGAGGGAGGAGGTGTGGGCGCAGGTTTTACAGTTCCTACGGTGGCAGGGGAAGGTGCCGGGATGGGAGGGTGGGTTGTAGGGGGGTGTGGACCTGACCAGCTAGTCACGGAGAGAACGGTTTTTACGGAAGGCGGAAAGGGGTGGGAAGGGAAAATATCTCTGGTGGTGGGGTCCATTTGGAGGTGGCAGAAGTGTCGGCGGATGATTTGGTTTATGCAAAGGTTGGTAGGGTGGAAGGTGAGGACCGGTGGGTTCTGTCCTTGTTATGGTTGGAGGGGTGGGGTTTGAGGGTGGAGGTGAGGGATGTGGACGAGATGCGTTGGAGGGCACCTTCAACCACGTGGGAAGGGAAATTGCGATCTCTAAAGAAGGAGGCCATCTGGTGTGTTCTGTGGTGGAACTGGTCCTCCTGGGAGCAGAGTTGGAGGAATTGGGAATATGGGATGACATTTTTGCAGGAGGTAGGGTGGGAAGAGGTGTAATCCAGGTAACTGTGGGAGTCGGTGGGTTTGTAAAAAATGTCAGTGTCAAGTCGGTCATTATTAATGGAGATGGAGAGGTCCAGGAAGGGGAGGGAAGTGTCAGAGATGGTCCAGGTAAATTTAAGGTCAGGGTGGAATGTGTTGGTGAAGTTGATGAACTGCTCAACCTCCTCGCGGGAGCATGAGGTGGCGCTGATGAAGTCATCAATGTAGTGGAGGAAGAGATGGGCAGTGGTGCCAGTGTAACTACGGAAGATGGACTGTTCTACGTAGCCAACAAAGAGACAGGCATAGCTGGGGCCCATACGCGGGCCCATGGTTACCCCTTTGGTCTGGAGGAAGTGGGAGGATTCGAAGGAAAAATTGTTAAGGGTGAGGACCAGTTCAGCCAAACGAATGAGAGTGTCAGTGGAAGGGAGCGTCGGGAGAGGAAGAAACGGTGGGCTTGGAGGCCCTGGTAATGGCGGATGGAGGTATGGAGGAATTGGATGTCCATGGTGAAGATGAGGCATTGGGGGCCGGGGAAACGGAAGTCTTGGAGGAGGTGGAGGGCGTGGGTGCAGTTCAGCAACTTCACCAACATCCCTACATATGTTCGAGACACCACCGAGACAATTATTAGAATGCACAGCTGGGAAAGAACAATTGTTCTTTCTATAAAGAAAGAATGTGAAGTTGGCCAGGTCATGGGAGGGGAAATTTAGAAAGAAAAGCTAATGAAAATAAGTGGATAAATAAAACATTATAATATCATGCAGTATAGAGCATTACCATTAGAAACCGATAATCTGGAGGTATGGAGAAATGATCATATGTTCAAACCTGACCTTAGCTGCTGAAAAAGTTGAATTCAAATGTATAAATAAATCTGGAATACAAAGCTTTTACTAATCATAGTGATTATTAAGCTACTGGATTGTGATTAAAGGAAACAGTCATGTTGTGGCTTTACAGGACATTGTAAAGGCTGCTGTTGGAATATTGCGTGTAATTCTGGTCTCCTTCCTCTCAGAAAGATGTTGTGAAACCCAAAAGGGTTCATAAAAGATTTACAAGGATGTTGCCAGGGTTGGAGGATTTGAGCTACAGGGAGAGGCTGAACAGGCTGGGGCTTTTTTTCCTGGAGCGTCGGAGGCTGAGGGGTGTCCCTATAGACGTTTACAAAATTATGAGGGGCATGGATAGGATAAATAGGCAGTCTTTTCCCTGAGGTTGGGAGTCCAGAACTAGATGGCATAGGTTGAGGGTGAGAGGGGAAAGATATAAAAGAGACCTAAGGGGCAACATTTTCACGCAGAGGATGGTACATGAATGGAATGAGCTGCCAGAGGATGTGATGGAGGCTGGTACAATTGCAACACTTAAGAGGCATTTAGATGGTTATATGAATAGGAAGGGTTTGGAGGTATATGGGCTGGGTGCTGGCAGGTGGGACTAGATAGGGTTTGGATATCTGGTCGGCATGGATGGGTTGGACCGAAGGGTCTGTTTCCATGCTGTACATCTCTCTGACTCTACGACTTTCAGAGTAGGAAATTAATGTGACGGGGGCTGGGAACCAGAAGAGAAAACAAGTAGGCAGTGAGGTGGAGACTGGAGACTGTAAGAATTATGAAGATAGCATTAATAAAGGGAAAAGTAGGCAGAGAGCAGATGGACGCAAAAGAACTGGTGGCCTGAAATGCATCTACTTTAATGCAGGGAGTATAGTGTGTAAGGCAGATGAACCTAGGGCTTGGAATGGTGCCTGGGAATATGACGTTATTGCAATCACAGATACTTATTTGAAGGAAGGGCATGATAATTTTCCAGGGTACAGATGCTTCAGACAGGACAGGGAGGGAATTAAAAGGGGGGGGGGTGGAGTTGCACTGCTGGTCAAGGATGATATCACGGCTGTGCTAAAGGAGCAAACTATGGAGGTCTTGGTTAGTGAGGCATTATGGGTCGAGCTGAGAAATAAGAAGGGTGCAGTTACATTGTTGGGGCTGTATTACAGACCTCCCAACAGTGAGCATGAGGTAGAAGAACAAATAACTAAACAGATTATAGAAAGGTGTAAAGGCAATAGGGTAGTGGTGATGGGAGATTTTAATTTTCCCAACATTGACTGGGATACACTTAACGTCAGAGGTCTGGATGGGGTAGAATTTGAAATAAGCATCCAGGAGAGTTTTCTAGAACAGTATGTCAATAGTCCGACGAGGGAAAGGGCCATATTGGACCTGGTACTAGGGTATGAGCCAGGATAGGTGGTAGAAGTTGCGTTGGGGGATTTCTTTGGGAACAGTGACCACAATTCTGTAAGTTTTAGAATACTCATAGATAAAGAAGAGAGTGGTCCTAAGTGAAGAGTACTAAACTGGGCCAAGGGCTGAAAACGTGTTGCTAGAAAAGCGCAGCAGGTCAGGCAGCATCCAAGGAGCAGGAGAATCGACGTTTCGGGCATGAGCCCTTCTTCAGGAATGTGGAAAGTGTGCCAAGCGGGCTAAGATAAAAGGTAGGGAGGAGGGACTTGGGGGAGGGGCGTTGGAAATGCGATAGGTGGACGGAGGTCAAGGTGAGGGTGATAGGCCGGAGTGGGGGTGGGGGCGGAGAGGTCAGGAAGAAGATTGCAGGTTAGGAGGGTGGTGCTGAGTTCGAGGGATTTGACTGAGACAAGGTGGGGGGAGGGGAAATGAGGAAACTGGAGAAGTCTGAGTTCATCCCTTATGAACTCAAGACTTCTCCAGTTTCCTCATTTCCCCTCCCCCCACCTTGTCTCGGTCCCAACCCTTGAACTCAGCACCGCCCTCCTAACCTGCAATCTTCTTCCTGACCTCTCCGCCCCCACCCCCACTCCGACCTATCACCCTCACCTTGACTTCCTTCCACCTATCGCATTTCCAACGCCCCTCCCCCAAGTCCCTCCTCCCTACCTTTTATCTTAGCCTGCTTGGCACACTTTCCACATTCCTGAAGAAGGGCTCATGCTCGAAACATCGATTCTCCTGCTCCTTGGACGCTGCCTGACCTGCTGTGCTTTTCCAGCAACACATTTTCAGCTCTGATCTCCAGCATCTGCAGTCCTCACTTTCTCCTAAACTGGGCCCAGGCCAATTACATCAAAATTAGGCAGGAGCTCAGAAATGTGGACTGGACACATTTGAAGGGAAGTCTACAGTTGAGATGTGGGAGGCTTTCAAAGATAGGTTAAAGATAGTGCAGGATAGGCATGTCCCATTGAAAGCAAAGGATAGGAAGGGCAAGATTCGTGAACCATGGATGATATTGTACAACTAGCCAAGAGGAAAAGGGAAGCTTACATAAGGTCTGGGCAACTAAGGACAGAACGGACCCTGGAAGAATATCGGAAGAGTAGGACAAGTCTTAAACAAGGAATCAAGCGGGCTAAAAGGGCTCATGAAATAGCTTTAGCGAGCAGAATTAAGGAGAATCCCAAAGCATTTTATTCTTATATAAGAAACAAGCGGGTAACTAGAGAAAGGATTGGTTCACTAAAGAATAATGAAGGAAGGTTATGTGTTGAACCTAAGAGAATGGGTGTGATTCTGAATGATTACTTTGCATCAGTGTTCACTGAGTGGAACACGATGAATGTTGAGATTAGAGATAGAAGTTTGATTAGTCTGGATCACGTTGGCATAAGTAGGGAAGATGTGTTGGGTAGGCTAGAGGTTATTAAGGTGGACAAATCCCCAGAACTAGATGGGATCTATCCCAGGTTGCTGAGGGAGGCGAGAGAGGAAATAGCTGTGGCCCTCACAGATAGCTTTGTGGCATCCTTAAATACAGGTGAGGTGCCAGAGGACTGGAAGGTCGCTCATGTTGTCCCCTTATATAAGAAGGGTAGTAGGGATATTCCGGGTAACTACAGACCAGTGAACCTGACATCAGTGGTGGGAAAGTGTCTGGAGAAGGTACTGAGGAATAGGATCTATTTATGTTTGGAAAAGAATGGGCTTATCAGTGATAGGCAACACGGTTTTGTGCAAGGGAGATCGTGCCTTACCAACTTAATAGTTCTTCGAGGAAGTGACCAAGTTGATAGGTGAAGGAAGGACTGTTGATATTATATACATGGACTTTATTAAGGCGTTTGATAAGGTTCCCCACGGTTGACTAATGGAGAAAATGAAGTCACATGGTGTGCAGGGTGTTCTAGCTAGGTGGATAAAGAACTGGTTGAGCAACAGAAGACAGAGAATAATAGTTGAGGGGAGTTTCTCAAAATGGAGAAAGGTGACCAGTGGTGTTCCACAGGGGTCAGTGCTGGGGCCACTGTTGTTTTTAATATACATAAATGATCTGAAGAGGGCACTGTTGGTATGATCAGCAAGTTTGCAGGTGACACGAAGATTGGTGGAGTAGCAGAAAGCATAAGGGGCTGTCAGAGGATATAGATAGACTGGAGAGGTGGGCGGAAAAGTGGCAGATGGTTTTCAATCCAGCCAAATGTGAGGTTATGCATTTAGGCAAGATTAATTCTAGAGTGAATTATAAAATGAATGGAAGAGCCTTGGGAAAATTTGATGGGCAGAGAGATGTGGGAGTACAGGCCCATTGTACCCTGAAAGTTGCTGCACAGGTGGAAAGAGTGGTCAGGAAGGCATATAGTATGCTTGCCTTCATTGGACAGGGTATTGAGTATAAGAGCTGGCAAGTCATGTTAACATTGCATAAGACATTGGTTCGGCTGCATTTAGAATACTGTGTACAGTCGCCACATTACCAAAAGGATGTGGATGCTTTGGAGAGGGTGCAGAGAAGGTTTACGAGGATGTTGCCTGATATGGAAGGTGCTAGCTATGAAGAGAGGTTGAGTAGGTTAGGTTTATTTTCATTAGAAAAAAGTAGATTGAGGGGGGACCTGATTGAGGTTTACAAAATCATGAAGGGTATAGACAGGGTGGATAGAGACAAGCTTTTTCCCAGGGTGAAGGATTCAGTAACGAGAGATCACACTTTCAAAGTGAGAGATGGAAAGTTTAAGGTGGATACACACGGCAAGTACTTCACACAGAGGGTGGTGTGCATTTGGAATGTATTACCAGCAGAGGTGGTAGAGGCAGGCACAGTAGATTCATTTAAGATGCATCTGATCAGATGCATGAGTAGATGAGGAACAGAGGGATACAGATGCTTAGGAATTGACTGACAGGTTTCGATAGTACATTTGGATCAGCTCAGGCTTGGAGGGCCAAAGGGCCTGTTCCTGGGTTGTAAATTTTCTTTGTTCTTTGAAATTAGCGAACCTTACATGGTCTCAAATATATAAGGCTTCAGACTCACAAAAATGTGCTTGATCCTTCACTGTTCTCTGAAATGTCTTAGCAATTTGTACTGAATAACTACAACAAAGTAGCATTACCTACAGACTGCAGTGATTCAAGAAGATGGCTCATCATCACCTTTTCATGAGCATTTAGGGATGGACAATAAATGCTGGCTTTGCCAGGGTTGCTCACAGCTCCAGAATGACTAAAGAAACTACTGAAAAAGACACAGTAGGTAAGCCTATTCTCAAAGAGAAAGACTGGCATCTGCAGAACTCATGTTCTATTTTACAATGATGTTGACGTGGCTTTTGCCTGATGAGTTATATTGAAAACGGCTGTTTTACTATTCGAATATTTGCCCTTGTTCCTTCCAGATGATGGGCAATAAAATCACTTCCTTGACAAATAATTAAGTTGGATGAGTCCCTGTCAGAAAATAACATTTCATTGTGCATGTACAGATGACTTTGTGAGTAGTCATCTACTTTCACATCAGTGATTGGCTCGACTGAGCACATTACAAGATGGCTTCCTCCTATTGTTTCTCTTACATGGTTCAACAATGCCTCAACTTTAAAATTCTCATCATTATGTTTAATGCCATTCCCGTCCTCCCTGTTCAATCACTCTGTAATATACAGACCTCTGAGATCTCCAGTGTCTACCTTCTGATCATTGCCCATTTTACATTGTTCCACCACTTGTAGCTGTGCCTTCCATTTCCTCAAACTATGAAATTCCCTCCCAGAAACTCTCTACCTTTCTCTCTCCTCCTTTAAGATGTTCCTTCGAACCTCCCTTTTTCATCAAGCTCATTGCCACTTGCCCTAATATCTCCCCATAAGGCTTGGCGCCAAATTTTGTTTGTTAATGATCCAATGAATTTTGAAATATTTTACAATGCTAAAGGTACAGTGTGAAGGCAAGTTGTTATTTGTGTTATTATCAAAAGTATTAACTCAAACAGCAAAATAACCATGTAATCCAATTTCTATATGATTAAAAAAAAGTACTCAACCAAGTAGACCTAGCTAATCTAGCTCACTAGCAAATTTTGATATGAATATATCAGCCACTTACTGAAGGGAGAACGTGAATGGAGTACATTTGAATTTTAAGATGGAGTTGACAAGGTACTGTAAATAAGAGCCCATGATATTGGAGATGCTATATTAGAGGGATAGAGCATTGACTATCTAATAGAAGACAGAGAGTTGGGATAATGGAGAATTTTCAAGATGGCGACATGTAACTTTTGGAGAGCTACAGATATTGGCCACTTTTGGAATATTGTGTGCAATTCCGGTCTCTCTCCTGTAAAAAGGATGTTGTGAAACTTGAAAGGGTTCAGAAGAGGTTTATGAAGATGTTACCAGGGTTGGATGGTTTGAGGTATAGAGAGAGTCTGAATAGGCTGGGACTATTTTCACTGGAGCGTCAGAGGCTGAGGGATGACTTTATAGAGATTTATAAAATTGTGAGGGGCATGGATAGGGTAAATAGACCAAGTCCTTTCCCTGGGGTGGAGGAGTCCAAAACTGGACGGCATAGGTTTATGGTGAGATGGGGAAGACGTAAAAGGAACCTAAGAGGCAACCTTTTCATTCAAATAGTGGTGCATGTATGGAATGAGTTGCCAGAGGAAGTGGCGGAGACTGGTACGATTACAACATTTAAAAGGCATCTGGATGGGTATATTAATAGAAAGAATTTAGAGGGATATGGGCCAATTGCTGGCAAATGGAACTAGATATATAAAGGATATCTGGTCAACATGGACAAGTTGGACTGAATGATCTGTTTCCATGCTGTATATCTCTATGACTCTATATCGGTACTGGCGCCATAATTATGTACATTATGTAAATTGAAAAAGATTGCACAAAGCCACAGAACAGAGGGATTTAGAATCCTCATCCACAAATCATAAAAAGCTTGCATATACTTTCAGCAACTAATAGGGACAGCAAATAGAATGTTGGAATGCAGTATAAAAATATAGAAGTCAAAGTTTGAAAAGATTTGTAGCTCGGGTGCTCGTTGTTGTGGTTCTGTTCGCCGAGCTGGGAATTTGTGTTGCAGACATTTCATCCCCTGTCTAGGTGACATCCTCAGTGCTTGGGAGCCTCCTGTGAAGTGTTTCTGTGATCTTTCCTCCGGCATTTGTAGTGGTTTGAATCTGCCGCTTCCGGTTGTCAGTTCCAGCTGTCCGCTGCAGTGGTCGGCATATTGG
Source organism: Hemiscyllium ocellatum (assembly GCF_020745735.1). NCBI lineage: Eukaryota > Metazoa > Chordata > Chondrichthyes > Orectolobiformes > Hemiscylliidae > Hemiscyllium > Hemiscyllium ocellatum. The sequence goes on along the minus strand of NC_083402.1, from coordinate 122,706,782 downwards.
GTCCAGGTCGATGTGCTTGTTGATTGAGTCAGTGGATGAGTGCCATGCCTCTATGAATTCCCTGGCTGTTCTCTGTTTGGCTTGCCCTATAATAGTAGTGTTGTCCCAGTTGAACTCATGTTGCTTGTCATCTGCGTGTGTGGCTATTAAGGATCGATCTGCACACGCAGATGACAAGCAACATGAGTTCAACTAGGACAACACTGCTATTATAGGACAAGCCAAACAGAGAACAGCCAAGGAATTCATAGAGGCTTGGCACTCATCCACAGATTCAATCAATAAGCACATCGACATCGACCCAATATACCGACTACTGCAGCAGACAGCTGGAACTGACAACCGGAAGCGACAGATTCAAACCACTCCAAATGCCAGAGGAAAGATCACAGAAGCGCTTCACAGGAGGCTCCCAAGCACTGAGGATGTCACCTAGACAGGGGGCAAAACGTCTGCAACACAAATTCCCAGCTCGGCAAACAGAACCACAACAATATAGAAGTCTTGCTAAAATGACACAAGGTACTAGTTAGACCACAGTTGGAATACTGTGAACGATTTTGGACCACTTATCCAAGGAATGATATAATGGCATTGGAGACAGTCCAGAGAAAGTTCACCACGCTGAAACTGAGTATGGAGGAACTATCATATGAGGAGAAGTTGAGTAGATTGCGATTGTACTCATTGGAGTTTAGAAGATTGAGAGGCAACTTTATAGAAATATGCACGATTCTGAGGACACTTGACAGAGTAAATATGGAAAGGGTGTTTCTCCTTGCAGGAGAGTCTAGGACCAGAAGGCATAAACTCAAAGTAAGGGGCCGCCAAGTTTGGAAGGGATGAGGAGGAATTCATTCTCTCAGAGGATAGTGCATCTGTGCAATTCTATACCACAGGAGACTGATGAGGCTGAGTTGTTAAGTAGATTCAAGGCTGAGCTAGTCAGATTTTTAAACTGTAAGGGAATCAAGGATAATGGCCAAAAGGCAGGAAAGTGGATTATCAGATCAGCCATGATCTCACTGCATAGCAGAGCAGACTCAATGGGCTGAATGGCCTACTTCTGCTCCTATGTCTTATGGAGCTATTATCCTTTGGACTAAACTCTACAACTTTTAAAGAGCTGTGCATGGGCCTTACATAACCTCGGGATATCCCAAAGTGTTTCACAGTGAGATTCATAAAATATAGTCACTGTGCTATAAATGTAGCAGCTAGATTTCACACAGGAAGTTACTACAATTATCTAAGTAATGCTGAGAAAAGGATAAATATTTGAGCAGGACAACCTGCTCCTCCTCAAAATAGTGCCATGCATGTCCTTTGAGGCAGCAGGCATGGTCTCAGTTTGACATTATATTAGAAGACAGTGTTTCCTATGGGACAGCACACTTTCAATGCAGCATTGGAAATGTCAGCCAAGGTCATAATTCAAGTCTCTGAAACCCATAGGTTTCTGACTCAGAGGTAAGGTATTACTCCTTGAGCACTTCACAACCACAAAATAGACATTTTGATCACTCCTAATTAAAAAAATAGAAATTGACATTCAACCTCAGGAATCACTGTTTGAATTAAATGCACTGATTTGATCATGATCTTGTCAGCTGTTTTGCAGTACAATGTCTGGCTGTGGCCTAGACCAATAACCTCTGGGTATTGCTGCATTTCAAAAGATTTCCTTTAAACCTACAGTAACCTACAGTAACTGAGTCAGTACAATTATATTCAACTGTATCTGAGTTCCATTAGGCAAAAGTGAGGACTGCAGATGCTGGAGATCAGAGTGGTGCGAGAAAAGCACAGCAGATCAGGCAGCATCAGAGGAGCAGGAAAATCGACATTTTGGGCAAAAGCCCTTCATCAGGAATGAGGCCATGCGCCCGGGTAGTCCAGTCGGTAGAACATCAGATTTTTGCCATGCGCCTAAGTTTCATTAACCTAGCTACCCTCAACATCATTGTTTAAATGAGTGGACACACTCTCCTCCCTGCTGTTTATCTTTTTTGAACAGTTCCTGTTGAAAGAAAGCTCCTATCATCCTCTGCACTTTCTGATCTACGCTGGCCTCTGGTCTTCCAGCACTTCAATATTAAAATTAACATCCTTGTTTTGAAAGCCCTCAATGGTCTATCTCTGCAAGCTCTTCCAACTCTGCAATCTTCTTAAATACATTCAAAACTGGCCTCTTGAACATGTCCAGTTTTAATCCTTCCATTGTGAACTGCCCTGCTTCCAGCTTACTGAGCCCTGAGTTCTGAAATTCTTTCTTTAAACTTCTCCACTTCTTTCTCCTCATTTACCTCACTCTCAATTTATCTTTTTGAACAAGTTTTAGGTCACTTCTCTTAATATCTCCTCATGTGGTTTGGACTCATATTTTGTTAGAAGAAGCAGATTAGAAGGTTTTACTCCATTGAAGGCACAGTACAAATACTGTATCAGGTGCATGGTTGTCTCATGGAAAGCTCCTAGTTTTTCATAGCAAGGGGCAGGTAACGTGAACACATTTTTGCCAGGGTGGAGCAAAGACTTGGGATGAAGATTTATTTCCAGGACACTGCTGGGAGTAACACCTGGGAATGAAATAATGAGAGCATTTCCTTTGAGCATTTATTTGTTGTAAAAATATTAGAGAGGGGATTATTAAAAGCTGTTGTATTTACAGTCCAGCAAAATATAAGTCATATAATAAATAATTTTTTTACACAGGAAACAGCAGGAGACAATATAGTCCCTCAAGCAAATCTACTTTTCAATGTGATCATGGCTGATTTTGATCAAATTTTGCATGACTGCCTTCATCCATGTCATTTTAATACCTATGGTTAACAAAAGCTTTGTCAATCTCGGTATTAAAATCAGCAGTTAATCTAGCATCAATTACCATTTGTGTATTTATATTATCCTTTATATAGTTGTTATCCTTGACCTTGGGAACCCTTGAGCGGTGAATTGTATACTGATGGGCTTTGTCTTAATTTTTTGAAATATATGATTTGTTATTAATATAGGGGCTGGAGTATGGTGACTTAAAACACCTTTCACTGTATTTTTTGTAAAAATACAAGTGACAATAAATTACTATTCTATTAATATTGTATGCTTGCAGACAAAAAGTCTATCTGTTATTTTTCAACTCTGTCTTCTAGCCTTAGACATTCTGACCAAAGGAAAGAGTTTCTCTCTATCCACCTTTTTTGTTCCCCTTAAGAGTTGTAAAACTTCAATCAAATCACCCCACAATCTTCTAAATTTAAGGCAATCCAACTTTAGATTGCGTAATTTCTCCTCACGTAACACTTGGAGTTCATGTATCATTCTAGTAAAATCAATGTTGCACTGCCTCCATTGCCAATATATAATTCCTGAGTTGCAGAGCCCAATACTGTTCCAGGTGTTTTATATATAGGGTTTTCTGTAGCTCAATTGTTACATCTATCCCCTTGCATATAGACATCTGGATCTATAGCCCAATATGAAATTAATCAATTTCCTTATTTGTATACTAATTCATGACATTTTAATGACGTGTACCTACATTGGCAAATCTATTTGGGCCTCTGCTGTTCGAACTTTCCAACCTTTAGAAGTAATCCTGCTTTGTATTTTTTAAGTCCAAATATATTTACTTTTATATTAACTTTCATTGAAATCAATTTGCCACAGTTTTACACTTGCACTTAGACTATTCATATCACTTTGTCAGTATAGTAGTATATTCAGAAGCATAAGATTATGATGTTATCATGTTAAGGAATCATAGAGATGTACAGCATGGAAACAAACCCTTCAGGCAGCATCCAAGGAACAGGAAATTCGACGTTTCGGGCATAAGCCCTTCATCAGGATCTGATGCTCGAAACGTCAAATTTCCTGTTCCTTGGATGCTGCCTGACCTGCTGTGATTTTCCAGCAACACATTTTCAGCTCTGATCTCCAGCATCTGCAGACCTCACTTTCTGAACAAAGCCTTCAGTCCAACTCCTTCATGCCAACCAGATATCCTAAATAAAGCTAGTCCCATTTGCCAGCACTTGGCCCATATCCTCTAAATCCTTCTTAATCATCCAGGTGCCTTTTAAATGTTGTAATTGTACTAGCCTCCACCACTTCCTCTGGCAGCTCATTGCATATGCGCACCACCCTCTGCGTGAAAAGGTTGCCCCTTAGGTCCCTTTTAAATTTTTCTCCTCTCAATCTAACCCTATGCCCACCAGTTCTGTGCTCCCCCATGCCAGAGAAAAGACCTTGTCTATTTACCCTATCTGTGCGCCCCCCCCCCATGATTTTATAGACCTTTATAAGGTCACCCCTCAGCCTCCAACGCTTCAGGGAAAACAGCCCCACCTATTCAGCCTCTCCTTATAACTCAAATCCTCCAAATCTGGCAACATCCTTGTAAATCTTTTCTGACCCCTTTCAAGTTTCACAACATCCTTTCTACAGAAGGGAGACCAGAATCGCACACAATATGCCAAAAGTGGCCAAATATATGCAAATTTGACAATCAACTGAATCATTAAATTACATAAACAAATTAAGGTTTTTAACAAGCCTGTGAAGATTAGATGTATTGGATGAACAGTTATAAGGGTCCTTGTGACAAAACCTCCAGAAACATATGTACCCAATGTTGGTGACACAGCTAGATTTGAATTACAGACACCAATCCTAGCATAAATACATCCCAAGATCTTAGTGAGTGTGTTTTTTTTTGTAATAATCACCCTCAGTAGTTGATAATTCAAACAGTTCGAGCAGTCAGCATCAATTCTTTCCACTTGGATGGAATCTGTCAAAAAGCCAACATTAAAGATCCCATGTTGTTTTCAGACCAAGCAGGGTACAGCAAGTGTCTTTTGCCTGGTCACGTTACACAACATTCCTACCAGAACCACACATCTGCCTTTATTGCTTGTAAGACAAAGCTTTTCACTGTGCCTCGGTACATGTGACAATAAATTCATTTTAATTCAATTACAGGGTTTCACATGATTTTCTTTTCAAGAAAAAAAAACAAAAAAAATTCAATTCTAGTTTTTCTTTCACTTTATTAATTTTGTTGATTATTATTTTCTAATTCGTGCTTTCCAACTGGATTTAGGCCTATCATTTTAGGGTGGGGTCAGCAGTTTGCTCTTATGACACATCTCAGGTTGTTTTATGACATTTTAGGTGCTATATAAATGTAAGTTCTTGCTATTTAGATTCTTTCATGGAATTTGACCGTTGCTGGAAAAACCAGCATTTATTTCTCACCTCTAATTGATCTTTAAAGGCAATGGTGAGTTGCCTTCATGAACCACTGCAGTCTTTGTGATTTAGATACACAAATGGTGCTGTTAGGGGAGAGTTCCATGGTTTTGACCTAGGAACAGTGAAAGATGGCAACATACTTTCAAGTCAGTATGTTGTCTGGCTTGGAGAGAAATGCATCTAATGCCTTTGTCCTTCCAGTTGGCAAGGGTCACAGATTTGAAAAATGCCATTGCAAAAATTTTGATGAGTTTTTGCAGTGCCTCTTGTAGATGGGACACACTGTTACCATCATGAATCAGTGGTGAAGACAGTGAATATTGAAGGTGGTGGGTAGGATATCAATCAAATAAATTGTGTTGTCTTGGATGATACACAACTTCTTCAGTCTTTATGGAGTTGATCTTATCCTGGAACGTGGAAAATATTCAATCAAACCCCTTGCCTTCTGCCTTGTAGATGGTAGCTGAGCTTTGAGACATGAATAGATAAATAACTTGCTGCAGAGTTCCAGCCTCTGACTTCTGTCCATAGTATTTTATGTGGCTGGTTCAATTAAATTTCTGGTCAGTGGTGGAAGGATGATCACAGTAGCCTGGGGTGGGGTTCAGCAATGGACTGTTATGGTGTGATGGTTCACTTCTATCTTGTTCATTATCTGGCACTTGTGTGGCATGAACTCTATTTGCCTCTTATCTGATCCCAAGCCTGGATGCTGTCCAGTTCTTGCTGGGTATGTTGTCCATCATGACATCAACATTTAGTTAATGGTGCCTTTTGGTTGAAGACATGTGTTATATTATATAGTTTTCCTCATAGTGCCTGCCTTGCTTTTATTTAGGAACCTTCCTTGAGGGCATGTGCAAGTTTGATGTTATTTTGCAGAGAAGGGGAACTCCAGCATAATGTTCAGGGATTTGTGGGAAAAGATAAGCTACCCCATTTCGACCACGTTCTCCTGTCTTGTCTTCCTCATCCCTCTCCTACTCTGATGCATGGATCTTCTGCAGAGGTGACAATGGAGTACATATGGTGCCAGTTGACTCAATGCTTTTGCTGTTTAGTGGGCACTGCCAGGACTATTACAGTAATATCATAATTTGAATTTATGAACCTCATTGTGCGAGTCTAAATAACTTGCCCATCTATAATGTCATTTACGACCTCAACTCCCCAGAGGCAATGAAACACTGCCAACTTCGAAGAGTCAGAACATAGCAAGCTCCCACAAATAGAAATGTAAGATTGACCACCTGTTGTCCTGATATTGGTTCAGAGATGAAGAGAGACCAGGACCACGCCACCTCTCTTCATCTTTTTCTCCCCCAGAGAGAGCCAATGTATTATCTCATTCGAGAGACAGCACCTGTCCTTTACTATTAGCCTGAATTTTGTGTGCGAGGGATTTGAACGCCCAACTCTGCAACTCAGTGAAGACTACTCAGTGAACGTTTTGGTAATATCTCGTATGAAATTAATTTTCACGTCCCAAACCTCTTCTCAATGCGAACTTTGTCGCTGAATCCTTGGAATAGGAGTATTCACAGACTTCCGAATTTATACTGGGCGTTACCAACCTTTGCTACATGTGGAGCAGCACACGTTTGGGGGAGGGGGTTCCACCGAGTAAAGGGATGGCATACCCACCCGTTTTAAAATGTTCTACGACATATTTATACAATTAAAGAAAAGAATAAAATGTCTTCTAATAAATGAAATGATGAAGGTTCAGAGCCCTTCGGTCGAGGTCGATGTATCCATGCATCAATCTCCCAGCTCCCCCTCGGCTGCAGTGGATGCTCCCGAACCTTGAATAAGAATGTTGTGAGCAGCTGAGCTGTGAGTTTCAGGGAAGCCTCTACAGACTGGGGGTGGGGAAAAATACAACAACTTTTATGTTTAATCTGTAACTCAATTCATTGAGGGGGAAGGAGAAATTGTCTGAGTACGGATTCAAACCAATTCTGATGTGAAAAACAGCTGGGAACAAATCCAGCTCATCGTTTCATCAGGAAATGCCCGTCAGGAGAGGCGAGGTGAATTAATTAGCATCTTTTTGACCGATTCCTTCCGTCCTTTGTGTTTCGCCTAAACAATGCAATTTAACCGAAGAAACAGTTTACCTTTTGGGGGGGGGGAAAAACAATTCATTAAATCCTGTTTTAAGCTTAATGCGTACATTTTTTCCCCTCTTCTAGGGGAAATAGCGTTCCCATGAACATGGATTAAATTTAATCCTAGAATTAAATAAAGTTGGCTGAGTATTAAATTGTACGTACACTTCGTAATTGTAAGGCCCTTTGCGGAAAGAATAGAACTAAATTATTTCAAAGAGCTGGCAATGGCACGATGGGTCGATTCGCCATGTGTTATAAATGTGATTAATAAGAGGTTGAATCTGATTTTTTTTAAAAAAACTGGGCCAAGTGTAATCTGAGAGTTGGAATCTGTGTTACCGCAGTGCACAAAAGATGAGCATCATACCTTGTTGCAATTGTCTGTCTGTTCGAGTAGTGCGTTGATTTAAGATGGAAGTAAATGAAAGAATTCAGTGACGAGGGATTTAGTTGCTTTGACCGATGAAGTAACGTGCTTTCCCTCTTCATTTTAAACACGGTTTAAACGCCATCTGTAGAGGGAGTGATCACCTCAAACTGACTTTTTTTTGTGTGTGTTGAAATAGTGAGAATGAGTGACCAGCAGTTTGATAAGAGAGGCAAGTTCCTCAGGAACTGAACTGATGAGATTGTTTGCACTCTGTTATTTGTCAACCATTCCGTCTTTTCGTGTATTGCTTGAAAAAAGACTTCACTTTTTACAATGTGTGTTAATTTCGCCATTAAGGGTGGGATTTCTTGCTTTAAAAATAATGTGCTGGGTCCACAAACTTCTAAGCCCTGCAAACAGATCTGCTGGTCAATTTCCTAACTTATTTTTTCAAAAGTAAAATGTCAGTGCGGTGGTGGGTGGGTGGAAGGCTTTGTTATTGAATACCAATGCTGTAGATTTTTGGCTTCGATTTGTGGGAATGTTATTTATTAAATAACAATAGGAAGTACTATTTGAATTGGTTGAGTTACATTTAGAATATCGAGTGCAGCTTGGGCACTCTGCTTAGGAAGTGCCTGCCCTGTTAAAGGTACAGTGCAGATTCATGTAACCGTGAATGAATGGTTGTACTTTATGAAGGAAGGTTCTTTAAAGTGGGAAATCTTTCGCAGATGGGTAAAAGCTTTTCAAAATTCTTAATGGTTTGTGCAAAGGTAAATAATAAAGAAAATTGTTAGTCAATGGTAATTGGAGACATAGGTTTGGGTTAGTGTAATGAATGGATATGAAATGTTTTGACATAAATGGAGATTAACATTCCTAATTTGAAAGTCAAGTACATAACTCCTTGAACCAAAAAGAAACACAACTATGGGTGAAGTGGAATAAATCCCAGTGCTTTGGGATGACGTGCAGTGAATATCCACCCTGCGTATGAATCAGTAGTTCTGTATTTCATTTGGACTCTAGTGTTCTGGTCCTGAGGTTTCAAATATGAGATGCAATTTGCACATACCAACTTCTGCAAACAGTTAGTTTATTAAAGCTTGTACAAGCTAGGTGACCCCTTTTTGACCCTTTCACAGGCATGTGAAGTCGAGTCAAAAAAGAGACCCCGAACAAGGAAAATACATTCCTTTTATATAGAGGTCAGTTGGCAATGCTTACAGATACACTGGCCACTTTCTCTCCCCTCCCCTACAAACCACAGGTCACCCCAGGTACAATGGTAAGATGAGCTATCATTCTCTGAGATAATGCTAATGCCCTAATCCTGGAGAATCGTTATGCTGATGATTTCCTGACTCAGTGATTTCTCCAAGATAATGTAATTGCGATGTATCCTAGTTTTGGGGTGACCCTGCAAATGAATCTGGGCTCTACTTCTTCCTCAGTCAATGTAGGTGTGATACGCCTCAGCATTGGGAATGATCATACAAGTAAACCTGATTGGCTGGGGATTGCTGTGAAAGTATGGAAGAGATTGAATGAAAGTTTAATTTGATAACAGTAGGGGGAGTAGTAGCAAATGACTGTCTAATTGTTGTGGGGGGTGTCATTCGCATTCCTGCCTGACTATTGCCCCCACCCACTTCCAGAACATTCAGTCAGTGCAGTTTAACCCTTTGATATTACTTTTAATGTCCACAGAGAGATTCCCATTTAATCTTTTAACCTTACACGAGGACTTAATGGCCAGTGAATGTGTGTTGATGACGCAAATGGTCAGAGTAAGAGAGATTCCTGGTTGTACTTGTGAGAGTAAGAACATTGGGGGGAGGGAGGCACGGTGGCTCAATGGTTGGCACTGCTGCCTCACAGCACCAGGGTCCCAGGTTCGATTCCAGCCTTGGGTGACTGTGTCTGTGTGGAGTTTGCACATTCTCCCTGTGTCTGCGTGGATTTCCTCCCACAGTCCAAAGATGTGCAGGTCAGGTGAATTGGCCATAGTGCTAGCTGCATCATTCAGAGGGGAATGGGTCTGGGTGGGTTAATCTTCGGAGGGTTGGTGTGGACTGGTTGGGCCGAAGGGCCTGTTTCCATACTGTAGGGAATCTAATCTAAATCTAAACCTAAACATTGAATTCTTGATTGTCACTATTCATAGATCCAGAATGCAAAATAGATATAAATGTGCATGTTTTCCCAGCATCCCAAGTGAACTATAGAACGCCACCACAATGTTCTGGTATAGATATAATGTGCTGCAATGTAATCATTTATGTTATTTTCTAATGATTTTCTTCCTAATCGAAAGAGTAACCAAAATTGTACAACAATGCATGAGTATTGCAAATATCCACATGGCCCTTAACTCTGGAATTCCCATTGTAAACCTTGCTATATCTTCTCCATAAAGCCTCGCTTCTCCCTCAACCCTTTTTGATTTCACTCCCATAATTTTTGATTCCCTGAGTTTGCTTTTCCTGTTCCAGACTTGCTTGTGATCCAATATAGAGAATATGCAGCCTTCTGGGATGTAGTGTTTAGAAGAATCATGGCTTTTTTGAGTGAGGGGATTTCTCCTTCTTTTGATCCTGATGTGTGTCCCCTTGTACTAAGACTCTGCTGCCTTTTTTTTTAACCTCTGACCAGTGGAAAAATCATTAATAATCTTAAGGCATCTTATTGAGAAACCTGTAAGATTCTGAGAGGTTTTGACAGGGCAGATATTGAGGGATGTTTCTCCTTTATTTTTGCAAATTTGGATCTGGGAACCACAGATTAAATTTGGAGGTGGTTTGCATATTTGGGACAAAGGTGAGAGGGCACTCGTTCTTGAAGAGTTGCCTTTGGTGTTCCCACAGAGAATGGCAGAGTCTGGGTCATTTAATGTGTTTGAAGCTGGTTTACAGATTTTTGATCAACAGGCTAGTCCAGGATTATGAGGGAGCAGATGGAAAAGTGGAGTTAACACCACGGTCAGGTCAGCCATGATCTCATTGAGTGACAGAGCCTACTCCTCCTCCTAATTGTTGTGTATTTGCTTTGCTTTTGGTTACATGTCCCAATATTGTATATCCTTTGTGGAACTCAGTGCCAGATCTTGTTTGATTATGCTCATGTCTTAATCTGCTTTAAAAGATGCTCAATACATCGTAATTGGTGCAATGCTAGATTCTATCAGGAAAAATGTTGAGTATAAATCTGTCATTAATTCACATGTTGGTTTGGCATCTGTAGTAGAAAAAATGACAGCATGTACTATTAAGGAAATTTTGAGTAATTGCTTAAAATGCAGTCATTGAAAGCTAATTATAGTTTTGTATGAGCATGGATTGAATGTTTTGACCAGTTGCTGCCTTGAGGCACAGAAATCATCAAGGTTTAAAGGTTATGATGGGCTTAGATAAGCTAGATGAGGAAAATACATTTTCATAGGTGACCAAGACTAGTCGACCCATATTTAAAGCTTGGGCAAGAATTACATGGGCATATGAGGAATTAGAATTAGTCTTATTGTCACATGTACTTGCATGAGTACAGGGAAAAGTTTACAAGTTACTGCTAATGGTGTCATCTTAGGTACAAATGTACCAAGGTACAGATTCTTAAGTAGGAGAAAGTGAGGACCACAGATACTAGAAATCTGTCAAGGGTGTAGTGCTGGAAAAGCACAGCCAGTCAGGCAGCATCCGAGGGAGCAGGAGAATCACTGTTTCGGGCATAAGCCCCGATGAAGGGCTTATGCCCGAAACATCAATTCTTTTGCTCCTTGGATGTTGCCAGACCTGCTGTGCTTTTCCAGCACTACACTCTTGACACAGATTCTTCAAATTCTAAGGAAAAAATAAAGAAATAAAAAATCTACCTTTTACAGACCTTAGGGTATGCAAGTTCAAAATCATAGGACTAAATTAGAAAAGTACAGAAGTAAAATGTTCAGGTAAACAGTCCTTCCAACCCAGACCGTGCCAGCACCTCTCCTCCAGACCACGCTGGGCTTCATCTCGAGGTTGTCAAGGTGGGGAATGCTGGGAGTCCACTCTGGATTCACCTTGAGGCTCATGGGCCAAGGAAGAACTTTTTACTCATAAATCGTAATGATCTGGAATTTGCTGTTCTTGAGGGTGGTGGAAGCAAAATCAGTCAATGATTTTTAAAGGAATAATGGTACTTATAGGAAACTAACGAGCAGGGCTTTGGGGACCAAATATGGAATTGGTACTGGCTAGATTGCTCTGCAGGGAGCAGCCATGATGGGCTTAATGACCACCCTGTAGACAATAAATGTCTCTTTCACTCTTCCTCCCCTTCTCAGTGTTTGTCTGGGGAGATATAGAATTATGTAGAAACTTACAGCACGGAAACTAGTACAGTTTGTGTCAGTCCTCCTATTTTTGCCAGAGTCTTTCCCTATTTTATTTTCTTCATCTTCCCCTCGCTGTATCCTTCTGTTTACAGAATTTCACAGTTATTACTTCCTTGAAGAAGGCCTCAGCTTATTGTATGTGCACCAGCCCTCAGAATGACTGTTGTGATTTGGTTCTTTTCTACTGGCTTTTCCCCACAAACCTGCACATTTTTTCTATTCAAATGATTATCTAATGCCCCTCTGAATGTCTCTTGGCTACTGTAACTACTACTACTGTTAAGTGAATCTATAATAAATGGAAGCATCTTCATGGGGAATATAAACATCTCCAACTTCTTGGGTGGAATAGTTTTCCTGATGCAGGGCTTTTGCACGAAATGTCGATTTTCCTGCTCCACGGGTTCTGCCTGACCTGTGCTTTTCCAGCATCCACTCTAATCTAAACTCTGGTTTCCAACATCTGCAGTCCTCACCTTTGCCTGGAATAGCTTTCTCCTATGCTCCACATACTCGAACCTATCGCCTCCATCTTTCCTGTCTAAAGTAAAGACCCTAACTTGTTCAGGATTTGTTAATAGCTATACTCTCTCAATTTGTATGTCAACTCTCCAACTTTAGCTTAAACTCTGGGTGTCTTTTGACCTTGACATTATAATTGTGGCTTGTACCTTTCTCAGTCAATTTCTTACCCACACTACAATACCCACATATCCACTGACTTGAAATTGTGTCACAGCCGTTTTTATGCAGAACTTTAGCAAAAGCTTTCTGGAAGTTTGGGTTCATTATGTCATAGAGCAGCCTATTGTGAACCTTCTGACAAAAGGTCAAGGGTGACTGCTGGCAGCACTGTGTTGATTGCAGTTGATTATTTAACTTGCACAGGTAATCTTCAAATTTTCATTGTTCCTATTACTTTTCCAGTTTTGTTGATGCAAAATAGATGGATCTCTAGTTACCCAAATTGGCTGTACTACTTGTTCAAACCAATTTCCTTTTCTCATCACCAGCTTCACAATGACTGCTCCGTTCTTGTTTCAAGCCCTTCCACAGCCTTGCCTCTCTTGATCTCCCATCTCCATAACCTTCTGCAGCTCCACAACCCATCAACATACAATATCTGGGCTCTTGTATTTGCCCAGTGTTTAATCATTGCCCTGTCAGCAGTCATGCTACCATTGCCTTAATCTGTGTGTGTCGGGACATTTCCTAAAACCTATCTCTTTGACATTACTTTTAGATTTCTTGTGCTCGTAACTCCTTATGTGGCATTTGATTTGATAAATAATTTAGTGAAATGCTTTACATATAAAGGAGTTTGAAATACAAATTGTTATTCTTTGGTAGAATACTTTTTGAGAAGTAACTATGTAATGCAGGTCCATTATTTCCAACTTCTCTTTTGGCTCAAAGCTTGCATATTTGAGGGATATCCTCTTTTCACTTAACCAAAGTATTGTTTCAAATGCTGGAATATTTCTTCGTAATATTGGTGTCTCGTTTTGGGGAGATGGTGCAGTGGTAGTGTTACTGGATGAGTAACGCAGAGACCCAGTCTAATGTTCTCAGACCATTGGTTCAAATGTTACCAAGGCAGCTTGTGGGACTTAATTCCTGATTTATTAATTTGGTTTGAAAGCTAGCTCTAGCGAAGGTGCCATGAGGCTCTCTGTTTTTGTAAAAACCATCTGTTTCACTTCAAGGAAGGAAAATCTACTATCTTTACATGGTCCGACCTGCATGTGACTTCAATCTAGTAATGCGGATGACTCTTAACTACCTGCTGAAACGGCCTAGCAAGTCACTCAGTTTAAGGGAACTTGGTGAGGGATAAGAAATACTGCTCTTGTCAGAAGTGCCCGCATCCCATTTAAGGAATAGGTTAGCTGGGAAAAGAAATCTGCTGTAATAGGTATGTTTAAAATTATTGTATTTTTACATTGGTTTTCTCAAGATTGCTTCCTAGAAGTTTTGAATAACTTTCTTTCTTAGCTTGGCTTGTTTCAAAATGTAACCATGTTTGTTTAGTCCCTATTTATATTGTACATGAGCTCTACCAGCTCAGCGAGTAAACTTACAAACTGATCCACATCCCGAGCTACAAATCTTCTCCAAAATTTCAAACACCACAATGGGCGCAATCCACTCAAACTAGTCCGAAGATGGGAAACCGACTCCATCCAATGGAGCACTACCGGCCAACAACTGTACTTCCTACACAAATGCCTTGGGAAACAGGTATGACCAAGATACGTCAAACACAAACTAACCATAGTGTTCTGTTGTTGTTCTGGCCAGAAGAACAGCAGAACACTACGGCCGCAGGATGCTATGAGAAATGATAAATAATGCCCACAATCGATTTCACAAATGCGAATGAGAAATTTCGTGTCAAGAAGCTCTGTGAACTAACGTGACTGACCATGAATGGACAAGTTCGCTACAATGAGCCATCAATACAATCCAAAGATGTGCCGATCAGGTGAATTGACCGCGCTAAATTGCCCATAGTGTTAGGTGCATTAGTCAAGGGTAAACATAGGGTAGGGAAATGGGTCTGGCTGGGGTTACTCTCTGGAGTGTCGGTGTGGACTTGTTGAGCCGAAGGGCATGTTTCCATACTGTAGGGAATCTAATCTAATCTAAACACTAAACAACAGCAGACCAAGACACAGAAAAGATTAGCCCTCCAAGAAAATCTGGCCAAGCTTACGCACGGACAATTCAGAGACTTGGATAAAGAACCTGTCGGACCGACCACACACAGATACGGAAAAAGCCATCCTAGTACGCGGGATGAACTTCAACTACAGGGACGTGGACAAAAAGACTTCCTAGCAGTACTGGAATCCACCCTGAAAGACAACAGACTTGTGGAAGAAATCCAGCAGGCTATCAGACAGACAGTAGGACAAACACTAAGCAGAAAGAAAGAAGGGAACACCCTCAACACACTGGAAAGGACAGCTCTGGAAGGACTCAAAAATACAAAAATATCATAATCCTACTGGCAGACAAAGGGTGCATGACCATCATCCTGAACAGAACACTGTACAGAGAGAAAGCAAACACTATTCTCAGATACCAGTACCTACCAACAGGTGGCGATGGACCAGACTCCACAGGGGAAAAACTACCAGCTCAGCGAGCAAACTTACAGCCTGAGCTGCAAATCATCTTCTCCATAATCTCTCAATGATTATATTGGGTAACGCTTAAGGCACCTCTCAACATTAACTGTTTCAGACCCTTACTTCCTCATAATATATGACTTGGCCCTTAATCACGTTGCATGTGCCAGTTTGCTGTGTAGAGAGGGGCTGCTGTGTTTCCGAAATAGCAAGAATTGTATTTCACTCAGAACTTACTCTACAATGTCTTCTAATCATGAAATCAAAGTTTTTGTTTTCCACAAGTGCAGTTTAGGGCTCCCCTTATGGGATTTCTGATCCGATTAGAGGCATCATGGGTAAAGTTAGTGTTTGCCTTTTTTTTGTTCCTAATCAGCCTTGAACTGAATAGCTTGCTAAGCCGTTTCAGAGGGAAGTTGAGAATCAAACACATTGTGGTCTGGAGTCCCACATAGGCCAGATCAGGTTAAAAACAGACTTTGTTCCCTGAGGAAAATCAGTTTTCATAAAATCCCTACAGTGTGGAGACAGGCATTTTGGCCCAACAAGTCTACACCCACCCTCCAAAGAGGATCCCACCCTATTACTTTACATTTCCCTGCCTACTGCACCAAGCCTATTAGCATGGGGAAATTTAGCATGGCCAATTCACCTAATTTGCACATCTTTGGACTGAGGAAATCCACATACAGTCACCTGAGGCTGGAATCGAACCCAGGTCCTTGGCACTGAGAGACAGCAGTGCTAACCACTGAGCCACTTTGTCCTTTTTTTAAACAACAATTGATGATAGTGGCCTTGTCACCATTACTGAAACTAGCTTACAATTGAAGATTTTATTAATTAAATTCAAATACTACCGATAGCCGTGGTGGGCTCTTAGCCAATGACCCAGAGCATAACCGGGGCATTTGGGTTACTAGTCCAGTTGTATTACCACTACTCTATGTTTCCCCCTGAATTATGAAGCTCAATTCATGTACTTTGGGCTCCACTGAGATTTTGTTTTGAGGAAACTTGAGAAGCAAAATAATTCAGTTTTCCCAGGGATGTACAGTGGAATATTCTTGCGGCTTTCAGGAATTTGGATCTTGTATTTTAAACTGCTGCCACATGTCAAAACATTATCAGATATCCAGTTCTGGCATTTGAATTGCAGATGAAAATATCTCTAACATGTAGACAGTATTTCTGACGGGGCAACTGCAGTTGCAGAATTGCTGATAGTGAGGGCAATTTTAATCTGGGGCAGGCTAACGCACCCAAAACCCTAGGATCTTAACTTTCCAAACATCGACTGGGACTGCCATAGTGTTAAAGGTTTTGATGGAGAGGAATTTCTTAAGTGAGTACAAGACCATTTTCTGATTCAGTATGTGGATGTACCTACTAGAGAAGGTGCAAAACTTGACCTACTCTTGGGAAATAAGGCAGGGTAGGTGACTGAGGTGTCAGTGCGGGAGCACTTTGGGGCCAGCGACCATAATTCTATTAGTTTTAAAATAGTGATGGAAAAGGATAGATCAGATCTAAAAGTTGAAGTTCTAAATTGGAGAAAGGTCAATTTTGACAGTATTAGACAAGAACTTTCAAAAGCTGATTACAGGCGGATGTTCGCAGGTAAAGGGACGGCTGGAAAATGGGAAGCCTTCAGAAATGAGATAACAAGAATCCAGAGAGAAAATATTCCTGTCAGGGTGAAAGGGAAGGCTGGTAGGTAGAGGGAATGCTGGATGACTAAAGAAATTGAGGGTTTGGTTAAGAAAAAGAAGGAAGCATATGTCAGGTATAGACAGGATAGATCGAGTGAATCCTTAGAGTATAAAGAAAGTAGGAGTATACTTAAGAGGGAAATCAGGAGGGCAAAACGGGGCCATGAGATAGCTTTCGCAAATAGAATTAAGGAGAATCCAAAGGGGTTTTACAAATATATTAAGGACAAAAGGGTAACAAGGGAAAGAATAAGGCCCCTCAAAGATCAGCAAGGCGGCCTTTGTGTGGAGCCACAGAAAATGGAGGAGATACTAAATGAATATTTTGCATCAGTATTTACTTTGGAAAAGGATATGGAAGAAATAGACTGTAGGGAAATAGATGGTGACATCTTGCAAAATGTCCAGATCACAGAGGAGCAAGTGCTGGATGTCTTGAAACGGTTAAAGGTGGATAAATCCCCAGGATTTGATCAGGTGTACCCGAGACCTCTGTGGGAAGCTAGAGAAGTGATTGCTGGGCCTCTTGCTGAGATATTTGTTTCATCGATAGTCACAGGTGAGGTGCTGGAAGACTGGAGGTTGGCAAATGTGGTGCCACTGTTTAGGAAGGGCAGTAAGGACAAGCCAGGGAACTATAGACCAGCTCGGTGGTGGGCAAGTTGTTGGAGGGAATCCAGAGGGACAAGATGTACACGTATTTGGAAAGGCAAGGACTGATTCGGGATTGTCAACATGGCTTTGTCCGTGGGAAATAATGTCTCACAAACTTGATTGAGTTTTTTGAAGAAGTAACAATGGAGATTGAGGGCAGAGCAGTAGATGTGATCTATATGGACTTCAGCAAGGTGCTCGACAAGGTTCCCCATGGGAGGCTGATTAGCAAGGTTAGATCTCATGGAATACAGGGAGAACTAGCCATTTGGATACAGAACTGGCTCAAAGGGAGAAGACACAGGGTGGTGGTGGAGAGTTGTTTTTCAGACTGGAGGCCTGTGACCAGTGGAGTGCCACAAGGATCGGTGCTGGGCCCTCTACTTTTTGTCATTTACATAAGTGATTTGGATGCGAGCATAAGAGGTACAGTTAGTAAGTTTGCAGATGACACCAAAATTGGAGGTGCAGTGGACAGCAAAGAGGATTTACCTCTGATTACAACAGAATCTGGACCAGATGGGCCAATGGGCTGAGAAGTGGCAGATGGAGTTTAATTCTGATAAATGCGAGGTGCTGCATTTTGGGAAAGCAAATCTTAGCAGGACTTATACACTTAATGGCAAGGTCCTAGGGAGTGTTGCTGAACAAAGAGACCTTGGAGTGCAGGTTCATAGCTCCTTGAAAGTGGAGTCATAGGTAGATAGGATAGTGAAGAAGGCGTTTGGTATGCTTTCCTTTATTGGTCAGAGTATTGAGTACAGGAGTTGGGAGGTCATGTTGTGGCTGTACAGGACATTGGTTAGGCCACTGTTGGAATATTGCGTGCAATTCTGGTCTCCTTCTTACGGAAAGATGTTGTGAAACGTGAAAGGGTTCAGAAAAGATTTACAAGGATGTTGGCAGGGTTGGAGGATCTGAGCTACAAGGAGAGGCTGAACAGGCTGGGTCTGTTTTCCCTGGAGCGTCGGAGACTGAGGGGTGACCTTATAGAGGTATACAAAATTATGAGGGGCATGGATAGGATAAATAGGCAAAGTCTTTTCCCTGGAGACAGGGAGACCAGAACTACAGGACATAGATTTAGGGTGAGAGGGGAAAGATATAAAAGAGATAGAAGGGGCAACATTTTCACTCAGAGGGTAGTAAGTGTATGGAACGAGCTGCCAGAGGATGTGGTGGAGGCTGGTACAATTAAAATATTTAAGAGGCATTTGGATGGGTATACGAATAGGAAGGGTTTGGAGGGATATGGGTCGGGTGCTGTCCTGTGGGACTAGATTGGGTTTGGATATCTGGTCGGCATGGACGGGTTGGACCGAAGGGTTTGTTTCCATGCTGTACATCTCTGACTCTAAATTCCTTCCGGTTCATTATATATTTGTAATGCAGCACTTTTCAGGTCACCCCTTCACACAGGCAATCAAAATCAGCAACAAATCAGTCTGTTTCTGGAACAATCAATGTAGCAACTTTAAAAGTTATTTTTCTTGCAAGACTATTTGATTATCACTCCTACAAAATATGTTTGGGACATTTTCTGCTTCTGCATAAACCCTCCGCTGTTGCTGAATTCTGCAAAACCTGTTTGGTGTCTGTCTGTCCTTCATGCCTGCGTGGATTTCCTCCGGGTGCTCCGGTTTCCTCCCACAGTCCAAAGATGTGCAGGTCAGGTGAATTGGCCAAGCTAAATTGCCCGTAGTGTTCGGTAAAAGGGGTAAATGTATGGGTGGGTTGTGTTTCGGCGGGTCGGTGTGGACTTGTTAGGCCGAAGGGCCTGTTTCCACACTGTAAGTAATCTAATCCTGTTGTACGTCTCATCAGATGTTGATGCTGGTAGAAGGAGCAAGAATGAGAGGGAACA
The DNA here is from genome assembly GCF_020745735.1 of Hemiscyllium ocellatum. NCBI lineage: Eukaryota > Metazoa > Chordata > Chondrichthyes > Orectolobiformes > Hemiscylliidae > Hemiscyllium > Hemiscyllium ocellatum. The sequence continues at coordinate 122,687,294 of NC_083402.1, read as the reverse complement.
GACCGGGGAAATTGGCAAAAAAAAAATGGTGACATGAGGGAATTTTTTTTTGTGAGACAGCAAGTGGTTGGGAATTGAATTGCTGCCTGAGATTGTGGCAAATTCAGTTGAGGCTTTAAAGAGAGGGAATTGGATTGTTATGTGAAAAGGAAGAAAGTGCAGGGTTACAGGCAAGAGGTGGGGGGAATGGCACAAGGCGGAGAGCCAGCATGATATGACTGGCTGAATGGTCTCTTCCTTTTGCTGTAAACAGTTGATCTATTTTTGTGTTTCTAAATGTGTCTATAATGCAGCACTGGAAGGCATTTGACTCATCGAGTCAGTGCCTTTTTGTTTTATTGAAGAACGATTCAGTCACAATCCTTGGCTCTCTTATCTCTCTATATTCTTGTGTTTTTGTTCCTCAAATATCCATCTAGCTGTGTTGTCTATATCTAACCGTCTTGGGTGCTACAATCCAAATATAGACAACTTGTGTATATTTTTAAAACTATTTCCTCTTGTATTATTGGTTCGTTCTCCAAGTCTGTGCTGCTGCTTACCAACTGCTCAACCATTGCGAATGTTTTACTGAATTACAGAATTCTTTGTCTTGAACACAAACAATAACATTGGGAGTGTACAACAGAACCCCCCCCCCCCCCAAAAAAAAAGGTGTAAAACTAATAGTTGGGGAGATATTTCAATTTCCCCAACACTTATCTGAGGTAGCCATTGTGTGAAAGATTTAGAGGGAGCAGAATTCTTCAAATGCATTTCGGAGAGATTTTTTTAAGCCAGTACAAACAAGACCCTACAAGAGAGGGAGCAGTCCTTGACTTTAATTTTAGATAATGAAGCCAGGGAAGTATCAGGTTGAATTATCAAAGTATCAGTGGGGAGTGTGATAATAACTCTTAGATTCAAGATTAAGGACAAGAATGGCCCTGAAATCAAAATCCTAAACTGGGGGGAAAGGAAGGCTTTTAATATCAGATAAGATTTGGCCAGACTGGACTGGGGTGGTTTACTTTCAGGTAAGTCTGCATGACTCATTCAAGAAGGAAGTGGGGTCAGTACAGGGCCCGCATCTTCCAATGAAGATAAAAGGTGGCATCAATCAATCCTGTGAGCCCTGGATATCTAAGGGTTGGGTAAAAAGGAAAAAAAATTGAGACTTAAGGGAGATACTAACAGCTCGAAACAACAGAAGGCCTCGAGGAATATAGAATGTGCAAGGAAAGTAAGAGTGAAAAGGAGGTGTGATAGAATAATAGCAGGTAAAATAAAGGAAAATCTGAAATTATTTCATCGGTACACTTAAGAGGAAAAAGATATTTAGACTTTTGGTTAGGGCCCATTAAGGGCCACAGTGTAATTTTGTGTGAGGAGCTGGAGGACAGAGTTCTAAATGAATGCATTGTGTTGGTGCTCACTGGTGAAAGGGACTGTGAGTGTATAAGAATCTGGGAGAAAGACTGTGATATAGGAATGAAATTAGCTTATCAGAGAAGGTTCTCAATGGTCTGACAGGCTTATAAGTAGACAAATCTCCACCATCAGTTGAAACGTATCCCAGGTTGTTGAGTGAGTGAAGAGAGGAAATAGCAGGGGCAGTGGCATTCATTTTCATTTAGTTTCTGGCGATGGAAGAGGTGCCAGAGAACTGGAGGACAGGAGATGTGATCCTTTTATAAAAGAAGAGAGCAAGGGATAAATTAGTAAACTATATAGGCCAGTCAGTTTAAACTCAGTGGCAGGGAAACTTTTGGAAATAATTATGAGGGACAGAATTAATCTGCGGTTCGAGGGGCAGGGATTAATCCAGAACAGTCAGCATGGTTTTGTTAATAGGAGGCTATGTCTAATCAACTTGATTTGAATTTTTTGAAGAGGTGACCAGGTGTGTAGATGCTTTTGATTAATCTATTTGAACTTCAGCAAGGCTGATGAGGTTCTGCATGGGAAACTGATCGTTTAAAGGTAAAAATCCAATGGGGTTCAAGGAAATTTTGTCAAATTGAATCCAGGATTGGCTGAGTGGGAGGAAGCAGAGGCGATGGTTGAGGATTGTTTTTGTGACTAGAAGTCTGTGTATCCAGTGGAGTTCCACAGGGATCAGAGTGGAGATCATAGCTGTTTGTGGTGCATATATTCCTGATTTGAACCTTAATGTAGGAGGGTTGATCAGTAAGTTTTGTGGATGAAAATTGGTGGTAAACAATGAGGAGGGTAACCTTGGATTGCAGGAGGATATAGATGGGCTGATCAGTGGCAAATGGAATTCAATTCAGATAATTGTGAGGTGATGTACTTGGGCAAAGCAAACAAGACACTATGCACAATAGACCCCAGGAAGCACCGAGGATCAAAGAGCTTGGTGTGCATGTTTACCAGTCACTAAGGTAGCAGGATAGATTGAAGAAGTGGTAAGGGAAATGGAATGCTTTCCTTTATTAGCTGAGGCAGGGTGTTTAAAGAGTAGTGAGGTTATGCTGGAACTGTACATTGTTTAGGCCACAGCTAGAGTACTGTATGCAGTTCTGGAATTCACAGGGACGGGTTTACACTGGAGGGAATGCAGAGAAGATTCACCAGGATGTTGCCTGGGCTGGAGAATTTTAGTTATGAAGAGAAATTAGGGTTAGATCATGGATGTTTTTGTCGGAGGAGGGGAAGCAGAGGAGGGAATTATTGAGATGGATAAAATTGAGGGTAGACAGAAAGGAATCTTTTTCCCTTGGTGGAGGGATCAGTGACCAGGAGCCATTGATTTAAGGTAAGGGACAGAGGATGTGGGGAGATGTGAGGGGGGGAAATCCCTTTCACACAGAAGGTGGTGGGAATCTGGAATCACTTGCCTGCTGGGGCAGTAGAGACAGACCTTCAAAATTTCTAAGTATTTTGACTTTTACTTGTGATGTCGGTATACAAGGCTATATACCAATTGCTGAAAATGAGATTGGAATAGTTAGGTGCTGGTTTTTTGGCTGGCGCCAACACAATTTTTCTGTAGAACTCTGACTTACCCTATTTCCTGCTGGCTTTCTCCACTCAAAGAACAATCCTAGATTCTCCAGGCAGTCCCCAGATTTTTGGAATAATCTTAGCACATCTCTTTTATCCTCGCCAAAGTCCTCCCAAGAGTGTCGTATAGAAATTAAATGTAAAGGATTAGTTTCATGTGGCTCAATTTTCAATGCACAAGCATCTTGAACAGCCACAGAAGTGACGTCAATATTTTCATGTTGGGTGATTCAAAGCATGACCTCTGTAGCTGATGGTGATAACATTCTGCAAATTCCAGTTTAGATTGCAGTGTACTCCTGTTAATCTACAAAGATTTATCTGTACCCTTTTTATCTTGCAATCAGATTTTGACATTACCAAGAGTGCATTGTTTGAAAGGAATTTGTGTTTCAGTAAAATCTCCAAACTGAGAGACATAGGACGATTTACCTTGGCAAATACCTAATCTGTAGAAACCAATTATTTACCTTTATTTTAGAAAAATGTTTTAGTTTGTTCTAAAAAGTTTATTTTCAAAAATATTAGGTTTGAATATTTTCCTCCAACGTGATTGGTATAAGTTGTCCAAGAATTTTAAATTTTCTTTTACCTTGGAGACTGAATTTATTTTCAGATTTGCTTGTTATGTTGTTAGGCCTGTTCCTGTATCTGGAATACTTATGTTTTATCTTTACTGAAATGTTGAAAATCATAATGATGACAAGTTGAATTCAGGCTTGACACTGGATAATTTATCCCTGCACGATCCCTCTTATTCGCATTCTCTCCCCCCCCCCCCCCCCCCGCCCCCCCACCCCAAAAAAAATCCCCTTCTGTGGCTGGGTTTAATTTTCAGCCCAAGACCTAGGGCTGAATTTGACATGGCCCTGCAGGTTTTGTGTGTGTGTGTGTGTGGTATGGGATATTGCGTAAACTAGGTGAGTGCCTAGCTCATTGTGATTTTGTGATTTTGTTTTTGAAGATTTGGAATTTGGGTGAAATCTGCAGCCCATTATCTAAATTAACAGTCAATGGAGCATCTTTAAAAGTTTCAGTTGACTCCCATATTAACTTGCCCATGCTATAATATAGGAGAAAGTGAGGACTGCAGATGCTGGAGATTGGAGTCAAAAAGTGCAGCACTGGAAAAGCACAGCCGGACAGGTAGCATCCAAGGAGCAGGAGAGTTGATATTTTGAGCATAAGCTCATCAGGAATTCCTGATGAAGAGCTTGTGCTCAACGTAACTTTCTTGCTCCTCAGATGCTGTCTGCACGGCTGTGTTTTTTTGTTATAATATGGTTGGTGTCCCAAACCTGATGTGATGTTTTGCCTTTACCAGATGCAGCTGTGTTAATTAGCACGGTGGCTCAGTGGTTAGCACTGCTGCCTCGCAGCACCAGGGTCTCCAGTTCGATTCTAGCCTCTGGCAACTGTCTGTGTAGAGTTTGCACATTCTCCCCGTGTCTGCGTGGGTTTACTCCAGTTTCCTCCCACAATCGAAAGATGTGCAGGTCAGGTGAATTGGCCATGCTAAATTGCCCATAGTGATTGGTGCATTGTTCAGAGGGAAATGGGTCTCGGAGGATTACTCTTCGGAGGGTCGGTGTGGACTTGTTGGGCCGAAGGGCCTGTTTCCACGCTGTTGGGAATCTAATCTAAACTGGGTGTGAATATCATATTTAAAAATACAACCGTCCTTTATTCCAGCTAACTATTGTATAGGAATGTTTTATTAGAGTTAGATGACAGTTCCAGTATTATCACGCTTCATGTTCTCAGAGTAAGCTGGAGCATGATACCATTATATTCTCAGGTCACATATTATGATAGTGGTAATAACATGAGCGTGTTTCTAAAAGTTACTGACTACGTGAGAGAACACGACAAAACCGGATTTTTTAAAAAAAAGTTTAGAAGCAGTGAGAAGGAAGGGTACTATCTTTTGAGAAGCATCTCCCCGTTCCTTTCATTGCGCTTGCAGACTCTGCATTCAAAAAAAAACATCTGTCATGGTCTAGAGCTCCCTTTCCCTCCACACCCCACATTTGCTTCACTCTGCTGACCAGTGGGGTGCTCTCCATAGGCCTGATTGCAGCCCTGACAGCGCTCACTACAGAGCAGCCCACTGGGTGGGACAGCAACAGCAAGCACTCTGAAGACTGAGACTTCTCCTCTCTGCGATGGATGTCCAGTTCTGCCTTTAGTAATGCTGGCTGTAGCATTACCTTGGAAATTATAATGCTGGTGGACATGTACTTTTCTTCAGCATAAGTTTATAACCAAGGTTACAAGAGTTTGTCATGGGTGGGGTTGAGGGGAGAAGAGAGGTATAGGCAAAAATAGCCCATCGTCTAACTCTGTCAATGCTAGCACTGTCAAAGGTATTAAGATATTACATTATTCTGGGATATTAATCTATTTGCTAAATGTAAACACTACTGCATTTGATTGCAAATTTTATGAATAGAATGTCTTTTTTTTTTAAAAAAGAGGAAAATCAAGATCCCAGCAGGTATAGCTAAAGGACCTGCCACTGTTTCTAAGGAGAGGCGAGGTTTTCTCCCTGCTGTCTTGAAGCCACTGTTAGATCTTTACCAACATCACAAAAAACGATAATTGCATTTGATATTTTTGGGATCTTGAGTGGAAAACCTGGTTGCTATTTTCTATATTTAGTGATTTCTCCACTTTCCTGTATTTTATTAGCACTTTTTCTTCAGGATTATATTGAAGTCGTGCAAGGTGCAAACTAAATGCAAGTTGAAGACCATCCACAAGTTTGCAGATGATATAATGTATAGTGCAAATTCTCATCATGAAAGAAAATAACTTTTTTGAAAGGTATTTCTTAACAAAAGACATGAAGAAAAATTAGAATAAACCAAACCATCTATTTGTAATACAAATTCAATGTTTTTTCCTTTAAAAGTAAAGACTCAAAATACTATGTTTATTTCCTTTCTAACTTGACAAAAACACTTCTGTTCAGTAACCAAAGCAACATCTTACTCAGACTAGTCACTCTATCTAACATCACATAAAGTTACAAATGACTTAAACTTAATCTTTTTAGGTTGGAACTGCAGATAGGTTCTTCCTGGAGTTATCACAGCACATATCTGCTTGAATGTACCCAGCTTTAAGTAATCTCTTTAGGTTTTATCCCAACATTTCTGGTCTGGGACTATTGCCAAGTCTTCAGTCTAAGGTAATCTAGTAAACTAGTCCTTCTTCCATTGTCAGGAGCACAGCTCTATACAGCTATCCAATTCCAAGGACTTCACAGGATTGCCCTAAACTCAAGGTCAAAATAAACTGACTAAGCTGGAGCTTGTTTATCTTTTTTTAGTAAAACTCTACTAATAGACACATTTCTCCCCCTAACTTTCCAACCCTCCCTCCCCTGCCTAGCCCTAACTCCAGCCTTACAATCTTGAGACCTCTGCAATCTTCCAATTCTGCCCTCTTGAGCATCCACTGTATTAATTATTAGACCATTAGCGACTGTGTCTTCACCTACTTAGCTTTAATTGCCTCCCTTTCTCCTCGGCTTTTTAAAGATGCCATTTTAAAACCTTTTCTCTTTGAGCAAGCTTATCACCTAATATTTCAAGATGTGACTCAGACTAATAGAACTACTTTGGGATGTTTTACACAGAAAAACTGATTCCTGACTTGGCCAGTGATACTTCTGCAAAACAAAAAGTAGTTATTGTCTATTAGAAGTCATGGTCAATATGGGCTCTTGAACTATAGTACTTTGTGTCAGGCATGTGGTGGGTGGGGCCAGCAAAGAAGCATTTAAGGTTTTGTTGAGCTTGGTGTAGAGTCCCTCAATTTTGATACATTAAGTCTCACCAATGGCTAGGAAAGACAAGAGAAATTTTAGCTGCTTGAGCTTTTCATATTTTTTTTAGTGATTTCTCTGCATCTGCATATCTAGTCAAGAAAAGTACCAGAAATATTAACTGAGATTCTGTCAACCCTGCACCAGGAGTGGTGTCCTGGATATTTGTGCCAAAACCCCTAGATTAGTACTCGAGACCTCGTGATCTTTATGAGCATCTTATCCACTGAGCCACAACTGACACTGGAACATATTCCACTGACCTATTATGTACCCTTTTTTCTTTCAAGGGCAGGGCTTTGGATGACTGTAACATTAGATTTGTTTAAAGTGTAATGTTTAATGCAAATCAGTATATTTTTGTAACAACAATATTCAGAATATGACAGTTTGTGTAGTCTTAATTAGAACCTGATAGAGCTAGATGTGATGAGTCATCTGTCTGTAATGTGCAAGCATTTTCTGATTTTCTTTTAAACTTGATTTCTAGACTTTGATGTTTATTTTTCTAGTCATTATGACCCTGCAGTGAAACTTGAGCAAAGACTTGATGTTTATGTAACCAAAACGTGTACAAATTAATGTCTTTAAAACAAGTTGTTGGCATCTTTGCCTAACACTCTGTTTCAGTACTTGCTGTACGTTCAGGAGAGAAGCACTGCATTGTGCTGGGAATAAAAGCCCTAAAAAAAAGGCTGAATTTCTTCAATGTTTTGGTTTCCTTGAAAACCTGGCAACACTTCTGCGGAAGAATTTTTATGACCAGCCTCTACCCTGTTTCTGATGGGAATAAAACTGGAAAAACAATAACGAAGGGGAGAGGCAAGTTCTATGTGGACAATGTCTTTTCTCAATCTGTATTTCCCACAGAATTCTGTGCAAAAGAATTTGTTGAAATGCGTGTCAGAGATGGAAAATTGTTTGTGTATACCTTGGAAAAGGAAAAGTAGCATTATTGAGTATATTTCCACTTTTATTTTGGAAAAAATTAAGGGAGCATAACCAACTATGCAGCAACATATAAAACTGCTTGATTTTAACTAATATTAACTGTACTTGGATAGATAGTTCCCTAAATAGGTGAAATGTATATGCAATGGGGTATAAGTTTTCACTACAATAATTTTCAAATAGGGCTTTGAGCCAAACACTCTGCCATCAGTATGCAATAGTTATGAACAAATACATTAGACAACTCAGGAAAGAAAATTCTTCTTCATCCAGACCTTGGTGAGAGTGTGGAACTCGAATACATGAAGTGGTTGACGTGAATAGTTTTGGAGCACTTAAGGCGTAGCTGGATAAACCTATGACTGCAGAATAGAAGGATATGTTGCATGATAAAGAAAATTTGAGGAGGTTCTTCACAGAGTCCTTTTATTGCATGGAAGCGGGCCATTCAGTCCTTCGAATCCACACTGACCCTCTGAAAAACCTCCCATTCAGACTGCCCCCTCCCTCCATCCTATCCCTGTAAACCTGCACATCCCATGCTAATCTACCTAGTCTGCACATCCCTGGACATTACGGACAATTTAGCATTGCCAAGCTACATAGCCTGTACATCTTTGGACAATGGGAGGAAACAGGACCACCAGGAGGAAGCCCATGCAGACACTGGGAGAATGTGCAAACTCCACACACAGTCACCTGAGGTTGGAATCAAGAGTCCCTGGCATTGAGGCAGCAGTGCTAACCACTGAGCCACTGTGCTGCTCTGTTCTTGTGGTGCATAAAGTCCCAACGTGGACTAGTTGAACTGACTTGTCTCTTACTTTGTTTTTTATCATCCATAAGACATTGTTATTTCTATACATTTGACTAAATCTCAAGAAATTGACTATGTAATAGCTGCCATCACCCATCATTTTATGACCCTTAAGATATTCATATCCTGAGACTAAACTTTAAAGCAAACTGCCTGAGTATTCTTTTTAATTTAAGACCTTCATGCATTGTTATGACTAGAATAAGCCAATGCACATACCTCTATTGTAGATGATGCAATAATGGCATGGTCCTATCTCTTGGTCATTCATGTTACAGCAGTGCAGTGTTGGTTTAGGCACAGGTTCTGGAGTCCAGGGCATTCTGGGCAGATATAAGGAAGGCCCATTTTACCAAGCTAGTGAACTTGGCATGGAATGATGATTATTAGACCAGTCACCATTACTGCAAGTGCAAACCACTTCAGATGGGTTGCCAAGAAAGTACTGTACCAGGTGCAGCCAGGCAAATGTAGATGTAAATACAGTCTAATAATTCTCCATTGCACACTGTTAAGTTTTCAACATCTGTGCAGTGCCCAGAATTGTTCACAATGCTTTAATTGGCACACGTAGTTATAGCTTGTGCACTCTGCCATTTTGTAACTTGCATTTTTGAGAAATGATCCTGTCAACTTTCTGTAGATTGATGTATGTGATCTCTCAAGATTCTGTTTCCATACACGGAGCTTTTACAATTACATGTTTTAATGCATTCCAATGCTGTCTTCTGGCTTGCCTGTCCCTTAAACCCTCTGTAAACTTGAGGTTTTCTAAAACTCTGCCTTTAGCCTAACACACCCATGTCTTTCACTAAACTGCACTGGGTCCCAGTAAGAATGTGTCTTTTTAATTTTTTAAAAAAATCATCTGTTTTCCATGCCTCATCCTTTCCTCACCATCTCCAGTCCTGCACCCTCTGAAGCATCTTTCTCTAGTTCTGGTCTCTTGCACATCCCTCATTTATTTTGCTTCATCACTGCTGACCATTCCCTCACTGCCTTTGACTTAAAAGGTTAAATTCTAGCACTATAGTTGTCCCTTTTAGAGGGAGAGATGTTGACCTCGTAGTAATGTCACTGGTCTAGAACTGCAGAAGTCCAGACCAACTGGGGCATAGGTTTTAAGTAAACAATTGCTGGTGTTGCAATTTAAAATCACATAATAAATCTGGAATGTAAAGTCAGTGTCTATTTCGAAGTCCCCATTATTAACAATGATTGTTACTATTTAAAAAAAAATCTGTTCCACTAAATGTCCATTAGTGAAGGAAATCTGCCATCTTTACCTGGTCTTGTCTGGCTGGCATGTGACTCCAAACCTGTAGCAGTGTGATTGGCTCATAATTGTCCACTGAAATGGCACAGCAAGTTACTCTGTTTACGAGTGTTTAGGATAGTCAAAAGAAAATGGCCTTGCCAGTAATGTCCACATCCCAGCATTTTTTTTAATTTAAGATGCTTAGAGAGAAAGATGCTTAAAGAAAGATGAACATAAGAGGTTTAGTTAGTAAGTTTGCAGATGACATCAACATTGGAGATATAGTGGACAGTGAAGAAGGTTACCTCAGATTACAACTAGATCTTGATCAGATGGGCCAATGGGCTGAGGAGTAGCAGACTGAGTTTAATTTAGACAAATGTGAGATGTTGCATTTTGGGAAAGCAAATCTTTGCAGGAGTTGTACACTTGATGGTAAAGTCCTGGGGAGTGTTGCTGAACAAAGAGACCTTGGAGTGCAGGTTCACAGTTCCTTGAAAATGGAGTCGCATGTAGATAGGATAGTGAGAAAGGTGTTTGATATGCCTTCCTTTATTGGTCAGGAGTATTGAGTATAGGAGCTGGGAGGTCGTGTTGGTTAGGCCCCTTTTGCGTGCATTTCTGGTCTCCTTTTGGAAAGATGTTGTGAAACTTGAAAAGGGTCAGAAAAGATTTACAAGAATGTTGCCAAGGTTGGAGAATTTGAGCTATAGGGAGAGGCTGAACAGGTTGGGGCCATCTTCCCTGGAGTGTCGGAGGCTGAGGGATAACCTTTATAGAGGTTTATGAAATCATGAGGGGCATGGATAGGATAAATAATCAACATCTTTTCCCTGGGGTTGGGGAGTCCAGAACTAGAGGGAATAGAGTGAGAGTGGAAAGATATAAGTCATAAGGAGCAACCTTTTCATGCAAATGGTGGATGCGTGTATGGAATGAGCTGCCAGAGGGAGTGGTGGAGGTGCAATTGCAACATTTAAAAGGCATCTGGATGGGTATATGAATAGGAAAGATTTGGAGGGATATGGGCCGGGTGCTGGCAAATGAGTTTGGATTAGGTTGGGGCTGTCTGGTCGCATGGACGAGTTGGACTGAAGGGTCTGTTTCTGAGCTTTACATCTATGCTCCCTTTTAAAGCTCACTTATTTGACACAGGCTTTTGGTTAGCTGTCATAATACCTGTGTGAATTAGTGTCAAATAATGTTAGTGGTCCTGTGAGGTGCTTTAGGATGGGAAAGGTACCAAAGAAATAAAAGTTGTTATATCACCTTTCTATAATTTGTCCTCACAAAGGGAAATGTTCCTTGAAATCCTTATGAGCCAGTAACTAATTGAGCACTTGTGAAGTGACCAGGATCTCTCTTCTAATGATTGGTGAGTTCTAATCCACCACCTCAATTTTTTAAAACTTACATTTGAGTAATCTTTTGCAGGGCTCAGTCCAGAGAACACCAGTGAAGATGGCCTTATTAGTTTTGTGCAAAATTCTGTCATCATGGGCAACAGTTGCCAAAATGCAAGCCATTTCTTTAAGTTCTCTGGTTAAATGTCAGTGAATTAATCCAATCCTAATAATCGGATGACTGGTTGGTTACATTTGCAAAATCATTCAATTGGATTAGTGGTTTTAATCTTGAATGATAGCCGTAATGAACCTGCCTGGTTTTAACTTGGTCTCAAATATATGTTTTTTAAAAAAAAGCTTTTAGGTGGAAGGGTTAACTCTGTTGATGGTGCTGAAGTTTGCGCATATAGACAGTTTTACAAATCACTTAACTGCCCAAAAAAAAGTAGGAATTTACATAGGTCTAAAAGTCTGCTAGATATTGCTGGAAGTCTTTCTCGTTTATTAAATGAATTCAGTTTTTAGGGGCTTTAGATATTGGAAGAAACTATTTCTACAGCCAGAAGGTACGGCAATAAATCGAGGAAATCAATTTTTCATTCTGCGAAGAAATGGATCTGTCAGATTGCTCCTTGCTTTTAATAAATGTAGGCAAATGGGTATGGGTGAGTCGCTCTTTGGAGGGTCAGTGTGGACTTGTTGGGCCAAAGGGCCTGTTTCCACACTGTATCTAATAAATAAAAGGTTCGATGAGCAAGGGAGACAGTTTTAAGGTAACTGGCAAAGCCAGTGGGATATTAGACCAGTTGTTGTGCTCTAGAAGTGAATTCAACAATAACAGTTCGAAAGGAAGGTGATGCATATTTAAAAAGCGAATAAATTGCTTGGCCAAGAGAGAACATCTTGCTACTTTGCTCCAATAGGATAGTTCTTTCAAAGCACTGGCACAAGCAAGGTTCTCTCTCTCTGGCCCTGTTGAAATGGTTTTCTCTGGTGCTTTGCAAGCTTGCTTTAGTGTACAATTTGTGTCAAGGTTATTAACACCAAGAATAATACTCAATTGTTGAAAGATTAATGGTCTTTTCAGATGAAACAATTTTGGCAGAAACGTCACACTTATGTAAACTATACCCACAGTACTTCCACTTTGTTGACCTACACTGTAAGTATACGTGCTACAAAGATTTAGCACGTTTCTGGAGCATTTTAATTGTCAGGTTATCAACTCTGGATGCTGTCCTGGAAGTTTAATCCCCTAATCTTCCACCTGACTGTTGCATCCAGTCGAATAGCATTTTTTTTCCATCTACTATACTCTTCACAAAATGAGTTAACAATTTGCAGGTATGTTCAGTAAATATATGTAAGGCTTATTTTTCAGGGAGGAGGGGTTGTTGTGGAAGTTTAAACATATTTTGCTGTTTGGGTGTAGCTTCCAGCAGTATCCAGGACAATCCTGGAGGGTTGGCAGCTCCCCTCTTTCTCTTCAGTTTGAACAAGATCAATGATTTAAAACAAAAGTGAACCGAATTCGGATCTAAATCAACGATGATTGAGTGTCTCTCTCTCTCTCATGATTTGAGTCAAACTTTCAAGTGAATTCTCTCCCAAAAAAAGAGTTTGAAACAAACTTTTTTTTCTTCTCCAGAAAATCTATTGGTTCTCATCGATTGAAAGGTCAGAAATGTTCAGTCGGGCGGGCGGATATGATTTTACAATTAATACATTCGTTCCCAGGGCGATGAAAGCGGTGGCGACATTTTATTTCTCTTTTTTTAACCTGAATTGAATCTTCAGATGCTGGATTAAGGAGATTGTCTGTCTTTTTTTTGGAGGGGGTGGTGTTGGTTCAGTTTCTCCCTGGGTGCTGGGGACTGAGTTGAGTCAAGGTGTGGATTCAGTAAAGGGGGGGAAGCCAAGGTATTGCTGACTGCCACTAACAACAAAGGCAGCAGAGAAAAAGACAAACTCTTATCAAATGTTTCTCTTTTTATTTATTATTAAAATAAGTTACCAGAGGTGAACCCGGTTTCAAATTTCAAGGGAAAGTTTTTTGCACACAAGAATTTTTTTAAACTTCAAAGCTTGCTTATTTTTTGATACAAGTTTTGAAAAGTTGGAGTCTCCAGGTGTTGAGGAGAAAGCCCTTGATGTCTCTTCATGTTTCCTGTAGTTTTTTTTAAACCTGTCTGTTGATCTATTTAAGATGGCTGTCAGGTTCCAGGACCAGGTTAGTGTTCTGTGGGAGTAATAATACTTTTTTCAAAGCTCTACTTTGATAAAGACTTTAGACTTCTTTAAAGTATTTTTAATCTCCAGTTTCAGTTTTGATAAGGAGAGTTTCTCTTCTATTTGTTAGCGTTGTACCGGTTGTACACTGCCAAATCAGAAAAGGTGTGTTCAACTGGTTAGGGTTTTAATGTTTGTTTCTCTCTCCCTGTCTGTGGTGTGTGCAAGTGAAGGAAGAAACTGAAATCTATCAGAAAGTTTACTGTGTTTTTTAAATTTAATCAATCAATGTCTTTCTAGATCAATAGTGTATAATGTGGTACTACTAGTTTATATAAATAAGTGACTTACCTGGTGACAAGCAGTTAAGTTATACGGTTACTTAATTCCTTTACCTTGCATTAAGGAAGAAACAGTTTTATACAAAGAATTGCTATTGCTAATCTTTAAATTTTTTAAATACTCATGAAAAATAGTTAATATGAAAGTGGCTGACTGAGTAGCATGCTGCCTGTTTCCTCAGGTGATTGTGGGTTCAGAGGCTTTATAAGATTAGGAGAATACAGGAGAAAGACATTTAGCATATTGTGCTTGTGCAGACCTTTTTTTTTTACTTTGAGTGGACTGCTCAGTTAATTCCAACCATTGTACTCCAACATGCTTTCTTGAACATCTATATTGAACTACCACTCTCACAGAGCAGTGCTGAAGGAGTGCTGCGCTGTAGCAGTTGCTGTCTCTTGGATGAGACTCTATAAACTGGGGACTTGTCTGCCCATTTGGATTATTGTAAAATGATCCACGATTTTTATTTCAAAGAGATTGGGACTATTATCCTCAGTGACTTGGCAAATATTCATTCCTCCTAAAATGAATGAACTCTATTTATTTAGTTATGGATTATGGGATCTTGCTGCACTCAATTGGTTAAAATCTTCGATGCTGCCTAACCTGCTGTGCTTTGACCAGCAACACATTTGCAGCACTCAATTGGTTGCAAATTTCCCTAGATTACAATCGTAGCTACACTTCAAACAGTACTCTATTTGGCTGTCAAGAGGTCCTGGCTCATTCTGAAATTGTGAAAGATGCTGAATGTGGTGCATATCTGTCTCTACCATTCCTGTTAAACAGCAGTTTAAGGAATAGAACGTTACTAGATTGCTAGTATTCCTGAAGGAAAACTTAATCCTGAAACAGCATTCTGTACTGGTTCTTTGTGAAGTTGTAAAATTTAAAATGAGCAAATTCAATATATTTACTTGCATATAACCAATATATGCTGAAAATGTGTTGCTGGAAAAGCGCAGCAGATCAGGCAGTATCCAAGGAGCAGCAGAGTCAGGAATGAAGAAGGGCTCATGCCCGAAAAGTCGACTCTCTTGCTCCTTGGATGCTGCCTGATCTGCTGCGCTTTTCCATCAACACGTTTTCAGCTCTGATCTCCAGCATCTGCAGTCCTCACTTTCTCCTATAACCAATATATCCTTTTCAATAATATTGTGACGTTAAGATTAAAAATTGTCTTCTATAAACCACCCCTGCAAAGGAAAATGATTACTGAAACAATAAAGGAGGCGTTTAACTGAGAATTGAAAGCTTGTTTTAAGATTCTGGGATGATTCTTTTGTTTGAGGAGGATGGAGTTTTGAGCTTTTGGGAGGGAAATTTATGTAGTTGAAAGTTTTAGTGGAACTGTGATCTGAATGCCATGGGAAGGTGGTGAGTATCTGGAACCAACCAAACCATCTTCTCTTTTTTTTTAACCGATGAAATGCAAAGATTCAAAAAGCAATTGAGGAAATGTTTTCCAGCAGAAGGAAATCTGCTGAATTGCAGTCAATTCAGGAACAGAAGACAAACAATGAGGGGAGAGAGATGGCACAATGTGATAGATTTTTAATTTTTTTAAAATTCTGAGAAAATTTTGCTACTTGTAGAGGTGTGAAACTTGAAAGGGTTCAGAAAAGATTTACAAGGATGTTGCCAGGGTTGAAGGATAGGGTGAGAGGGGAAAGATATAAAAGAGACCAAGAGAAGGGGCAACTTTTTAACACAGAGGGTTGTACGCGTATGGAATGAGCTACTAGAGGGAGTGGTGGAGGCTGTTACAGTTGCAAGATTTAAAAGTGATTTGGATGGGTACACGAATAGGAATAGAGCGATATGGGCCGGGTGCTGGCAGGTGAGACTAGATTAGGTTGGGATATCTGGTTGGCATGGACGGATTGGACCAAAGGGTCTGTTTCCATGCTGTACATCTGACTCTGAGAGCATTCAACTCACCCCCCACCCCCCACCGCCCCTGTTTCTGTCTGAACAGCATTGCAGAAAAAATAAATTTCTTCATTTTCATGATCTTTACACTGTTAAGTAACAGGCCCAGAGAACTGAGGACTGCCTGAGGTTGACAGCACAGTCATACAAATCATCAAGAAACTTGCAGCAACTTCCTAATTTTTCCATAGATTAGTGGGAAGTGGACATTGCTGGCTAGGCTGGCATTTAATGCCCATCACTAATTGCTCTTGAACATGCTGACAAGCTGCATCCTGGAGCCACTGCAGTTCATACGCCATAGGAAGACCCACAATGCTATTAGGGAGGGAGTTCCAGTACTTTGATTCACAGAGTGAAGGAACGGTGATATTTCCAAGTCAGGATGGTGAATGTCTTGAGCAGGAAATTGCATGTGGCGGTGTTCCCATGTATCTGTTCCCCTTGTACTTCTAGTTGGAAGGTGTTCTGTAAGGAGCCTTGGTGAATTTCTGCAGTGTGTTGTGTAGACAGTACACACTGCTGCTACTGAGTACCGCTGGTAGATTGGGTGCCAGTCAAGCAGGCTGCTTTGACCTGGATATTGTCGAGCTTCATGAGGATTGTTGGAGCTGCACGCTTTAGACAAATGGGGTATATTCAGTCACGCTCTTGAATTGTACCTTGTAGATGGTGGAGAGGCTCTGGGGAGTCAGGCGTGAGTTATTCCCTGCAAGATTGTTGTAGCATAATATCTATATGGCTAGTCCAGTTCAATTTCTGGCCCATGATAAACCCAGGACATTGTGAATAGGGATATTCAGTATTATTGTTAAATGTCAAGGGATATATTTCTAGCACAATTACTACTTGCCACCTCTCAGCCCAAACCTGGCTATTGTCCAGGTTTCACTGCATTGAGACATGGACTACATCAGTATCTGAGAAGTCACAACTGGTGCTGAACATTGTGCAATCATCAACAAACATCCTCATTTCTGCCCTTTTGTACTGGAAAGGAGGTTATTAATGAAACAACCGAAGATGATTGAGCCTAGGACTGAGACATCTTATCCTCCTAACAAATTGTTGGCATAACTTAAGATGGTGAAAGTACTTAAAATCTCCATTACTGTAGCAGCAAAATCTGAGTTTAATAATTTTAAAGTAATTGTTTTGATGTTGATGGAGAGATGAGTAAACGTCACTGTTCTATTTTGGAACTCCAATTTCTCACTGCACCTTTATGAAACCACAGAAGAACATAGTTGTGAAAGCTTCCACTAAAGGCAGCATCCACGCTGGATGTTGTGCCAATAAAGGAATGTACAGAAAAACGTTGGCAGATGAGGACATGTTTAATGCGCTGATCTTGCATTGCTGGTATCTCATGTCAGGACTTGTGCTGAACTGCTATATCAGCAGCAACATAATGAAGTGGTTTAATAAGAGACGTGGAGAAGGTATTTCCACTATTGGCCAACCCAAGCTCTGTTAGTCACTAATAAATCTTATCTGGAATTTGGGAGGAACTTTGTTACCTTGAAGGTGGGAGGAATGTAGAAATTACTATCATGTGGAATAGTTGAAGCAAATCGCAGAGGAGCACTTGAGGAAAAACTAAATCCACATGAGGGAAAAGCACATGCTGACAGTGGGAGAAGGCTCATGTGGATTATAAACGCCAGTATGGACCAGTTGGGCAAAATGGCCTGTTTCTGTACTATGCATTCTAGGTAACAAAATAATTACTAGTGTCTAATATTAGTGTCAAGGTGTTTTCATGTAAATTTTAAACCAATAAATTGTATTGTGTATTAACAACCTTGCCAAAAGAACTGTGGGCATTAAGTTTGATGTGATACAAAAAGATACAAGGATAGGTAACGTTGAGGAGGTGGGAGGCTGCAGGAGGTCTTGGATAGGCACGAGAGTGGGCAAAAAAGTGGCAAATGGAATACGACATGGAAAGGTGTGAGGTTATGCACTTTGGAAAAATAGAAGTCCGACTGTTTTCTAAATGGGGAAGAGGCTTTGCAAATCTGAAGCACAGAAACTTGGGCGTTCTAGTTCAGCAATCTCTTTAAGGTTCAGTTGGCAGTTAGGAATGAAAATGCAATGTTAGCATTCATTTAGAGAGGTCTCTGACTAAGAGAGCAGAGATGTACTGCTGAGCCTATCGAAGGCTCTGGTCAGACCATATTCTGGGTACTGTGAGCAGTTTTGTATCCCTTTTATCTGAGGAAGGTCAAGAGGAAGAGTAGAGAGTAGCTATTTATTTGTCATTTCTACCATACATAAATGATTCAGTAAAAACAAGACAGTGTGTTCCTCCAGGACTGAGGGTGCTACACTGACCACACAAACTACACACGTGCATGGCATAAAGTGCATAAGAAATGCTAAACACGCAATATACAGTGTAATAGAAGAATGATAAATAATAGACATTTTTCTAGCAGCAATTTGAAGTTGTGCAAAGAATTTCAGTTGGGAAAGAGTCCGATCATCGTGTTAAGGAGCCTGATGACTTGGGGGAAGGAACTGGTGTACACTCTAGCCGTGAAAGAGCGAATGCTCAGGTATTCAGAAGACCCTACGTACCCCTCACTCAAACTCTTATCGCTCCTGCCTTCACTCAGTGAGTCAAACATTCTATTTGTTGATTCATGCATTCAATGAATCAAACGTTGTACTCGTTCATTCATTCATTCACAATTCCACAACACTGTTAGCCTTTTGGATGCAGCATGTGGTGTAAGTGTCTGTAATGAGAGAGCCCGATGATCTTCTCCGCTTTCCTCACTATCTGTTGTAGGGGCTTACAATCTGAGACCGTGCAATTCCCAAACCAGGCAGTGAAGCAGCAGCTCCGGGTACTTCTGTGTAGAATGTGATGAGGATGGGGGCAGTGAGAAGTGGGCTTTCCTCAGCTTGCGTAGGAAATAGTCACGCTGATGGGCTTTCTTGGCTGTGGTGGCTGGTGTTGAGGGTCCAGGTGAGATTCTCTGCCAGGTGTATGCCAAGAAATTTAGTGCTCTTCACAATCTCCATGGAGGAGCCTTTGATTTCCAGTGGAGAGTGGTCGCTCCGTGCCCTCCTGAAGTCAACAACCATCTCGTTTGTCTTGTCCACGTTTAGACACAGGTTGTTGGCTGTGCATCAGTACATTAGTCGCTGCACCGTGCTGACTCATCATTCCTGCTGATGAGACCCAAACAGTTGTATCATCAGCGAACTTGATGTGATTTGACCTATGCATCGCTGCATAGTTGTGTCAGCAGTGGACTGAGCACACAGCCTTTGGGGGGGCCCCTGTGCTCAGTGTGATGGTGTTGGGGGATGCTGTACCCAATCGAACTAACTGATGTGTCGCAGTCAGGAAGTCCAGGATCCAATTACAAAGGGAGGTATTTCGGCCCAGCAGACTCCGCTCCCCTAACAGGTGCTGAGGAATGATGGTGTTGAATGCAGAAAAGTCTATGAACAGTGGTCTGAAGTAAGTGTCCTTCTCCAGGTGGGTGAGGGCCAGATGGAGGGTGGTGGAAATGGCATCATCTGTGGAGCGGTTTGGTTGATATGTGACTGCAAGGTGCCCAGTGAGGGGGGCAGCAAGGTCTTAATATGCCTTTTCACTAACCTCTCGAAGCACTTCATGATGGGTGTAAGCACAACAGGGCGATAGTTATTGAGATGGGATGCTGAAGACTTCTTTGGCACGGGGACCATGGTAGTAGCCTTGAAGCACGTTGGGACTGTGGTGCAGGGAGATGTTGAAGATGTCCATGAGAATATCCACTAGCCTGACAGCATCCTCTAAGCACTCTGCCAGGGATGTTATCTAGTCCAGTGTCCTTACATGGGTTGAGTCTGCATAGGGTTTTCCTCATGTTGGCTGTCAAAAGAGACAGCACCTGGTCATTGGCGGGCAGGGGGTGGGGGGGGGGGGGGGTGGAATTCCTCGCTGCCATGTCATTTCGTGCCTCAAACCGTGTATAGAAGTTGCTCAACTCCTCCAGGAGAGAGGCATCACCAGGACAAGCAGGTGATGCTATTCTGTGGTTGGTGATGCCATGAATACTCCGCATGCTGCTGCTGTCCTGAAAGTGGCTGTGTATTCTCTGTGCATGTGCATGCTTTGCCTTGTACTGGCAATGGAGGGAGTCGAAAGGAGGCCAATGGGAACGGTCCCAGGGATGAATGCTTTGTCATACGAAGAGCAATTTGAGGGCTTTGGGTGGGGAAGGAATCTCCATTGAAACCTCCAGAACACTCAGGCCTGGACAGGAATGTCTTCAGACAGAGGATGGTGAATCTGTGGGACTCATTGTTGCAGAAGGCTGAGAGTGTAGTTAAGACAGATAAAGTTCATGATTAGTAAGGGGATCAAAGGTTACATGAAGGCAGGAGAGCGGGGTCAGCTCTGATCAATGGTGGAGCAGACTTGATAAACCAAATTGCTGAATTCTCCTCCTATCTTATAGTTTAGCCACAGTGCACATTGTGAGAGGTAACTGAAAACTTGGTTCAGAAGATAGAATTCTATGGAGGATTTTCTGAGCAATTAGGGAGTTCCACAGAGGTGAAATGAAGGTTGTTGACGGCAAACAGTCAGTGCTCAGAAATTCTGAGTCTAAAAATTGAAGGATGGCCGCAGATTGCAGAGTAGGGAAGGTAGCAGTAGGCAAATGAGAGAATGAGGAGCTTTGAAAGTTTGTGCTGGACAGTTGGAAGTACTTGTGGATGAGTGAGTGCCCTTGGTGCACAACAGGATATGTTTTGAATGAATTGGGGGTTTGTGGAGGTGACAATGTGTCGGCAATCTTTGTGATAACTGCAGAAGGAGAAAGTCAACAATATTTGGGGTGAATATGATATGATATTGGAAAACCCCAGTCCAAGGGCACTAGGTTTGGTTTTGTCTGATTTTTGCAATCTGGTTAGTGGTAGTCTGTTACAGTTCACCTTGTAATTTACTTTGATGTGGCAACGTGCACTTGTTACAGTTTCCTTGCAGCTATGGATTGTGATTGTATGGGATCCATCGTATGACTGATCAGTTGTACGTTTTTGGAAAAATTTGTTGGTTGGTACTTTGGCTGTGTTCCGAACACACTGCCCAAGTCATGGGATGGGGGCAGAAACGTGAATCTGAGACTTCGAATTTCAGATCAGAGACATTGCCCAACTGCACAGCAATCACATCTAAACTCTGTTGTATGGAAACAAAATTCCTGTTACTTATTTGAAAGAGACTTTACTTGTGCTTGAAGCCAAACTGAAGTATGATGTCAAACACACTTAATATGCCTGCTGTCTTTCATATATTGATAAGAGTTTGCAAGGGTGGTGACATTACTGTTTTAAAAGGATCCATCTGTCTGGCAAGTTTTCACATGTTTGTACCTATGAATGTTTTATTTGTTTGATTTCTATCCCCCTGGTCTGTTTCTGTAGTATCTCAGGTTGAATGTGGCGATCTAGAGATCAGGGAAAATAGTTTCAATGGTACAGTTTAAATACCAATCCCCCAGGAGGTCTGGGTTCAAGTCCCACCTGTTCCAGAGATGTGTAATATCTCTTTGAATAGGTTGATTAGAAATTGGAATTTTTTTGCAGATCTTACCCCACACACAATCAGACTCACCACCCTGTTCCATTCGTCTTACAGTTTTTAATGCTGAGTTTCTGACTAACATTTATCACTCAACCTAAATCTACATTTTCAAAAGGTATGTGGTAATTACTGCATTGATTTTTGTGGGACCTTGCTATTCCCAAATTGGCAGTGATGTTCTCTGCCTCTAGCTAGTGCTTATACTTCAGAAGTGCTTCTATTGGCTGCTGTTGAAAAATTAAAGGTAGTGGAAGATGCTATACAAATGCAAGTACTTTCAATTTGAACTCGATAGCATTGCTGATTACATATTTCAAGAGCATCTTGAAATCCCCTTAGCTTCAGGTTAGTCCACACGTGGAATACTGCACTGAAGCTTCCTTTGATGAGATCAGTTTTTGGATAAAATACGGTACCACAGATTTTAGACTCTAACTACCTTTTCTTTTCCCTCTATGGGGGATTTCAAAACTAGGGGCTTATTTTAAAGATACAAGATTTTTTAAAAAGGACATGAGCAATTCTTTTTAAGAGAGTAATGAACTTCCAGAGGAAGTGGTGGATGGGAGGTACGTTTAGGTATTTGAAAGACATTTGGATAAGTACGTGAGTAGAAAGCTTTGGAGAGATATGGGCTAAGTGCAGGCAAATGGGGCTAGTTTAGTTTGGGATTATGACCAGCATAGACTGGTTGGACTGAAGGGTCTGTTTCTGAGCTCTAACAGTAGTTTAAAGATTATTTTCTTTCCTCTGGAATCCTAATTGCTGACTCGTAGAATAAAATATGTCAACATTGTATAAAATGTAAAATTAACTGAAGAACTTATTTGTACTGCCATGTTTTGAAAAATAAGCAATGAATTGAATGGTAATGTAGACAGCTTTGGCTAGCTGCCTCAGATTCTCTAACAAACATTGGTCTTCAAAAACTGAGGTGCTTTGTCCAACTGGTGACTCATTGGAAGGCCTTACTTGTATTAATGAGAATTGTTCTCTTTGTACAGTGTATAATGACAGGACTTCAGTGCATTTAATTTTAATGGACATGTGTAGCTTTTCAAAGGCCTGAGGGTGAAGGAGTGTGGGCAGAGACTGATGATGTGAATATGATTTCTCCAAAAAGACAGCATCAAGATTGCATCAAATTGCAAGCTTAACTCCTCTCTCCAAATTATCATTGTTTGCTTTAATACTCCTGGGTGGAGTAAATGACAGGAACTGTTTCAACATGTTTTCAGAGGGTTGTTTGTTACAGCAGTTTTTTTTAATTGTATTTGCAAATGCTTCAAAGGCCACTGGATATAGTAGGTGTTTCTGCAAGATATTCTAGCTATTGGTGATGGGTGCAGTTTTTATTTGATTACTGTCTGGTAAATGAATAATTTTGTTTTAACTTTTACCCTGTTAGAATCATAGACAAAACAAAAGGAAACCACTCAACCCATCAAGCACTTTGACAGAACTATCAAATTGGATTACTGAATCTGATATTTTTGTTTTGAAGGTTAATTTTGACTCCTAAATGTCCTCAGTCAGTGTGTTCCTGATCATAATTTGCTGCACAAACTAAATTTCTGCTCCTTTTGACGGTAAATCTTTAAATCTCTAACCTCCCTGGTTACTGATTGTCACGCCACTGAAAAGAGTTTCCTTATATTCTATTTACTCTGCAAAACCCTACTTGATTTTGAGCACCTTGATCAAACCTCCCCCATAGCCTCCTGTTTGCAAGGACAGCAATTCCATTTTTCCAGTCTCTCCACTTTACTGAGGTCCCTCACCTTTTGGATGATTTGTGCTGAATGTCCTGTTTGGATATTGTGAAGTTGACATCCCTCTCCCCTCCATTTCTCCCTCCTCCCTCTCCCCTCCATTTCTCCCTCCTCCATTTCTCCCTCCTCCCTCTCCCCTCCATTTCTCCCTCTCCCCTCCATTTCTCCCTCTCCCTCCATTTCTCCCTCTCCCTCCATTTCTCCCTCTCCCCTCCATTTCTCCCTCCTCCCTCTCCCTCCTCCCTCTCCCTCCATTTCTCCCTCTCCCTCCATTTCTCCCTCTCCATTTCTCCCTCCTCCCTCTCCTTTCTCCCTCTCCCCTCCATTTCTCCCTCTCCCTCCATTTCTCCCTCCTCCCCTCCATTTCTCCCTCCTCCCCTCCATTTCTCCCTCTCCCCTCCATTTCTCCCTCTCCCCTCCCTCCTTTTCTTCTCCCTCTCCCCCTCCATTTCTCCCTCTCTCCCTCCATTTCTCCCTCTCCCTCCATCCCTCCATTTCTTTCTCCCTCCTCCCCCTCCATTTCTCCCTCTCCCTCTCCCCCATTTCTCCCTCCCTCTCCCCTCCATCCCCCTCCATTTCTCCCTCTCCCTTCTCCCTCCTCCCCCTCCATTTCTCCCTCTCCTCCCTCCATCCCTCTCCCCTCCATTTCTCCCTCCTCCCTCTCCCTCTCTCCCCTCCATTTCTCCCTCCTCCCTCTCCCTCTCTCCCTCCTCCCATTTCTCCCTCTCCCCTCCATTTCTCCCTCTCTCCCTCTCCCTCTCTCCCCTCCATTTCTCCCTTCTCCCCTCTCCCTCCCTCTCCCCTCCTCTCCCTCTCCCTCTCCCTCTCCCTCTCCCCTCCCTTTCTCCCTCTCCCCTCCATTTCTCCCTCTCCATCTCCCTCTCCCTCTCCCTCCATTTCTCCCTCTCCCTCTCCCCTCCATTTCTCCCTCTCCCTCCTCCATTTCTCCCTCTCCCCTCCATTTCTCCCTCTCCCCTCCATTTCTCCCTCTCCCCCATTTCTCCCTCCTCCCTCTCCCCTCCATTTCTCCCTCTCTCCCTCTCCCTCCTCCCTTCTCCCTCCTCCCTCTCCCCTCCATTTCTCCCTCCTCCCTCTCCCCTCCATTTCTCCCTCTCCCTCTCTCCCCTCCATTTCTCCCTTCTCCCTCTCCCTCCCTCCTCTCCCTCTCTCCCTCTCCCTCTCCCCTCCATTTCTCCCTTCTCCCTCTCTCCCTCCTCCCTCCTCCCTCTCCCCTCCATTTCTCCCTCCTCCCTCCATTTCTCCCTTCTCCCTCTCCCCTCCATTTCTCCCTTCTCCCTCTCCCCTCCATTTCTCCCTTCTCCCTCTCCCTCTCCCTCTCTCCCTCCTCCCTCTCCCTCTCCCCTCCATTTCTCCCTCTCCTTTAAAGTTTTGATATCCTTTCTAATTGGATGCAGTTCTCCAGCTGAGGCCTAATGAGTGTTTTCAAACTGTTCTTGCTTGCTTTCCCCGATGACAGTCATCCTCCAAGACACCACAGCATAAAGCAGAAAACAAAAATAATTGAGTAAAACCAACTGTGCTTGTTGCTGCATCTTTATTTAACTTGGGCATCAAGTCATCAGACAGTTGGAAGATTATTCCTGTTCTTTATGGAAATGAAGTGATATTTTCAATTAATATTTGAGTTCAACAGTGCAGATGAAACTTGTTCTTTCATTATCAGCAGGCGATGTTTATTCACGACTGGAAGAATAGTTCATCTTCGGCATCTGTGGTGCAGAAACACACCCGACCGTGGTGATTTTAATGGATTCCAAATGTGCTTGGGTTGGACAATTAGTGTCATTGTGAGTTCATCCAAGTTTTGGATGACATCATTCAAGAAAATGGTCCTTTTTTTTTTCATGCTATTTGTTTGTACCTTTCAAAACTCGTGCTTTTAATATGGATTATGCTTCAAAGTACTGGTATGATATGTGTGTGTTCCTTACCAAAGTGCTTGATTTTGGTTTGTATTCCATTTTTGAAGCGCAAACTGCTTGTTACAATATTTAATGGATTTGCATAATGCAGCTTTTGGTACTGCCATGAAAGAACAACATTTACTACAGTGTCTGCATGCCCACTCTCTCGGGTTTTTTGTTTAAAAACATATTTTTCAAAATCCTTCTGAGCCTGGGGTCAATTTAAAGTCCGCTCGGTAGTTTTCTATTGTAGTGTAAGGATGTCAATTGTGACTTTGTGCCATGGTTCTGAGTTGAGGTGCAGATCAACGATGACCTCGTTAAATAGTGGAACAGGCTTGAGCGGACAGCATAGCCTCCTCCTGTTTCTCATTGTACAAAAATGAAATATGCTGGACCAGGTTCTGTTTCTAAATCCATTGGATACTCTCCAATTTCCCCAAGTTTTCTATCAGCCACACATATAATGAAGATCATTTTAATGAATTCCAGTTCTGGAAGGCATGGAGCATTCAAAGGTTGTTCAAGGTTTAAACTCAGTGATGCCTGCCATAGCGAAAAAAAATACTTGTCTTGATTGTCTTTGTTGTTGTTGAAACTCTCTCCCTTACTTGGGACATTTTCAATTTTATTAATCTGGTTGCAGATTCGATATGATATATAAACATTTTGTATAGAGAAATTCTTATTTGTAAATCAGTGTTAGACCTGTGAACCAATTTTGATAATGCTTGCTTTAAGTATCAAACATGCAGTAATTTTTTTTGGGGGGGGGTAAAATCTACACTCTACTACTAATATTTTTTTCTCCTTTTTTATCTTGTACAATTTTAAAAGACTGACCAAGAAAAAAACGTGTCATTATTCTGTTGTCAGTTCTCCCGAATTGACAGAATCATTTTGATTTACCTGTTTGGTTTAAATTCTGGTAGCTTTCTGCTGTCCAGAATGTTTAATGAAGTTTGACCAATTTGGAACAGAGGCAGCATATTAATGCGTGAATTGTGCAGAAATACAAAGATTGTTTGTAGTAGAAGTTTAAATGTAAGGTTTTGAAAGTCATGGGAGATTGCGATTGATTTAATCAGGTGTGGCCTAGCAGATCCTCTATATGTCTGTAGGAACACTAGGCTATTCTGTACTTTTTGAGCCTATCTGCGATTCAGTGAGATCATGACTTATCTGCTTCATAACTCCGACCGCCTACCTGTTCTGTAACTCTTGATAACATTCTCTTGGAAGAATCTTTTGTTTTTGAAATTTTCAATTGACCCCACTTTTGGCAAGCCTTTGAGTGGGTGGAGAAAAAAAAGAGGAACCTCACCCTCCTCAACACCAAGCCCCCACAAACCAAACTGAACCAAACCTCCGCCACGAGGTGAGATCGATGCTCCTTAATAACGTGTAACGAGCATTTCTTCTGATGTGTCATAGCTTGTTTACATCAGTTTTTGTTCTGAACACTTGATAAAATATAACCGTGTAAGTTGCAGTTGTTCAATAGAAAGTTTTTTGTTTGTTTCTGGAAACACTGAGCTGAAAGAAAACTTGATTTAATTGCAGGGTGAAATCAACCAAGTGGACAGTGAATAGTTAATGTGGAGCCCTGGCTCATTCCTCCAGTTCACAGGCTTAATCCCATTTGTTGTAATGCTGTTGAGACGGTTTGTTTGTTTCTTCTTAACAGTGGATGTAAGGAAAAAAAATCAACTTCCTTTTTGAAGTTAATGGCTAGTAGGAAACACATACATACTTTTCAACATTTGATGAGATTAGCATAACTTTTCCATTCTTGTGTAGCATCGCCCTACTTAGTATGTACAGTGTAAAATGTCCTAAATTCAGTGTGGCGGCCAAGGTTCTGATTGTGACTGACTTGTGTCCTGAATGGGCTGTTTTGCCTTCCCAGCACAATTGTAACTGGCAGGATTTGCGCTACATGTAGGGCAGCGATGTATTAAGCTTACATAATCTAGCTTGATGATTTCTGGAAATGGATGATTCTCAGAGCTAGGACTGACTAGTTGTAGGCGATTGCTACAGTGTAGTGTTGCATCTCAGTATGAAGTCCATCCAAACACTGCAGAGAAAATGGGCCAATTTGATGCATTCGTTCAAACTCTACAGCGGTCTTGTGAGTCATTCTAACCTTTTTTTTGGCTAATGTTTGGTCTGTCTCTGTAGCTTGTTCCTTTCACTCCTATAACTGCTTGCAGTTCCCTTCACCTGGTAGTTGAAAATTTGGACTAACAATTGCCTGCTGTTGCAGTTTAAACTGGTGTAATGATGCCTAATTAAGAGATTAATTGTTGTGACAGCAACTCAATTTTTATAAAACACCAGCTGTGTGTATAATGTGAAGCTTTTAGTCAAATAATTCTTAAGCTGTGTAATATTTTCAGCTATTTTATTACATTTGTCCAGCATGCATGTTTAAATTGCTGAATTGTGGACTAATTTTACTGATGGGTTGTGGTATTATTTGAGATTGACAAAGCACAATGGACCAAATGGTTGCCTCGTGCTGATGGTTTTGAAGCAGCTATCTGTCTAATGGGTCTTTCTCCGTCTGATCGTTCCCGAGGGCTGTGAAAAAAAACTTTGCTTTTTCAAACATTTATCCCATTTCCTTTCTTTGAAAGTTACTATTGAATATGAGCAATGCTGTGCAGGTCAAAAAAAGCATTCTTCTCTGGTTCTTTTTTCTATTTTACTTTGAAACAAATCTTACTAATGACTCTCCTGATAACAAATATATGTTGACTCATAAAAGTCTTTTTTTAAAAATGCATCTTGTAGGAATTATTTTATTTCTCGTCTCTTGTGTCCATTCTGCTCAGCTATGATACTTAACAAAACTCTGCATGTTTTAAAGGGGTGGTGTTTAATGAATCTGTAATCTGTGTAATTTGTTCATCAGGGAGTCCACGTTTCATAGCCTGTATTGCAGTGCATTCACTTTCAGCTCCTTTGTTTGTAAATACTAAGATTTTCTCCTTTTTTTAACATTAAAAAAAATCCAGTAACTGAGCCAAAATAAGAGGAATAATTTGTGAAAGTTAAGAACTGGGTCAGTGAACATCTGAAAGTGGAATTCTCTAACCCTAATGAGCAGTTGAGGTGAATAGCATTGAGGAACTTAAAAGGAAACATAAATATAGAAATGACTATGAAACAGTTTGTGAGAAGATTTGTAGCTTGGGTGCTCGTTGTTGTGGTTCTGTTCGCCGAGCTGGGAATTTGTGTTGCAGACATTTCGTCCCCTGTCTAGGTGACATCCTCAGTGCTTGGGAGCCTCCTGTGAAGCGTTTCTGTGGCATTTCCTCCAGCATTTATAGTGGTTTGTCTCTGCCGCTTCCGGTTGTCAGTTCCCGCTGTCCACTGCAGTGGCCGGTATATTGGGTCCAGGTGCTTATTGATTCACAACTACCTGATGAAGGAGCAGCGCTCCGAAAGCTAGTGCTTCCAATTAAACCTGTTGGACTGTAACATGGTGTTGTGTGATTTTTAACTTTGTACACCCCAGTCCAACACCGGCATCTTCAAATCATGACTACTGTCCAACCCTGGCAACATCCTTGTAAATCTTTTCTGAAGCCTTTCAAGTTTCACAACATCTTTCCGATAGGAAAGAGACCAGAATTGCACGCAATATTCCAACAGTGGCCTAACCAATATCCTGTAGAGCCGCAACATGACTTCCCAACTCCTGTACTCAATACTCTGACTGATAAATGAAAACATACGAAACGCCGCCTTCACTATCCGATCTACCTGCGACTCCACTTTCAAGAAGCTATGAACCTGCACTCCAAGGTCACTTTGTTCAGCAACACTCTCTAGGACTTTACCATCAAGTGTATAAGTCCTGCTAAGATTTGCTTTCCCAAAATGCAGCACCCCTCTTTTATCTGAATTAAACTCCGTCTGCCACTTCTCCGCCCATTGGCCCATCTGGTCACGATCCTGTTGTAATCTGAGATAACCTTCTTCGCTGTCCACTACACCTCCAATTATGGTGTAATCTGCAAACTTACTAACTATACCTCTTATATAAATTATTTGGATGCAAGCATGAATGGCAAAAAGTCGAGGGCCCAGCTCCGATCCTTGTGGCACTCCATTGGTCACAGGCCTCCATTTGAGGTGGAAAAATTTGCATCTTTCTTCCACTTAGTATGACTGTTTCATACAAGCAGCTGTATGTATTAATTAAAGTAATAAACAAAATCAGGTGTTGGGGAGGGGGAAATAAATAACTTTGTTCACCTGAGAATGTATGATTCACTATCCTAGGGTGAATTAAAGCATTAAACTGGTCCAACCAAATAATTACACCCATTTTCCATTTGAGATGGGTTTTTGCCATTACAACACAGCTTAAGTTTGCTAAAATCAGCTAACATACAGAAAATGACAGAACATCATGGACTGTGATTCAATCATGCTTATTGTTACATTTGCACACTTAGTTACACAAACTTTTGCGTAGGTACAGTGTGAAGCAATGAATGTTGATAAGAGTACATACTTCCTTGGAAAACAGATATCGAAATAGAGTAGAGGGCAATCTAGGGATACTGGTACACCACTTCTGAGTTGTGATGCCATCAAATAAAGCTTTTCTTTATACTTGAACAAATCACCTGGGATTTATTTCTGCAGTAGTAGAATTTAAAAAAGCAGGGAAGTTGTTATATCAAACTTGTACAGACTCTTGTTTAGACAAACTTGGAGAACAGTGCAGAGTTTGGGTCTCATAAGGATATAAATGCACTGGGAAAGGTGTAAATTAAGATTTTACAAAATTGTATCAGAACAGAAAAGTTATGATTACTTGAACGGGTGAACAGGGGGTTGGGCTATTCTGTTTTAGATAAAAACAAGGGTGAAAAGTGATACACTGGTAGCCCATTGAGGAGTTTTGATGAGACTAAATGCGGAGAAGCTAGTTCCATTTCCTGCTAAGACCAGAATTGGGCATCGTGAAAATAAGATTGCCCAAATAAAATTAGTAGAGTAGGAGAAATGCTTCACCCAGAAAATGGGTGGTGGTTGAGGTGGATAGTGTAGGTGCATTCCAAGGGAAGCTGGCAAAACATATGACGGACAGCGGAATATGCTCATGGGGTGAGATGAAGCAGTGTAGGAGAAAACTAGTGTCACTATTGAGTGTAACTATTGAAATGGATCCATTGGGTTGAATGTTAATTGCCTTTGTTTTTCCACAGGCCACCACCATGGAGGAGATGATATGGGAGCAGTTTACTGTGACTTTACAAAAAGTAAGTATTTCTCTGGTTCCGCTTTACAAGGTATGTGATCTGATACAGGTCAGGCATGATCAAATTCAATGGTGGCTTAGACTCCATGTGTAGTATGGCCATCTCCCTGTTCCTATGAGTACTCTTTTATTTTTTAAATGTTTACCATGATTGGACCTTTGGTATTATAAATAATTTTAAACAGTATTTAAAACCACTTGTAATTCATTCTGGAACTTAATACATTATAGAATCATTATTGTCATTTCTTTGCTTGCTTCTAGCTGGATGGATTTCTTTTGTGCCGTAGATTTTCTCAGATCTCATTTTCCAGGAAATATTTTTATTCTTGCAAGTTCTGTTTTATGTAAGCATTATCTAAAGGTCTTTCACATAGCCTGTTAATGGCAATGTGGTTAGCTCTTTGTCCCTGCCCACTGTAATGGCCTCAAGTCATTCAGTAGTATTTAAGAAGGCAACTCGCCACCAGCTTTCCAAAGGCAGTTAGGAATCAGCCTAAACACTGGCTCGGCAGATGTGGGTACTGCAGATGCTGGAAATTCGAGTCAAGATTAGAGTGGTGCTGGAAAGGCATGGCAGGTCAGGCAGCATCCAAGGAGCAGGAAAATCGACATTTCTGACAAAAGCCTTTCATCATTACTGATGCTCCTCGAATGCTGCCTGAACTCATAAACACTGGTGCCCGTGTCCTGCCAAATGATTTTTAAAAGTTCTGTTAATGCTACAATCTTGTGTGTCTCCCACGTTTTGAAATCAAATGGGATAAAAGCTCTTATCGGTAAAGTCCTGAATTCTCATTATCTGACCTGCCTATTTTAAACATAAATCTTCAGTCAAGATACAGGTACAGCCTGATATGACCATGGATCGAACTGTAATCAGTTTTCAATTGGAAAAGTTCTTGAACACTCAAATGAATCTGATCGCTGTGTTTTACCCGTTTTTTTTTTAGGAAGACAATCAGCTGTCTTTTGTTCAGTTATCCAATTGCTAAAGTGACTTCCGATCTCTTTCTTTTCTTCTCATTTTGCCTTTCTAACCTTTTAATTATAGGTTTTGAATTTCACACGTCAGTCAATATTTTGCAAAATTTCCTAACTCTTTTTTTTCCTCTGCTTCCCAATTCTTAGGACTCTAAGAGGGGATTTGGTATAGCAGTGTCTGGAGGAAGAGATAACCCCAATTTTGAGAATGGTGAAACCTCCATTATTATCTCTGATGTTTTGGAAGGAGGCCCGGCAGATGGGCTACTGCAGTAAGTAAACCTTGCGGAGGTCTGTTTTGTGAGTGGCAATAATCTGCAACGTCAGTGATTTTAGCAGAGAGCTCCACGTAACATTTTAGTGTGAGACTTATAAAGGATATTGACTTGGTGTATAGTACTCTAAGCCCTTTGATCTTGGAATGAGAAAGTTGAGGATTCAAGTCTCACTCATGGACTTGAGTGCAAAATTAGTATGAGTGCTGTACTGTTGGAGATGTTGATTTTCAGAAAAGATACTAAATTGAAGCTTGGTCTACCATCTCAAGTGTGCATAAAACAATTTTACAGGAGAAATCTCCAGTGTCTTGATCAAGATATATACTTCAAACAACACTTAACAATGATCTGTCTTCTTTCTTCCTGTCTTTGAGCCTACAAGTAACTTCAGTCTGCACCAACAGCTCACCATAGTCTACAATCTTGTGATAAGGATTTACTTTTGTAGCTTGTCCATCTTTTGCAAGATTAATGCCAGTAGCTAAAACTGTGGGGAAAAAAAAACTTTCTTATTGCTATATAATTAAATCTCTAATATGAAGTGTAAGCCCCACAATGTTCGGGCGTTGGTTTAGCTCTGTTGGCTGGATTGTTGGTTTGCAGAGCAACTGTGGGAGGAAGCCCCCACGCAGATAAGGGGAGAATGTACAAACTCCACGCAGACAGTTGCCTGAGGCGGGAATTGAGCCTGGGTCTATGGGTCCACCAGTTTCATTCATGATTCCAAAATGTTTTATTTACAGGAACAATTTTCAGTTTAAGATTTGAACTCTGTAACAAAAAGGGGTAATGGGACAAGTGATATCCTTGTTACACTAGTTCTAGACCATGAGCATCTCTAACAAGAGAATCCAATCATTGTCTTTTGATACTCAATTTGAGTTGATTTATTATCCTCATATGCACTGGGATACAATGAAAAGTATTGTTGAATGTATTAACCAGACAAATCATACCTTTTATAGAAGTGCATCAAGTTAATAGAACAGAATGCAGAATATAGTGTTATGGCTGCAGAGAAAGATCTAATGAGGTCCTTTCATAAGTCTGATAACAGCAGGGAAGATGCTGTTTTGAATCTATTGGTACATGTTTTCAAACTTTTGTATCTTCTGCCTAATCTAAGAGGATTTCCCCCACACTCAGCTTCCAGAACCCAAACACACAAGTCCAACCAAAACACACAAACTGGCTACACTAGTAGAAGTCTGTTTTGTAGTTTTAGCCTCCCAATGAATTGGTGATTATGTAAGTATGTCTGACCTGTACCACTTCTGCTGTATCCTGTCTGCAGAGTTGTGGGACAATACATTATATCCTGTATAGTGAATAGTGACTGTCAGCAATGTAAGATTTGTGACCTTAAAGATATGTGTCCATCACACATCACAATATCATAAGTAATCTAATCTAATATCAAGTTTAGGGGCATGAAAATCGTTTAACCAAAATGTCAGATTCTCAGGCCCATCTTATTTCATTCCTGCATTTTGGCAGAGGTTTGATCTGAGAATGAAAGGTTGTTAAACAATCACTGCAATTGGTCTCTAGCAATTGATGTATAACAGATCCCGCCACATGAGCCTGTATATTGGAGAACTTTGTGAGCTGTGGGTCCAAAATCACCTGTGAGATCTATAACACGTCATATCTCAACTTTGATCGAGGTAATAACCTTGAGTTACAAGAACATTAGAAAACTTAAGTTGTTAACAGTTAGAAAGTGAAGTGTATAGATGAGAGGTTGAGAGAATTAAGATAAATGTGTTTTGCTTTTAATTTTAAACTTGTTATATGATAGTTCTGCCTGTAAGACTCCCTAGAGTTTCTGTGTGAAGTGGGGATCTAAAGCAGATCACACAGGGAATTCTGAATTTGCTCTTGCCAAAGGCATATTGTCATTTTAATTTGTTCAGCATGCTTTAGAAGGCTGCTGTAACTAATGAGAAACCAATGGTGCAACCACTAATAATTGTTATTGACTTGGGAACAGTCGTTAACTAAAATCTAATACATTATAATAAAAAGTAAAATATACTTTTGTTTAATTTTGGAAAGAAGATTTTCATATTGCAGCACAAGTACATAAGGATTTGAGGCCCATTGTCCTTTTTTTTTGCATTTCAAGGGAAATATTATAAATTTGGATTTGATCAACAACCTATTAGTGAACTCTTTCCCATGGGTGATATTTCAGGCTTTCTGCTTATAGTCAGAAGATTTTGTTTGCATAATTTTTTAAAAAAGTATCAGTCATGTTGGCTTTCTTTCACATAGTTTATCACCACCAACACGCACATGCGCCATATGCGCACATATTGTACTCTATGCCTCTCTCTGCGCCGTGTATGTTTATGGGACACGTATAAAGGGCCCAACATGTAATTTATACAAAGAGACATAAGTGTTGTATAAATATTTTTGCTGTAATTAAAATTGGCCAGAGACTTCTCTTCATTACATGCATGAGTAAATTTCAATATTCTATATACCTCAACCTCTGGATGAGTGCTTCAAATCCTCATAATCATTTTAAATACAGCTAATGAAGATGCTCCAACTTGTAATCATGTCTGATGCTTACTCCATTAAACTCTAGCTAATATTCAATGATCTTGCTCAAATAAGAAGTTGTTCTTTTTTTGAAAAGGTGTCCTTGCTGATTTTTGCAAATAATCTGCTTCAATGATGGCTCCTTAGTTCCTTATGATTGCTTTCTATGCTATTTCTTTAGTTTCTTTTATCTATTCCCTGGCTCTGGAGTTGAATTTTTTTTTTAATCTTGCTTGCACCCTGTCTCTTGCCCCATCAATTCCCATCCTGGGACACGCCATGAACCCCAAAACAAAAACAGCAGTGTGGGTAGTATGTATGTAATATGGATTGCAGTGATAGGGGAAGGGAGATCACCACAAATAGGGGGTGCACAGTAAATGGCTGACCTTGGCGAACTTACTCCCATTCTTTGAAACAATTTTAAAAGTAATGATGAACGGTTGAGACTTTGGGCAAAAATCAAATCCAAAATTTGGTCTTTTTACAAATGGTGAAGCACTTTGCTCCACTGTTTCTCCATCCCCACTCCCACCAGAGTAAAGTTTACAGTAACTGATTTAATTTGATGAAGCTTTATGTTGACCTTTGGATTGACATGAGACTGATGCAGTGGCTGATGTTTGAGTGAAAGTAATCCAGTCGTGATTTGGGTATTTAACATGAAACACTTTAGTAGTCAGTGATCTCTTTTGGGAGTTTCTATCCCAATATTTGTTTCCTGATGTTCTGTGTCCTTCACATAGGTTGTATAAAAGTAGTTGTCGGTGATAACATGAGATATTTTGAAGCTTCAGGTCAACTATATTTAACAGACTGTGTCATTTCTATGGCACCTTCCGTGACCTCACTATATCCCAAAGTAGTTTACACGTAGTGTTGTGTAGCCATGGAGGAATTTGTTCACAGCCAGCTTCCACAGACAGCAATGTGACAGTAAGCTTTTCTCGATGTTGGTTGAAAGATAAACCTTGGCCAGAGCAGCAGATATATTTCCTCTGCTCTAAAAGTATTGCCATGAGATCTTGTATGCTGAAAAGTGTGTTGCTGGAAAAGCGCAGCAGATCAAGCATCATCAAAGGAGCAGGAGAATCGATGTTTCGGGCATAAGCCCTTCTTCAGGAGCTCCTGCTCCTTCGATGCTGCCTGACCTGCTGCGCTTTTCCAGCAACACATTTTTCAGCTCTGATCTCCAGCATCTGCCGTCTTCACTTTCTCCTATGAGATTTTGTATGCCCATTTGAGATGGCAAATAGGGACTCCGTCTAGCTTTTGATCCAAAAAGTGGTATCTCTGACAGTGCAGCATTCCCTCTACTGTGCTGGATGTCAGGCTATTGTACAAAATACAGAGGCATGGGATTGAGGGTGATTTAGTGATTTGGATCAGAAATTGGCTTGCTGAAAGAAGACAGCGTTTTAGATTAGATTAGATTAGATTACTTACAGTGTGGAAACAGGCCATTCAGCCCAACAAGTCCACACCGACCCGCCGAAGCGCAACCCACCCATACCCCTACATATACCCCTTACCTAACACTATGGGCAATTTAGCATGGCCAATTCACCTGAATCGCACATCTTTGGAATGTGGGAGGAAACCGGAGCGTTGTGGTTGATGGGAAATATTCACCCTGGAGTTCAGTGACTAGTGGTGTACCGCAAGGATCTGTTTTGGGTCCACTGTTTGTCATTTTTATAAATGACCTAGATGAGGACATAGAAGGATGGGTTATTAAATTTGCGGATGATACTAAGGTTGGTAGAGTTGTGGATAGTGATGAAGGACATTGTAGGTTACAGAGGGACATAAATAAGCTGCAGAGCTGAGAGCTGGCAAATAGAGTTTAATGTGGAAAAGTGTGAGGTGATTCAATTTGGAAGGAGTAACAGGAATAATGAGTACTGGGCTAATGGTAAGATTCTTGGTAGTGTAGATGAGCAGAGAGATCTGTGTGTCCACGTATGTAGATTTTTGAAAGTTGCCACCCAGGTTGATAGGGTCATTAAAAACTAACACACTGTATGCTTTTTTTATTGGTAGAGGGTGCAACCATGCTTGGGGTATTGTGTACAGTTCTGGTCACTGCATTATAGGAAGGATGTGGAAGCTTTGGAAAGGGTTCAGAGGATATTTACTAGGATGTTGCCTGGTATGGAGGGAAGGTTTTACAAGGAAAGGCTGTGAGGGAATTGAGGCTGTTTTTGTTGGAGAGAAGGAAGTGGAGAAATGACACAGTTGACACCTAAAATAATCGGAAGGTTAGATTGGACAGTGAGAGCCTTTTTCCTCTGGCAATGGCTAGCATGAGGGGATATTGCTTTAAATTGAGGGGTGTTAGATATAGGACAGATGTCAGAAGTAGGTTCTTTACTCCGAGTAGTAAGGGGAAAGTGAGGACTGCAGATGCTGGACATCAGAGCTGAAAATGTGTTGCTAGAAAAACGCAGCAGGTCAGGCAGCATCCAAGGAACAGGAGAATCGACGTTTCGGGCATGAGCCAAATAAGGGCTCATGCCCGAGTTGTCGATTCTCATGCTCCTTGGATGCTGCCTGACCTCCTGCACATTTTCAGCTCAGGGTAGTAAGGGCATGGAAAGCCCTGCCTGCAACAGTATTAGACTCGGCAACTTTTAAGGGCATTTAAATGGTCAATGGATAGGCATATGGATGAGAATGGAATAGTGTAGGTTAGATAGGCTTCAGATTTGATTTCACAGATTGGTGCAACATCGAGGACCGAAAGGCCTGTATTGCAGTGTAATGTTCTGCATACCTTTGTAGTGGGACCTGAACATTTTGACTGGGGTGAAAATGATGCCAGTATGATTCCAGATTCAAATAAGAGGTAATTGGAATTGTGTAACTTCGAAAGCATCTGGTATTTCAAATGAAGAGAATTGTTTATTGCATTTCATGAGTAGTGTTTAAAATGAATGTGTTTATATTTCCAAATTTTCTACTAGAATGTTGGAATAGTTATTTCTGAATGTGTATCAAATTGTATTTACTAGAAATGCAAGTTCTATAATTGTGAATGTTTTCTCTCTCTCAATAGAGAAAATGACCGTGTCATAAATGTTAATGGATTTCCGATGGAAAATGTGCCTCACTCTGTTGCAGTACAACAGTTGAGAAAATGTGGGAAGGTAGCTCAAATTGTAAGTGATACTGACTCTCTTTTTTTATTTTAAAATCTCCCAGCCCAGTATTTTTTATGTTCACCACTGAAAAGCAGCCAAGCAGTGAATGGTCAAACTAACTGGGATTAGTCCCATTACAACCAGAAAGTGTTTTTGTTATATGCACAAGATGTTGTAACCTAGAACATGGGTAAAAGCAGATTCAATAGTAACTTGCAAACAGGAATATGATAAAGGGGCAAAATTATATGAAAAAAAGAGGCAGAAGTTGCAAAACCAACTAAATGGATGCTGTCTTTCTGGACATATTAGCATCTAAACTGTATAGGCTGGATGAGCACAGGCAGCCAAACATAAATTGATTTAAAGTAATCATGCTACAAAATGGCAGCAGTGTACACCCTCTATGCAAATCATTGCAATAGCTCTCCAAGGCTCTTTTTAAACAGCACCTATTAGAAAAATAGAAGGACAAAAGGCCAGCAGTTACGTAGAAACACCATGGCCTCAAGTTTCCGATCCTTGCTATCCTGACTTGGAAATATATTGTTGTTCCTTCACTGTCACTGGATCAAAATCCTAGAACTTCCTCTCTTATCCCACCAAATGGGCTGCAGCGGTTCAAGAAGACAGGCTTGTTGCTACATTCAAGGGGAGAGCACCTGCATCCCATAAATACACTGTCCAATGAATTCCACCTGTCTTTTTGCCAGAGTTCTGCACTATTTTCCTTCAAATATTCCCTCCTTGTTTTTGAAAACTTACTATCCATTCTGCGTCCACTATCTTCTATCCTAACTCACTTTCTTTCCCCCCCCTTTAACAATTTTTTTCCTCATGTTTCCTTTTACCCAATTGCCTACCTTGCAGGGAATATAGTTTCTCTTTATTTACTGTACACGAATACCTCCATGTTGTTGACATCTCTATTAAATCTCCACTTGTTTTGCTCGAAGTAGAAATTTTCCAGTGTCTCTGACAATATTAACAGGGCCATGGAAACTAGCCAACAATAAGTGATGCTCTCCCTGAGTATCCATGCTAATATTGACAGACATTGATATCCTTGTAGCAATGTAAAATGCTATTGTCCAAGATCTCTAAGCAGCACTGGCTTTTGTAACACTTACAGTAACTTGTATATGCTTCATGGCATTTCAGCCAACATTCAAATGTCAATGGTTGGTTTAAGTGTATAGTTCTAAGTACAATCTCTTCACTAACTGTGTGACAAGGCTTGGATAAAAATAGGGATTTGAAAAATCAATTTTCCAGTGACTATAATGCAATTATCAGAATCCATTCATCATACAGATTAAATTTCCAGTAGGTTTAAATTGAATAATGCCTACCCTGAATAACTGTGGAAGAAACATTTTTTTTCCATTTCCTCTGGGTTTCAGCTTGTGCTTTAGTCTTTTATATCATTGATTTTTGCTCCCTCTCTCCCAATTTTATTTAAACTTTTATCTACCTCCTCACCTTGTACTTTTGCTGTTCCCAAGAACAATCAACAGAATTATCACTGAATGCTAAAAATCTGGTGCTTTGCTATAAGACTGGGTTTTAAATTAGTGTCAAGCATACTTCCATTTGATCAATCTGTAGATATTTATGAAACTAATTTTGTAAAGTGCCTTATGAAAAGCTTAATTGGAGAGTTTGCATTCTTTTTGTACCCTCCCATCATATAACTGAGAATCAGTGAATGAAACAGCACAGAAGGATGTCTTTTGGCCCATTATTTCCTTTTCTCAAGCATTCATCTATTCATCTTTGAGAGTATTATATAGTTGAATGAAGCGATGAAAAATAATTGTGCAAACCTAAATGCTTTGATGCTTATTTAATTTATTGTTTGTTTAATCAGTTCAGACCAATTTCAGAAATGTAACCTAAATAGGTTAGTTCTTTTGCAACAGTATACTGTTCAAAATGTATGCAATTTTGGAATATTCCTGTGACAGAAGAATTGGCTTGCTGAAATGTTTAAGGTTTCTAGCCAGTATTTTACACTGGCAATCTCTAACCTCTCCTCGATGTGATCCAATGCTAGCTCAATATCCTAACAATCAGCATAAGAGTAAAAGGAATAAATATTGCCATTTTATGTTGCATCATTGAACAATTTAAAATCTCCCCAAGCAGGTGTTTAGCATATAGCTGACACTGAACCAAGTAAGGTCATATTTGGACAGATGATCAGAAGTAGGTAGGGAATTGCATCAACGTCATGAGTATGTTCTCATAGCCTTAGCAAGGACTGGACACCATACATGTGAAAACTGTGTATTGTGTAAGTAGTTAATAAATAGTCATCCGAAGGATGGTAGAGCCATGTTTCGTAGAACCTTGTTCACGAGAGTTCCAGTTGCACATGATGTGACATCAGTATAATCTTTATTATTATTATTATTATTATTATTATATTTTATTATTATTAATTTATTTTATTTTTTATCATTATTGTTATTATAATAATAATAATATTAATAATATCAACTATTACTCCCACATACTAGAGCTGCTAATGGTGGAATAATGGAAAATGGGATGCTGAAGAGGACAGAGACACCTGTTCCTGACATAATGACTTGAAATAGCCACTTTCTCCTTTACCACCTCAGAGTTAATTAAATTGTACCAAATTCTCCCATTCACTTCACTTTCCCTTTTTCTTCCTTGCCTATTTCAAAACTGTTTTGCAGGCCACTTTGATTTTTCTTTGCAAACAGTAAAGAACTAGTTTTATTTTTAAACATTCAGTCAAAACCCAAAATATATTGGCTGGCAAATCACTTAATCTGTTGCATGTCTCTCTCTTTTTGCTAAGATTGCTGTGATTTTTGCCTGGTATTTTGCAGTGTGGGTTCAGAGGAGATATTTCAGCTCTTGAATTATTCGACCAATGTGACTGGTCTGACTCTTGATTCAATTGACCTACCTCAGTTCTATAACACTTGGTGACTTAGTCTAATGTGTACATACACATTTTTCTCTGGATTGGTTTCCGGTTGGTCCTATTACATGTTC
This sequence comes from Hemiscyllium ocellatum, assembly GCF_020745735.1. Lineage (NCBI taxonomy): Eukaryota > Metazoa > Chordata > Chondrichthyes > Orectolobiformes > Hemiscylliidae > Hemiscyllium > Hemiscyllium ocellatum. The sequence continues at coordinate 122,647,010 of NC_083402.1, read as the reverse complement.
CGGGCAGAAGTGGGTACTGCAGATGCTGGAGATTAGAGTGGTGAAGGAAAAGCACAGCAGGTCAGGCAGCATCTGAGGAGCAGGAAAATCGACATTTTGGGCAAAAACCCTTCATCAGGAATGTGGCTGGGAGCCTTAGGGGGTGGAGAGATAAATGGGAGGGGGATGGGGCTACAGAGAAGGTAGCTGAGAGTGCAATAGTTGGATGGAGGTTAGGGTGAAGGTGATAGGTCAGAGAGGAGGGTGGAGCGGATAGGTGGGAAGGGAGATTGACAGGTGAGACAGGTCATGAGGATGGTGATGAAGTGGGGGTAAGGTTGGGGGAGGAGAAATGAGGAAACTGTTGAAATCCACTTTGCCATGAGGTTGAAGTGTCCCGAGGTGGAAGATGAGGCATTTTTCCTCCAGGCGTCAGATGGTGAGGGAGTGGTGATGGAGGAAGCCCAGAACCTGCATGTCCTCGGCAAAGTGGGAGGGGGAGTTGAAATGTTTGGCGACAGGGAGGTGAGGACCACTTTTTAAAAACACATACAGTTAGCTATGACTCAACTGAGGACTACTAAAAAAAAATCTCTGGGACACCTGCACCAATCAATTCCACCGTCCCTTCTCTAATCTTGACTATTACACGTCCCCTCTGGGCCTGTTCTGGATGTGTATAAAGTAAACTATTTCATGCCTGTTCTCCTTATTGATGAACCTTTGTGGCATGTACTTGTTTCTTCAATCTCTAGCACATCCTACATCTCCATCCCTCTAACCTGGCTGATGCCGTGTAACGAGTCTTTGGGAAAGTGAATTTGCACAGCTTTCATTTTTGAAATGGTGCTTCCCTGCATGACAGACTCAGTGTTTAAACAAATGTTTTATTACTTGCTAGCAATTTATCTTTTGCTTTCCCTACCTCCTTTAAAAATTTTTATGTTTCGAGCATTTTTTGGCATTTGATATTAGGATTGAATTGTATAATTCTTGGTTTGGGTTGATGCTGAGAAAATATTTCCTACAACATGACCTACACCGTCACCATCTCCAAATTAATAGACTGATTTTTCTGAACAGAAAAGAGGAAAAGTTTATTTTTCAGTCAAGTTTGTGCATCATTGGAATTCACTCCTCCAGTGAGCTGGTATTGACGATATTTGAGGCTGAACTTAACACATTGGGGAATTGAGGGATAGGGTCATGGTCCAACAAGCCAAAAATAAGGCAGAAGATGACTTTTACTAAAAAAGTCATAACAATCCATTCCATCACTTATTTCTAATACTGATCAGATTTCCAGAGTGCGTTATTCAGTCTCGATGGTTGGTTAATTCAAATTAAACTTGCCAATTGTCAAACTTTCTTCAACAGGTCGTGAAACGGGGTCGGAAAGTTCCAGCTCGGCCGCCACTGACTGAACCCGAAAGTAACTTCTTTGAGATAGCAGATGACTATGACCGTAGAAGTGAGCACAGCATTCAGAGTGAGAGGAGTGATGGGGGGCCCAGAGGCCGCAGCTACAGCCGAGATTGGAGTCCCGACAGAGGCTACAGCCGGGACACAGAGCGTGGCAGGAGCTACGACAGAGCCCACAGCAGAGATCGTAGCTACAGCAGGGATCACAGCCGGGGGAGAATAATCGACGATGACCGTGGCTACGAGCATGCTGACCGAGGTCAGGGACGGGTGTACGACGATGATCGAGGTTACGAGCATGCTGACCGAGGCCGGGGACGGGTGTATGATGATGACCGTGGCTACGAGCACGGTGATAGAGGCCGAGGGCGGGTGTACGACGATCGAGGTTATGAGAAAAGTTACGAGCATGGCGACCGTGACCGTGGGCGGGGCCGGACATACGACGATGATCGAGGTTACGATCGATCCTACGACCATTACCGAGAGCCAGCAAGAGCTCCAAGCCGGGATCGACTTAAATCCAGGAGCCCATCACCTGAATCCTCCTCCTATTCTTACGGGTTACCCAAGCCATACAAAGTCATGCTTGTAAAGAGCAAACCCAATGAAGGTGAGGAGAAGTGTGCTTTTATTTTGTCTGCATTCTCTACATCTCGTGGTCTCTCAATGATTAATTCAGCAAAATATTTGGAGAGTAATTTTGAAGCAATAATAGTTCTCCTGGGTAATTGAAAGGTTGTCCCCTAAAATTGGCATTAATTTGCAGCCGATCAGTAACATAGAATTTAAAAATCTTGAAATTGAGAGTAACTTGGAGATTTGCAAGGTTAGCTAAAGATGTTTAAACTGCACCTTTCAAACCCACAACCATTTTCCATTTAGAAGGACAAGTACAGCAAATGCATGGGAATACCACTACCTGCTAGTTTCCCTCCAAGCCACTCACCATCCTGACTTGGAAATTATATTGCTGTTCACTGGGTCAATGTCTTGGAACTCCCTGCTTTAATGGTATTGCAGATATACCTTACAGCACATGTCTGTAATAGTTCAAAAGGCACCTCATTGCCTTGAGGATAATTAGTGATAGACAATAAATACTGGCCAAGCCAGCGACGTCCATGAGTGATTTTTTTTTTTAAAAATTGCTTGAGGTTTTCTTGTGCAAGACATTATTGAGAGTTTTTAACCACCATTCAGGGAATTCCAGGGTTTTGTCCCAGTACCCATAAAGGAATGGCAATACCATTCCAAGTCAGGATTTGTGTGTGACTTGGAGGGGAATCTTGAAGACAGGCATGTTCCCATTCATCAGCTTCCCTTCACTTTCTTGGTGGCGGAGGTCACCAGTTTAGAAGTTGCTGTCAAATTAGTTGCTGAGCATCCTGAAGTTGCCCTCTGCTAATACTCTTATTCTTGGAGGGAGTGAATGTTGGATGGGGGTGCCAGTCAAACAGGCTGTTTTGTCCTGGTTAGTGTCAAGTTCCTCATGTTGTTGGAGCTAGTGGGGTGTATTGATCAGACTCCTGACCTGCATGTTGTAGGTGGGAGATAGGAGGTGAGTTACTTACCACAGGCATCCTAGCTTCTGACCAGCTCTTGTAGCCACTATATTTATATGGCCAGTCCAGGTCAGTGTCTTGTCAATGGCAAACAGTGGTAAATCAGATTAGAGTTAAAAGTTGGTGAACAGCTAATTACTGAGCTTATGCCATTTGCTAAGCTAAGTGATTCCACAAGCAACCGATCAGATCTAAGCTTATCTGTCCTGCTACGTCAAGTTATGAATAGCTACTTAAGTGTTGGAATCCCATTTAGCAGATTAATCGATGGTTGGAAGTATATTCGTTTTGGGGAGGTAATTGACTGACTGTTGGAATTGTCCTGCTTTTTATGGAACAAACATGTCTGGGCAATTCTTCATATTACCCTGTAGATGCCAATATTGTAGCTGTACGTGAACAGCTTGGTGAGGGGAACACATTTTTTTAGTTCTGGAGCACAAATCTTCGGTACTATTGCCAGAATCTCTTCAGGTCCTGTAGCCTTTGTGCTATCCAATGCCTTCAGCCCTTTCTTAATATTATGGGAATTAAATTGGCTAAAGACTGGAATGTGAGATGCTGCGAACCTCAAGAGGAGCCTGAGATCAATTGGGACCATTGATTACAAATGCTTGAGCCTTATCTTTTGCACTAATGTGCTGGGCTCCCCATCATTGAGGATGGGAAGTGCATATAGTGCTGTCCCATCCTGATTGTCCACTGCAATTCATGACAGGAAGTAGTAGGACCTACAGAGCTCTGATCTGAACCATTGGCTGTGGAATGATTTAACTTTTGCAAGTAGTTTCTGTGTTGTGTGGCTTCGTGAGATTGAACCTCATCTTTTGGTGTGCTCTCCTGAGCTCTTTTTGAACCAAGATTGATTAATCAGTGGAAAGTCTCAGCAAGTTGAGAAGCATATGTGGAATTAACATTTCAATTGAAGTTAAAATGTCAAGTTCAATGTAACTGTTTAGAAGAAACTTCACAGATGTTGTCCAATCTGGTGGGTTTTCCCAGCACTTTGTCTTAATCCTTTGGCTTAATAGAATGGAAGATATGCAGGCCACACAGTTACTGATTGTGGTTGAACATAATTCTGCTGATGGTCCACAACACTTCATGGATGCACAGGTTTGAGTGGCTATGTCTGTTCCAAAGTCTGTACCATTTATCACAACATAATAGGAGTGGCCAATTCTTGTCTAGTGTTCTCATTGAAGATATTTCCTAGCAGTATTGTCATAGACAGATGCATTTGCGACAGGAGGTTTTTCTTGAACAAGTTCAAGTATGTCATGTCACCTTGTTGGTCCCTCACCTCCACTTTCTGTAGGTCTAGTCTACCAGCTACATCCTTTAGGGCTCGACCAACTCGGTCAGTAGTGGTGTTACTAAGCAGTCACTCATGGTGACTGGCATTAAAGTTTCCCAACCTGAGGCCATTCTGTCCTTGCTGTCCTCTGTCCACTCTAAGTGGTATTTAACATGGTGTACTGATCCATTATAGAGTTGTAAAGCCTGGAAACACACCCAACTTGTCTAAGCTGACTAATGTAGTTCCTTTTGCTAGCATTTGGCCCATATCTTTCTCAAACCCTTCTTGTTCATATACCCATCTTGATGCCTTTTTAACTTTTACAATTGTACCAGCCTTCAGCACGTCCTCTGGCAGTTCGTTCCAGACACGCTCCAACCTCTGCGTGAAAATTTGCTTCTCAAATCCCTTTTTAAGATCTTCCCCTCTCACCTTAAATCTATGCCCTCTAGCTTTGGACTCCCCTCTTAGTGGGGAATAGAGACCATCGCGATTTGCCTTATCCATGCCCCTCATGATTTTATAAACTTCCATCAGGTTACCCCTCAGCTTCTGATGCTCCACAGGGGTCTTATTAAAAAAAAGCCCTAGCCTATTCAGTCACCCCCCAATAGCTCAAACCTTCCAGCCCAGGCAACACCCTGGCAAATCTCAGCTGAGAAATCGTAGCAGCAGGCAGTTTCCTTGTCCGTTTTTACCTGAGACTTCATGGGGATCGTGTGTGTACACGCCATTGTGCTGTTACCTTTGCTGGGTCTGCTTTACTGATGTGCCAGGATGTAGCTGGCGGTGGTGTCTGAGACATGGTCATACTCATCAAATCCCACCATGTAGACAATGAGTTACTAACACTGCTGACTCACAGCACCAGGGAATTGGATTTAGTTCCACCCTTGGCCAGCTGTTTGTTTGGAGTTTACACATCGTCCCTGTGTCTGCGTGTGGTTCTGTCGGGTGCTTGGGTTTCCTCCAACAGTCCAAAGATGTGCATTGTCCCAGTTTTTGGCATCAGCCCCCAAGAAATGACTTTGAGAGCTAAAACAGTGATGTGTCTTGTTTTTAGTCGTCTTAAATTCCATAGCCAGGCCACTTGAGAGGGTGGTGTTGAGGATTGTGTTGGCCAGGTTAGGTAAGGACTAACAGGTCTATTTCTGAAAAGATATTGGCAAACTGAACAGGAATTTTTGATCTGAAATGGATACCATTAAACCGGTTTTTAGTTTGAGATTTTATTAATTGAATTTAATTTTCAGCTGAAGGTGGGATTTGTACCAGTATCCTCAAACTATTAAACATTACTACTATACCACGGCCACCCCTAAATATATCTGATAATGTACAAGTTTTCTTGTGACAGGCCACAAGGAGATGCCTAACAATTTAAATAGGGCTGTGTTATGTTCAGTCTCTAACCTAACACTTGCATAGTATTTGTGTTTAATTCCTTCATGGGAGGCACATGTAACTAGCAATCCCTATTTGCCCTTGGAAGGTGGTGAGCTTTCTTCGTGAGCCATGAGAGTGTAGCAGTTATTAGTGCAATTAAATTTTTTCACAGGGAGTCAAAGTACATTCAGGCTAGACGGAGTCAAGATGGTTGATTTTCTTTCCTGTGAGGACATTAGTAAACCTGTTTGGGTTCTACAACAATTCAATAGCTTTGTTTGCTGTTAATAATAACATGGCTTTTATTGATAAAGGATGGTAGCCTGTGACTTTGGCTCATTAAGCCAAAACTCTGGCAAAGTGTAATATAATGCCACTTTACTCCATTTTACCTTTGAGTGCAATCCAGTCATGTTTATATTGGACAATTTGGAAAGGTTTTGCATGTATAATGGCAGTAGGGGACCAAAATCTGGGCAGTTGTGTTATCTTCACACTCCCTTAATCATTTTATTACACTGATTTAAAAATCTGGAGGCTTTTTGACAGATATAAATCCTGCAAAGTCTTGACTTTCTGCTTTTATCTCCCACTTTGAAAGCTTTAGTATTGGGGGTTGGTTTAGCTCAGTTGGTTGGATGGAGCTTACACCTTGAAATGCTTCACAAATTAATAGTGAGAAAACCGTTTCCACTGACAGGGAATCTATAACAAAAGAGGCATTCAAAGGCACAAGAGCCAAAAGGAGAGCTGAGGTTGTATATTATGATTTTAAGTGCATTGTCCAAAAGGGTGGCAAAGCATTCAGGAGATCCTCTGAAAAGAGTGCTGGATAGATTATTGAAGAGGAAGGACAGTAGTTGCATGGGGAGTGAGCATGATTTCAATGTGCCAATGCTGCCTCCTGTGCTGTATGATTCTGATTTGGACTGAACACCAGACTCCTTCAAATAGTATCGATGTTTGATCATTTTAAGGTGACGTACCTGATTTGTACAGTGGAGAAGGAAGGAGTGAATGTGTTCCTGTCATTGCAGCCAATTTTTGAATCTATTCATGTTTTTTTTTGCTATTTTCCCCCTGAGAGAGAGAGCTGGGAACTGGCAGCCTCCATTCCTGTGACACCTCCATCCATGTTTCAATGGATTGTTCAACAGTGCAAGGCAAAAGTGGCTCAGCTGATCCACTAGTAGCTTGTCTATGGCTAAAAGTAGGGAGTCCAAATTCTGACTTCAGCGGTTATACACTGAAGACGGGGAGAGAGAGGGAAGACAAATTAGTATAAATTTAACCTCTCTTCCCAACTGAGGTTTGCTTAATCTATCCTTTTTTGTGCAGATTTTCAAATTGTTATCATTTGTAAGTTCCTATTTAATCATTAATGTCTATTATTTAGGCTTAGTTCTTTAAATTGTTTTAACCAACAGTATTTATAATGGGGAGAAGTAAGTTTTAGTCACTTGGTAGTACAGAATTTAAATATAGCTGAAAAAGATTTTTTTTTGTCTTACACTGAAGACACTTTGCAAGAAATACCAAAATTAAAGGGTAAACAATATTTATACCTTTTTTGAAAGGAAATGCTGATTGGTTTGGAAGTGGACACTGTAGGTGTTGCCACGTTGAATGTAACAATCATGGCTGACAGTTAATTGCCAGGCTTTGGTTAAATGGAACATCAATTCGGAGTCAAGGCATTGCCTTGAGAAATGAACCAGAGAACAACAATCACAGTTTTCATTTTTCAGTCATACAGACAACTTGTGCGGGTTCTTTCTGCAAAAAAAAAGGGGCCCTGGTATTTGAATACTTCACATTCAGTATACATGTGCCACACTGCAAGGCTGGCAATCCAAAATTGGTCGTCAACATACCTCTTTACATACTGTGGACAATATTTGTTAAATAACTTCAATCATCCAAATCATTCCTAATGTTGAACCATTTTTTGTTTTTAAAAGCACAGACATTTGGGTTTAATTAGCACCTTGCTTGTTGCAAACAGCTAAAGAGGTGCACTTTTTGAATGTGATCCATGTGTCTTGCAGAAGTATGGCCTTCCTATCTAGCTTCTCACTACCTCTGAAATTCATATCACATGCCAGTGACGTGTGATAGGCAGGACTTCTCTGGAAGGTTTGACCAACAAGTAAAGCTAGCTGTTTCACACTGTTTTTATCAATAGCAATTCATGTGGTACTTGCCACTGACAGGATGCTGCCATCAATCCAAAGAGTCGTAAGGGGATATTTGGATAGTTGCAAGAGTCTTGGCCAAAGGGATTATTATGCAGTGTCTTAAAGGCAGAAGGAAAATTTCGGGATGAATTCCAGAGCTTTGAAGCCACAGCTTTTTGTAGCGGAGCAATTTTAAATCTGAGTGAGGGAAGAAAATGCTTTAAGTGTCTTCTCATGTAGAAGGTGAGAGTGGGCTCTTATGTAATCTGGGTGATGATACTTTGTTATTTCAAAATGTTTCATTCTTCAGTTTAAATCATTTTGTGATCTTAGTTGCCTTAATATTGGAAGAAAATAATGCAGTTTTTTATTGACTGAACTTCAGAGGTGAGGGGAGAATGACAGCCCTTGATCAAAGCCGCATTCAACCATATGTGGCATAAGCTACTCTAGCAAAACTGACATCCATGGGAACTGGGGGCAAACTTTCTGGTTGGAGTGAGATCTGGCAAAAAGCAAGGTTGTGGTTGGTGGACATCAGTCATCTCCGGTCCAGGGCATCTCTGCAGGAGACCTTCCGGGTCATGTCCTAGGCCCAACCACCTTCAGTTGCTTCATCAATAACTTTCCCTTCATCAGAAGGTTAGAATTGTGCAGTCTTCTGTGAGCATCCCTCGCGTTCATTCATGACTTCTCCAATACTGAAGCAGTCCATTTTCAAATACAACTGTTTCTGGACGATATCTAGGGTTGGGCTGACAAGTGGCAAGCAACATTTGCACCATGCAAATGCCAGGTAATGGCCATCTGCAATAAGGAAATCTAATAGACAATCAGTGCAGGAGTAGACCATTCTGCCCTTCGAGCCTGCACCACCATTCAATATGATCATGGCTTAATCAGTATCCTGTTCCTGCCTTATCTCCATAACCCTGGATTTCACTATCCTTGAGGGCTCTATCCAACTCTTTCTGAATTGAATCCAGAGACTGGGCCTCCACTGCCCTCTGGGGCAGAGCATTCCACACAGCCACCACTCTCTGGGTGAAGATGTTTCTCCTCAATTCTGTCCTAAATGGTCTACCCCATATTTTTAAGCTGTGTCCTCTGGTTTGGCACTTGCCCATCAGCGGAAACATGTTTCCTGCCTCCAGAGTGTCCAATCCTTTAATAATCTTATATGTCTCAATCAGATCCCCTCTCAGTCTTCTAAACTCAAGGGTATACAAGCCCAGTCGCTCCAGTCTTTCAATGTAAGGTAGTCCTGCCATTCCAGGAATTGACCTCGTGAACCTACGCTGCACTCCCTCATTAGCCAGAATGACTTTCCTCAAATTTGGAGACCAGAACTGCACACACTACTCCAGGTGTGGTCTCACCAGGGCCCTGTACAGCTGCAGAAGAACCTCTTTGCTTCTATACTCAATCCCTCTTGTTATGAAGGCCAGCATGCTATTAGCCTTCTTCACTACCTGCTGTACCTGCATGCCTACCTTCATTGACTGGTGTACAAGAACACCCAGATCTCTTTGTACTGCCCCTTTACCTAAATTGATTCCATTTAGGTAGTAATCTGTCTTCCAGTTCTTGCCACCAAAGTGGATAACCATACATTTATCCACATTAAACTGCATCTACCATGCATCTGACCACTCACCTAACTTGTCCAGGTCACCCTGTAATCTCCTCACATCCTCCTCACATTTCACCCTGTCACTCAGCTGAGTATCATCAGCAAATTTGCTAATGTTATTACTAATACCATCTTCTATATCATGAACATATATTGTTAAAAAGCTGCGGTCCCAGCTTTGATCCCTGCCGTACCCCACTGGTCACTACCTGTCATTCCAAAATCACTACTGTTTCCTGTCAGCCAACCAACTTTCCATCCAAGTTGGTACTTTGACCCCAATACCATGCGCCCTAATTTTGCACACTAACCTCCTATGTGGGACTTTATCAAAAGCTTTCTGAAAGTCCAGGTACACTACATCTACTGGATCTCCCTTGTCTATCTTCCGAGTTACATCCTCAAAAAATTCCAGAAGATTAGTCAAGCATAATTTCCCCTTCATAAATCCATGCTGACTCTGACCTATCCTGTTACTACTATCCAGATGTGTCGTAATTTCATCCTTTATAATAGACTCCAGCATCTTTCCCACCACTGAGGTCAGACCAACTGGTCTGTCACTTCCTGCTTTCTCTCTCCCACCTTTCTTAAAAAGTGGTACAACATTAGCTACCCTCCAATCTGCAGGAACTGATCCCGAATCTATCGAACTCTGGAAAGTAATCACCAACGCATCCATGATTTCTCGAGCCACCTCCTTCAGTACCCTGGGATGTAGACCATCAGGCCCTGGGGACTTATCAAACTTCAGACTGAACAGTCTCTACAACACCAATTCCTGGCAAATATAAATTCCCTTAAGTTCAGGTCCTTCAGCCACTGTTACCTCAGGGAGATTGCTTATGTCTTCCCCAGTGAACACAGATCTGAAGTACCAATTCAATTCTTCTGCCATTTCTTTGTTCCCTGTAATATATTCCCCTGTTTCTGTCTTCAAGGGCCCAATTTTAGTCTTAACCATTTTTTTTGCTCTTTTGACATTCAGTGGTGTTTCAATCAGTGAAACCCCCACTATCAATGTCCTGGGATTTACCATTGACCAGAAACTCAACTGACAAACACTGTATTTATATGGATGGTCATGAGCAGGTCAGAGGCTCGCTACCTGACTCCCCAAAAGCTGTCAAGATTAGAGTGCTGCTGGATGAAGGGTTTTTGCCCGAAACTTCGAGTTTCCTGCTCCTCAGATGGTGCCTGACCTGCTGTGTTTTTCTAGCACCACTCTAATCTTGACTCAAAACGCCAGCATCTGCAGTATCCACTTCTCCCAAAAAGCTGTCCACTATCTACAAAGCCTAAGCCAGGAATGTGATGCGATACTCTCCACTTGCCTGAGTGCAGCTCCAATAACACTCCAATTGATACTATCCAGAACAACACACTGCTTGAATGGCACTACTTCCTCAAACATCCAATCCCTCCACCACTGATACATAGTAACAGCAGTGTGTACTGTCCACAAAACATACTGTAGCAAATCACCAAGGAACTTTAGACAGCACCTTCCCAACCCACAACTACTTCCATCTAGAAGAACAAGGACAATTATCACCACCTACAAGTTCCCCTGCAAGCCACTCACCCTCTTGTCTTGGGAATATATTTGATGTGATACATTGTAATTACGTAGTTATAGAGATGTATAGCATGGAAACAGACCCTTTGGTCCAACCCATCCATGCGTACCAGATATCCCAACCCAATCTGGTCCCACCAGCCAGCACCTGGCCCATATCCCTCCAAACCGTTCCTACTCATATACCCATCCAAATGCCTCCAGCCTCCACCACTTCCTCTAGCAGCTCATTCCATACACGTACCAACCTCTGCGTGAAAAAGTTGCCCATTCTGTCTTTTTTTATATCTTTCCCCTCTCACCCTAAAGCTATGCCCTCTAGTTTTGGACTCCCCGACCCCAGTGAAAAGACTTTGTCTATTTATCCTATTCATTGCTCCTCAATTTTGTAAACCTGTATAAGGTCACCCCTCAGTCTCCGACGCTCCAGGGAAAACAGTCCCAGCCTGTTCAGCCTCTCCCTAGCTCAGATCCTCCAACCCTGTCAACATCCTTGTAAATCTTTTCTGAACCCTTTCAAGTTTCACAACATCTTTCCAATAAGAAAGAGACCAGAATTGCACACAATATTCCAACAGTGGCCTAACACATGTGCCTAAAGTACAATGAAAAGCTTCATTTTGGGAGCAGTACTTGGCACACCTCCTCATTCCTGAAGAAGGGCTTACGCCTGAAACGTCGATTCTCCTGCTCTTTGGATGCTGCCTGACCTGCGCTTTTCCAGCAACACATTTTTCAGGCAGGTCATAGTAAACAATGATTTACTAAGCATAGGGTGCTTAGACTGAGGCATAGACAGGCTATAACCGCACAGGAGGTGCACAAAGTAAGATCAACATGAACACGATTAACATTATTTGAAATTTAGAAAGTCCATTGAGCAGCTGAATGTCTGCAGGGAAGAAGCAGTTCTTGAACTTTGGTATGTGTGTTCAAGTTTCTCCCTGATGGAAGAGAGCATTACTGGGGTGAGAGGGGTCTTTGACAGCCTATTTGTGGTAACGTGAAGTGTAAATGGACTCCATGGACGTGTGGTTGACTTTTCTGATGGTCTGGGCTGTGCATTCAACTTTCTGTAGTTTCCATACCAGGCTGTTAAGCACCCTTTGTCCTTCACTGTCACTGGGTAAAAACCCTGGAATTCCCTCCCTAAGTGCATTGAGAGTCTACCTAGAACATGTGGGCTGCAGCGGTTCAAGAAGGCAGATCCCTACCACCTTTTCCAGGGCAACTAGGGGTGGATGATAAGTGCTGGCCGGATAGTGACCCCCACATCCCATGAGTGAATAACAAAACAATTGAAGGGAAGGTGTCATATCAAAGTGTTAATGTGCAGTTTTATTTTAATAAGCAAAATAGTAGTTTTGAGTATGAAACCTTTGGAGAGATGGAGCAATCTAGAACAAACTGATTGTAGGGAGAGAGCGATTTAGAATGGTTTCTAATAAACTTTCTCTGTAAGTGGATCTCTGTCAGTCTGCTTTATTGGCGGTTAGAACAAAAAGTGCAGTTGGACAACATCACCTCAACGTAACATTCAATTACAATCTATTCTAAAAGATGTTGCCAGACCTGGGTTTGGCCGGCAATTTTTATTTTTGTTTCAGATCTCCAGCATCTGCCGTCTTTGCTTTATTATGTTGCTGTATATTTTAAACCTTTCTCAACTGTATCCAACAGAATATGGCCTTCGATTGGGCAGCCAGATTTTCATTAAAGAGATGACTGGAAGTGGCTTGGCAGCAAAGGATGGAAACTTAGAAGAAGGTGACATTGTTCTCAAGGCAAGTTTAAGTTTGGAAATTCTTTTTTAATTTTGTGGAAAATGGGCTTTGCTTCTGAATTTCATTGAATTTTGCAATGCATACAGGCCATTTGCCCGAGCTGATCCTGGAAAATAAAACCTTGCATGGAACTTTTCCTCCCACTCTCTTCATCTCCAACCAATAGCATTCCTCTCCATTTGTGATCAATGCGAAGTTAGAGAAGACGATGTCAGTTGCCTTCGCTACACCTAGTGGGGAGATTCTCACCACTCCTTGGGTGGCAGTTTTTGTTTTTTCTTGTATGACCTATTGGACTTATCAGTAACTATCTTGTTTAAATATTGCCCCTCCTCCCTTCTCCGCAAAATAAAACACCACATCTTCCACTCGTTTCCCCGTCATAATTCGAAGACTCCCATGAGGTCGCACATTAGGGTTCACTTTCAAAAGAAAACAGAGCCAATTATTCTGCTCTTCCGGAGTGAGGAAAACTGAAAGTATATCATCCTTTTAACATTGAAAAGTAATCTTTAAATTTGTTGCCTTTTTTGGTATTTAGTGATTTTTGTGAGTGTTCTTGGAATTAGTACAATAGGAATTCTCAGTGTTTTCAAGTCCATTCTAACAATTTTCTATTTTAATTCTTGATGTCTGTTTTGCTCACCCCTCACTTGTTCTAGTATTCATGTCTTGTGATACTTAGTAGCATCTAATTATATTCACATTTTCCATTGCACGTGACATTTGATGTTCACAACATTAGCAGAAAAATAAGTTCCTTCTGTCCTGCCAATTCAATGTTAAGGGGGTTACCAATTTAAGAGAGGTGAAGAATCTCTTTCAAGAGTGGTGAATCTGTGGAACTCATCATCTGTTGAGGTTGGGTTCTTGAGTGTATTCAAAATTGAGAGATGTTTTCATCCAAAAGGGAATTGAGGATTATAGGGATAAGGCTGGAAAGGAGTGTTGGATCAGGTCTGATTTCATTGAATGGCGCTGTGGGCATAATGGGCTGAATGGCCTACTTCTGTGTCTTAATATAATTTATTCCTGTTGTTTATTCCCATAATAAATTTCCATATGTAGCAGTAAGAGTCTTATTGGTATGGCTTGCAAAACTGAAGGGTCAGATCATGCTGTACTGGGAAATATCTCAATGTGTCTTGTCAGTTTATTTCAACACACAATGTTTTGCAGTGTAACAGCTGGGAGTGAGAGCTGATAATGTGTGGCAAGAACTTAGAGGACCTTGGTGAATGACTGGGTCATCAGTCACTCCTTAACCAATGAGATTTAAGGATTGAGCTGAAAATCGGGTGGATAGAGAGAAATCGGGAATAAAGAGAGGAAGCAAGATTGGATCGTGAGAGAATAAAAGAACGAAAGGTGGAACCTAATGCCCCCTATGTCCCATGTATGTTAGGCAGGAGTGCAGAGAGGTGGGATTTTAAGTTTGCAACATGAATGCCAAGACAGTTGGTATTCACGTAATGGAGCTCACCCCATTACCACTGGTATTATGATGAACAAATCCATGCAGGGTTGCTCGTAGGGCTTCGGGCAGGTTGTTCATTCATAGGCATTCTGGACAGAATTCTAATTAGAATTACTACAGTGTGGAAACAGGCCCTTCAGCCAAAAGAGCTCACGTGGACCCTCTGAGTAACCCACCGAGACCCATTCCCTATCCTTTATATTTACCTGTGACTAGCACACCTAACGTACACTGCCCTGAACACTATGGGCAACTTAGCATGGCCAATTCACCTAACCTGCACATCTTTGGATTGTGGGAGGAAACTGGAGGAAACTTGCGCAGACACTGGGAGAATGTGCAAACTCCACATACCGTTTCCTGAGGCTGGAATCTAACCTGGTGCTGTGAGGCAGCAATGCTAACCATTGAGCCACCATGTCGCCCCAGGCACGGGTAGCAGGAAGATGGGATAAGGGTCAGCTGCTGACCATAACCCAATGTTTCCTGTTAATACTTCAGCCCTTTCCTACTGCCTTCATTTCTCCCTGTGACCTGGCATCCAGCAATGATAGTGGACCTTGACTAACTGTGTGAGCCAGCAGCAGTCACTGCCTACCCAGTGTCACTGGCATCCAGCAAAGCTGCTGGTGTCTGGCTGGCTGCTGTTGTCGGGTGGACCTTCAATCCTCTGGAATCTTGGTCCCATGGCTGGGTCACTTAAACAATCTGAGAGCCATTTTGTTTGGTGGGGCTTTCCAAAAGGAGGCAGATAGGTCTCCCACTCACTCCAGTCTGCAGTTAAATTATCTTTGCCACAAAACATACTCCTGAAGGAAAAACTTTAGCAAAATTTAAAACGTTTTAATAATTCTCAAGATTTACTGCATGTACTATTGGAATTGAACAATTTAAAATGTTTGCCTTTCTAGTCTGGAGAAATTGATTGATGCTGTGGTAAAAATTATTATGTCATTAATTAGGCATTTATCTAGTAATATTCTACTATGAGTTTAATGGATAATTAATGTGCAATAATTCAATAATTTCTTAACTTGTCTAATGTATGTTATTCCATCAATATCCAACATCTGTATAACAAATCGGGGAATGTTATAGTAGTCAGCTTCATTTTATTTTTGTTTCTTACAGATCAATGGAACAGTGACTGAAAACATGTCCCTGGCAGATGCCCGGAAATTGATTGAAAGATCACGAGGGAAGCTACAGCTTGTTGTCCAAAGAGACAGTAAACAAACATTGATCAGCATCCCGCCCATGGACGATAGTGATTCTGATCCTGAAGGTCAGATTGTTATTTTTATAAATGCCTCATTCACCCGGCACCATCCTGTGCTCACTGACTTATGTGGACTCCTCCTGCTTCAGGAATGCAGCAATGTTTTAAGGTTCTCTTCCTCGTGTTCAGATCCCTTCTTTGTTCTCTTCATGTTTCCTACAATCCCCTGATCTGTCTGATCTTCCAGATCAGAATTTTCTGTGTATTACTAATTTTTCTAATAGTCGGCAGCTCGGAGTTTTGGAGTTCCCTTGGCGTCTCTAGATGCTCCTGTAGTTCTACCTCTTTGGCTGCATGTCCCACTCTTCTCCTGGCTCAGTGCCTTTGTTTTATTTTGTACATTGCTCTTGTAAAGTGGCTTAAACATTTTAATGGTGAAGATACCTTATGTTGCGCTCTGTTAATTGAGCCTTTTCAATTCCGGAGTTGCACCAAATGTTAAAAGTTGTTTTTAAAGTATACACTACTCAAATTTCCCTGATTTTTTTTCAACCCAAGTTTGATAGGAAGCACTGACTGGGTTTCTGGCTATTACAAGTAACTACTGTACAGGGGTATAAATCACTGTCATATAACATTAAGTAAATCTCTAATCTCCTTAAAGCTCCCTCCTTATTCACCTTGTTTATTTGTATATTTTTTCTGGAGTAGAGAAACCAGGAAGTTGGTTCAATTTGGTTTTTGCTTCCAGGTTCCAGTGTTGAAATGATCCACCCTCAGCTAGCCAGACCCCTTCATTGTTCAGATGTATCTTTCTCTGGAAGCTTTCACTTGTTTGTAAGAACTGCTGACTGATTCACTTAGAAAATATCTCTGCCTCTGATTTATCAATTCAAAAGTCAGTGCACAGCAGTTGATACCAGGAAAGGTAACGGGGTTTTCTTCAGATTTGAATTGAGGTTTTCTTTGCAAGGCTGGGAGAATATCTGCATACTACTTTATGTCTGTCTGTCTCACTGTCGCATGCTCTCACACGTGCTCTGTCTGTCTGTCTCTGTCATGCCCACCCTCAATCACACCTCATGCACTAACTACTCACACTCTGTCTCTCTCTGTCACATGCGCTCGTGCTCTGCCTTCAGCTCCAAGCTGCTCAGCCTCCTGCAACACAAGCACAGTTATTGGCAAGATCTCTGCCATTGGTAACGGTCATTCATCCACTGGCCAATCAGCTTCTGGTGATCAATAAGAGTTGCATTAGTACCATATCCTTGGCTGAATCATCTGCAATCTGAATTTCAGTTCCAGCTTACAATGCTTGCCATGGGTATCTGCTTAACTGCTTTCAAACACTAGTTTGTCAAACAACTTTCTCATTTCAGTCCAGTTTTTTTTAGAAAGCACAAAAATGAAAGACTAAATCCATGTATGTATAAATGCAGTATGTTGTAGATCTAAAGAAAAGGACTGTTTGGATGTTTTAAGATAGTGTATTAAAAATTAAACTTGTTCTCCATTTATTGTTTCAGATTTGTATAAAAATGATATTAATATCAAATATTTGTTTTAAGCAGCACTTTTAAAACTCGACCAACCCTCTTCCGCCCGCCCCCCCCCCCCCCCCCACCTCCCAAACAAATACAATTGTAGTTGCATAAACAGGAGTTATTTGGTCCCATGCCCTTCATTTTTGACTGTTCAGCTTTTTAAAAAGCTCTTGTGGAACTTGTTTCTGCTAGCTTGCCATGCACCTTAACGTTCTTTGTGTAGAGAATACACATTCCTACAACCGCTCTCTTCATGTTTCTTCACTATTCAATTTATGTCTTCTAATTGCAAGTTGTTAATTAGTGGAATTAGTTTACTCATTTATGAAAGCCTGTTATAATTTTAGTATCCTCTTGGATACCAAACTGTGTGCTCAAGAAGAAACTCCTCTATACTATAGAAACTCCTCTAGCCCTGGCAGTACCCTCACATACTAAGAATGTTTCTTTTTTACCTTGTACTGGTCACTGGCTCATGTTGTGCAGAGATCAGACCAACAGTGCTGTTCTTGTTTCTAGCTGCCTGTTTTAATTTAGTTAGTTTCTGGCTTGACAAGCAACACACAGGACAGAGATGAGTTAACAGACAGACCCAAAGAAACCTCAAACACCAATGAATGTTGAAGCATCTGTTACAATATCGCAGCGGTTTTGTCTGATTTTGTTTGGTACCACTCCTCTGAAAAACATTGGAATATTTTATGTTAAAACTGTTACTTTTAATGTAAATAACACTGGGTACACCCCTCTGCTAATTTAAACCTGACAGACAGAGGAACTCACCTCTTGCTGTAATCTGTTAAATTTCAACTATCCCAGAGGTCACTAAAGTAAAAATTAACAATTTTATTCTTTAAGTCAAAAACATTAAACAAATATTTACAACTCTTTTCTCTTAAACGTATCTTTTACCTCACACTCTACAATACTGGTCTTTTTTTTAAAAAAAAAAACCCGATTTAAGAGCTACAAAAAAAATTCCAGCTTCAAAACCAGCTAGCTGTCAAATCTTCTCTTTGTATCTTCCTCTGCAGATTTTTCTCTGTTGTCTTTTTTCTTCAGTATTCTGCTTCCTCAGGTCTTTCATATGAACAGGTACCTTTCAGGCAGCTATTTGGCTAGCATCTATACTTGTTGGTTTTCTTGGCAGTTCTCCTAACTGTTCAAAATGTCTGGTTTTATACCCCAACACATCAGATCATTTCATTGCTTTGATATCATCCTAAGTAGTGAAGTTCAAATCCGATTGGATTTTAGTATCTGGGGCACAATTTAAACTGGCTGAACTTGAATTTTTGTTATTTGTTTTGACCAAGTGTTACATTTTTGCCCGTTCAGGACACTGTGCTTTCAGTCAGTCCTTGCTAGCTTCCTCTCTCCCTTTTTAAAGGTACAGTACAACTCTACACCTTCATAACAAATGTGCCAAATGAGTGTAAGTGCTGGTGTGGATTTTAATTATTAGATTAGATTACTTAGTGTGGAAACTGGCCTTTGGACCAGCAAGTCCACACCGACCCTCCAAAGAGCAACCCACCCAGACCCATTCCCCTACATTTACCCCTTCACCGAACACTGCGAGCAATTTAGCATGGCCAATTCACCTAACCTGCAAATCTTTGGACTGTGGGAGGAAACCGAAGCACCCGGAGGAAACCCACGCAGACGCTGGGAGACTGTGCAAACTCCACACAAGACAGTTGCCTGAGGTGGGAATTGAACCCGGGTCTCTGGCGCTGTAATCTTTGGTTTCACTTTTTATTTTTAAAATCTTATTGGCATTCTTCTTTAAAGTATTCTAACTGTGGATAAAGTGCAACTGCATCTTTTTTAAACCATTTGTTTTGCGGTTGTCTATATTTGAAACCTCTTCCCTTTTCAGTTTTTTCGTTCTGAAGATTATGGTTATCACATTCTTCCTCTTGCCATGCCTACTTCCTCACTTCATGCAGATCTGGACCTCCAGATGAAATTCTACTTCTGAACTAAAAATGTACTGATCTGGAAAACAGTCCTAAAGGCATGTCCAGTGTCTTTTCTCCTTTGTCATTTAGTGACCTTTTTAATAATCGATAAATATGGCAGGCAACAACTGACTATTTTTATTGCTCTAGGAATTCCATTCGGTGACTTCTGGGACTTTTTCCAACTCTCAAAAGTATTATACAGCAAATATATTTCCTCCCTCAATTCTTTTTAGACTAATAACAAAAATTCCTTTCCATTATTAGCTAAACAATTGTTTAGCTTCATGCTACAGGAAGTGTCCCAAAAGCTGATTTTTGTTGTTTTGAAATATTTGGTTCCTACTTTGTTGGTTACTGATTTGTGTTCATGGAAATAACATTTCCTCAAATATATTTTTGATTAGCATTGTTTACTATCTTGCTGCCTTGCAAGTGTAGCATTTTTGGTAATGTAGGTAAGAAAGAATTATTTCCAGTCACTTATTGTTTGTCTCATTACTGTGCTTAAAATATAGGCAGTTAGAAGAAGTCTTCATGAAATAACCAGTTTAAATGCTTGCACACCCAATAAGGATAGAAGACGAGAAGCATTTTAATTTTTTTTTGTTTCTGATTTGTGCGACCATTACCTGTTCTAGTCAATAAATCCAGCTGGTGAATTCACTTTAAAGGATGAAATTATTTCCTTATCTGATTGTTGAAATTTCTATTGCCACAAAGAATGTACAACACTGAAAATGGTTCATGCTGGTATTTGTACTTCACGTTAGCTTCCTTCCCACCCCCTTTAATCTCTGTATCAGCACATCCTCCCATTTCTTTCCTCCCTCGTGCTTATCCAGCAAATGCTATTTGCCTCAGCCACCCCTTCCTCAACACACTCTGAATAAAGAGTTTTCTCCTGCTTTCCCTATTGGATTGAATAGTGATGATGACTATTTATTGATGGTCTCTAGTTCTGGTCTCCCTAACAAGTGAAACTGTTGTCTGTTCATTAGTTCTGTTAAACCCTTGATAATTTTTAAAACCTCTGTCAGATCCTCCCACTGTAGAGAAGGGCCCCTACCACCCTCCCCCAGCCTGTTTCGTGTTTCTGCTTATTGACCAGAATGATAGGGTATCAAACTGTCTGACAAAACTGTATTTCAGCTTTCAAATGGGTGAGCTGTGCAGAGTGAGTGCAGTTTAGTTTGACTACTTCACCACCACCTTTTGCTTTTTATTTCATTGTTCTCTGCTACCTCCAAATGGGAATGCATTGGGAGAGTGGAGAAATTATTTACAAGAACACTTCCAGGAATGAGAAACTTTAGTGATGAGGATTGATTGGCAGTATAGTCAACCGTGAAGAAGATTGTCGAAAGTCATAAAGGGATTTTGATCAATTGAGTCGATGAGCTGAGGGGAGTGGCTGATGGAATTTAATTTGGATAAATGCGAGCTATTGCATTTTGCTACAACAAACCAGGGCAGGACTTTTACAATTAATGGTTGGGCCCTGAGTAGTAGTGTTGTCAACTAGAGACCGCTAGGAATTTAGGTACACAGTTCTTTAAAAGTTGCGCTGCAGGTAGACCGGGTGGTTAAGGATCATTTAGCATGCTTGTCTTCATTAACTATAGGAGTTGGGGCATTATTTTGAGGTTGTACAGGACATTGGTAAGCCCGCCTTTTTGGAGTACTGTGTGCAGTTACGGTTGCCTTGATATAGGACGGATATTACTAAATTGCAGAGGGTTCAGACAAGATTTACCTTGGATGTTGCCAAGACTGGAGGGTCTGAGTTATAAGGAGAGGCTGGATAAGCTGGGACTTATTTCACTGGAACATAGGTTGAGGGGTGACCTTTTAGAGGTTTGTAAAATCATGAGGGGCATAGACCAGATGAATAACAAAGATCTTTTCCCTAGAATGGGGAAGTTCAAAACTATTTTTAACCTGAGAGGAGAGCGATTTTTAAAAAGGACCTGAGGGGCAACCTTTTCTGTCACAGTGTGGTTCGTATGTGGAATGAACTGGCAAAGGAAGTGCTAGATACAGGTACAGTTACAACATTTTAAGAGACAGTTGGACAGGCACATGAATAGGACAAGTTTACAGAGATCTGGGCCTAACACAAGCAAGTGGGGCAAGTTTAGTTTGGGAAACTTGGTCGGCATGGACAAGATGGATTGAGGCGTCTGTTTCTGTGCTGAATGACACTCTGACTTTATGACTACAGAATATTTGAGAAAGCTCTATTTGTACTGCGTCAGCACAAAATGGAGTGCTTTCCAAGTTAAACTTGTGTTGCTGCAATAACGGTAGCATAATGTCACTTGTGATTTACAGTGTAGACTTGTCAATATCTGTTTAATTGAGACACCCTGGTCAAAAATAAAAAACGTCAGTGATTGGGGATAATCTGTTGCTCACTTATACCTCCCGCTAGCACTCTGCCCAGCTGAATTCTCTTGTTAGAATGGGGAGATGATGGTGTAGTGGTGTCGTCACTGGGCTAGTATTCTGAGGCCCCAGGTTTCATTTTTAATTGCTGGTTAAAATCTTACTGAAGAGAGGAATGTAGCAGAAACTTTTCACCTTGCACTCATCAGGACAAATACAAAAATTGCACCTTGCTCAACAATCCCTTGTGGTAGAAATTGTTTCGATCACTTGAAATTAGGTATTTCTGCACTTCTCCTAATGTATACACCCTAATGTATGATTTTAGTGTGGCACAGTGGTTAGCACTGGAACGTCAATGCCACCCTCAGGTGATTGGCTGTCTGGAGTCTGCATTGGTTTTCTCTGGGTGCTCCCGTTGACACACACACACACAGTCCCAGTCTGTTTCAGTACGATACTGACCCACGGCACACTCCTCCCTAGTCTGTGACACAGACAGACACACACAGACGATTGGCGACGCTACATTGCCCATGGTGTCCAGGGATGTGCAGGCTGCGTGAGGTAGCAATAGGAAATGCAGGATTACAAAAGATGGGTCTGGGTGTAACTCTCTTCAGAGGGTTGCTGTGGACTCGGTGGGTCAAATGGCTTACTCCCATGCTGTAGGGATTCTTTGATTCTAGGATAATAGTGTAAACACTATCCAACTGACCTTCTGTTTGAGTTTATATTGATCACGCATGGTGTATTCAAGGAAGTTGTGTATATAGTTCTTTAAAAAAAGTTCTGTTTTGGTTTAGATATTTCTGAAATTGAATCAAACCCCTCCTATTCACCACCTCCAGAAGAAAGGAGATCACCACCTTCAGATGTTTCCTCTCATTCTTCAGGAAGAATTGTTGACAAGAAAAGGTACTTTTTACTGCTGGTTGACTTAACTCTTTTCGCTTAAAAATAAAAGCATTTTTTTTGGATATTATAGCAAAGGGAGGCATGTTGTTGACTTATCTTTCATATCAAGGCAATTGCAACAATCTCTTGCAGTCCTGATTGTGTGCAAGATGAAAACTTCAGCAACATGTATTTGAATAATGCTGAAAAGAAAGTTAATGTTATAATATTTCTAGACTGGTCCTGAAATAAACAGAGTTTTTAATTATCGAAGCAGTTCCATGGAAATCAGGATTGCTAACGAGAAAAGGCAATGACAAGAAGTCAGATTCAAGATGTGTGATGGCTGACAGGAATTGATTTTTTTTTTGCAACACTAATCTACTTTAATTTTTGACTTGTGACCGTGTTTAGAGCACAGAATGCAGTCTATCTGCTGGTCTTGTGGCCTACAAGAGCCTGCTACCACCACACTCGTTCTCATTCTTTCAAGATTCCCTCTCTCGGGTTTCTCTCCTATGTATTTATCTGACTTGCCCCTCAAATGACCAGTTCGATTCATCTTGCAAAGAGGCAGATGGAATTTTTGTAATTCCAGTTAATCTTTTATGATCTTGCTTCCCTCCTCATGTCTGATCATTTTAATAAACAGATGCCACCTGTATAATGAGTCTTTTCTGTTTTTAACAGTGACGGTTTGTTTATTTCTCTCCTCTGTTTGTTTGTTGTCAATCGAGTTCTTCTAACTCTTTTTGGATAACACTTTCTTGTGGTTGGTTATTTAAAACTGTTTTTGTTCAGTTCTCGAGAGGAGCCTGCCCATAGATTGGCACGAATGGGAGCCATGCCCACTCCTTTTGCAACAAAGAGTGATT
This sequence comes from Hemiscyllium ocellatum, assembly GCF_020745735.1. Lineage (NCBI taxonomy): Eukaryota > Metazoa > Chordata > Chondrichthyes > Orectolobiformes > Hemiscylliidae > Hemiscyllium > Hemiscyllium ocellatum. Next base: position 122,623,818 of record NC_083402.1, on the reverse strand, counting down.
TGCCTGCTGCTGTTGACTCTGAGAAGGAAGAGCTAGATGAGGATGACTACAGAGGTAGGCACAACACTGACATCCCAAGTTAGTTGGGAAGGGCTGTGTATCTGTATGGTTTAAATGCAGGTCAATTAACTCAATCTGCTGGTTCTTGATAGCGATGTCAACAATATGGATTCAGTGCCTGTACTGGTTGAGCTCACTGTGCCGGCTGTGCCTTCTCAACCTTGAGACGTGAGATGTTCAGGTTAGACAAAGCTGAAGATCCTGTGGGATTGTAGCAACTTTCACTTTCACACTGTTTAAATGAGGATTCTACACCACAAAGTCAGGAGGATTCGAATGCCTGGTTCCAATTCATTGACTTTAGTGATATTGCTGCTGATGTATGTGGAGGCTGGTGAGCTCGGTGCATGGGTCACATTTAATGCCAACAATGTTCAACTCCCAGTCAAGGTGAGACCTGAGGGCTGTCTCCTTACTCTGCCCTAAAAGGCAAAGGCAAGGCACCACTGACTCTAAAACGACAAAGATGATGATTCAGGGTGAAGTATCATCAGACAGTGAGCCAAGGACCTGTCTCTGGGTATAACGTTCGTGAATGTTCTATGAAACATTACTGCTTTATTTCCCCACGTTCACTGACATCTGGGGAAAAAAATTCTTTAGAGCAGTTTAAGGAGAAAATTAATTTTGAAGACTTGCTACAAGCTATTATGGCCAAACCGTTTTCATGAGCAGGACAGTCGAGAGCTGTTTTTCACACAGTCAGAATGTTATGATCTGTAATGTGAAAGGGTGGTGGAAGCAAATTAATTAGTGACCTTCTGAAGGAAGTTTGATGAGTAATTGACAGAGGAATAAGTAGTTGCAGAGCTATAGGGATGAGCATGCAGGTCATATTATGTTTCCTAAGAATTGATGCAGACGTGATGGCTGACTCACTGCCTTCTGTGTTGTTTCATTGCATCACCTTCTGCTTTCCAGCTGTACAGATTGGGAGCACTGATGGAAATTGCTAAACGAGGTGCTTTTAGGTTCTCGTGCTATGTACCATCGTTTCCTAATCTCTAAATCGGCACTTTGCGCTCGACCTTTCAGAAGAAGCTGGAGGGGCCTTTATGGTGTTTTTGAAGTATTTGCAGCTGAATTTTTAATGCAATGTATTTTTGTCCCTTAATGGTTTCTTTTAACAGTCTCTAAAGTAGAAGAACCAGTTGTGAGAGCTCCTAAGAAATTTCTACGCCCTAGTCCAGAGGATGAAGAAATCTATGGGTAAGTCAAGATATTGAGACAAGCTGATCAGATGGGTGAAGAAAAGTGCTCTACGTGCCCATTAGGACATCTAAGACCAGGATTATGGTCTTAAAAAAAATTAGAGCCAGACCCTCCCAGATTCTTAGTAATCCAGGAGGAGGATGGGAAAAGTTTCTGACTGTAACAGGCTGCTCCTTAATGAGGTATTTTAGATGTCGGATGTGATTTCCTTGAATTCTAGGAGCAGCGATTACGGTTTTGTATGCTGTTGCATTGTTTTGGAACTTTTGGGGGGAATAAAAGTCAAAACAATGGCACTTTAAAAAGGGAGAGGAACAGGACAAAGGCAGCAATTGGTCTGTGCAGGAGGAAGAGGAAGAAACCCACATTACGAACTGACGTTCAACAGGTGAAGCTGCGCAGTTACTGCCTTTGCTGTTTGAATTCATGTATCGCTGGAAACTGGAGTGAGTCTAGGAAAATTAACGAACAGTGAGATTCACAACTGATCTTTGAGGAACCTGTTTGGGAGAGGTCACAGCACACAGACAGATAAGTGAAAAGTTTTGTGTGGCCTTGGGGAGTCTGCAGTAGTGAAGAGTGGGTTCATTCTTAATTATATGTTTTTATTCAGGTATGTTTCTTGATTAAACTTAAAAATATAAGTCATAAGAATTGTTAGCCTGCAGCAGTTTTTTGTAGAGGAATAAGACTATGGTATTTTCTGGGCCTGCAGATTGGAAGAAGCAAAAAAATGGCCTTTAGTAGAGTGATGTGCTGCACTTGTCAGATGTGGGAGTTTTGGGAGAGTTTTTACGAGTTACTGAAGATTATATCTGCAATAAATGCCGTTGGTTGCGAATCCTATCAGATCTAATAGACCGGTTGTTGCAACTGTTAGAGGCAACGAGGAATTTGCAAGAGCAAGGGGATGTGATTGATAGCAGCTATAGGAAGAGAAAAAAAGCAGATACAGTCACAAATAGGTTAACTCCAGGAAAGGTAAGAGAGGTAGGCAGGTAGTACAGGAGTCTTATGTGGCAATCTCCATTTCAAACAAGTATGCTGTTTTGAAAAATGTAGGGGGTGATGGATTCTCAGCGGAATGTGGCATGAACAGCCAAGTTTCTGGTGTCGAGACTGGCTCTAATGCAATGAGGTGTACGCCGGGTTCCAAGAGATCGATTCTGTTTGGGGACTGTCTAGTCTGAGTTCTGTGGCCAGCAGCAAAAAATCAGAATGTTGGGTTGCCTCTCTGGTGCCCAGGATCGAGGATGTCTGAGGGTGCAGAATGTTCTAAAGAGCGAGAGAGCTGAGCAGGAGCTCATTATACATATTGGAACCAATGACATAGAAAAGGAAAAGGATGTGATTCTGAAAGGAGAATATAGAGTTTGGCATGAATTTAAAAAGGAGATCCTTGAGAGTAGTAATATCTGGATTACTCCTAGTGTTACTGAAAATGTGTATAGGATGTAAGCAGGCAGGGAAAAAGTTAAGTTCTGAGTTTTGTGAAATAAGAGGTCAGCTGAGCATGACTCAGATCAGATAAGAACTTACCCTTTCCTCCAGCACCCCATTGTTAACTGTAATAGGTTAACAAGGTGAAAAAACATTCATTATGTAGAGCCATTTAACAATATTGGAAGCATTCAGTATGTAAGGTCACTTTAACAAGGTGAAAAGTATTTATTACACGAAGCCAGTTAAGGTTAAAAACATTCATTGTACAACAGCAAATGGCTTAATCTTTACTATTGATACTCGTTGATTGGGTGACCTTTACAATCAACATGTATGTTGCTTTATCTGGATGCTTCTCTCTGTAAAATGACTTGTATAATTCATTAAGAAACTGCTGTTCCATAGAAGACCGTGAACTCATGTCCCTGTGCACATGGGCAATCGTTGTCTCTCCCTCCAGGGCCCGAATGAAGATGAAGGAGATAAAACTATACACTGTCTCTGAGCGTTTTGTTTCGACTGAGGGGGGAAATGGGACGACACTACGAGCTAATGAGGTTGGAATAGGAGGATCGAGCAGATGAATGCATGGCTGAGGAGCTGGTGTACGAGAGAAGGATTCACATTTTTGGATCATTGGAATCCTCCTTGGGATAGAAGTGACCTGTACAATAGGACGGATTGCACCTGAATTGGAAGGGGATTAATATACTGGCAGGGAGATTTGCTAGAGCTGCTCAGGAAGATTTAAGCCAATAAGATGGGGAGGTGGGACCTAGTGAGATAAGAGATCAATCTGAGACTGGTACAGCTGTGAAAAAAGTGAGTCAAACAGTCAGGGCAGGCAGGGACAAGATAAGACTGTGTGGGTTTCCTCCAGGTGTTCCGGTTTCCTCCCACAGTCCAAAGATGTGCAGGTTAGGTGAATTGGCCATGTTAACTTCCCCTTAGTGTTAGGTGCATTAGCCGGGGTGAATGTAGGGGGGTGGGTTGCTGTTCGGAGGGTCGGTGTGGACTTGTTGGGCCGAAGGGCCTGTTTCCAAACTAGGTAATCTAATTGAAAAATAATTAAACTGCATTTATATCAATGCAAGAGGTCTAACAGGAAGGCAGATGAGCTCAGGGCATGGTTAGGAAAATGGGACTGGGCTGTCAGAGCAATTACAGAAACATAGATCAGGGATGGACAGGACTGGCGGCTTAATGTTCCAGGATACAAATGCTGCAGGAAGGACAGAATAGGAGGCAAGAGTAGAGGGGGGAGTGGTGTTTTTGGTAAGTGATAGCTTTACAGCTGTACTGAGGGGGGATATTCCTGGAAATACATCCAGGGAAGTTATTTGAGTGGAACTGAGAAATAAGAAAGGGATGATCACCTTTATTGGGATTGTGTTATAGACCCCCTAATAGTCAGAGGGAAATTGAAAAATAAATTTGTAAGGACATCTCAGTGATCTGTAAGAATAATAGGGTGGTTATGATAGGGGATTTCAACATTCCAGACATATCCGGGACTGCCATAGTGTGTTAAGGGTTGAGATGGAGAGGAGTATATAAGTGTGTACAAGAAAATTTTCCGATTTCAGTATGTGGATGTACCTACCAGAGAATGTGCAAAACTTGACCTACTCTTGGGAATAAGGCAGGGGAGTTGACTGCGGTGTCAGTGGGGGAGCATTTTGTGTCCAGTAACCTCAATTCTATTAGTTTTAAAATAGTGATGGAAAAGGATAGACCAGATCTAAAAGTTGAAGTTCTAAATTGGAGAAAGGCTGATTTTGATGGGATCAGGCAATAGATGGTGACATCTTGAAAAATGACAGTATTGCAGGGAAGGAAGTGCTGGATGTCTTGAAATGCATAAACAAGGATACATCCCCAGAACCTGATCAGTTGTACCCTAGAACTGTGTGGGAAGCTAGGGAAGTGATTGCTGGGCTTCTTGCTGAGATATTTGTTTTATTGATGGTCACAGCTGAGGTGCCAGAAGACTGGAAGTTGGCTAATGTAGTGCCACTGTTTTAAGAAAGGTAGTAAAGACAAGCCAGGGAACTCTAGACCAGTGAACCTGATGGTGGTGGGCAAGTTGTTGGAGGGAATCCTGAGGGACAGGGTGTACATATATTTGGAAAGGCAAGGACTGATTAGGGATAGTCGGTATAGCTTTGTGCGTGGGAAATCGTGTCTCATGAACTTGATTGAGTTGTTTGAGGAAGTAACTAAGAGGATTCATGAGGGCAGAGCGGTAGAAATTATCTATATGGACCTCAGTAACGTGTTCGACAAGGTTTCCCATGGGAGACTGTTTAGCAAGGTTAGACCTCATGGAATACAGGGAGAACTAGCCATTTGGATACAGAACTGGTTCAAAGGTAGAGGTTGGAGGGTAGCTTTTCAGACCGGAGGCCTGTGACTGGTGGAGGACAACAAGGATCAGTGCTGGGTCCACTACTTTTCGTCACTTTATATAAATGACTTGGATGTGAGCATAGGAGGTATAGTTAGTAAGTTTGCTGATGAAATCAAAGTTGGAGGTATAGTGAGCATTGAAGAAGGGTACCTCAGTTTAAACAGGTTCTGGCAAATGGAGTTTAATTTAGATAAATGTGTAAGGTATTGCATTTTGGAAAAGCAAATCTTAGCAGGACTTACACACTTAATGGTAAGGCCCTAAGGAGTGTTGCTGAACAAAGACCTTGATGTGCAGGTTCGTAGCTCCTTGAAAGTGGAGTTGCAGGTAGATAGGATAGTGAAGAAGGCGTTTGGTATGCTTTTCTCTATTGGTCAGAGCATTGAATACAGGGGTTGGGAGGTCATGTTGTGGCTATACAGGACATTGATTTGGCCACTTTTGGAATATTGCGTGCAATTCTGGTTTTCGTATCGGAAAGATGTTGTGAAACTTGAAAGGGTGAGAAAAGAGTTACAAGGATGTTGTCCAGGTAGAGGGAGAGGTTGAATCAGCTGGAGCTATCTTCCCTGGAGCACCAGAGGTTTATAAAATCATGAAGGGCCTGGATACGGTGAATAGACAAGGTCTTTTCCCTGGAGTGGGGAGAACCTAGTATTAGAGAGCATTGATTCAGGGTGAGAGGGGAAAGATATAAAAGAGACCTAAGGGGTAACATTTTCATGCAGAAGGTGGTACGTGTATGGAATGAGCTGCCAGAGGAAGTGATGGAGGCTGGTACAATTGCAACATTTAAAAGGCATCAGGATGAGTATATGAATAGGAAGGGATTGGAGGAATATGGGCTGGGTGCTGGCAGGTAGGACTACATTGGGGTGGGCAATATCTGATCGGCGTGTACAAATTGGACCGAAGGGTCTGTTTCTGTGCTGTACATCTCTGACTCTTTCAGTGATATTAGCAAACACATCTACACATTGAATGATTGAAGTTTCCAAATCGGTAATTGCTTTTAGGTAGATTTTTTTTTCCCCAGTTTTATGTCTGGGAATGTTAAGGGTGGTGTTAAATTGTGATATCAAGCATGTCAGGATAGTGAAGTTATATTTCCTCCTTGGCCTCCCTATTCTGTCTGCAGTTTTTGGCAGAGGTGACCGCGTCATCTTCCTTCAATACCACTCTATTCGATTAGATTAGTTTAAATTGGATTCCCTACAGTGTGGAAATAGGCCCTTTGGCCCAACATGTCCACACCGACCCTCTGAAGAGTAACCCACCCAGACCCATTTCCCTCAGACTAATGCACCTAACACTATGGGCAATTTAGCATTGCCAATTCACCTGACCTGCACACCTTTGGATCATGGGAGGATACTGGAGCACCCAGAGGAAACTCACGCAAACACTGGGAGAATGTGCAAACTCTGCACAGACAGTTGCCTGAGGCTGGAATCAAACCTGGGTCCTGGTGCTATGAGGTAGCAGCGCTAACCACTGAACCACCGTACCTCTCACCTCATTGTTCTATTTCTTATCAACCTATTCAGAGATGTTATTACACATCTCTGGAGCAGGTGGGTCTTGAACCTGGGTCTCTTAATCCAGGGGTAGGGACACTGTCACTGCGCCACAAGAAGTCCCAAAAGGGAGCCACTCCACTGTTATCCAGCAGAGTGGGACTGTTCTCATCTGCTGTCATTCTTAGCTGTTTAATCACTTTGCTTTGCTTCCTGCCCCACACTTCATTAGCTCTGATGAGCACCAAGTATCAATCCTTGGCCTCCTGCTGTTTCCTATCTGTGTGCTGACCATTGGTGACAACATCTGAAAATGCAACACTAGTTTTCACATGTCTTCTGATGACACTCTTCACTTTTAGCTATTGCTAAAAATGTCCACTAGAGGGTCAGCAGCCATTTCCTTTAAGTTTAAATGCTTAGAAGGCTGGAACTATTGTTTTTGGTCTTCACTCTAAATTTTGCTTTCAAACCACCAACGCCATCCTTTTTCCTGGCACCTATCTGAGATTACACCAGATTGCTTGCAAACCTGGAGTTATTTCAATCTGGGATGAACTCTTGATCTTGTACTCGTGTACCTCACTAAGACAGTCAATTTCCACCTCTAACCTTGTCCCATCTTCACTTGTCTGCTGAAACCCTCATTAATCCTTTATTACCTCTCAGTGCTTAATTATTTCCAGTATACTGCTAGCTGCTCTCCTTCATATGGTCCTCTGTTCAGTTCAGGTCATTCAAAACTACTAGCTGTGTCTTGTCTTTGGCAATTCCCATTCTCCTGTGCCTGTTGACCTACTGTGACTCCTGTCTAACTATACCTTGACTTTTAAAGTTCTTGTCTCCTCCCTATTTGTGTAATCTCCTCCAACTAATCGACACTCCAATAGCTGCTCACCTCCAATTTTAGCTGTTAGTACATCTCCACTGGTTTTCATCTCTTCAGTTGTCTTCAACTTTTCTTTGCTGCCTCTTCACCTCAGTGTCCACCTTTTAAAGACACTTCTGAAAGCCTTCCTCTCAGACCAAACTTTCGGTCTTCTGTCCTTCAATGGCTTAGTGTCATAGCTTGTTTTATATTTTTCCTATTAAGTACTCTTTGGACTTTTCTTCATTTATTCTTCTTTCTAAGAGACTGGGTGTGCAATGATTTGGGTTGTCACTGAATAACAATAAGAGATTAAAAAGAGTTATAAGATATCGTCCACCTTCGTGCTCACTTACCATATTGCTGGTTAATTTGTCAAGGCAACAACAACCTGTATTTATATAGCAATGTCTCCTCTAAGCTATATGGGTATATGCAGCACTGCAATTGGGATTGCATTGTACACAGGCCATGTAGGATGAAGTTGTCCTTTTGAGATGTGTAAATGTTAGACTTTATGGCCATCCTTACGGGGTCCGTGCAGTACAAGAAGCCAGCACAGGCAAGAGAAAACCAAGACAGTTTGAACCCAAGACACTTGACAAGAATGTTAACAAACAATAATTTGATTTATTTCTGGCGATCTTTACCAGGATTATTTTACTCTCCCCAAATCTCTTTTTAGTGTTTGCTTTTCTCCCCATTAAACATTCCCAAACTTGATTTTTTTTCCATCAGTTTTAATTGCACTTGCTCCCCTTACACTTTAATACTTGCAAATGTAGCTGCTATCAAATATTGTCTTATAATACTCCTGGTTAAAGTCTTGGGATGTTTTGCATTGTAGAAATGTGTATTACTAGTGTAGAAAACCTTAGCAAGTTGAAGGTGTTGGTCTGCATCCAAGGTGATGGAGTTGGCTGAGCAAGTTGAATGTTGCTACTTTCCACTTGAAGAATTCAAAACTAGGACATACAAATATACCAGCGCCTAATAAATCCGTTGGGGAATTCCTGGGGATCATATGCAAGTGGAACTTGCTACCCCGAGGATCATTGAAGTGAATGACAGTCTCACGTAAATGGAAACTAAATAAGTATTTGGAGATAGAAAAATAGACAGATGTCCTGATTAGGTGGGCTGTGCTCATGTGGCATATGAAACTGTCAGATGGTGCGGCATATTTTAGTGCAAAACCTTTTTTTTATTGACATTTAGTAACATCAAAGGTTGGTGGACCAGCCTTGTGTGCATCTCTTATTTTAATTCTGTGAGTGACTCTCTGGAGTTCATCACTTTACAATCATTATTCAACCTGATAACGTTGCATTTCAAGGAGGAAGAAAAATTTTAAAGCAGCTGCCTGAGTAATAGCAATGCCAGGCCACCTTAATCGTGAATGCTTTAACCCTGGTGACTCCTTCTGCTTATTCCTTGTCTCTTTCACCTTCACCTCTCAACCCACTCTATCCTAGCCTGTGAATTAGAAGATACAATGCAGCGCATTGTTGCACGGTTATCCGTAAATGCCGCCTATTTCCAATTTGTTTTGCCTCAAACATTAGCTAATCATTGCCAAATGCATGCTGGGTCTCTGCTTCTGACAGTAATTTTTATATCTTGTTGCTGCAATTGATATTGTCTGGTGGCTCCTAAGCATTTCCCAGCATAAATACTTGTCTCCTTTTGGACTGAGCATTTACAAACTGCCCATGACCATGTCAGAGACCTTTTTGCCACTGACATGAAGGCAAGTTTTCCTTTCAGACATGAACCAACTAGGTAGTCACTGGTAACTACCGTAACAGTCTCCTCCTGTACTAACATGTCTGTTTTGACTCTTCAAGTAAAGACTAGTGAGTGGGACTAGTCGGATAATGTTCCTTCCTTTTAATCGAGATTTTAATTCGAGTGGTTAAATAACAATCTGTATATAGAAGCAGCAAACTCAGTACTGTATTCCCAGAAAGATCTGAAGTAGTAGGAGATGAAAACTGGATTGTGCAAGTCTTTTGTTTTTTTTTCCATGGAAAGTGATGTGCTTTTAATAAAAATTACTTTAAAGGAAGACAGCAGCTAGTGTTAAAATAATGCTTTTTAATTGTTTCCCCTGGTTGCAGAGAGTTCGTGCATTTATATGAAATGTAAACTATGTACCAAACTTTCTGAATCTTAATATGTACGTGCTGAGGAAAATGTAATGGTCCAAATCCAATCTTTGTTTTTAATTGAAATGCTTTCCTATATCTTGATGTACACTGCCTCGTGTTTCACTGTGGGGTTCATCTATTTTTACTTTGTCTGTAACAACTAGAACTTATTGTGCTGTTATCAAGGTCAGTTTACATCTTGGGTACTTTGATTGTGGCCAATCTGTTTACTTTCCCAAAGGGCTCAAGTTGCTAATTCAGGAACTATTCCTGGAAGTTCCATCATGTAGCTTCTTGACTTTAACTGCTTCCTCGGTGACCATCTGTGTCCATTTTCAAAAAAAAAGCCCTGCCTTCAGATGAAAATCTACACTGTCGATTACTAGATTGGAGCATTCTGCACTGCTGGTCGCAGCATTTCAGTGTTCAATGTTTTTACAACTAATAAAGAAACTGCTGATTTGTTGGAAAAACCCGTCTGGTTCACGAATGTCCTTCAGAAAAGGAAATCTGCCTTCCTTACCTAGCCTGGCCTACATGTGACTCCAGACCCACAGCAATGTGGTTGACTCTCACCTGCCCTCTGGGCAATCACGGATTGGCAATAAATACTGGTCTGGCCAGTGACGCCCACATCCCGTAAATGAATTGGGGGTGGGGGGGAAACAATGCTCTAAGATTGAGGAGTGTGGAATCTAGACATCACCTGGATGTGCAAATCCAACCTGGGAAAAGTAGCCCAGAATGTTGGCTTTTCACTTCTGATTGATTTGTAATTTTTTTTCCTCTTGGTTGCACACAGTGACTTGGTAATTTGTCTTTAATTTCTTAAGTTCAGGACCATCCCGGGCGAGAGTGTCTTTACGTATTTACTTACTGTTTCAGCTCCACAGCTGTCACACGATCTCTGCTGCTCCAGCTCTTGCACATCTATGATGTTCATTGCTACTCCACTAGTGGCTGATCCCTGAACTCTGGAATTCCCTCTTCAAGCCTTTGTGCTTCTCAATATTTTTATTTTACAATGACCTTTGAAAGCTCCATCTTTTGATCAACATTTGGGAACATGCCCTAATACAGGGGAACCTCGATTATCTGGCATTCAGTTATCCAAGTATTGGGTTATCCGGCAAGATTGCAAAGTTCCGATGCTTGGCTAAACTGTTATCTGGCATTTGATTATCTGGAATTCAATTAACCAAATGAAATACTTCCCGCCCATGTCCTTCAGATAATCGAGGTCTGTATCGTCTGGTGTGGCTGTTGTAATATATATCTGCTCAGACCTTTGCAGTTCTTTGTGTCACAGGAAGGCATTTATCCTCCTCCTTCATGTCATCCTCTCTGTGTATCCTTCAATCCTGTTTCCTTCATGCTATTCACTTCATCTATGCCATTCACGACAAATATTCTCCATGATAACACGCTTCACTTTGTAGTCACTAACTGAGCAAAGCGGTTTCTCTTGAGTTTCTCATCTGATCCGTGAGTGACTCATGCTTACAGTCCTTAATTTTGGTCTTTCCACAAGTGGGAACATCTCTATTTATGTAATGTGCTTCCACATCTTTGATATTATGAAATGCTTTATGCGCAATAAATTACTTCTGAAGTCCAACTATTGTAACAGAGATAAGTGCAGCAGTCAATTAATACACCGCAGAGTTCCTCAGATTATAAATAAACCATACTGACTTGTGATCTTTAGTGGCGCAATAATGTCAGTGCTGATTTCTATGAAAGCTGCTCACAAAATTCTAGCAAGTTTTGGTGTGGAATTCTATTTTTGTGTTGCCCCATTTGAATTTGGCATCAAATCAGGAGGGTCCCCAGACATCCAGCAACAATGATGCTATCGATCTGGATAAGCTATCAATCACATCAGACTTTTTCTCTGACAGCAAATGAGGAAATATAATTCTTCAAATATTTTGTGTGATAAAATTTTTAATGAAATAAGTGGCTGGGAATTTTTACATTCATTCATGGGGAGTGAGAATTGCTTGCTGTTGTCTTGTTGCTGTAGTCCAAAGAGGTGATTACAATCACAATGCTGGAGGGGTGCAAATGGGATGAAGGTAGAAATTCAAATCACTTGTATATTTTTAAAAAAAACAAATTAATTTCCATTTTCATAATCGAGAAATTTGATACACTACAAATATAGAATTTAGGTTTTTGGAGACAGTGGCTGTTTAGAAATAGTTGCTCTGGAATTCTCACGCTCTCCTCACAAGCCCCTGAAGTATTTTAATACTCTCACTAGCATGTGCAAACTCTTGATACCATAGTGTTAAATTTGCACACTACACCCCGACAAATCATTTTCAGAGTATTTAGGATAACTGAACTGTAACTCACTGGCATTTTTATGATCATCTTTGTTTGCTCCCTCCCCCTCTCCCTATAGCCCTGGTACAAAAATGGTACAGTTCAGGAAAGGAGACAGCGTGGGCCTCCGGCTAGCTGGTGGCAACGATGTCGGCATCTTCGTGGCAGGTGTACAAGAAGGGAGTCCTGCTGAGAATGAAGGGCTCGAGGAAGGAGATCAACTGCTTAAGGTAAAGATAGAGGGATTGGCGATTTAAAAATCCACATCATCTGGGTTGGGAAGTTCAAAAAGGTCCGAGCTGTGAAAGGAACCAAGGTTGAGTTGGGAATAATAAATGGCTCTAAATTTAGATGAGAAACTATGCAACACTTGGGAGTAGTGAATGAGTGAGTGAACTGTTTTAGGATTAGAACATCGGATTTGTTTCCAGCTGGGAAGTTTCTCTCTGATCCACTTGTTTCCTGACTTGTTTGAGTGTGATATGGGTGTTTTTAATGACAATACTATCTATTAAAAACTGGAACAGCTTGTAGATAAGTCTGATTTATGACATTTGTTTTAAACTCTTCCGACCATAATAAAGTTAAATGTGATTTTCAAGAAAGGTTATTTAGGGTCCAGTGGCAGAAACCAAACTTATTTTTTAAAAAAAGCAGAGAAAGCAAGTTCATGTCTATTCTGCCTCCATGTTGGAAGAATCAGTTGAGCGGCAGATTGCAGCAGATTTATTGAAGGAATCCTTGACGAGCTGTTTCAACTGTAGATATGGAATTGCATTAATTAACACAATTCTGGATTATATGCTTGTGAAAGCTTTTATAAAGTTGCAGAATTCTATCAGTAGTGCACTTAAATTCTCCTTTCTTTTCATCTGTAAATCTTGTTGCATCTTAAGATTTAAGATTTAATCTTAATTGCCAAGGATTGACTGACTGACGTTGAGGGAGTGTGTCCCTATCGAAAATGATTCAGAGAAGACAATTTAAGGCTAAAGTAGCTATTACATGATACACCGAGCTCTGAGAGTAAATAAATACAAATAGCTTTTGGTGGCAGGTTATTTTTTAAAATATAAGCAAGGGATACAGACTTAATAGCCAAAACTCCAGAGAATTTATTTTGCCCAGTTAGTTTTTGTGATCTGAAAGGGTAGTGGAAGCAGATTGAACAGTAAACTTTGAAAATAAAATGGGAAAATGCTTGAGAAAGAGTTTTGCAGTGTTATAGGGAAAGGAAAAGAGGCGAATTGGATAACTTTTTAAAAGACTGACATGAGCCACACAACCCCATTCTGTGGCATGTGATTCTTTGATAGTGGAGTGAAAGGTGATTTAAAAGGTGAACTCCACCAGAAGCATCTGTTGGTCATATTGATGTTTGCAGCTTATTTTAACTTTTTTCTTAAATTTAATTTCTCTGCAGTGAGCCTGTGAATTTTACGAATGGATAATAATATTATCATTTCTGTATTTAATCTGTGTATTTCAACTAGATCAATTCCATGGATTTCCGTAGTATTGTGCGTGAGGAAGCTGTCCTCTACCTTTTAGAAATTCCCAAGGGTGATGACGTAACCATTCTTGCTCAGAGCAAATACGATGGTAAGTAACTGACCATAAGAGGAGATGGACAATGACAATTATTTGTACAGAAGATTTCAGTCAGGATTTCTAATCTGCAGGCTCCCTATAGCACTTTGCTTCTCCATCATCATATCATGGAATCCCTACAGTGTAGAAGCAAGCCATTTGTCCCATCAAGTCTACACTGACCCTCCAAAAAGCATCCCAGCCAGACCCCCACGTCCCTGTAACCCTGCATTTCCCATGGCTAATCCACCTGGTCTGTACATCTTTGGACTGCGTAGGAAACTGGGAGAATGTGCAAACTCCACAGTCGCCCAAGGTTCGTAGCGGATGGGGAAATCTGAAATAGGTAAAAAACTGGAACTTGAAGGAGACCATGTAACCGCTGTCATTTTGGATATCAGACTTTCCTTACCTGGTGTGGCCTACACATGAATCCAGATCCACAAGTCTAGTTAATTCTCAACTGTCTTGAGATGATCCTAGCAAGCTATTCAGATCAAGCGCAGTTAGGGTTGGGCACAACATATTGGTACAGAGGTATCCACATCCTTGATCAGACTTTTTTTTAAAAAAAATCTTAGTGAATGGCAGTTATATCGTTGAATTCCATAATACATTGCATACCTAGTTCTGAGGAAGGATCCCTGGACCTGAAATGTTTAACTCTGACCTTTCTCCATAGATGATGCCAGACCTGCTGAGCTTTTCCAGCAATTTCTGTTTTTAGTTCTGATTTCCAGCAATTCCCTCTGGGTTTTATTGAATGCATTTGTTTTTGTTTCTGAAATTCAATAGAGGTACGTTTTGGGTGCCGCAATGTTTGACACTTGGTTGGAAACCTTCATTTTGGCAAATAGACTTTCTTTTTGGCAACGGATTATATCAGGAATGAATGGTCATAACCTTCCACAGGAAAAGGGAATCCAGTCAATAGAGTCTAGTTAGTTGTACATCAAACCCTAAGCGATACTCTTAATTTTTAACGCCTCTGTACAGGTTGCTCCACCTAGTGGTGCAGTTGCCCACAAATACAGCCTTTTTTAAAAAATAATTAACCTGGTCCCAGATATGGAATAGAGAGTGTGTTGCTGGAAAAGCACAGCAGGTCAGGCAGCATCCGAGCAGCTGGAGAATTGATGTTTGGGTATAAGCCCTTCTTCAAGATTCCTGATGAAGGGCTTATGCCTGAACGTTGACTCTTCTACTTCTCGGATGCTGCCTGACCTGCTGTGCTTTTCCAGCAACACACTCTCGATTCTGATCTCCAGCATCTGCAGTCCTCACTTTCTCCTTCCTGCTACGGAATGCAAAGATTAATTACCTTTTTTAACCAAAATGACCATCCCTTCTTTGTGGAAAATAATGGACAGTCAATAGCCAGCATGATCAATGATTTTTGACTTAATTGGCCTCTGTTTTAAGGAAGCATTCATCTCCAAAGAGGAGACTATAGAATAGCAATGCTTTTAAAAAATAAAATCATGGAATGTGTGTGTCATTGAGAAGGCTAGCATTTATTGGGGGTGGTGTGATGAATAGGTGATTAGCAGCAGCTAACTGTGGCCTGGCTAGTTCAGTCTATAGAGCATGAGACTCTTAATGTCAGGGTCATGGGTTCGACTCCCATGTTGGGCTGTATGCTCCTGTTTAAAAACACTCAGACACAGCAGGTAACTCTGCTCATTTGAAGAGGCAGTGTGAACACAGTGGGCTGAATGGCCACTTTCTGTGCCATAACACTGTTGTGAATCTGTGACCTTCCCTTGGGAAGGTGTTACTGAGATATCACGTTGAACCACTGCACTTCATGTGGAATAAGGATGCCTGGAGTGGTCTTGACGGTGGGAATGGGGGATATTTACTAATCAGCAGTGAAGGAACTGTGGTGTCTTTTCAAGTCGAGATGGTTTGTGTCATGGAGGAAGCGTAGGTGGAAGTTTTCTCGTGATTGCTGGCCTGGTCCTTCCAGGTGGTAGAGCTTGTGGATTGAGCAGATACTGTTGAAGCAGCCTGGGTGTTTTGCTGCTGTGCATCTTGGAGATAGTACTCACTGCTGCAATGATGACTGTGTGCACCAGACGGCAGAGGATTGGTTTTTGGTTGTGATCAAGTGATTTATCCTAAATGCTGTTGACCTTTTTTGAGTTTTGAAGCTGCGTTCGTGTTAACTCACTCCTGATTTGTGCCTTGTAAAACATTTGGGGTGAGTTGGTTACTGCAGAATTTCTGACCCCTGACCTGTCCTGGTAGTGATTGCCTGTCTTTGTTTGGCTGAACAAGTTTAAAAATGTTCCTGATTTTCCATAATCTTTACACTCCCTCATTTAGACAATAGAAACTCTAAGTTGAAGCTGAGCTGTGAATGAGGGGATTGTACAGCATCTCATTACATGTTCACACCTGTAGCTTGTCATTGTTTTACTGGGCAATTATCTCTGCCTTTTTATTGTGTTAGTATTATGTTATATTGTATATAAAGCCAGTAACTGAGAATGTTAAATCAAAATTGTTCACTTCTATATGTGGCCTTGCCCCCCCCCCTCTTTTATCCTCCCAGTGTACAAAGAGATTATCAGCTCTGGCCGTGGTGACTCGTTCTACATTAGGACGCACTTTGAATATGAAAAAGAGAGCCCGCAAAGCTTGAACTTCAGTCGAGGAGATGTCTTCAAGGTTTTAGATACTCTATACAACGGCAAGCTGGGGAATTGGTTAGCAGTCCGCATTGCTTCAGACAACATCAAACAACTAGAAAAAGGAATCATTCCAAATAAAAGCAGGTAAGTTTTGAAATATTACATGAGGTGTCAGCACTAATTTTTTTTTATTCCTTTCAAAAAAAAAATGAGCAATGCCAAAGTGTTTGGCCCTTTCTTAATAATCTGCTGTGCCATTCAATGGGATCATGACTGATCTTCTACCTCCACTCTACCTTCCTAAACTGACCTTGGATACCTTCATTTCCTCAACATCCAGATATCTATTTACTTTTGTTTTGACTACGGGGGTGGGGATCCCTGATTTGTGAACGTTTGCTGTTCAGATGCGATCTCACGCATTGAAGATCCACAGTGTGAACATTTCCTGTGCTTACAAACAGCTATTTGTTATCTTCCTGCATTATGTTCTGACTTGTATACAAGTCAACTTGGGAACAGAACCCCGTTTGTAGCCGGGGACTGCCTTAAACTCATCGCCAGACTATCCAGAATTCAGAGATAAAGAATTGCAATGCTTCGCAACCTTTTTGGTGAAGACCTGTCTCTTCATATCAGTCCAAAATGGCTGACTCCTTGTTCAGAGACTTTTAGCTCTGTAGACTCTGTGGCCAAAACTTTTTTTTCCTAAGCTTCGGATAAGCGGATGAGAAGTTAGAGAGCAGTGGGTGTCTCTGAATTTAACAGGGAAGCCTCTTTCACAAGTGTCAAAGTATTGATATTTGCTGGTACTTGGCTTTCAAATTTTTGAAGTTAAAATGTTCTTTTTGGGGTGGGGGGGTGGGGGTGAATAAAGGAGCTGCAACGAATCAGTCTGCCCCTTGCATTTCTTCTTTTGACGAATTAGATCCGAAAGGGTGCAATTATATCTTTAATATGCATGTGTTACTTTCGCAAAAGTTATTGGATTTGATATCTGAAGAGTTAACTAGTCAGATAAAGTGGCTTTGCCAGTTTGGTGCCTGACATGATTTGCAGACTTGGCAAAACAACAAAAATCTGAGTGAATCACTTGAGATTTCCAGTGTTTACAAGCCAGAGGGCTGAGAATATGGCTGCCAGTTTCAAAGCATTGAACATTTGGGACGTGCTGAGATCATAGGTTGTAGAACTGGAGGAGATTATAGAGAGAACTCACAAAACAGAAGTGTTTGCTTTCAATTCTTGAATGCATCACAGCCTGAAGTTTTACAACAAAGGCAACTGGATGGGTATATGAATAGGAAGAGTTTGGATGGATATGGGCCGGGTGCTGGCAGGTGGGACTAGGTTGGGTTGGGATATCTGGTTGACATGGATGGGTTGGACTGAAGGGTCTGTTTCTGTGCTATACATCTCTATGACTCTGACTGTATTTACCAGTGAAGAAAGCTGTACAGGTCATTCTGCAATCACATGCCAGTCATGTTCCTCTGCAACCTCGTGTTACAGAAAGTCACATAGTGGAAAACCTCTGTACAAAATCGTGCTGTAGAAGATCATTAATAGATAATCACTGTACCTGTTCAATGGAAAATTTGCAATATCCAGACAATGTACACAATCCATCAATCACGTTATAGCCACTTTGTGCTAGTGAAACACGGATTATAGCAGAATGATCTGTATTAGTGTGAGGACTGCAACAAAGGTATACCAGACTGATTAATGCAATGGCAAGGGTGTTATTAAACTGGAGTGGGTTCAGGAAAGATTTATCAGAAAGTTGTCAGGAATGGGGAGGTTGAGTTATAAAAATAGGCTGGGACTTTTTCACTGGAGCTTAGGTGGTTGGAGGGTGACCTTAGAGGTGTATAAAATCTTCAGAGGCAGAGATAAAGTGAATAGCAAAGGCCTTTTACTCCCCTAAGATGCAGAAGTTCAAGTATAGGGGGCATATTTTTAAGGTGAAAAGAGAAAGATTTTAAAAAGGACACCAGGGACAACAACTATTTACACACACTTCACGTGTGGAATGAACTGCCAGAAAGTGGTGGGTGCAGGTACTATTGCAATATCCAAAAGACATTTTGGATAAATTCATGAATAGAAAAGGTTTGGAGGGATATGGGCCAAATGCAGGCAGGTGGAGGCTTGTTTAGTTTGGGAAGATGGTCAGCATGGACTAGTTGGACCAAAGAGTTTGTTTCCATGCTGTAATACTCTGATTCTAAGAGATACTGCATCAGTTAAAACTATATTCACGGGAGTTTAGAAGAATAAGGCAGGATCTCCTAGAAACCTATAAAACAGGACTGGACCAGTTAAGCACTGGAAGGATGTTCCTGACGACTACGGAGTCCAGAACCAGGTGTCACAGTCTTATGGAAATTGGGTAGGTCATTTAGGACTGGGTTAAGGAGATATTTCTTTACCTAGTGATTGGTGAGCCTGTGGAATTCTATGCTGCAAAAAGGATTCAGGGAAAAACATTGAATGTTTTCAAGGAGGAATTATAGGTTGTGAGAAGATTTGTAGCTCGGGTGCTCGTTGTTGTGGTTCTGTTCGCCGAGCTGGGAATTTGTGTTGCAGATGTTTCGTCCCCTTTCTAGGTGACATCCTCAGTGCTTGGGAGCCTCCTGTGAAGCGCTTCTGTGATCTTTCCTCTGGCATTTATGGTGGTTTGTCTCTGCCGCTTCCGGTTGTCAGTTCCAGCTGTCCGCTGCAGTGGCCGGAATATTGGGTCCAGGTCGATGTGCTTATTGATTGAATCATTAAAAACACAGAAATAGAGAACACACACCGGATCATCAATGCCACACTCTCAGGAATCTGATTCACTAGAGAGGAAAAAAAGGACAACCAGCACTCATCCCTAGACGAATGGAGAATTCACCACAAAGGTATACAGGAAAGCCCCACACACAGACCAAGTCCTGAACTACGAAAGCAACCATCCCAACACACACAAAAGAAGTTGCATCAAGACACTGTTCAAAAGGGCCACAACACACTGCAGTACACCGGAACTGCAAAAAGAAGAAGAAGAACACCTCTACAATGTATTCGCCAAAAACAATACCCCCGCAATTTCATCAACAGATGCCTAAGGGAAAGACAACGGAACGAGGACATGCCGCAACCCACTACCATACATCAAGAGCATTTCCGAACTGACAGCCAGACTACTAGGACTCATAACAGCACACAAACCAACAGCCACTCTCGGACAACAACTCACCAGAACGAAGGACCCGATACCCAGCATGAGCAAAACCAATGTAGTGTACAAAATCCCATGCAAGGATTGCACAAAACACTAACGATCCGCATCCATGAACACCAACTAGCCGACATGACCATCTATCCTTAATAGCCACACACACAGATGACAAGCAACATGAGTTCAACTGGGACAACACTACTATTATAGGACAAGCCAAACAGAGAACGACCAGGGAATTCCTAGAGGCATGGCACTCGTCCACAGATTCAATCAATAAGCACATCGACCTGGACCCAATATACCGACCACGGCAATGGACAGCTGGAACTGACAACCGGAAGTGGCAGAGACAAACCACTATAAATGCCGGAGGAAACATCACAGAAGCACTTCACAGGAGGCTCCCAAGCACTGAGGATGTCACCTAGACAGGGGACGAAACATCTGCAATGCAAATTCCCAGCTCGGCGATCAGAACCACAACAATTATAGTCCTTCTTAGGACTAAAGGGATCCAAGGGTCCAGGGAGAAAATGAGAGTGGAGTACTGATAGGACCATCGCTGTAGCAGGTTTGGAGGCTGAACGGCCCATTCCTGATCCAGTTTCTGAGTTTATGATGGTCTGGTGTTTTAAGCAAAAAGGTGGGAATATTTCTGAAAGTATTTTCTTGGTCTCAGTGGCTTCAATATTTGTGTTTTCAACCAAAGTGCAGTGAGTTTCACAGCACTCGGTGCATTTGTGATCCAGTCTTTGCATAATAACAGTCTGTCTCTGAAATGAATATCTCGTCAGAGCTGAGCAGATGGCTAACGTGCAGAATGTCCAGAAAGCAAACACCAGTGACCGGGGCGACTTCTGGAGGTCACGAGGTCAGAGAGCAGCAATGAAGAAGAATCTGCGGAAGAGTCGTGAGGACCTTACAGCTGTCCCGGTTGGCACAAAGTTCCCAGCTTACGAGAGGGTTGTTCTTCGTGAGGGTATGAGAAATTGGTGTATTAGTTGCATGCATCTTGTGACCATTCTTTTTTCCCTCTGAAGTAATTAAATTTTCCAGTTTTATTGCCCCACAAGAAATGTGCTGTGAGAAATAGGTACATTGTAGATCTAAAATAACTCTATTTTGATTTTAATCAGAAATAGTTTGTGGGGTGAAAGTCAAGAAAACTTAGTATGTATAAGCATTACTGCATCGACTGTCAGTGTCCACTGTGCTCATCAGCCTTCTATAATATGAGGCGCAGCATGATGCCAACAATGTGGGTTCAATTCCCACACCAGCTGAGGTCATCATGAAGGACTCTCCTTCTCAACTTCTCTCCTTGCCTAAGGTTTTTTGATTAGGTTCCCTACAGTGTGGAAACAGGCCCTTCAGCCCAGCAAGTCCACATTGACTCTCCGAAGAGCGACCCACCCAGACCCATCTCCCACTGACTAATGCACCTAACACTATGGGCAATTTAGCATGGCCAATTCACCTAACCTGCACATCTTTGGACAGTGGGAGGAAACCAGAGAACCCGGAGGAAACCCACGCAGACACGAGGAAAATGTACAAACTCCACACAGATAGTTGCCTGAGGCAGGAATTGAACCTGGGTTCCTGGCGCTGTGAGGCAGCAGTGCTAACCACTGAGCCTCCATGCCGCCCCTCAGGTGTGATGACCCTCAGGTTAGATTGCCACCTGTCAACTCTAGAATGAAAGCCACCCACTAGTCCGGTAGGGCCATTGTTATGGACCAGGCCAGACCCCCTGAAAACAAGTTAACCAAGACCCTAACTCTTTGAGTTGTTTTGAGCAGTGGCAGAGTGCAGATTCCAGGAGTGATGCAGCTGGTCAAAACCCTTCTGTTTTGAACAAAACAGAATTTATTTACGAGTACCGAATGAAACGCAAACAAAAGAACGATATAGAATAACTCAACTTATCCAAAAACCTAACAGGCTATCCTGACTCAGTGTTGCTGTTCCAAATTCCTGCAACAATCCCCACAAACACACCTAGCAAAAAAAGAGATAAAATCTAACAGAGGGTCTTACAGGAGAGAGAGAGAGAGAGAGATGGCAGAGGGACTCAGCATGGAACACCACCTTCCATGTAGCTGTTTCTTTCACCAGCAGCCTCCAACCTGACTGCTCGCTCTGCACAGTCTGACTGCTAAAACCCAAACCAAACCAGAGAAAAGCTGAGCTGGAAGAACTGGCCACTCCCCTTTCATTGTACAAGTTTTGTTTTAAACTTAAAAGTTGCTTCAAGAAGATCAACCCAGACATTTCGGCAACTCCGTCTTGTGCAACACTTTTGGGGGAAAGAAAACAAGGACAACACAATCTTGTTAAAGAAGCAGCATTGTCACACCATGATGACTTTAAAAAGCACTCTACACCAGATGAAGTACTTTTTGAAGTTTTGTCATTGTTCAATGTAAGAAACACAGCAGCCACTTTTTGTCCAGCAAGTCCTTGCAAAATGTGATCATGACTGGGTAATCTGTCTTAGTCACATTGAGGGCTAAATGTTGGGGCAGGACTGTGTGTCTCTGTGTCTGTCTCATTCTTCAAAATAGTGGTTCTGGGATATTTGACATTAACTTTAAAAGGCAGACTTGGTTTTTGAATCACCAGGTCCATCCTACTCCGGAGACTTGAGCACGTTGTCCAAACCGATACTCCTGAGCCTCTGAGAGGTCAAGTCTTCCAGCTGAAATGTTAATCGCTGTGTTATCCTCAGGCAGATATGGAAAGGTCATGGGATTTTCAAATAAGAACAGGAGTTATCCCCAGTGACCTGGTAATTATTTATCCCCAAGTCGACATCACTAAAACATTAATTTCGCAGGGGAGAAAGAATCTGTTGCCAAAGGGTGCTGTATTTTTAAATGTGAGCATTTTACCAATGTATGTTTCCATATACATGCCCTTGTATTTTTAGCTGGGTTTAGGAGGCCTGTGGTGCTCTTTGGGCCCATCGCTGACATTGCAACAGAGAAACTGGCAACGGAATTACCTGACAACTACAAAACTGCCAGTAAGTAAATTGTTCATGCACATGTAGTTTTCAGTAATCATTGCACGTCTGGGTTATCTCCACAAGATAATTAACTCCATGGTAAATTTTAATATTTTAGAAACCGAACCAAGGGATGCAGGTTCTGAAAAGTCAACTGGTGTAGTTCGACTAAACACAGTCAGACAGATCATTGAAGAGGTAAGAATAATTGCGCATCAACTTGAATTTCACTATACCTTTTGACAATAGTAAAACAAGATGGGGAAGACATTGGGTGATGCGATAAAATTCGAGGATACTTGAGGCAGAATTGGAGGAATACATTTTTTAGGAATAGAGGAGTTGCAATGTTAACAGTATCTTATTACACAATCTGTTAATTTATAAAATAGGTAAACATGGAAAAAAAAAGTGGATTAATGCACAGACTTCTCAAATACAGATGTTTTGTTTTGTTCGGTGGCAGGGGTCAGACCACTGCTGGCTAGGTCAGTTTCTTTGATTGCCCTTCCCAGTTTCCCTCTAAGACGGTGGCGAACTCCCTTGAATCGCTGTAGTCCATGAGGTGTAAATACAATCGTGGTGCTGTCCCGAAGGGATCTCCAGGATTTTGACCCAGTACATTCAAAGAACAATTATGTAGTTCCATGTCAGGTTGGCATGTGGCTAGGTGGGGAATTTGCAGAAAGCAGTGTTCTTGTATTTTTGCTGCCCCATGTCCTTCTTGATAGAGGCCAACAGTTTAGAAGGTGCTGTCGTAAGAGGATTAGCAATCTGCTGCTCTGCATTTTGTATTTGGTATCCAGCCTGCCACTTGGCACTGTGGACAAGATGTAGATCCAATACACTGTTTCAATCCTGGTTGGTGTCAAGATCTTGAGTGATACTTTTCAATAATTGAATGGCGTCTGGTATTTTAAACAAAAATGTTAAGACACTCAGCGCTTGTAATCAGTGTCCTCCAATTATTAGGTTGTATTGATATTGATGCAGAAACTATTAGATGAGTTGCCTGCCTACCCTTACTGATTTTTGTCTTTCATGCCAGCATAATGTTCAAGTAAGGAAATTCCTTTCAGAATTCTGAGAATTTCAGAATTTCCTCTGAAAAATGATCTTATGTGGTGAGGGAGTGGGAAGTGTAGGGCAGCTGGGATGGTGGTACTCAGCTTGAGAAAACTAGAAACTTGCCACTTGCAGCTTCCTATAACTTTTATATTGCTTCTAATGCTAATTAGATTATTAGAAGGCCTGACCTGCATGGAGCTGAATAATCCTGTCTTAACATTTCTAAATATGATCCCTTCTGTAATTTAAACTTGAAACTAGAGCAGAGCATTTATCATTTACTCATTTTTTATAAATGCATTGGATTCCCTTTTCTACTAAAGAGATGCATTTATAAATGCGAGGAGTGGGAGAAAAGGCTCATTTATGTTTGAGCCTATGGATATCATAAAATACTTTACAACAAATATTTTAATTGTTGTAATCACCACATAAGTGTAGAAAGCACAACAACCAATTTGCATGCACAAAGTTCCCACAAACAGCAGTGCGACCAAATCATCCATTCCAGTCAATTCAGGATAAATATTGACTAATGAGAGCAAGAAGAATCTGTGCTCCTTCAAAAAAATATCTGCCCCCTCAAGTGGCATTAAGGCTTCAGGTAACCTCTCTCTCTCTCTGCACAGTGTAGCACTGCCTCTACTACAGCAAAATGTGAGCTGTACTATATCGCTGTGAAGACTTAGGAGCAAACCTTCAACTGAAGATTTCCAGATTCTGAGACAAGAGGCCTTCCCCATTAAATGACTGTGTTTTTGAGAAGTCTTAGCATCTGATTTTAGACACTGCAGAAAATTGATTTGTCTTGTTCAGTTGGGGTTCCATAACCCCTCCCCCACCCCTGCCCCCGCCCCACCAATTAGCCATCAGATAGCTGCAAGACCTTCACTATCTCCAGATAATGATTTACAACTACATTGATACAAAGGAAATCCAAAGTTTTGTTTTATTCAGAAACCTTGGACTTGAACTGCTCAGTGAAACAAATAAGAGAATTGAGAGTGAGGGAGAAACTCTGAGCATTGCCCTCTCACACCAAAAATGCCCAACACTCAGACCAGCTCAAAGGAGAATCTAAAGTGCCAGGAAACTTTTCTAAACCTATACAGATTGAGGAACCATGTGATAAATGGTTACTCTGAGACAGTTTTGCGCTCTGCTCTTGTTTATGACAATTCTGCGGTAAGGAGGTCTCGAGGCTTGTGCCATCTCTCGGAATGTCCCAGAAATCCAGGCGAACTTTTAAACCAAGTGAGTTTGAAACTGAGTGGGATTGTATTTTAGACAACCTAATAGTCAGAGGGGAAATTGAGAAACAAACTTGTAAGGAGATCTCATCTATCTGTAAGGGTGGTTATGATGGGGGATTTTAACTTTCCAAACATATACTGGGACTGCCATAGTGTTAAGGGTTTAGATGGAGAGGAATTTGTGTGTACAAGAACATTTTTTGATTCATCATGTGGATGTACCTACTAGAGAAGGTGCAAAACTTGACCTACTCTTAGGAAACAAGGCAGGGCAGATGACTGAGGTGTCAGTGGGGGAGCACTTTGGGGCCAGCGACCGTAATTCTATTAGTTTTAAAATAGTGATGGAAAAGGATAGACCAGATCTAAAAGTTGAAGTTCTAAATTGGAGAACGGCCAATTTTGATGGTATTAGGCAAGAACTTTGGAATGCTGATTGAGGGCAGATGTTCTCAGGTAACCGGACAGCTGGAAAATGGGAAGCCTTCAGAAATGAGATAACGAGAATCCAGAGAAAGTATATTCCTGCTAGGGTGAAAGGAAAGGCTGGTAGGTCTAGGGAATGCTGAATGACTAAGGAAATTGAGGGTTTGGTTAGGAAAAAGAAGGGAGCATATGTAAGGTATAGATAGGATAATCGAGTGAATCCTTAGAGTATAAACGCAATAGAAGAGGGAAATCAGGAGGGCATAAAGGAGATGTGAGATAGCTTTGGCAAATAGAATTAGGGAGAATCCAAAGGGACAAATATGTTAAGGACAAAAAGGTAACTAGCGAGAAAATAGGGCCCCTCAAAGATCAGCAAGGCAGCCTTCGTGTGGAGCTGCAGAAAATGGGGACGATACTAAATGAGTATTTTGCATCAGCACTTTGGAAAAGGATATGGAAGATATAGACTGTAGGGAAATAGATGGTGACACCTTGCAAAATGTTGATATTACAAAAGAGGAAGTGCTGGAAGTCTTGAAACGCGTAAAGGTGGATAAATCCCCAGGACCTGATCAGGTGTACCCCAGAACTCTGTGGGAAGCTAGAGAAGTGATTGCTGGGCCTCCTGCTGAGATATTTATATCCGCGATAGTCACAGGTGAGGGGCCAGAAGACTGCAGTTTGGCTAACGCGGTGCCACTGTTTAAGAAAGGTGATAAGGACAAGCCAGGGAACTATAGACCGGTGAGCCTGATGCTGGTGGTGGGCAAGTTGTTGGAGGGAACTGAGGAACAGGATGTGCATGTATTTGGAAAGGACTGATTAGGGATAGTCAACATGGCTTTGTGCGTGGGAAATCATATCTCGCAAACTTGATTGAGTTTTTTTGAAGAAGTAACAAAAAAGATTGAGGACAGAGCGGTAGATGTGATCTATGTGGACTTTACTAAGGTGTTCGACAAGGTTCCCCATGAGAGGCTGATTAGCAAGGTTAAATCTCACGGAATTCAGGAAGAACTAGCCATTTGAATACAGAACTGGCTCAAAAAGAAGACAGAGGGTGGTGGTGGAGGGTTGTTTTTCAGACTGAGGCCTGTGACCAGTGGAGTGCCACAAGGATTGGTGCTGGGTCCTGTACTTTTTTTCATTTACATCAATGATTTGTATGCAAGCATAAGAGGTACAATTAGTAAGTTTGCAGATGACACCAAACTTAGAGTGTAGTGGACAGCGAAAAAGGTTACCTCAGATTACAACAGGATCTTGACCAAATGGGCCAATGGGCTGAGAAGTTGCAGATGGAGTTTAATTTTAATAAATGCGAGGTGCTGCATTTTGGGAAAGCAAATCCTAGCAAATCTTATACACTTAATGGCAAGGTCCTAGGGAGTGTTGCTGAACAAAGAGACCTTGGAGTGCAAGTTCATAGCTCCTTGAAAGTGGAGTCGCAGGTAGATAGGATAGTGAAGAAGGCGTTTGGCATGCTTTCCTTTATTGGTCAGAGTATTGAGTACAGGAGTTGGGAGCTGAAAATGTGTTGCTGGAAAAGCGCAGCAGATCAGGAGTTGGGAGGTCATGTTGCAGCTGTACAGGACATTGGTTAGGCCACTGTTGGAATATTGTATGCAATTCTGGTCGTCCTCATATCAGAAAAATGTTGTGAAACTTGAAAGGGTTCAGAAAAGATTTACAAGGATGTTGCCAGGGTTGGAGGATTTGAGCTATAGGGAGAGGCTGAACAGGCTGGGGCTGTTTTCCCTGGAGCGTCGGAGGCTGAAGGGTGACCTTAGAGGTTCACAAAATTGAGGGGCATGGATAGGGTAAATAGACCAAGTCTATAGACAGAGGGGTGGGGGAGTCCAGAAGTAGAGGGCATAGGTTTAAGGTGAGAAGGGAAAGATATAAAAGAAACCTAAGGGGCAACCTTTTCACAGAGGGGTAGTAAGTATATGGAATGAGCTGCCAGAGGAAGTAGTGGAGGCTGGTACAATTGCAACATTTAAGAGGCATTTGGATGGGTATATGAATTGGAGGGGTTCGGAGGAATATGGGCCGGGTGCTGGCAGGTGGGACTAGATTGGGTTGGGATATCTGGTCGGCGTGGATGGGTTGGATTGAAGGGTCTGTTTCCATGCTATACATTTCCATGACTGTGTGTGTGGCATGGGCTGGTTTGCTCTTGCTGAGAGCCAGCACCGATACAATGGGTTGAGTGGCCCCTTCTGTGAGCAGTAACCATACTCTCTGCACCCCACCTTGAAGTGCAAGATCCTACATTCTTAAGAATTCTTAGATTCTCCAGAGAGAGAGAGAGAGAGAGACACTCTTAATTTGTCTATCGAGCACTTGTCTTCTTGACATTGTGAACCTTTGTTAACAGGATAAGCATGCTTTACTGGATGTAACACCCAAGGCGGTGGATCTGCTGAACTACACGCAGTGGTACCCCATTGTCATCTTCTTCAACCCAGACAACAAGCAAGGTGTTAAAACTATGAGACAGAGACTGAACCCAGGCTCTACCAAGAGTTCCAAGAAACTCTACGATCAGGCAGTCAAGCTAAGAAAGAGCTGTTCTTATCTTTTTACAGGTAAGAAATCTTACTTCGTGCACCATTGTTTGGTACCATTGACTTGAAACTGAATTAGACTTGCCATATAAATACTGGCTATGAGAGATTGTCAGAGGCTGGGAATCCTAAGCAAGTAATTCACTTCCTGACTTCCCTCAAAGCCTATCAACCTTCTTGAAGGCACATCTCAGGAGTGAGATGGCATTCACCTCATTTGCCTGGACGGGTGCAGCTCCAATTAGACTCAAGAAGCTTGACACCATCCAGGACAAAGCAGCCAGCTTGACTGGTACCACTTCTACACACACACCTTTCTTCATCGATGTTCAGTAGCAGTAGTGTACCATCTCAACGGTACATCACAGAAATTCATCAAGAGTCTGCATACAGCACCTTCCAAACCCATATCTAGAAGGACAAGGCAGCTGATACATGGGGACATCACCTGCAAGTTCCCCTCCAAACCATTCACTATCTGTATTGAAAATATATTATTGATCTTTCGGTGTTACTGGGTCAAAGTCCTGCGACTCCCTCCCTTCTGACATTGTCAGGGTACCTACACCTCATGGACTCACCACTACCACCCTGAGGGTGACTAGGGATGGGCAATAAATGTTGACCCAACCAGCAATGTTCACATCTCATTAATGAATTAAAAAAAACAAAAACAGCACAAAAAGTGACACATTCCCCCGTCCTGTTTGTATTGACCTTTTGAAAGAACTAGGGGAAATTGAAGACTGCAAGAGTCAAGAATGTGGCACTGGAAAATCCCAGCAAGTCGGGCAGCGTCAGAGGAGCAGGAGCATTGACATTTCGGGCATAAGCTCTGATGAAAGGTTCATCGTTCCTAATGATGGGTTTATGCCTGAAACATCGATTCTCCTGCTTCTTGGATGCTGCATGACCTGCTGTGTTTTTACAGCACCACACTTCTTTCATCTTAGAAAGAACTTCCAATTCATTTGACAGCCCCTTCCAAACTCAACGGCTACCATCTAGAAGGACAGGGGTAGCTTACACATGGGAACACTATCATCTGCGAATTCCCCTTCCAACCACTTACCATTCTGACTTGTTCATTTATTGCTGTTCCTTCACTTTAATTTTAATAACATGTCTGTGTGCATCCTATGGATTGCAGCAATTCCAGGGGCAGTTCACCAATGCCAACTTAAGGGAACTGGGTACAGGTGATTAAATACTGTCCCAGCCATAGATACCTACATTCCCTGAACAAAATGGAGGGGGAGGATTTCAAAGGTCCATTGACTGAAAAATGAAAGCAAGATGAAATGTGCAAGTGGATGTGGCCTTTTCCTCACTTATTATCCAGGGGGAAATAAGAAATGTTGTGAGACTCCGACAGTGCAATAGATAGGAGGCTTGAAGCTGAGGACTAGTTTTAACGCTGATATAAATTTGCTGTTATGTGGATGGGAGAAAGTGTGAGAAGCATTTAAATGTTCACTCAGACCACTTAGGCAGAATGGCGTGTTTGTGGCGTAAATTATATGTAATAACTCATGTACTGGCCTGAAGATCGACCTAAAGCTGCTAATGGCAGATGTATCCCAGTGTGTTCTTGAGTGTATTATTGTTGGATTTACTTCTTTCCAAATTTTCTCTTTCCTACTATGCAATTGCTTCCAAATTCTTGTGTGGATAAAAGAGAATTTCTTTGTGTTTTAAAATATTACAGAAACAATTGATCTGAATTCCTCACACGATGGTTGGTATGGATTGCTGAAGGATCTGATAAGAGATCACCAGGCTTCTGCTGTTTGGGTTTCAGAAGGCAAGGTATGTGTTGAATGAGTCTCTTATTGCACCGCTTGCTGAACCACCATTTCTTAGGCTAACGCTAAGTGTTTTTGGATGTCAATGGTTACATACAGTGTATACTAGTCATAATATACATATATAGCCAGCCATACACTCCCTCACCAACTGAGGTGACCACGAAGGAGACAACTTCTCAACCTCTCCCGAGTCACGGTGGCCCTGGGGTTAAACCACCACCAGTCATCTCTCCCGCTCTCACCCCTGTGAGAGAGCAGCCCAATGGGTTAAGACTATGGCAACATTTAACTTCACTTTTACTTCTGTGCTATGCATTGTGTAGCACTCAGTTTCATCAAGCAGGTTGTTTGTTTAATGCAGTGGTTTATTATCTGTGGAGCCAAAACTTTTCTTGGTTCCTGCTATAAAATTTATTTATTAATTTGAGCTGGTCAGTAATTAACACCTTTGTGTTGCAAAAGAATGACCGCATTTAAGAAGATATACAGGCTGCTCCTCTTAAGAGAAAATTGGATAAGAGTAAGTGTTACTCTACATATGGTATGTGTTCTCTTGCCCTTGCCATTTACCTGTCCATCCATTTTAGATTAACTACATTTCAACTAAGTGCAAGTTTCATGAGTTTTCTTCCCCTTCCCTGCCTCTACCTGCATCCCCGTTCTGATTATACTCCAGTGACCATAACTGAACTTGCACTTCTTCCCCATAGATTTCCTCATTAAATTAACCTTAGTCATAATTAAATATGCCTCCTACAAAGCATTAATAGTGCATAGTTTTAAAACGTGTTTAGGATTTTCCCAATGGGCTATCCAAATTATTAACTGCACCATGCTTTATGGGTTATTCTAGGTAACTGCAATTTGTTAGTTCTGTTCTGAACTTGGAAGAATTGATGGGCCATTGAAGCATATTTATCCTGGTTACTGTTGTATAATCTTGCTACTATTCACAAATCATTTGGATTCTTTGAAGAATTAGCACAGCTATTTGCAAATGCATGTAATACCAGAACACCACAGCTTGTATTCTGGAATGGAGCCCAGTATTTTGATGAGCTCTAATACTTGGGATTTATAAATGAAACAAGCATGTTGAAAAGATTTTGGTGCCCTAACGTACTGATTGACAAAAATAACCAGATCAAATTTTTGATCAACAGTTTAGTTTTGTTGGGAAAATCCTACTTGCTCTTGAGAGGAACTGAGCATAGTTTAGTATTTTCCCACACAGAATATAACTCACCTGGTTGCTTTACTCTTGTTGGAAAAAACCAAAGATATTCTGAAGCTCTTGGGGGATAATTGGAGGAATCCAGCATCCTCTTAAGAGGAAGTATGATTGTAAATCTCCCTTTCCTGTTCTCCCCACTGCCTTCCCCACAAAGAGCAGCCAGTAGTTGTTGATCTGTATTTACCTTTTGGGGGATGGGGAATAGAAATGTCTCATGTGGACGGGAATATTGTTTCAGGATGGTGCTTTACCTTGTCCTATCTTTTTAATTTTAGGCTGATGGATTAGGAGATGAAGACCTTGAGATGCATGATGACCGTATGTCTTATCTGTCAGCCATGGGAGCAGACTATCTCAGCTGTGACAGCAGACTCATGAGTGACTATGATGATACAGACACAGAAGGTGGAGCCTATACAGATAATGAGCTGGATGAACCAATCAATGAGCCTCCTGTCTCTTCTATGGCGAGATCATCGGAACCAATAAATATTGATGAGGTGAGACCAACACAATCCAGATGTGTGTTTGGGAGTAAACATTAACTTCAAAGGTGAAGGGTGCCCGCACATTAAATGATTATGCTGAGGATTAAAGGCACAAGAGCAGGCCATTTGACCCAACTGCATGTGAGTTTCCTCCCATCTTACCAACGTTGCCTTCTGTTCCTTTCTCCTTCATGTTAATCCAACTTCCCCTCAAATATAGCCGTTTCATCATCTCCAAGAATTGTACATTCTGTCTCCATCTGGAGTGAAATAACAACTGGATTTTTGAGGGGCCATCGAGTATTTCCAAGCTCAAGCTTTGGATTTTCCAAATCTATCCTACAAACATGTAAACGGCAACCTGGTACAACAAGGTTTCTTGGTTTAAAAGAACTGCAGAGGCTGGAAATCAGAGACAAAAACAAATTGTTGGAAAAGCTCAGCAGGTCTGGCAGCCTCTGGAGGGAAACCAGAGTTAACATTTTGGGTTCCAGTGACCCTTCAGATTTCTTGGTACTTTATTCTTAACAAATATTTAAAGGTATTTGTTGATATGTAAAATTCTGCTTATTTGTACAAGATTGACAAAGTGATAATGTGGCTACAGTGACCAATTGTGTTGAGATTGGGCCCCTGAAAGTTGTTGAGTTGAATTATAAATGTTAGTCTCTTTATAGTTTCTAGGGGAACTAATAGTTTAGATGCATCTTGAGATTGTTCAGTACTTTTTTACCTTAACAATCTGATTTTATTTTCAGCGGAAACAGAGTCCAGAACCAGCTGTAGCAAGAGGTCAAATGAGGAGAGCTGGTAGCAGGGAAGTCTTGAGAGATCCCAGCCCCCCTCCCGATTTTAAACCTGAACCTCCAAAGGTAGTGAGCATCATTTAATTACTTGATTTTGTACAAAATCTGTTCTTGCTTTTGTTACATTATAATCATTTTTAAGAAGAACCCATCACTCCTCCTGCACTCACCTGAGTTCTTGGTCTGACAACACCCCAGAGTTAAAATTGTCTTTCCTTTCAAATCCCTCCATGGCCTTTGCTCCTTATTCATGGAACCATTTATAGCATTGTAACTTTTCCACTTCTGGCCTCCTTGTAGATCTCTGGTTTTAATTGCTTGACCACTACTGTCCTTTCAGTTAGCTGGGCCATAATTCTGGAATTCCCTCCCTGAACTGCTGCACTTCTCTTTCCTTGTGGTGAAAATGCTTCTTAAAACCTACCTCTTTGACCTAGGCTTTTACTTGTCTATTCTCGTATCTCCTTATACAGTGTGCTGTCAGATTTTTATAAAATGCTGCTATCTTGGGATGCTTTACAGTAATAGAACTGTACAAATACAAGTTGAAGTAAAAAATATGTAAAGATGCTTCACAGGAATATGTGTAAAGCAAAGTTTGACTGCAAAAGGTGATATGAGGAGAGGTGACCAACAGCATGGCTAACAAGTAGGAACTAGGCAGAATTTTAGGATGAAGAGGGCTATGTTCTGACCTTGGGATCAGCTGTATGGCCAGCAGTGAATTGCAATGGAATGCAGAAGACATTAATTTTAATCCCATTTGCCTTCTATCCTGTCCTTTTTTTTTGGAACTGTATCTAAGGGACAACTTTTTCATGCAGTGGGTGGTGCATGTACGGAATGAGCTGCCAGAGGAAGTGATGGAGGCTGGTACAAATTAAATGGCATCTGGATGGATATATGAATTGCAAGGGTTTAGAGGGATATGGGCCAAATGCTGACAAATGGGACTGGATTTATTTAGGATATGTGGTTGGCATGGACGAGTTGGACCGAAGGATCTATTTCCATGCTATACATCTCTATGACTCCACTGTGGTAGGATTTAAACACACGACTCCTGGCCCAGAAACATAATCACTGCATCTCTGCTACTCCACCATTTTCCCGGTTCTGATACAGGAGTATCAGCCTGGAAGTTTGAAGTTAGCATTGTTCTGCATTGAACTGCTGAGTATTTTCAACATTTACTGACTCACTTAAACCAGACCGTGTCATTATCATTTTGCTGTTTGTTGGTGGTGGTGTGGGATCTTGCTTTTGCACAAACCATGATGTGAAATTAAAGCTGCAAAATGTCAGTTGAAGATCATAACAAATGGATCTGATTTAACACTTGTATATTCTTTTGTCTCCCATTTTTAAGGCAAAAGTTGAAGTACACTCTTATCCAAAAGAGCAACAAAGGCAGTATTACGATTCCAGTCGTGGATATGATTCTCGATATAGCAGCCCAAGTCCCGGGAGCAGCGAGCATCCCCGTGGTCAGGACATCCCATCCTCCAAGCCGCAGCCCCCTCCCGTGGCTTTAAAACCCTCTTTCGGGGTTCGGACGGCGCTGAAACCCCCTGTTCCAGCCATGCCGCCTGCCGGTGAAGAGGAAGGAGACTACAGTGAGGAGCTGGGTGAAGGCAATGAACAGCAGTCCGTGCTGGGCAAAGTGAAAATATTTGAGAAATTGGACCACAAAGCTCGAGTGCAGAGGCTACAAGAACTTCAGGAAGCACAGAATGCGAGAGTAAGGCAGTCCTACCACTATTTAAAGGCCATAAGAGCATAACTAGGAAGACAGCCCCTTAAACCTCCTGCAGCATTCACTAAGATCATAGCTGTAGCTTTGATTCTATTTTTCCACCTAACCCCAATAACCCTTGGTCACCACATAAATTAAACGTGTATCTGACTAGTTCAAACACGTGCGATGGCCCAAACTCCATATCCCTCTGGCTAGGGAACTTCAGAGGGTTAACAACTTTGTCGGAAGAAACCTTTCCCTCTCCTCCTCTTCTAAAACAAAAAAAAAACCCTTACTTTTTAAACAGCCTCCCCTGTGGAGTTGGCAGTGCTGGGGAGGCATTGGTGATGGTTCTCTCAGTGTTAAAGACTTGGGATATATTCTCTGATTCAACTTTGCTGCACCTTCCTGTCAGAATTTCAGCAGCAATTTTTTTTTGTGTTGTGTACTCCGATTTCAATCACTCGTTGGCTGCTGAGTTCTCTAATTCTCTCCTTTTTAAACCTCTCCATTCCCTCTACCCAATTCATTTCTTTTTTTCCCCCCATCCCCTTTTCAAGTCCATCCTAAAATCTATTCAATTACCCAAGTGTTTAGTCACCTGTTTTAATAACCTGATACAGAGCACACTAAGTGTTTTGTCAGGTAATTCCTTGTAGAATGTCTTGATGCTTTCAAGATGCTACATGAATGCATCATAATGCCCCCTGTCTGACTTCCCTTTTTGATCCCATTGGTGTGAAAATCCAGTGGGTTCCCTCAGCGTGGTAACTCCAGAGCGGACTGTATGCTGGTGAACACTTGGCATTACTTCCTTAGTGGAATATCCATTCAGCCATTCGATTCACAATTTCAAAGAATGTGAGCAAATGGCGTTGTTGACAAATCCAAATGTTTGAAAACCTTTCTGTGAAAACTGGAATCCATCTTCTGTGCAAGAGACCTGAAAATTATCCACAAAGCTCTTGCCATTAATGGTAAATAACCATTGAAACATAAGAGTTGACCTTACTTGATTTAACTTGGCCTAATCAGTTATATAGTTTAAACCCGTTCTGACTCACTGGTGCAAAAATAACAATGATTTATGTTCAGGTTCTCTTCAGCCTAATAGCACGTTAGGCAGCAACATACAGAATACTGCTCCTGATCTTACTCTTTTGCTGAAGATTCTATCCCTTAGCTGAAGCGTGATTTATGCAGAGAATTATTAGGATTTACCACTGCCCAGAGACTTTAATAATTAAGCCTGAGCGCCCCTTGAAGAACCAATCTGAGTTTAATGTATGGTCATGGGATTAAAAAAAAACAATCTAATCTGGTTGACCTCCGACTTTTCACGCACTCAACATCACTGGTTTGGAAGCTGGTCAGTTACGTTGACTTGCGCTGTGTTTTAGAGATTTCTTAAATAAGAGGGTTCCTTACTTATCAATGTTGATTATCTGCACTCTTCACAGAACCAAACCTAAGAACATTAGCAGAAGAAATTTAAATTAGATGAGGTTTGTTCATTGAAACAAGCTGTTCTGATCTAGAATGTTACCAATGGAAGCAGATTCAACAATAATCTTCTGAAGGGTATTGGATACATTAGTTGAAGGAGGGAAAGACTTAAAAGAGAGTTGTGGGAGAAAAGCATATGAGTGAGAATAATGAAATGATTCTTTCAAAGACCAAGGACTGGTACATTGGATGAGCAGTCTGTTTTGCACCATGATTTTCAATAAGATGGAGAGCAAGTTTTAAATTTTCCCTCTAACTGCTTTAAGACAAACACTTCTAAGAATTTAGGCTTTTTTTTTGCAGTTCAGTGGCTTGGATCTTCCATTTCTAACAGCAAGGCTGCATGCAGTCGATTAGCTATGGGGAAATGCAGGGTGACAGGGATAGGATGAGGTCTGGGTAGGATGCTGTGTGGAGGGTCGGTGTGAACTCGATGGGCTGAATGACCAGTTTCCACAATTTAGGGATTCTTTGAATTCGAGCTTCCTGGGCAATTCCCAACTAGATCTGCATGTCAGCATTTCCACTGCCTCCTTAGACAATCTTCCATCTTGCAGCTGGCCTTTGACAATCAGAGATCAGAAGATTGTGTCCAGATTTTTTTTGGTGAAATATATAAACATACAAAAAAAAATCAACTGAGCACTTCTTTTACTGTACCTCTGTCCCTGTCCTCAAACATTACATTTAGTCAGCATTGTGAATTGGATGCAGACATCCTAATGTCTACTTTGAAAATGATAAATTCCTTCTTTGCATTTACAGCTGGAATTAGCACAGAGATATGCGGATATTTATGCAGTCCCTGTAAAACCACCTAAAGCTGAACAGCCCCAATTCCAAAGGTAAGACCATTGATGCTTCATCTCTCAGCAAGTGAAATGGGAGAAGGCCAGTCAGCCCCTTTCAAGTCTGTTACTCAATTACCTTCTCTGTTTTATATGCTGTAACATTTTCCTACTTTTTTTTTGTAAACTCTGACCCAACAAAATCTATTAATTTTAACTTTGAAAACGTTAATTCATCCCTGAACAGGTTTATTTTTGGTTTGGGGTGGGAGGGGAGGCAAAGAATCTCTCGAAGCTGTGTGACTGGTCGAAGGTTCTGTGCACATCAATCAGCATTCCGATGTGTTGGCTTCCGTTTTTATAAGGAGCTCTGCAGAAAAAAACATTTGAAGGAAATGTCGGATGGTGTGGGGGAGCAAGAGTTCCAAATTTCCACAACCCTTTTATTTGTATGAAGAACGTCTCTTGATAGCATCTCTGAACAGTTTCGTTGTAATTTTAATCCAATGACCCTGTTCTGGGTTCCCCTTACCCCAGCCCAGCCGATGAAATAAGTTTGATAGAGAGAAACTGTTGATTTCTTTTAATCATGATAAAGCTTCAATTTCAGAAGAAGGTGGATTGAATCGCTTTATGATTAAAGGGGTTGATAGGCCAGGTAGAGAGAAATATTTTCCTCTGCAGGGGCTGAGCAGTGTCAGGGGTCAGAACTTTTACAATTAGAGCTCAGGAGTGGAAAAAAAAATCAGTTCATGTAATGGATGGTAAAGAAAAAAAGCCACTCTTTCTTCCTCCCAAAAGGATGTGAATGCTTGGGGTCAGTTGGAAGCTTCAGAGACTGCAATTTCAGTTGTGCAAGGGTATTCAGTGATATGGTTGAAATGTCTGTCGATGAGATTGAGATCTGTCATAATCTTCCTCTTCCCACTGTCTCCCTTGAGTTTTGGTAATAAACTGGTCACATCATGCTGTGGTTGCTTGCTGATTGTAGTTTGATTGCATGTTCCTTTGACTTGTATTCTGCTGCTGTTCACTTTGTATATTGGTAAGATTTTTGTTTTAAATCCAGTGCTTTGAGCTCTCCCTGTTCTGTTATTCTCCTGGATGGGAATGGGAGGGGTGGACAGGGTTAACGTTCTGTATTAGTTGACACAGGTTCCTCCTATGGCTGCTTTTCTCTCTCAAATCCCTAAACTGGAAAGCCCAGCCTTTGAAAGGCACTCCATCTAGTGGTTTCAACTGAAAATCAGTACTTTTACACTGAAAATGGAGTTTAAAAAATATCACAACATCAGGTTAATAGCCCAACAGGTTTAATTGGAAGCACTAGCTTTCAGAACACTGGTCCTTCATCAGGTGGTTGTGGAGTACACAATTATAAGACACAGAATTTATAACCAAAGATAAGACTCTCATCTGTTAGTGACCAAGTTAGTTTCACTTTTGTAATTTACATATTAAATAACTTTTTTTTTAGAAAGGTTAATCTGCGAACATAACTCAGGTTACCAATGTTTTATAGCTAAATTCTCAACATCTTTATTCTGTCTGGGATTAGTATTGGTATTATTGTGTCTCCTTGGAGAAAATCTAAAGAGAATTTGGAAGGTGTAAATTAAAGAGTTCATGTTTTCTTTCCAGTGATTAGTCAAAATTTGCATTAGCCTGCATAGGGAGGATAAATAAATGAACATGCATTTTTATATAGAACCTTTTTTCTAGACACCCCAGAACATTTCACACTCAACAGAAGTTTGTGTTTTTTCAAGCTGTGGTTACTGAATTAAAGTAGTGGGGTGTAAAGTTTTAAGTAGATCTAAATCTAAGAAAATACAGTATGGAAACAGGCCCTTCGACCCAGCAAGTCCACACCACTCCTCCGAAGAGTAGCCCACCCAGACCCATTCCCCTACCCTATATTTACCTCTGACTAATGTGCCCAACACAATGTGCAATTTTAGCTCAGCCAATTCACCTAACCCGCACATCTTTGTGATTGTGGGAGGAAACTGGAGCATCCGGAGGAAACCCACACAGACACTGGGAGAATGTGCAAACTCCACACAGTTGCCTGAGACAGGAATTGAACCCTTGGTCCCTGGTGCTGTGAGGCAGCAGTGCTAACCATTAAGCCACCGTGCTGCCTCCAGTTGTCTTGTGCCACAATTCTAAATGGACAGCATCAGTTTAAGTCTTTTTGAGTTCAACATTAACTTTGTCTACACAGATCATGTCAGACTCAGAGTTTCTGCAGCCCTTTGTCTTTTTCTTTACCTCAGCAATGTTTGTTGTTTCTCACTGATCCATTCTACTTTTCAGGCTTTGTTTGATCATTAAGTTTTAATGACTGAATACTTACTTTCTTCTGTGAAAATCTCCAGGTCTCCTGAACCACAGAAGCCCCCATCACAAGCCTACCATGATCCCAGTGGAGCCATTTACAGTGATGAGGATGAGGATGAGCAGTATCGAAGACAATTAGCTGACCATTCAAAGCGTGGTTACTATGGACAACATGCAGTGCAACCAACCAAATACAGGGACACCGAATTGTAGAAAGCAATATTTTGTAATCCAAATTTTTTTAAAAACAGAAATTTACATACACAAGCTGGAAATGGACAGCGGGTCCGTTGGTGCCTGAATTTTCAGCTGCTGATTGACTCACTAAGTATTTGTGGCAGCATTTTTATTTTGATAGGTCTTTATGGAATAACCTACTTTATACCTTTACAAAATGCTATTCTAACTGCCTTTACTGTATTTTTCCCTCATCATTTGATTGAAGTTTTTTGTTGCAATTCAAGATAAAGAGCAAATTACAATAAAGTATTTGAACTGACCAGATACTCTAAGTAATTAGAGTTCTGAACAGTAACAAGTGCCTTCCTTCATGCCCCCTCTCTTTTGAACAAAAAGATATATTTGGTGATGGTAATGACACTGGATTTTGGTTTGATTTGAGTGGTTTATTTTACTAACTGATCAACCGTTGTGGTATAAAGTGCTTGTAGGGACCAGAGAGAAAATATCTAATTTTGTATCGCCATTTGTAATTGATGCGTGTCTGTGTTTTGCACAGTTTTTTTTGTCTTCTAACCTATTGAAAAGGATATTTGTTTTTAAACTGATCAAATAAAATAAATTGTATTTAAGTGTCACTTCTGCTACCCTCCTTTTAAAGTACCAAGGCCCTGGGATTTAGAAAGTCCAGGTTTGGAAGATTCCATGCATTTCTTTACCTCTTGCCTATTTTAAAATTTTCTATCATATATAAAAGATTTGTTTTTTACATTGTACCTATTACTAGGATCATGATAAACATCAGTCAGGTTTTGTTTGGAATTCGGAAAACCCAGGTATTTACCACAAGAATGGCTCCACAAACTTAATGTTTAAATCACAAGAATTTTACGACACAAATCTAAGAACATGAATACCAATAATTACACTTTAACTGGCTGTTTAAGACAACTATATTTGAAAGTTCAATGGACACTGACTTAATGCAATTGCCTTTAATTTAAAGTTTCATTCTACACCCATTTGATTTATGTTGTCAAAAACTCAAGTAAAATGTTCCTTCAACATTGGACAACTGATCTCAGGATAGTTTTTAGTACAATGGTTGAAATTTCTTGGGGCTTTCAGTCACATTGATCCTTCAAATTTCTTCCAAATGTCCCATGGTTGTAAACTGTCCATTCAGAGGTACGTTCTTAAGTGTAGCCACCTTGGGTCAGAACTGTTCTGAATCCACTGTTCTTTAACTCTGGAGCCTTGATTATAAAACCTCCCTTCTCTTCAGTTTGGCAATGCCAGAGTTTGAACTCACTATTAGGTGTCCTTCAGGGGTTAGCACACAGAATTTCAAATTGTACAATCCTTACAGTGCAGATAGAGGCCATTTGGCCAATCAAGACTAATCCTCTGAACAGCATCCTGCCAAACCCATTTCCCCACCCTAACTGTAAGCCCAGATTTCCCATGACTGATCCACCTAGCCTGCACATCCCTGGACATTGGGATAGCCAATTCACCTGACTTGCGCATCTTTGGAAACTGGAGCACTTGGAGGAAACCCACGCAGACAGAGTGTACAAACTCCACACAGACTGTCACCTGAGGCTCGAATTGAACATAGGTCCCTGATGCTGCAAGACATCGGTGTTAACAATGAACTCTGCTTAAGAGATGTTTCTGCCTGCCAACTTGTTCTAAAATTAAACTGAAAATATTCAAACAGAGCCCTACTAGGTTTATCTCCTAGGCAGCTTGGTCATATGGTCATTTAGTGGAAGTCAACTAAGGGTCATCTTGGTCCAATTTTTTTTTTCACCTAAAGCACAAAGCGACGGACTGTTGCATTCTCAGGATATTCACAAACACTTGTAAATGTCGGAAATGTGACCATGGAAGAAACCTGGCAGTCAGTTTATGCACAGTGGTTTATTGGAATTATCACTTAAATGTTAGATGGATCAGAATTTGGAGTTGGAAGTTTTTTAGATATTTGAGTCTAATGATTGAACCATCCACTGTTCAACTGCTCAAGTTAAATTCTCATGGCAAATAAAAGTATTCTTCCCAACTTGTGCACCAGTTGATAGTCAGTTTCCTTTTGAAATGCATTTATATTTGCAGAACTGTTCAATGTCAAAGTTTTACACAATCAAATTGACACCCTCCCTTGAACTATCATTCTGAAATCTACCTCCATCTCTTGCTGCACCTACTTATGGAACAACTAAGTACCTGGTTGCTTCAGCTTCCAGGACCTGTTTCCTGTAAGGACTATATTCCCTTCTCCTGGTTTCTCCACCACTATCATCTGTTCTGATGATGCCACCATCCACAGGAGTCCCTCAAACATCGACCTCTTTCCTCAACTGGTGATTCCCTGCCACCATGGTTAACATGTGGAGCTGCCAGTGTTGGATTGGGGTGGACAGAGTCAGAAGTCAACACGACACCAGGTTATAGTCCAACAGGTTCATTTAAAATCGTAAGCTTTCAGAGCACTCTATGTTTGTCACTTGACTAAGGAATAGTTCTCTGTAAGCTTGTGATTTCAAATAAAACTAGACTATAACCTGGCTGATGGCTGTGTCCAACCCATTTCCTGTACTTCTGCCCTCACCCCTTTTCCCTTCCACAACAGTTCTCACTTTTCACCACCAGCAATTGCATCCAAAGGATCATGAACTAACATTTCTACCACTACCACCACCACCACCACCACCACCACCAGACAATTCCCCTCCCCTCCCTTGACAACATTTTATAGGCACTGTACCCTCCAGGACAACTTGATCAACTCCTCTACTCCCAATACCTCCCCAGAACACCTTACCATGTGATCATAAAAGGTCTAACATTTGCCCATTTACCTCATTCCCTCCTCACTATCCAAGGCCCCAGACGTACCTTCCAGGTGAAACAGCAATTTATTGGCACTTCATTCAATCCTAGTCTACTACATTCCCTGCTCGCATTGTGAACTCTACTTCGGGGAGATGAAATGCAGACTGGGTGACCACTTTGCAGAACATCTACATTCTGAGCTTCCAGTTGTCTGCTGTTTGAACCCACCACTATGTTCCCTGGCCAACATGTCTGTCTCAGACATGCTGCAGGGCTCCAGACATGGCTCAGCACAAGCTGGGAGAACTGGTGTCTAGTTTGTTTGCTGCGAGGACTCTGGAGTCTTCAGGACTCCATACCGAGTACAATAATTTTAGAGCCTGAACATCACCCTTCCAGCCCAGCAAGGAAACCCACATCCAGAACCTCAACCTGAGCTACAAATCTTCTCAAAACTCGCTGCCTACCACCTTCATATCCCTTTCCCCAAACCCACCCTTGAGACCCTCTCAATGACACAGCCTACTTTCAGCACAGCTAGCTCATTCTCACCTCCTTATAGTTCCTTTATCAGCCATTCTTTCTCTTCTCGCTTGCTCCCCATTCCTCTCCAAACCATCCTCATTAAGCAGCCCATCTGGATCACTGTGTTCAGACAAGTATGTGACTTTAGTAAATCTAGCAAGCTTGAGTGTGGGTGAACAGGACATTGGCAAATTGATGGAAACAACAACAGAATTTGCCAGAAAAGCTTAGTAGGTCTGGCAGCACCTGTGAAGAGATATTGGATTTAACGTTTCCGTTCTGGTGACCCTTCCTCAGAACTGGCGAATTGATGATTCCGTTTAATAGTGTTACTAATGTGTCCTTACATCATTTTCTGCAACACTTGGGAGGAGGCTGATTGCAGATGGAGGATGAGGGTGTAAATGGTTTCTGTTCTTCTATGCTTAGAATTTATTTGGGTTCTTTTCCAAATCTGTCTAATTGACACGTGTTGTTCCAACATCAGAGCTGCACTTCAAACACTTCTCTAGAAATGCAGCTCATTCTGATGCACTACCTGGCAGTTCTAGTGCTGAAGAATTGTGTCTGAGTAGCCAGCATTAATTACCCTTAAATAATGTACAAAGTTAAAAATCACACAATGCCAGGTTTATTTGGAGGCACTAGCTTTCGGAACACTGCTCCTTCAGGTAGTTGTGGAGTATAAGATCACAAGACACAGTTTATAGCCAAAGTTTACAGTGTGATGCAACTGAAATGATGTATTGAAAAAGACCTTTCAGTTACATCACACTGTAAACTTTTGCTATAAATTCTATGCCTTAAGACCTTATGCTCCACAACCACCTGATGAAGGAGCAGTGCTCCGAAAGCTTGTGCTTCCAAATAAACCTGTTGGACGATAACCTGGTGCTGCGTGATTTTTAATTTTGTCCACACCAGTTCAACACCAGCACCTCCAAATCTTAAATAGTGCTAGGCCATTTCAGATGGTCAGTTCAGAGTCATCCACATCACTGTAGATTTGAATGGCAGATTTCTTTCTGCGAAGGATATGAGTGCATCATACCATTTTTTTAACAAGAGGAAAATTAAATGTAAACTTCATGGTTGAGCTTGATTTTAGAGACTGATAACAAATTAAATTTCACTAGCTGCCGTGGTGCGATCTGAACACATTGCCACAATATTTATGAGTCCATTTGCTTCATTTTCCCCTTTACTATCTCTTCTGTGGATTGAAATTACTGGATTATTTGAAAGCAAAGCTTTTTGCTTCCTCATACACTAGCAGGTTATAATAGCAACCATTGTTTTATATCACATTTATCTAACAGGATTAGCCAATGCTATTTTGGTCATTACACTATTAGACATTAGTAAATTAATCATTTGACTTTGTTTTAAACTTGAGGAATTCAGTCTCTACCAAATTATAAGCTCAAATGTGATTTATTTTCTCTCCACAGTTATGATGCCCTTAGTTGACTTTGTTTTCAATATTCTGAAAGTGTGCATTTCTAAGATGTACAGCCAGGCGGAATATTCTTTTTAGTATTTGGTGATTTGAGCAGTTGTTTGTCAAAACTTACCTGTAATAGAGACAGTGAACAACTTTAAACACAGAGCTTTACGATTTTGAAAAGAGAAGTTATATGGGGCTTGGTAGGGAGGAGGAACTACTGATTATATTTCTGTTGTAACCTCTGCTTTGTAAACCTCAATGTTAAGCTGAAAAGATTTTTTATTTCTTCTGTTATATTTTATTTAGATTGTTGAATGTTGAACAAAATTTCCAATTCATCTCACCAGTTTTTGCTTCACATTTAGCAACTAGAATAATTACATTTTCTTACATCTTACAGACAGCAGGACAACAGAATACTTTTCCTCATTCTAGAAGCATAGAATCCCTACTGTGTGGAAGCAGGCCATTTGGGTCATCGAATCCACACCGACTGTCCAAAAAACATTCTACCCCCACCCTATCCCTGTAACCCTGCATTTGCCGCAGCTAATCCATCTAACCTACACATCCCTCGACACAATGGGCAATTTTAGCATGGCCAATCCACCTAACCTGTGCATTTTTGGACTGTGGGAGGAAATCCATGCAGACATGGGGAAAACGTGCAAATTCCACAAAGGCAGTCGCCAGAGGGTGGAATCAAACCTGGGTCACTGGTGCTGCGAGGCAGCAGTGCTAACCACTGAGCCACCATGCTGCCCCTAAGCAGAGTTTATTTCAAATTCAGCATGCTGGCTTATTAAGTGTATAAACCTCTTGTTACCTGAAGGACATCTAATGGTGAGTTCAAACTCTAGATTCGCCAAACTGAAAAGA
Organism: Hemiscyllium ocellatum; assembly: GCF_020745735.1. NCBI lineage: Eukaryota > Metazoa > Chordata > Chondrichthyes > Orectolobiformes > Hemiscylliidae > Hemiscyllium > Hemiscyllium ocellatum. The sequence continues at coordinate 122,579,462 of NC_083402.1, read as the reverse complement.
GGAGGAAAGAAAGGGAGTGTTTTAGATAGAAGGCTCCATAGTTAAAGAATATGGAGTTCAGAATAGTTCTGACTCAAGATGGCTACACAAAGTCACCTGAGGGTGGAATTGAACCCAGATCTACGATGCTGTGAGGTAGCAGTGCTAGCCACTAAGTCATCATGCCACCCCAAACTTCTACTTGATTTCTTTTCTTGAGGAAACATAGGCAAATAATTACAATTTTGAAAGCCCACATTTTAGGAAAATGAAGAGGATGGAAGATGAGGAAGGAAATAAATTACAGTTAAGGGAACTTCTGGACTTTCCACACATACTTGCAGAGTGTATGAGGTGGATGAAGCATGAAAGGTGAGGTGAAGGACTGGAGACAAGAATAGATTGGATTCTTCATGGAAGCAGTGGTGGAAGAATAGAAAATACTGGAAAGAATTAGGTCTGGATCAAGATGAAAGGCAAGTAGGAAAATCAGAAGGATGTCTTTGAAGATCACATTCTCACACTTATTGCTAGTGAGAGAACAGCCATCTTAATCCCTTCTCTGTCACGTTATTATCAATATTTCTTAACTGAATGTTCAGGTTGAAATTGGTATGAGACAGAAAAAAAACAAATAGAACTGGATATTACTGGAAAAAAAAGGAAAAATGTTACTGAAGCTTTTTGACTTGGGCTCACCAGGACTAATGCAAGAATGGCAAATTTCAAACTATTGTAATTTATAGTATAAATAAGAAGAATTGGGATAAGGAATGGAGGGAAAAGTGAAGCAGCAGCAACATGGAGACAACTGGTAAGTTCCAATGTCAAAGGAATCATCGGGGACCAATCTTGGAGCCTCAATATTCATTCAAATTTCAACTTAGTTCCTAATGGGTGACTGCACACAGGCCAAAAGTTACATTTATTTGGCCTTATAGGAGTTTGATGCAGATAATTTGAGCAGAACATCTGGAGCTTTTCATGAAATTGTAAATGTTCTTATTCTAACTGTCTAGATGTTGAATTAATGTACATTTCCTTGTTCAGATCCTGTACTCTATGTCCCTATCCTTTAATTTATTTGTTTTGAACAGCCAGTTGCTTGCCCTGTTCATTCAAAGTCCCAATGTTTGATTTTCCCTGCTGTTACATTCTTAGATTGTACCTTCAGCAAATGCCTATGCTAAACATTTACAGTATTAAGCTGTGTACAAGGTTCAAGCCTAACAAATCGTAGCCATTATTAAGTGCTCTGCTACAGTAAAGACCGGGTAATTATATATTTACTTAGAATGTAGATTCTGCTACCACAGAGTGGTTGCAGTAAGTAGCACAGATGCATTTAAGGGGAAGCTGGAGGAACAGGAGGAATATAAAAACATGCTGATTGTGTGAGATGAAATAAGGTGGGAGGAGGCTCATGTGGAGCATAAACATTGTTCAGTTGAGCAAACAGCTTTTTTCTGTGCGATGACATTCTCTGTAATTAATCTTCATTTTAGCACTTTATGCCTTCTGTACTTCTGCTATGTCTTTCTATCTAGAAAGATCACACAACACCAGGTTACAGTCCAACAGGTTTAATTGAAAGCACTAGTTTTCAGAGCGCCGTTCCTTCATCAGGTGATTTTGATGAAGGAGCGTCGCTCCGAAAGCTAGTGCTTCCAATTAAACCTGTTGGACTATAACCTGGTGTTGTGTCATTGTTAACTTTGTACACCCAAGTCCAACACCGGCATCTCCAAATCATATCTAGAAAGATTCTGTAATGTGTTTATCCATTGTTAAATTCCAAACAGCATGAAACTTTACAGCATTGATTGCTGAATCACTCCCGAATCATACACTTATACGTTGCTAATTTCCTCTCTTTTTGCTGCTGTTGATAACTGTGATAGCCACACTGTATTAATTTCTATTCCAACACTCTCCTGGCTGGTCTCACATTTCACACCCTTTATAACCCCCTGCTCATCCAGTCACACTTGAAGTCCTGTTCACTTCTCACCTATATTGGCTTCCACAACAAGTGGCACCTTGATTTTAAAAATCACATTCTCTTATTCAAATCTCTCCGGTGCCTTAACTATGCCAATCTCTGTGGCTGTCTCCATCCCTACAAATCTCTGGAGTTCTTTGAACTCCGTCAGTTCTGACTTAATGCAATTGCCCCCTGGTTTATTTTTGCCACCAGTGCCTGTTGTAGCATCAGTTGGCCTGCAAGCTCTGGAAAGCCCTCTGTCTCTGCTCTTTAAACTCCACTTTGATGAAAGTTTTCCCAGTTATCTTTGGTATATAAGACCATAAGAAATAGGAACAAGAGAAGGCCATTTGGCCCCTTCAAGCCTGCTTTGCCAGTCAACAGGATCATGGCTGATCCAATATTTCTCACATCCAATTTCCTGCATCCACCCTCCCCAAACCCCATTACTCTTGTTCCCCTACTGATCAGGGATGTATCTATCTCAGCCATAAACACACAACACAACTCTGCCCCCACAGCTCTCTGACAAGGAGTTCCAAAGACTCAACCCTTGGAAGAAATTCCCCCTCACACAAACTAACCACAGAGAAGCATGGATTAAAAATAACTTATCTGACCAACACTTAACAGACACTGAGGGTTAAAGTTCAATTTCCAGGATGCGGACAAGAAATATTTCTTAGCAGCATTAGAAACAACACTGAAAGACAACAAACTCACAGAAGAAACCTAGCAAACCATCAGACAGAGAGTCACACCAACATTAAGCAGGAAAAAGGAAGGAAACACACTTAATACACAAGAAAGGAAAACACTAGAAGGACTCAAAAAGGTAAAAAAGGTAAAAATATTGTTATCCCAGCTGCAGACAAAGGATGCTTCACAATCATTGTAAACCAAACAGTCTACACCGAGAAAGTGAATGCACTGCTTGCAGATACTGACACTTACCAACAGGTAGTGATAGACCTGACCCCATAACTAGAGAACCAAATCACATCCCTACTCAAAAAACTTCAGAAAGCTGGACAAATAAACAAGACAAACTTCCAGATGGATCCAACACACCATGATTCTATGGAATACCCAAAATTCACAAACCAGGAGTTCCCCCTCAGACCCACAGTCTCACTATCTGGAACACCAATGTACAGATTTGCCAAGGAGTTACACCAAAGACTAAAACACATAGTAGAAGAACCATGCCACTCCATTCACTCCACCCAAGAATTCCTGAACAACAAAGACACCAAGATAGAAGAGGATGAAATAACGGTTTCCTTCGATATTACAGCCCTGTTCATATCCATCAACATCAAACTGGCCAAAACCCTGACTACATTATCAGATACTTCATCAGCAAAGACAACATCAAACTAGTGGACCTATTCCTTACCACTCACTTCACTTTAAATAACAAAACTAACAGAACACCCATGGGATCTCTAATATCAGGATTCTTAGCAGAGGCAGTAATGCAGAGACTCAAACAAACAGTTCTGCCAACCATCCAACCCAAACTTTGCCTCCGCTATATGAATGAAACCTTTGTTATCACTAAACAATATGAATTAGAGGAAATCTTAAAAACCATCGATAATATCTTTTCAGGCATAAAATTCACAAAAGAGGAGGAAAACAACTACAAACTGCCATTCCTAGATGTCGCAGTACAGCAAACAGCCAATGGGGAACTTCAAACCAGCGTCTACAGGAAAACAACACATACGGACCAAATACTGAACTACAGAAGCAATCATCCCAACACCCAAAACAAAGCTGCATTAAAACATTATTTCAATGAGCTACCATATACTGCAGCACCGAAGAACTATGAAGAGCAGAAGAAAACCCATCTATACAGAGTATTCAAAAAGAACAGATACCCAGTGAACACAATCCAGAGATTTCTCAGCAACAAACTCTAACAAGCAGACACAATGCATCCTGAAACTCTACCCTCTCTCCCTACATCAAAGTCATCTTGGAAATGACTGCCAGACTACTCAGACCTCTTGGCATCATGGTAGCCCAGAAACCCACCAACATACTAAAAGAGCAGCTAGTGAATTTAAAAGACCCTATACAGACAACAAGCAAAACAAATGTCATTTACAAAATACCGTGCAAGAACTGCAACAAACATGACATTGGACAAACAGGCAGAAAATGAGCCATCAGGATACATGAACATCAACTAGACACAAAAAGACATGACCCACTATCACGAGTATCCTTACATACAACTGAGGAAGGACACCACTTTCACATCCATCTTAGGACAAGCCAAACAGAGATACACATGAGAATTCCAAGAAGCATTGCATTCCAACCGGAATTCTATCAACAAACACATCAAGTTAGACCCCATCTACCACTCTCTGGGAAAAAGAAGAGAAATGACATCAACAACCCAAGGAAACCTAAACACAGAAGTAGAAAGCAGGACATAACACCAGTGCTTCATTAGAAGCTCACTGATGTTACCTAGTCTGGTGGTGAAACATCAGAAAACTAACCTTCCAGCTCAGTGAGCAAACTTACATCCATTCCCCTCCTCTCAGCCTTAAATTGGTGTCTCTTTATTTTGAGACTATGCACTCTGGCCTGGGACTCCCCCATGAGGGGAAACACCCTCTCAGCATTTACAAGCCCTTTAAGAGTCTAAAATGTTTCAATGAGATTCCTTCTCATTCTTCTAAACTCTCCTGGAGTACAGTCCCAGCATGTTTTGTCTTCTGTAAATCCCTTTGTAGTTGGTACTTTGATGATACTCTGTGAGGTCCCTTCGATGTTTCATGTTAATGGTACTGCAGATAAATAAGTTATTATTTTTACACACAACAATTCCTCCCACCCTTCAATCAGGGATGTAGTCAAAACAAGATACCTTGTTTGACCTCCATTTCTGAAACCCGTTCAAAAGAAATTTCATGCCAATAATATTGACGTGCTCGGTATTTTGCACTCATGTTGATTTTGTTTTCCCCCTCGGTATGGCTGTAAGGCGACTGGGACTACGAATTCATGATGAACGGGGAAGGTGAACAACTGCTGCAGCCCGCAAAAAAATTAAATAGAAGGATTTTTTTTTAAAAAAGTATTTAGCTAGGTCAAACTCAATTTATTTTTTTAAGTCTTAAAAATTAGGTTTCCTATTTTCTCTTTTTAAACGCACTGCTTGTGGCTGCCTCGGAGGGTCAAAGTCTCCTTTGAGAGTGACTGGCTTGTGTGTGTGTGCCAGATCTGGTAATGCAATCCCAAACTCGCCTGGAGTTATTTTAAAACTACTCAACTCAGCCACTTTGGAAAACAAGGGGAGGGTTAAAAAAAAGTTGGAAAAGTGGGACGTACCGCGACTTGGGAGAGCGATGCATTTCCTAAAAGGCAGTTCCTTGCAAATGGCTTTTGAGTGATTTGGGGAACTGAAGGTTTTTTTTCCAAAGAAAACGTTGTGATTTTCTCTGTTAGGGGTGTGACTGTGGGTTACTAAGTCCCACAGTCAACCTTTTCTGTCTGTCTTTCTCCCTCTGTTCTCTTGCCGGATGTCACTGCCAGTGGTCTTGCCCACTTCTTGCTGCCCAGTGCAAGCTACCACACCAAGCGGGGAGCCACCGCTTCGGAACCGGGCTCGGTGTGTGTCATGGCCGGGGGCTCTGCACTCCAGCAGCAGTAACAGCAACAATACCAGCCCGGCACGCCAGCCACTGCACTGCCCGCTCTACGGCCGCTCCCTCTTCGCTCTGGGACTGCTCCAGATCGCTCTGGGTTTCTCCATCGTGTCTCTCAGTTTCGGGGCTCTGTCCCTCACCGAGTCCCCCAACGTCAGGAACTCTTGTCCCTTCTGGGCCGGCTCCTCGGTGAGTTTAGCAACAAAAACTTTCTCCATAAGTTTGACACTGAATTAACTCTCGAGTGTGCTCCGGCAGTGCCCCAGATTGTCGTACTCGGACTGTTGCATTTACCAATTCGGTTGTGTTTCTTTTGGTCCGGTTGGAAGAGCGTCAGGCTTGCATTTATATAGCGCCTTTCGCGACCTCAGACCATCTCAAAGTTTCTTTTGAAGTGTGGTAATGCAAAACAACCGATTTGAACCCTGTTCCAACAAACACCAATGTGATAACGACCAGTTATTTCTATTTTTGTGATGGTAACATCAATAGACTTTTTTTTAAAGTAAAGATGGGCCGAATGGGCTGGTTTTGTTTTGTAAATTCTGTGCAACCATTGGTCCCTTTTGCCCTCCGGCCTTCTTCCTCAGTGTCTTTGACTCATTCTCTTCTAATTTTGAATCTGACGACACAGAAGGAGGCCATTTGGCCCTTTGTCTCTATGCTGGATCTTCAAATGTGTTATCCAATTAGGCTCATTCTCATTGTTCTTCCCCAACAGCCCTGCAAATTGCCATGTCGTTTACTCTATTCTGCCTCTCTTCCTTTGGTTTTTAAATAATATTCTATACAGATATTATCCTCACCTAGCAATTTACATTTACACGTGCAAATTAAAGTTGTGCAGTTTTAATTAAATCCTGATGTATCTTTCTGAAGTTGCTGCTCTTTAAGTAACACTGCCAAAATGTTAGTTAAAGTATTCAGCTGTGAAATCCGTGATGGATACCTTTTTTAAACAGACAAGGTTAATGAGCAGTTTCAACATTTTAAATTTTAAAGTCACATAAAATTTAAGTGGTGAAATATTGGATAGTATTGTGGACAACTTATGCTTCTGACATCATAGAGGACAGTGCGTGTGATATTTGCAACATTGTCAAAGAATAAGAATAGCAGGAACTTACGTGGGATGATAACAGAATTTCTGGAAGTGCATGGCACATTGCTCAGCATCTAAAAGAATGAGCTGTGCCTCACTAGGTAGCACTTCTGCCTCTGAGTCAGAAAATTGTTCCTTTGAGCTGCACTCTATAAACCATTTTAAAATACCAAACTGACACTTGGACTACAGTGCTAAGGGAGGGCTGTACTGTCAGCTCTGCTGTTTGGCCATCCCAGGTGGACCTGAGATCTCCTGGGACTAATTTGACGATCTGGAGAGCTTTCCTTAGTACCCTGACAATTACAGTGTCCTTAAGACACACAGATTAATTGATAACTACCACACTGTCTGTGGGAGTTTCCACTTTAGTGGCTATGGAACTCTTTTGAGTTGTCTCAATGTTGTGAAAGATGCACAATAAATGCCGGTGTTTTTTCTCCATGATGAGGAGGTGCCGGTGTTAGACTGGAGTGGACAGGGATGACTTTCGGAGCGCTGCTCCTTCATCAGAGACTGTTGAGGGTGGGTCACTAAAAGCTTTCAAAACTCAGATGGACAGATTTTAATTAGTGAGGGAATCAAGGGTTATGAGGAAAAGGCCGGAAAGTGGAGTTGAGAATGATCAGATCATGATCTCATTGAATGGCAGAGCAAAGTCAATGGGTCAAATGGCTGACCTCTGCTCCTATGTCTTTTGATTATACAGTTTGTATAACTTTCCATGTGTCAATTATAATTGATTGCAATTTTAAAAGACTTACCTGGACAATTTAGCCAAGCCCATTGTGGCTCCAGACCAGTGACCAGTTTGACTGGTTTGCCCTGCGCACCAAGCAAACCTGGAGCCCAGCTAACACGGCTTGACCCAAAATCTTGTAAATCCAGAATCCAGTGTGGTTTTGGGCACAAGGATACTGGATTTGAGATGTTGTACTTGTTGTAATCATTCCTTGTGGTAACAAGATCCTCGTTCTCACCGCTGTTTGGTTAAAGAGATTTCTCCTGAATTCCCTCCAGCATCCACAATATTTTTGCCTCTTCCCTATTGTATTACCTATACTGGCTGCTACTTATGCTTTTTACTACAAGAGAAAACCCTGTCTTTGTATCCACTTTTCAAATTCTTAGATAATTTAAAGACCTCTATTAGGCCATGTTTCAGCTGTCTTTTCTTTTACCCTAGAGAACTCAACTTTTCTAGGCTTTCTTGATGTGTATAGCCATGGATTTCTTGTATTATTCTTTGTAAGTTTTATCTGCACCCTCTCTAGTTCCTCTATATTATTTTAAGAAACAAATTTCATTTAAATATCACCTATAATAGCAGAAAAAAGCAACCTGAGACACTTCATACAAATGAACACTATGCCCATAGTTGTTGTGGTTAATGCACAGAAAGAGGCTCTTTGACCCATTGAGTACATGCCAGCTTTGTATGGAGCAGTCTGGCCAATCCCATTTCTCCCACTCAGTCCTCTGTGCCAATGCAAGTTTTTTTTTCTTCCAAGTGCCTATCCAATTTCCTTTTGAAATCACTTATTGCCTCTAATGCCAGCTTCATGAGCAAAGAGTTCTAGGTCATTACAACTTGTTGCATAAAAATGTTCTTCCTCATAGTTCTCTACCCCTCCCCCGTTCCATGGCAGTTCTTCTCCAAAACTTTCCCTCTGTGTCCATAAGTGCTGGAATAGTCTTGTATACCTCTGTCAAACCTCTCCTCAATCTCCTTGCATTCATGAAGAACCCAAAGCTCCTCATTCCAAGAAGCATTCTGGTAAATCTCATCTGCATCCTCTTGAGGATTCACGTCATTCCTAATGTGTGGACAATCAGATTCCCTTGCACTACTCTGCTCAGAGCTTTATAAAGATCCAAATTAACTTCCCTGAGTAACTACCCAATACCTTTTCTAATAAAATCCAAGATCACATGTTCTTTATTAATTATTCTCTCAATATATCTGCTGCCTTCTCGAATCTATGCACAAGAACCCCACCCCCCCTACCCCCACCCCCAGGTGCCCCTGCCCCTGAACACTTTAAAACTGTGCCAGTCAGTATTGCCTCTCACTGTTACTGCTGTCAAAATGGATGACCTCACATTTGTGTGTATTAAATTTCATCTGTCATTCGTCGGCCCATTTGTCAACCCTACTGATGACCAGTTGGATTTGATTAACATTATTCTCAACGACTTGCCACACCTCCAAGCTTGGGATGATCATCAGCACGCTTTGAAAGTTTACTCTGTTATCTCTGGATATTGAAATACAATTTGAAGTCTCTATTCTGAGTACTTAAGAACAGTATCATGGCTAAATGTCATGAATTGTTTGGTAATTGTGTAACTTATTTAATTATTTAATCACCTTTGTGGTATAGTTCTTTCTGCTGTAATGTCATGTTGTTTTGAATTGGGATTGTTGAACTTTTAGGACGTTGCTTTCCCTGATCTACCTATTTTTAATAATATGGAGTTTCTGGGACAAGCCTTCTCTGTAGCAGCTTGTGCTGTGTTTTCAGTTTACAAATACTTTAAAACATATGCAATTAGGAGCGGACTGCTTGCACCAACAACAACTTGCATTTAGGACTATAATGTTAACTCTAAACTCTAATTCTTTTATTTTTCTACTTATACTAAGAACAATGGTATGCTTTACTTTTAACTTTGTTTCTCTATGTTATTACTTCTACCTAAGTTTTGTACTTCGGTACCTTCATAACTAAGATGCTCCCTATGTGGTGACATTGTACACTTTTCTCTGTGCTCCTGTACTTGAGTACATGTGACAATAAAGCTTAAATCAAGTATCATATAGTTAAATGTTATAGAGCAAATCACATGAAACTTACCAGGCAAAAGTTGACACTCAGCTGGTTTAAGAGATATTACAACAAGCCTAGGGAGATACGGTGGCTCAATTGCTGCCTTACAGCACCAGGATGCCAGGTTCAATTCCAGGCTTGGGCGACTGTCTGTGTGGAGTTTGCACATTCTATCCGTATTTGCGTGGGTTTCCTCTTGGTGCTCCGGTTTCCTCCCACAGTCCAAAGATGTGCAGGTCAGGTGAATTGGTCATGTTAAATTGCCCATAGTGTTAGGTGCATTAGTCAGAGGGGAGTGGGTCTGGGTGATTGGAGGGTTGGTGTGGACTTGTTGGGCCGAAGGGCCTGTTTCCACACTGTAGGGAATCTAATCTAATCGATAGGAAGGATATGCTGAAAGAAAGAGATGAAGTAAGAAAGTGGGGAGATCATTTGGAGTGTAAATACTTGCTTGGACCAGTGGGTCTGAAAGGCCTGTGTTTTTCCTGGTCTATTAACTTCAAAGCAGATATATATTCTGAAATAGTTAATAGTCCTGTGGAGGGAGTCAGGCATTTGTTTTAACCTGAGCCAGCATCTGACATGCTCTTGACAATCAGTAGGCATGTGGGTTGTTTTGTGTATTTTCCAGTAGTACCTCAAAAATTGGTGCTCCTTTGGGAGGTAATATTATATGTGATTAGCATTGTGGACAGGAGTTTTACAATTTGTTCTGTGGTAGGAACAGTACAAAATGTCACAATAATTTTTGATTTGTTTTTTGCTTTTTACTTGCAATTGCGGGCAGAAAAATGTACAAGGTAAGGTTGGAATAATTTGCAGATGAAAGGTTAGGATTTTAGAGTCATAGAGATGTACAGCATGGAAACAGACCCTTCGGTCCAACTCGTCCATGCCGACCAGTTATCCCAAACCCATCTAGTCCCACCTGCCATCACCTGGCCCATTTTGGATGATATGTGGACATAATCAAGGCTATTGAGAGATGAAGAATTTTCCATGCGAAAGAGTGGGCTGGTCATGGTGATCAGGGTAAGGCGGTAAGGAATTGAGGCTTGGTGCAGAGTATACATATATGTTTGGTCATGTTGCGAATTCAATGGAGAGATCTGCTTTTTGTGTCAGTGAGTGAATGTAATTGGCTTCTTGTGTGAGAATGTCTACCCTAGGCACTTTTGTTGTATAGACCGTATGGGAATGCTGAGAAACAGTAGTATGTCTGGTTGACTGACTGGTTCACATGATATAACTTGCCACTGCATGAGATTGGTATGTATTTCTTTAGCATAAGACACTTGAAGGTTCTCAATGTACACCTGTGCTTTAGGCAAGGGCGGAACAGAAGATTTCTCTTCAGGTATAGGGAACTTCAACAGATCTGAGTTATTTTCAGAAAGTTTATTTCGCTACAAGCCATCGATCTCAAACTGAGTGAATGGTTACTCATTTACTCTGAACCATCAGTAATTCCCAGATGAAACTGAACATTTGCACACCCCTCCTAATTTTTGGGACAATCCTTGGATGCTGCCTGACCTGCTGTGCTTTTCCAGCACCACTTTAATTTAAACTCTGGGTTCCAGCTTCTGCAGTCCTCACGTTTGCCACATTCAACAAGTTTTCCCAGCACAACATTTGAACAAGTTGTGCTTGGTTATACGTCTTTCAGATTCAGCAATATATCTTCCATTACTATTCATGAAGAGCAACAATTTGCATTTATGTAGTGCTTTTAACACCATAAAGCATCTTTAGAATAGTTGGGATTAAACCATGTGATCAGGTATTAGGTGATCAAAAGCCTGTCCAAAAACACAGGTTTTAGGGAGTGTCTGAAAGAAGGAGAGAAGGGGACAATGCATTAATATTTGCATTTTGCTTTCCCCATCAGTACTCTAGCATCCCTGAGGAAGCAAATGGTCTTACCAGTTGACTGAATACCAAGAGAATATTCAAGGACTCTGACAAAGCTGCCAATCCTCCCCAGAACTACAACCCTTAGCAGTGAGCAACCCTCTGGTTTTATGGTAATAAGACACACTCTCTGAATCTTACACTGTAATATTGAGGTGCAATTGGCTACCAAGCAAAACGTCTTTGAATATTCTGCTACCCAATACTCTATTGACTTTGCATCCAAGAGAAACAGGTCACTATTGTATCAAAGGGTTGATAAAGGCTAAACACATCTATCTCTGACATGGCGTTACTGATGCAGCCGCCTCTGTCTTGAATCCTTTTCTATGACGTCGTTTGGTTTGATGGTTTCTGTACTGCATTTGTGTTCAGGCTCCAAGTGCCAGCTGGGAGCAGCAAGGTCCACCAATATGCAAGACTGCATCAGCCTCCTCCACTGGCTAGGGTTATTCACCAGACAGTAATGGTAAACAGCTCCTGGAGTGGGTCTGTCTCAGCCTGATACGTGAGCCCAAACAATGACCAATGGTTAAATGGAGTTAGCATAGAACTGAAGAAAGCATTAAGGGCCCTGAAATATTGGAAAGCAGCAGAATATGACATTACAACAAAACTCCTGAAACAACTTGGCTCCCATGTTTTGCCTGGCTGACCCAGTTCTACAGTCACACTGACTCACACTCACTCCCGATGAAGAGCTCATGTTCGAAATATCAACTCTCCGGCTCCTTGGATGCTGCCTGACCGACTGCTTTTCCAGCACCATATTTTTCGACTCGCTCCCGAAGATGTTATATACGGCAAAAATCACTGCCGTTTCCAAAATTCTGAAACTGTTTCACGCTTGGCAGCCAACTGTTGACTAATTCCACTTTTATCTGTGTGTTATAAAATCTTTGAGCCACTTATCCTGCAACCCATATTCCCAGTAGTAGAGTCTATCCTTAATGTCGAACTGCTGGATTCTGTAAGAAGTGTATCACATTCTAGCACTGACCACCTACATCAAAGCTTGTTTCCAAAAGAACCTGAAGATAGCATAGTGCCCACAGGGCCTGCAGCCATCTATGAAACTCTGACACACTGCCCTGCTCCTGAAGCTGTCCGGACTGCACGAAAGCCATGGTTGGGAAACGCAGAGTCTGCTCACAATTATCCTGCTGCAAAAACAAGAAATGGCATAACTTAAGGGTTCAGGCCTCTGCTGTCATTCTTGTAATGACCGTGATATCCAACCTCTTGACAAAAGCTTAGGCCAATGAGTACCCATCTGAGCTGTGTCGCAATGGTGTGAAATAATCTATGGATATTCCAAGCTTCCTACTTCACTAAACTGATGTGCATTTAGAGCTCAGCAAGCAGATTTGGAAACGTTATCAGACTGGGATGAGATTTTTCTTTATCTCAGCTCTGTATGCTTGATCTCCCATCCTGAGACTGTGATCCTTTAGTTTAAACTTTACAATCAGGGGAAATAGAGTCTCAACTGAGGAGGCAGTGAGCTTTGCTTTCTTCTGTCAAACTCCCCAAGAATGTTATATGTTGTAACAACCGGTATCTCTAATTCTTCCAAGCTCCAGAACACACTTTTTTATTCATTCACAGGATATGGTGTCACTGATGTTTATTGCCCATCCCTAACTGCCCTCGACAAGTTAGTAATAAGCTATTTTCTGGAACCAGAGCTGAAAGTGTGTTGCTGAAAAAGCTCAGCAGGTCAGGCAGCATCCAAGGAGCAGGAGAATCAACATTTCGGGCATGAGCCCTTTTTCAGGATATTCGGGCTCATGGCCGAAACATCGATTCTCCTGTTCCTTGGATGCTGCCTGACCTGCTGCGCTTTTCCAGCAACATATTTTCAGCTCTGATCTCCAGCATCTGCAGTCCTCGCTTTCTCCTATTTTCTGGAACCACTTCATTCCACTCTCAGTGCTGTTAGGGACAGGATAGTCTTGGAGTGAGCCTTGCTGGTGGAAGTTTGCCCATGCATTTGTCACTTGGCCTTCTCAGTGGTAGAGATCATGGCTTTGGAAGGTTTTACCTAAGGAATCATGGTGAAGTAATGCAATGCATCTTGCAGATAGTTCCCATGTTTCGCTGTACATCAATGGTGGAGGGAGCAGATGTTGAAGGTTTCAAATGTGGTGCCAGTCAAGAGGGCTGATTTATTCTGGATGCTGTCAAGCTTCTTGACTGTTGTTGGTGCTGAAAAATGTGTTGCTGGAAAAGCACAGCAGGTCAGGCAGCATCAAAAGAGCAGGAGAATCAACGTTTCGGGCATAAGCCCTTCTTCAGGAAGGTGCCACTCATTGGTGCTGCACTCGTCCAGGCAAGTGAATAGTATGCAATCATTTCAGACTGGATTTGTGTTTTGTAGATGGGGGACAGACTTCGAGGAGGCAAGTGCTAAGTTACTCGCTGAAGAATTTCTAACCTCTTGACCTATGTTTTTTAGCCACAGTATTTATATGATTGGTCTGGTTCAGTTTCTGGTCAATGATAGTGGGAAATTCAGTGATAATGATGGTGAGCTAGTGAATGTCAATTGCTGGGACTCTAGAGATGGGGGTCACTGCATGCCATTTGTATGTGAATGTTACTTGTTATTCATCAGCCAAAGCCAGGATGTTATCTGTGCTGCATTTTGACGTGGACTGATTCAGTAGCTGAGTAGTAGTGAATGATGCAGAATATTGTGAAGTCCTCTCCTATGACCTGATGGTGGAGGGAAGATCATTGATGAAGCAGCTGATGATGGTTTGAGGTAGGACAATCAGCTGAGGAACTCCTGCCATCTTTCTTTTGAGTCAGGTCTGATTCTAACCAGCGAAGAGTTTTCTCCCAGATTTCTATTGGCTCCACTCTTACTTCGGCCCTTTGATGCTACACGCAGTCAAATGCTGCGTCAATATCAAAAACGCTGTGGGAATGGTATCTGAAAACACATGGCATAGATAATCAATATAAGGATGTTAATTTCCACTTGGCACCATCTGTATTGCAACTGTGGCATCCAGAAGCATTAATGCCATCAAACTGGCTAGTCAGCCAAACAGATTGAAGAAATCTCATAGACAGCAAAGCAGGGAGTAAAGGGTTAAAATTTACTCTTTGATAATTCACTTGAAAATAAACTGAAGACTGGGACATGGAATCACTGTAGGAGCTGAAATATCAAAGACTTTTACAGATGGCTATATTTATTATTTTAATAGATGAATGACAATCTGCAGTGTTTACATTTTTTTCAGGGTTAATGTTAGGTTAGCACACCTTTTAAAAACTTAATTACCCCTTACTGCAGAAGACCTAATAAACTTTTCAGCAGCTTTCACAATGATAATAGTGCATAATTGATCGAAGTTCATGTCAAATCCCGGAGACTGTGTTGATCGTAACTGTGAGTACTGCAAAAACGCATCCTGTGGAGCAGCAAAATATCAGTGACAGCAACCTCCAGCTTCCTCTGTTTACCTGCTCAGATGCAGACACCAGAAGTTGCTATCTGATTTGCACAGTAATGATGCTGAATTTTGTGGTTATAAAACTGGCAGTTTTGTCAAATTCTCGGCCAATGTGTGAACATTGGGTTTGCCCTCCAACCTCGATACTGACAAAACCAGAGTGTCATTTCGGCTCGGGGTGTAGATTGGGATGTATGGGGTGGGTGTGACTTCATCAAAGTTTAAGGCGATTAAGGATAGCAAACCAAGTCGGTAGAGAGAACTGTCCCCTGATGGGAAGTCGATAGTAAAAGTAGGTTACATTTCAATGCAATGGGTATCCAAAGATGTGCATGTTAGGTGAATTGGCCATGCTAAATTGTCCATAGTGTTCAGAGACATGTAGGTCAGGTGTATTAGTCTGGTGTAAAGCAGTAGGGGAATGGCCCTAGGTGGGTAACTGTTCGGAGAGTCAGTGTGGACTTGTTGGGCCAAGTGGCCTGTTTCCACACTGTAGGGATTCTATTCTATTCTATAAGGGTATTGAAAAAGTGTAACTGTCTACTGCAAACAATTATTGATGCTGGATCAATTGCTAATTTTAAATCTAAGATTACTCAATCTTGGTTAGAGAACTGGAGCAAAGGCAGATGGATGGAGTAGGATTACAGATCAGCCATGATCTTACTGAATATTGTAACAGACCCGTTGAACTAAATAGCCTTCCCCAACTCCTATTATTTGGCTAGGGTATTAAATAACTACATAATTACTTAGAATGACGCCATCTGGAAGAATTGCACTGACAAATCAGACATGACATGAAAATCCCAAACCTGTAAGATTTGTGTTTCCTTGTCCATCCGTTCTACATTTGAATTTTCTTAACGGTTTTCTATTCTCATTTCTCTGGCATAGTTGAGAGTGATTTGCTAATGGGGTGAGATGAAGAGGAGTGAGAGAATATGACAAACATGTGACTATAAGCATAGATCACTTGATTTGAACAGTCTCTTACTGTGCCATACATTCCTTGTTTTATCCTCTTTTAACGCTTGCTGAGGAGATTAATGTACAAGGAATCTGTGTTGAACCACAGCATAAATATAGAGAGTTCCAGAAACTGCACGTGTTGATGCTGCAGTGACAGATTGGAAACCAACTAATTTCCCTGATTCTGGATTAGCGGTGCTGGAAGAGCATAGCAGTTCAGGCAACATCCAAAGTGCAGCGAAATCGACGTTTCGGGCAAAAGCCCTTCATCAGGAATAAGTAATTTCCCTGATGTTGACCTGATGAGTATGCATTGTGGTCTGTTATACTGGCAACTTCAGTCATGTCAGGGCAAGAATATAAACCAACTGGAAGTTCTCGTGGCAAAGTCTTTCAAATGTTTTGTCGATGCATATTTAAATAAGAAAAACTTTCCTCATCTTTTAATTTGAAGAAAAATGTTAGTTGTAATGTCAGTGATGGTTTCAGGACTTGGTTCTGTGGTTTTCACTGTCCAATTGTTGTATTATTGTCCATATTTTGATGGACCTTGTTGAATTACATTTGTTTTGTTTTGCCCTATGGTAAAGCAATAGCCTCAACCCTTCCAAAGACACATTTCACTATTGCCTAAGAATCTCACAGAGCTCCATTACAATCCATTTCATCTCCATTAACTATTCCGTTATCATTAAAAATCATGCAATACCAGGTTATAGTCCCACAGGTTTATTTGGAAATACTAACTTTCAGAGCGCTGCTTCTCCTTCAGGTAGCTTGCGGGGCAGGATCATAAGACACTGAATTTCGAGCACAAGTTCTCATATTCTCATTTATATTCTGATAATTCTGATCACTTGATTCTCAGAATAGGACAGTTTCCTCATTAATTGATTCCTGTTGTATGTGTGAGTAGCCAGAATCGTAGAATGCTAGCTCACAGAAGGAGGCCATTTGTTCCATCATTTCTGCACAAGCTGTTTGAGAACTTTCCAGTTAGTTCCATTGTTCTGTTCATTTCCACATCATCCTACAATTTTCTCCCATTCGAGTCTTTATGCAATTTTAAAGTTTATTAATAAATCAAGTTATTAATAAATCCCATTCCAATGCCCTTGTGAGTAGTGTATTCCAGGGCATACCAACCCATTGTGTAAAAGGATGTCTTTTCCATGCACCCTCTGTTATTTTGGCTGATTTCCTTTAACCTGTATTCCCTGGTTGCTGACTTTCCTGTCACTGAAAACATTTTCTCTTTATTTACTCTATCAAAACACTTCCTGATTTTGAGTACCTCCTTAAAGTTCTCCTTAGTCTTTTCTGGTTTTACTGGAACTCACCATAAATAACCATTTTTCAAAATCCCTATAAAATTACATTCGTGTCCACCACTACTTCATTCACTGTCTTTGGCCAAGAAAATGGAATTTTGCTGATGATCAGCCATGATCATATCAAATAGAGGGGTAGGCTGAAGAGACTGGTCTACTCCTGTTCCTATTTCTTATACAATTTCAAAATGTAGAGACATGTAAGGGAAACTGTTTATCTTGCATTCATCAGCAAATATGCCACATTTTTAAAGGAAACAATAGGACCGTGTTGAAGAATTGCATCATGTTCGAATTAAGCAAAAGTTTGACAATAGTAGTTGCTTGGTCCACTCTGCATAACAACATCTTGACCAATCAGAGTCAACTTGTCACCCAATCAGCACTTTTTCTTTCTTATGCAGTTAAATTATTAGATTAGATTAGTTTCCCAATGGTGTGGAAACAGGCCCTTCGACCCAACCAGTTCACACCGACCCTCCGAAGAGTAACCCAGCCAGACCCATTTCCCTCTGACTAATGCACCTAACACTATGGGCAATTTAGCATGGCCAATTCACCTGACCTGCACAATCTTTATGACTGTGGGAGGAAACCGGAGCACCCGGAGGAAACCCACGCAGACACAGGGAGAATATGCAAACTCCACACCGACAGTCGCCCAAGGCTGGAATCAAACCAGGGACCCTGGCGCTGTGAGGCAGCAGTGCTAATCACTGAGCCACCGTGCCACCCCAAATTAACCCTAGGATGTTTGACAATCTTGCGATTATGTTCCAATGAAAAGCTTTCACAGCATGTCCAGTGTATATTTCTTCCAACACATTACCTCGTTGATTTTATTTTGAAATTTGTTTGAGCCAGAGAACAATCCTAATTTCTTTTTCCTTACAGGTGATACTTTCAGGAATTCTCGGATTAACTACATGGAAAAGGCCAATGCTATTATTGGTGAGTAATATTTTGAATTTTTTTTGTTCTACACCAGCCATTAGTTGAAAGGTCAATGTATTCACAGTATAGCATCTTAGAATGATGCGACACAGAGGAGCTATTTAGTATGTCATATCTGTTAAAGAGTTGTCCACTTTCTCTCACTGTTTTCCCATAGCTGTATTTTTCACTTTCGGAGCATAATGTTATTATTGAAACTGTTCCCACTGCTTTTTCAGCCAGCATTCTCCAGATAATGACAATTTTCTGCATGAAAGGATTTCTCTTCATCTCACCCCATCACCCTGAAAGTCTTCCCAATGTGACCAACAATCATCACTGCTATTCTCTGTTTTCTATTGCCTGGACAACACCGTATCCATGGAGTCATTGCCCTTTTAATCCTACATGTTCCAATTTTGTGACTATATTAATATTACACCGGATCTTATCAAAAAGGTTTTGAAAGTCTAAATACACAACACCAATCACCTTATCCTGACTGCACTCACGGTTACTCCATCAAATAAGTCATTTGGGCTTTTGGTTGATCTCTTTTCATGCAATCAGGTGAAGATGTGTGTGTGTGTAATAGGATTGGAACCAGACCAACAAACAGTTAGTGACTGTGTGCATAAAGATAAAATGTATCTCTTCCTTGCAATTCAGCTCAGCATATGCTGGTTTAGATCATTATATTGTTTTCATGATCCATTGTTGCAATTAATGCTGTATCATTGTTACATTGCTGTCTGATAATCATACTTTGGGACACTTTACAACTTCAAAAGTTTTTTTTGAAAATACCAGTGATGGTATGAAACACTGATGTGGCACTATTTCAACGAGCAGGAGATTTATCCTTTCCACCCTGACTAATATTTATCCCTCAGTAACTATCACCAAAAACAGGTTGTTTGGCTATTATCACATTGCTGTTTGTGGGGTCTCACTATGCATCAATTGGTTACCGGAAACAAGACAAACTATACTTCAAAAAGTACAACCTTGACTGTTGAGTGCCTTGAGACATCCAGTGGCCAAGAAAGGCGCTGTGTAAGACCAAATCTATCTTTTAAATAATGAAGATGCCAGCATTTAAGAGGTAAAAATATTCTGCCAATATTCCTCCTGGTAACCACATTTAATAAACAGGTCAACTCTGCAAGTCAACTTAGAAAGTCATAGAGGCATACAGCAGGGAAACAGACCCGTTGGTCCAACTCTTCTATGCCAACCAGATATCCCAACCCAATCTAGTCCCACCTACCAGCACCCGGCCCATATCCCTCCAAACCCTTCCTATTCATATACCCATCCAAATGCCTCTTAAATGTTGCAATTGTACCAGCCTCCACCACTTCCTCTGGCAGCTCATTCCATACACGTACTCTGTAACTTTTCCCTCTCACCCTAAACCAATGGCCTCTAGTTCTGGACTCCTCCACCTCAAGGAAGAGACTTTGTCTATTTATTCTAAACTTCTATAAGGCTACCCCTCAGCCTCCAACAGTCCAGAGAAAACAGCCCTGGCCCATTCAACATCAGAAATCTTCCCTGGGTGGAAAAGTTCCCTGGGTGGAAAAGTATTAGCCTCAATCTCTGGATGATCTTATTTCTCATCAGGACATACACAATACGAGTGAGTTGTTGCCTTCAGCGTAAGGTCGAAATTTGCTCCAAATTAAAACATGAAATTATCTGTAATAGGAGGGAAAAAGAGTTGACGTTTCAGGTAAATATCTTTTCAGGAGAGCTCTAATTTCTGTCTCTCCATTGATGCTGCCTGACCTGCTGAATATTTCCAGCATTTTCTGTTTTCTGGTTTTTTTTCACATTTACAGCAACTGCAGTCGTTTTTGACATTACCATATCTGCATATCTGAACTATCAACATCTCTCAGCCCCATCCCCTCCAAACTATAGCATAAATGCTGTCCCTTCCACACTTTACTTCAACTCTGATGAAGAGTCATCCAGACTCATCGTTAGTTTGCTCACTATCCATGGATGCTGTCTGATCCACTGTGGTCTCCAGTGTTTGTTATCTTCAGTATAGATTCCAGCATCTTCAGTAATTTGTTCCTGCAATATGTTTCTGCCTAGGATAAAAGAAGATTTCTTGCAACATCTGAAAGCATAATAGGTATAGTTAGTAAGTTTGCAGATGACACTAAAATTGGAGGTGTAGTGGGCAGCGAAGAAGGTTACCTCTGATTACAACGGGATCTTGATCAGATGGGCGATGGGCTGAGGAGTAGCTGATGGAGTTTAATTTAAATAAATGCAAGGTGCTCCATTTTGGGAAAGCAATACTTAGCAGGACTTATACACTTAGTGGTAAGGTCCGTGGGAGTGGAGCTGAACAAAGAGACTTTGGAGTACAGGTTCATAGCTCCTTGAAAATGGAGTCACAGGTAGATAGGATAGTGATGAAGATGTTTGGTATGCTTTCATTTATTGGTCAGAGTATTGAGAGCAGGAGTTGGGAGGTAATGTTACGGCTGTACAGGATATTGGTTAGGCCACTTTTGGAATATTGCGTGCAATTCTGGTCTCCTTCCTATCGGAAGGATGTTATGAAACTTGAAAGGGTTCAGAAAGGATTTACAAGGATGTTGCCAGGGTTGGAGGATTTGAGCTATAGGGAGAGGTTGAATAGGCTAGGGCTGTTTTCCCTGGAGCATTGGAGACTAAGGGGTGTCCTTATAGAGGTTTATAAAATCATGAGGGCATGAATAGAATAAATAGACAAAGTCTTTTCCCTGGGGTGGGGGAGTCCAGAACTAGAGGGCGTAGGTTTCGGGTGAGAAAGGAAAGATATAAAAGAGACCCAAGGGGCAACTTTTTCACACAGAGGGTGGTATGTGTATGGAATGAGCTACCAGAGGAAGTGGTGGAGGCTGGTACAATTGCAGCATTTGAAAGGCATCTGGATGGGTATATGAATGGGAAAGGTTTGTAGGGATATGGGCCAGGTGCAAGCAGGTGGGACTAGATTAGGTTGGGATATCTGGTCGGCATGGACGTGTTGGACCGAAGGGTCTGATTCTATGCTGTACATCTGTATGACTCTATCTCCTGATAGCTCAAATCCTCCAACCCTGGCAACATCCTTATAAATCTTTACTGAACCTTTTCAAGTTTCACAACAACCTTCTGATAGGAAGGAGACCAGAAATGCACATAATATTCAAAAAGTGGCCTAACCAATGTCCTGTACAGCTGCAACGTGATCTTAACTCCTGTACTCAGTGCTCTGACCAATAACAGAAAATGTTCAGTGCGTTTCTGGTGTGTTTGCTGGAGGTTTCTACACTTCATTATTCCTATGAGCAGTGAAGTTCTTGTGATATTTTTTCTCCTGGTCTAAGATAACTGAAAGACAGCGATGCTGTCTAATTTTAGTGAAAGCCTAATATTAGATGGTTCAAATGTAACCAGCTAAATTCGAGCAGGGTGGGGATAGTTCCTCAAATGTAATATGTGCTCATGTTGTTTCCATTCGACCCTGTTCTGACACTGTCAGTCTCTCTCCTGTAACGGTTTCTGTGATCCCACAGCCAACTCCAGTCTACCCACAAGCTCAAGCATTCATTCACCATCTCCATTTTGAGTTGCCAGTTTTGGCTGGACTGGTTCTGAAGATTTAAACACGCGACCTCCTGATCAGATCTCTCAGCTCTCATTTTGTTTTAAACAAAAAAACTAGCTAACAGACAAATTAAATGAAAAATAACGCACAAATAATTGCTCTTATGGATGCTTATGACAGATTAATAACTGATTCCTGGAGACTCCAGAACGATACTGGAGCCGTCCCATGTCCGTTTTCATACCCCCATTTCTTCCAGTTTTATCATCTGTAAATATGATGTTAGCTTCAATACATTCGTTGATGACTGTTAACTGGATACCATTTGTTTTTCGCAAGTTTGCCTGTCGCATGCAGCTCCTTGATAAGCTGAACACTTCCTGCAGTTCGGCACTGGCATCTTGCCTGGATGCTGCCAGAAACTCTCTGCCTCAGGAGATGCCTCAGTCTCCACTTCCCTCTTGCAAAGCTGTATGGTATGATTGTGAAGTTAAGCTGTGCATAGATTACCATAGCAACCTCTCGTAAAAAGTCATAACTGGCAACCATCCAGCTTGTCAAAATGCTGACAGGTGTTTCATTGGCCATTCCATCTCTGAAAGTTGTTCCATCACTCAATAACCTGTAACTTAAGTCCATCTGTCCACGTTGGTTCCATATCCATGAGTATTCTTGCCCAACAACAATTTATCAATAAAATAAAACAAAGAACTGTGGATGTTGCAAATCTGAAACAAATTGCTGGACAAGCTCAGCAGTTCTGAAGAAGTGT
This sequence comes from Hemiscyllium ocellatum, assembly GCF_020745735.1. NCBI lineage: Eukaryota > Metazoa > Chordata > Chondrichthyes > Orectolobiformes > Hemiscylliidae > Hemiscyllium > Hemiscyllium ocellatum. The sequence continues at coordinate 122,556,908 of NC_083402.1, read as the reverse complement.
CACTGCACCCAAATTGTTAACTTTGCTTTCTGTCCACAGATGCTGCCAGACCTGCTGAGTTTCGACAGCAATTTCCGTTTTTGTAATGATCTACCAATTCCACTATCCTTTGTGTTAAAAAGTAGGAGATCAGCCCTGAATGTCCTGCCACTAATTTTAAGGTTTTGCCTCCTACCAGAAGAAACAACTTCTTATCTACCTCCATCAATCCTTTAATCACTTTAAGTTCTATTCCAATTGAAGTGCTTAATCTTCCATATTTGAGGGAACTATCTCGGCAACTTTTCTCTATTTATTTTGCTTTTGTACTTGGATTCTGCTCCTCCAGCTTCTCGCCCTTGAGAAGTTTTGTTTTGTCTTTTCATGTAATCTGGTTGTCTCTGGGAAGGTCAACATTTGTTGCCCATCCCAAATTGCGCTTGAAGTGAGTGGCTTGCTGGGCCATTTCAGAGGGTAGTTAAAAGTCAGCCGTATTGCTATGAGTCTGGAGGCCAGGCTAGGTAAGGATGGCCTCCGTTAGGAAATTTGTTAAGAGTTTCCTTTCTTAAAAGGCATTAGTGAACCCAACGACTTTATATGACAATCGACCATAGCTTCATGGGGTCTGAACGATGTGGGCCATGGTGGAGTTGGTGAAGCCAAGCTTGACACTGGGAGCAACTTGCTCCATCTTTCATGTATCATATTTTCACTAAAAGCAAACAAACCTAATGCTGAGAATTCTTGACACGGAAGTCAGAGCGCTTTAGTTCTCTGACTTCTCCAAAGGATGTCAATGCTGCACTTCAGGCTCCACCAGCCAATATCATTGCAATGCTACAGGAAAGACACTGTCTGCTCAGGGATATGCATCCAGCTCAGGCCGGGCCAACCTGCAAGTCTGTGCAAAACAGTGGCTTTTGTTCACTTGCTGTCATAGCACTCCCTCATTCTGAGCCTGCCTGGGCGCTCAAGGTATCCCTGTCTTGCACTACCTTGGCTTGCCTGTTTGTTCTTTAACCCCTCAACCAGAGATAGCAGACTCTTAGCATTGCTGTATTGCCTTGTCGTTTAGCTCAAACACAAAACCAGGATTTATCGTATTTATTAGCAGTCCTCAGTTAAGTCAAGGGCATAGTCTTTGCTCAGGGGGTCCCACTGCAGTAAGTCCAGGGCAGCCAGTGATAACAGTTTGGAGGTGGTCAGTCAGCTGCTCAAGGCAGTCAGCGTCAGGATCTTCTCCACATTAGGAGGGAGGAGCCAAATGTTAGGCAACATTCCATACATCTTGCCTCTCTCTGCCTTGTTTACCTCATGGAATGAAGGACAAGTAGGTATTAAGGAGACGAAAGTGGGTGGCACAGCTGTTACATTCAGTGCAGGCGGCGAGGCATCCAAAGTGAGTGAGTTGGCAGTGGAGAGGGTGCCAGGGATGTTGGTGTAAGTGGTGCCTTGGCGAGAGGATATTGGGGTGAATGAGAGTGAGAGGGGGAAGATGCTGCCAGGCACTAGTGAGAGTGGTAAGACATGAGCTTTGGTGAGAGATGAGTACAATAGCAGAGATAGCGATAGATGAGAGAGAGAAGATAGTGGCACTTACACTCGCAAAGGTCATTGATAATCTTCCTACATCGCTGCTTGCTCCTCTCGGCAGCTGAGACTACACTGATCCGAGTGGCAAAATTAGACCAGGCCAGCATGGTCTGGGGTTCAAGCCTCCTCCGCTGGTCCTGGGAGAAGATGGCATCCCACCTTTGCACCACCCTGTCCAGCAGAGCTCCAGGTCCCTGCCCGCAAAGCTTGGCATGAAATTTCCCTTGACTGCCATGTTTGGAGCAAATACCAGGAACTGTGCAGGGCACCTCTGGACTCAGTTGTACTTGTCTGGGCGTACGTTGGGTTAATACAGAGGACACTAGCACTGGGAATGTCAGTCAGTTCCAGGTTATCCACCGAGTTCCAGGAATGTCGTGTGGTAAAATGAGGTTAGGATTGTGTGAGAGGGATGTTGTTGAGTCATCATAGGTAATTGATGAAGCAAGTATGACAAACTATGACAAGAAATCTTTGTGGCAGAAAACCTTCTAAAGTCCAACTGAAACAACACAAAAAATGTAAGTTTCAACACCTGGCCCCCATCACCGTTCAATTCCAGCTTTAAATTCCACCAACTGGCATTGTGGGATTTGAACCCAGGCCCCTCCAAGTATTAGCCAAGATTTACAACTCCAGTGACATTCCCATTATATTACTGTGTCCGCTGAACACTTTGACCTATTGCTTGTAGTACCAAAGCTGATGACCTCATACCTCTCCACTTTGAACTCTATCTGCCACTGCTTCTCCTCAAATAATAAAGTGTCAACAATTCGCTAGTCACGGAACAAGTCTAACAAATGTGGACAGAATAGAAGAAACCACACTTCTGATAATTTATTAAAAGCATTAAATATTTTCTTACACCCACTCTTTAGAAGTCCAGCTGAACATTACCAAAACATTATAATTCCATTTGTCTTGGCTTTTTGTCACATTCTTTTGAATATTGGTGGTATCTTGTCATCTAAATCTTTGCTGTTCACCTTTGATTTGCAATGTTAATGAATGTGAAGAGGTTTGTAATGAAAGGGACTAATTCTAGGTTGAGGGAAACACCTTTAAGGTGAACTGGTTAAATACATGGTTGGCAATACGTATTAAACATCTGAAGGATAAATATAGGGAGAGAAAAGATCAAACACTTGTGCAGTACAGTGGCTTTTATGTTGTTTTGAGCTCTGAAATTATATCTGTAGGATACCATTAATCAAGGTTGATCTACATAGATTAGACATGATGAAGTTTCACTTTCATTAATTGTCTTGAATAATGTAAGAAGATTTATTTCATCAAGTTTATTGAATGCAGTGTAGGCTATACGTCAAATCCCCAGCAGTCCCGTTATATACTGTAATTCACTGAGAATTGTTAAAATATATACAATCTTTCCAACATTAATGGTGTAACTGAATTTGCAATATACCAAAAATGAAACAAATATTCATAAAGGGCCTTTCCTTGACTCCCAGTGCTAATCTCAAGGAAAAATAAATTTCCTTATCCTAGAGGAACATGTTAAGTCTGAATTTTCATCAACGTCTGCACGAATTAGAATTGGCACACGTTGGACTTTTACCTCTCAGCACTTGGCGATCTATAATACTGGCCTGTTATGCTATAGTATTGCAGCAATGCATCCCTGTATTGATGATGGAGAGTAGACTGGAAGGTGGAAATTGGTCAGATTGAATTTGTCCTGCTTTTACCCGGATAAAACATTGTCGGGTAGATGCCAGAGTTGCAATTGTACTGGAACAGCTGGGCTCGAGTGACAAGTTCACTCCTATCGCCAAAGCGTGGTCAGTGCTGAATGCTTTTTCAGTATCCATTGCCTTCAACCGTTTCTTGGTATCATGTGGAGTGAATTGAACTGACTGAAGCTTGGCATCTGTGATGCTGGGGACTTGTAGAGGAGGCCGAAATAAGTCAACTACTTGGCACTTCTGAATGAAAGTTGTTGCACGTGCTTCAGCCTTATCTTTTGAGCTGATGTGCTGGGGGCTATGTCACCATCGAGCATGAAATATTTGTGGAACTATTTCCTTTGGTGAGTTGTTTAATTATCCACCTCCATTTATGACTGGAGGTGGCAGGACCGCAGAGCTTACCTTTGGTTGTCGGATTGCTTAGCTCTGTCTATCACTTGCTGCTTATAGGAACATAACTTGGAGCAGGAGTAGGCCATTTGGCCCGATGTGCCTGCTCCATCACTCAGTAAGATCATGGCTGATCTTCTCATGGACTCAGCTCCACTTACCCACCTGATCACCACAGCCCTTAATTCATTTGCTCTTCAAACATCTATCTATGCTGTTTGATTAGATTTGATTGAATTCCCTACAGTGTGGAAACAGGCCCTTCGGTCCAACAAGTCCACACTGACCTTCTGAAGAGTAACCCACCCAGACCCATTTTCCGCTGACTAATGCACCTAACACTATGGACAATCTTGCATGGTCAATTCAAGTACTCCTGTTTGTTGCTTCAGACTGACACCTTATATTTAGGAGCAGGAGACTCAGGTGATGCTGCCTGACCTGCTGTGCCTTTCCAGCACCACACCCTTAACTCTATTCTCCATCATCTGCTGTCCTCACTTTCATCTCATATTTAGGTATGCTTGGTCGTCAGAGTTTTCTTGCCCACCTTTGACCTGATGCCATGAGATCATGTGGGGACTGGACTCAATATTTAAAGACTGCCAGGGCAACTTCCACCCACTGTGTGCCACTCTGCTGCCACCTTTGCTGGGTCTGTCCTGCGGGTGGGACAGAAGATAGCCAGGGCTGGTGACAGTGGTATATGGGACACTGTCTGTAAGGTATGATTCTGAGAGTGTGACCATGTTAGGCTGTTACTTGACCAGTCTGTGAGACAGCACAGGCCTCCAGATGTTGGTAAGGAGGATTTGGCAGGTTCAAATAGAACAAAGAAAATTTACAGCCCAGGAACAGGCCCTTTGGCCCTCCAAGCCTGAGCCGATCCACATGTACTGTCTAAATCTGTCGGTCAATTCCTAAGCATTTGTATCCCTTTGCTCCCCACCTACTCATGCATTTCTCCAGACGCATCTTAAATGAATCTGCCGTGCCTGCCTCTACCACCTCTACGCCCATCTCTACTACCTCTACGTTCCAAACGCCCACCACCCTCTGTGTGAAGTACTTGCCATGTGTATACCCCTTAAACTTTCCATCTCTCACCTTGAAAACGTGATCTCTCGTTATTGAATCCTTCACCCTGGGAAAAAGCTTGTCTCTATCCACCCTGTCTATACCCTTCATGATTTTGTAAACCTCAATCAGGTCCCCCCTCAATCTCCTTTTTTCTAATGAAAATAAACCTAACCTACTCAACCTCTCTTCATAGCTAGCACCTTCCATATCAGGCAACATCCTCGTAAACCTTCTCTGCACCCTCTCCAAAGCGTCCGCATCCTTTTGGTAATGTGGTGACCAGAACTGTACACAGTATTCTAAGTGCGGCCGAACCAATGTCTTGTACAATGTTAACATGACTTGCCAGCCCTTATACTCAAAACCCCATCCAATGAAGACAAGCATACTATATGCCTTCTTGACCACTCTATCCACCTGGCAGCAACCTTCAGGGTACAATGGACCTGCACTCCCAAATCTCTCTGCCCAATAGGTTGAGTTTGCTATTGTTTGAGTTTGATTTATTGTTGTCATACCATATAGTGAGATGTTTTGAGCTGTGTTCATGACTGTCTGTCTGTAGCTTCTTGCAGTTTTGAGAAGAGCATTTGCCAAACCAAGCTGTGCTGCATCCAGATAGGATGCTTTCTATAGTGCACCTATAAAAATTGGTAAGAGTCTTCGTGAACATGCTGAGTTTCCTGAGGATGTAGAGACATTGTTGTGCTTTCATGACCTCACTGTTGACGTGGATTGTTTCCAGTGTTTCAGTCAATACCTGGTGGTCCATCCAATTTTATTATTGAGTTTTCTTTTTGTATAACTGAGTGACAACCATTTCAGAGGACAGTTAAGAGCCAATCATGTTGCTGCGGGTATAGGGTTATATGTAGCCAGACCAGTTAAGAATGGCAGAATGCCTTCTCTAAAGACTATTGGTGAACCAGATGAATTTTTTCCAAAACTGACAAGTTTCATGGTCATCATTAGATTTTTAATTCTGGATTATTTGCATTTTAATTCCATTATCTGCTCATTTAAATCCACGTGCCCCAAAGTGTTGCCTGGGTGTCGGGATTACTAGACCGGTGACAATATCACTTTGCTATCGCCTCCCATATTGGAGCTAATATTATCTGAAAGAATCTTTGCTTCTCTTTCCGTCTCTACTAATACCATAGTATTGAGGCACTTAGTCTAACCGAAGCAAAAAAAAAGTTAGTCAAAACAACTCTCAGAGAATATAGGAGCAAGTTACTGCAGATGTTGGAATCTGTACTGAAAACAATAAATGCTGAAGATCATAGCGGGTCAGAAAGCATCCATGGAGAGAAAGCAAGCTCATGTTTTGAGTCTGGATGACCCTTCATCAGGGATGAAGTGAAGTGTGGAGGGGACAGCATTTATGCTATCGTTTTGAGGGGTAGGGATCGGGGGGTACTGGGTGTATGGTTATGATGGAGAAAAATGTTGATAGATCAGATTAAGTGATGGAATGTGAGAACGGCAGAACAATGGTGTTTCTCCTGCCAGACTTGAAAGGACAGTAAGTGGAATGGGAGGAGGGGAGGACATGATAAGCTAAAAGAAAGGGAGGAAATGGGAGTTGGTTCACAATTTGAAGGTGTTGAACGCAACATTAAGTCCAGAAGGCTGTAAAGTGTCTAGTCTAGAGATGAGTTGTTGTTCCTCCAGTTTGCGCTGTGTTCCACTGGAACGCTACAGCATGCTGAAGACAGGCAAGTGGGCAAGCGAGCAGGACGCTGTGTTAAAATCACTGGCTACTGGAAAGTTGGGGTCCTGCTTGTGCACAGACCGGGAGCTGTTCTGCAAAGCGGTCACTCAGTCTGCGTTTGGTTTCTCCAGTGTAGAGCAGACCACATTGGGTGTAGGAAATACAATACACAAGATTGGAGGAGGGATAGGTGAAATGCTGCTTCATCTGAAAAGACTATTTATGTCCTTGGATGGTGAGCAGGGAGGAGGGGAAGAGACAGGTGTTGCACCTTCTGCGGTTACTAGGAAGGTGCCATGGAGACGGGAGGGTGGTGGTGGTGGTTGTGGAATGGACTGGGCTGTCCCAGAGGGAATGATCCCTGCGAAATGCAGATGGGGGAGTGAGGGGAAGCTGTTTTGGGTGATAGCATTCTGCTGGAGTTATCTAAAATGGTAGAGAATGATCCTTTGAATGCACAGGTTGGTGGGATAAAATGTGAGGACAAGGGGGACCGAATCATGCTGTTGTGAGTGACGGAAAGGGGTCGGGGGGAAGCCATTTCTTTTAGCTTGTTATCATGTCCTCCCCTCTACTCACTGTCCTTTCAAGTCCAGCAGAACAAACACCATTATCCTGTCATTATCACATTCTGATCACTGAAGCTGGACTATCGTTTCTCCATCAGCACCATGTGCCCACGGCCACTAGCCCATTCCACCCCCACCACCCCAACCATTGCGTAAATGCTGTCCCCTCCACACTTCACTTCAGCTCTGATGAAGCATATTCTAGACTCAAAACATTAGCCTGTTTTAAGAAAATATATGCAAGGCTGATCCACCACAGGGCATCAAGTTAATATTTCATGCTCTACTCACTATAAGCCATCCTTCGCATCAGCTATATCAAAGCTACAACTGCGTGCAATGCAATTCCTAAATCATCAGAGCCAAGATTCATAATGTGTAAACTAACAAATGAGATCAGGTTGTCAAACTCCAAAAACACCAACCCTTACAGAACATAAAACAATACAGTACAGAACAGGTCCTTCGGCCCTCAATGTTGCGCCAACCTGTGAACTAATCTAAGCCCATCCCCATACACTATCCAATCATCATTCATGTGCTTATCCAAGGACTATTTAAATCTCCCTAATATAGCTGAGTTAACTATATTGGCAGGCAGGGCATTCCATGCCCTTACCACTCTCTGAGTAAAGAACCTGCCTCTGATAGCTGTCTTAAGTCTATCACCTCTCAGTTTGCAGCTGTGCCCCCTCACACAAGCTGACTTCATCATCCTAGGAAAATGACTCTCACTGTCCACCCTATCTAATCCTCTGATAATCTTGTATGTCTCTGTTAAATTTTTAAGCTCTGTCTCTATTAAATACCCTCTTAGCCTTCTTCTCTCCAATGAGAACAGACCCAAGTCCCTCAGCTTTTCCTCATAAGACCTTCCCTCCAGACCATGCAACATCCTGGTAAATCTCCTCTGCACTTTTTACAATGCTTCCACATTCTTCCTGTAATGGGACAACCAGAACTGTACACAATATTCCAAGTGAGGCCACACTAGTGTTTTGTACAGTTGCAGATTACATCACAGCTCTGGAACTCTATCCCTTTACCAATGAAACCTAACACACTGTATGCCTTCTTAACAACACAATCACCTTGGGTGGCAACTTTCAGGAATCTATGTACATGGGCACCAAGATCCCTCTGTATATCCACACTACCAAGAATCTTTCCATTGACCCAGTACTCTGCCTTCGTGTTATTCTTCCCAAAGTGCATCACCTCACATTTAGCTGCATTTAACTCCATTTGCCACCTCTCAGTGCAATTCTGCAGTTTATCCAAGCCTCCCTGCAACCTGCAAAATCCTTCCACACTGTCCATTGACTTTAGTGTTATCTGCAAACTTACTAACCCATCTATATATGCCTGCATCCAAGTCATAGGTAAAAGTAATCCAGATCACTATCAAATAGAATCTAATAGAATCCATAGACCATGAACAGAGCCTTTCACATCTGTTTACATCAGTCCTAGCTTATCACTCCACTGAATGCAGTATTTCCTTTAATTTATAAATCCTCTGTATCCTATTGTCATTTTCCTCATCCATTTGATGCAACGTAAGTCTTGCTCCAAAGTTAGATGTGTGCTTCTACAAATAGTCAGAAGCAAAAGGAACGTTGCCTTGTGTTTCTAATTAATTTGCAGGGTCTATTGTGGCCAGGCCAGCATTTATTGTCTGGTTCTAATTTTCAGGAGCAGCTTCTTGAAGAGCTGCAGTCTGTGTGGTGTAGGTACATCCATAGTGCTATTCGAGAAGGGGTACCGCGATTTTGTAGGTGGTGAGATGCCCATGCATCTGTTGCTCTTGCTTTTCTAGATGGTAGAGGTTACATGTTTTACTGTTTCTGCAGTGAATCTTACAGATGGTACACACTGCTGTCACTGTATACCAGTGGTGAAAATGTTGGGTGCTTGTGGTGATGGTTGGAGTGTGGGTTCAGGCCGGTGGTCAACAAAAAAAAAGTGTTTATCAAGTTGGTCTAAAACGTAGTAATTGCAGCATGTACTGCCAGCAATCTTCAGACACAGTGAAAGCCAAACAGAGAACAGCCAGGGAATTCCTAGAGGCATGTCACTCATCTACAGCTTCTATCAACAAACACATCGACCTGGACCCAATATGCCGGCCACTGCAGCGGACAGCTGGAACTGACAACCGGAAGCGGCAGAGACAAACTACTACAAATGCCGGAGGGTACACCACAGAAGCACTTCACAGGAGGCTCCCAAGCACTGAGGATGTCACCTAGATAGGGGACGAAACGTCTGCAACACAAATTCCCAGCTCGGCGAACAGAACCACAACAACGAGCACCCGGGCTACAAATCTTCTCTCAAACTTTGATCTCCTCTTCACCAGGCTGTGCCTTTATATTTCTCATTCTGACATATTCCCCCTAATAGTATTGCCAGTGGAAATCCAGCAAATATAAAACTCATTGCAGTAATTGATCATCTCATCCTTGAGAACTTAGTGCAAGAAGCCTAATCATGCAGTGAAATTTGGGGTGCTTGATTTGGAACAGAAAACTATTGGAATCTGTTTTCACACCAATTTGCTGACCATCAAGGTTACTTGCCTTGATGTCATGCTGAATACCAGTGGAAAATACACTGAAGCCTCAGGGCCTCTATTGTGATGTGGATTGGACCCAAAATTAGTTCCCTCAGCAATTAACCGAATCTAACCAGTAAAGATGCTAATGTACTTGAGACATGTCTGTCCCCATCGAAGGATATGCAAGAAAGCTTTACCAAGTGATCTGTGCCATCAGTGTAGTGGGTGGAGTCGCTCATATTCAAGCCTTTTCAAACCACCTTCTAACCCTGTTGTGTGTGTGTCTCTGTGTGCGTGTGCATGTGTACATGTTAGAGCATTCTTGTGTCTGGAGACATGCTTCTCTTGTAACATGTTGAATCATTAAAACAGCTCTATCTTCAAACCAGCAGAAGTTCGGAGTTTCAGCTGTCACAATGGGTCAATTCCTGTTGCTTCAGTTATGGTGCTCTCTGTTTAGCTGGGCTAAAAATGAACTTGAGAGGGATCAGTAGATCCTAATTTTTAACAAAAAAAACCTTGAATTTATGTAGCACTTTCCACAATATCTGGATGCCCTTTGCAGCTAGATGAGTATTTTTGAAGTGTAGTTACTATTTTAAGGTAGGAAATGCAGCAGCAAACTTATGTGCAGAAAGATGCCGCAATATAAATGTGAAAATAGCCGATTTGTTTATATGAGATAAAGATATTTGTCCAAGGCAGTCGGAAGGGCACTCCACTCTTCTCGAAGATAATGACCACAGGATCTTTTAAGTTTAAAAAAAATGCAAATGTAACCTCATTTCAACATGTGTAGCAATGGGATTTACCAACCTGGAGTTTAGGCTCAAATCTCTGCCTTGGGACTTGAATCCACAACTCTTAGAGTGCAAGGCTGTTGTGTTACCACTGAAGCATGGCTGATGCCTGATAATTTTGACAAGGGAGTGGTGGGGTATTATTTGGCAAAGGAAGTCGCAGTTGATTGTGTGTACAGTGTTTCTGCCCTGCTTTATAATTATTTTTAAACCGTTTCTTAAAAAAATGTCTGTCAGCACAATTAATATTCTGACAGAAACTGGCAATTATAATGACCCCAGCACCTCAGGCAACAAGTGCACATTTTTGAGGTGACATGTATCTTAGAGGTACAGGATAATATAATAGACTGTAACACAGTCCTGTACAGTGAGTGGATTGTCATATCTCTTGGGGCTTATGTGCACGGTGTTATTGTCTGAGTTGTAAAGAGATATTATGATTAATGTATGTTGTGATTAGTTAATTACAGTGTTAATGTTCTTGTGACATACAAGTAACATGTCCTATTTATATGATAAACAGGATGAATAGAGGTTAATTTTCTGATTGGTATGGTTTTGTTTTTGTCTACATGTTATGCTGAGTGATATGGATGACGGTGTTCTTCCAGATAGTCTGATCAAAATCCCAGTGGATGACCTTGTGGTTAGAGTTGTGGTTAAAACAGTCTTTAATGTTGTCTGAGCTGCTTCCATCACTGACGGCCTCTTGATCATCTTTGATTGTTAATCCTTCCAGTGATGATTAGACACTGCGACCATCCTGCACAATAACATGAATAACTCCATTTGTCGTCTTTTGGTATTATCTAAAAGATTGCTCATTCTCCCAAACTCATTCAGTATATCTCTGTTAGTTCTTTTTCCAATTTGATTTACCCTTAGGATCTTGCCTAAGCATCGCATTTTTAAGCTGTTGATTGACTTTCCTCCCTCTTTCCCAATACTCCAAGCTTCTTAGCCTTAATTCATTACAGACCAGACATCGCGTTTGACTTTCTCTGTGATTTAGTCATTCTAATTTTGTATAACTTATGGATGTCGACGTTGCTACATAAATCCTTTGTTCAGCATGCCCCTTGGTGTTTAGGGGATAACAGTGTATTCTGTCAAGATCCCTCAGGATTGTATATGTGTTTTGGTCAAGTTGCTTCTTATTCTTGAAACTCCAGCAAATACAACCTAACCTAATCCATGCCTTCCTAATAAAACAAAATGCTATTCCAGGTATTAGTTCAGTAGACTTTCTCTGAACTGTCTCCAGTGTAACTACTGTATAACATCCCAGACACAAAACCAGTATCGTGTACAGAACTCCAGATGGGATCTCACCAATGTTCTGTCTAACTGAATCATAACCTCCCCAAATTTGTATTCAATTCTGCTCACAACTTATAATACTTTGAGAAGGTTTTCATGTTGCTTGTTGTAGCTGCATACTAATCTTCATGATTCAAACACTAGGACAGTCAGCTCCCTCTGCATTTCAGAGCTCTATAATCGTTCACTATTTAGATTCCTTTTTATTTATTCTTTTAGACTGAATTGACAAACTCACATTTTTCCACATCTTTCACCATTTGCCAGATCTTTACCCATATACTTAAATAATTATATCCCTTTGCGGCCTCCGAAAGTCCAGCGACTGGCTCACATGGACATCTATTTCAAACCCACTGGCTCCCACAACCACCTTGACTACACTTCATCCCAACCCCCCACCCCCGTAAAAATGTGACTCCTTACTCCCAATTCCTCCCCCTCCGTCGAATCTGCTCCCAGGAGGAGCAATTCCACTCCAGAACACCCCAGATGTCCTCCTACTTCTAGGACCGTAATTTCCCCTCTCCTGTTATCAACAATGCCCTCAATCACATCTCCTCAATTTCCTACATGTCTATCCCCCGGATGCAAAAAGAATTGAATTCCCCTCGGCCTCACATTGCACCCTACTAATCCCCAAATCCACCATTTTTGTCAGCTACAGTCAAACCCCACCACCAAAAATAAATTTCCCTCTCCACCCCTGAGTGGATTCTGTGGGGATTGTTCCCTCTACATCTCCCTTGTTAGGTCCACATTCCCCACCAACTCCCTCTCCACACCCAGTGCCTTCACCTTCCGCCCAGGTCCAAAATCTGCGCCCACACCTCCCTCTCACCTTGGTTCAAGGCCCCAAAGGGTCATTCCAAATCCAGCAAAGATTTACTTGTATATTTACCAACCTCATTTATTGTATCAGGTGCTTTCAATGTGATCTTCTCTACATTGGAGAGACCAAATGGAAACTTGTGGAATAGTTCAGGGGCTGTCTCTGGTCTGTGTGCGCCAACCAACCCCACCTTCCTGTGGCCATCCACTAAAACTCCCCCTCCCACTCCCCTGAGGACATATCTATTCCAGGCGTCCTCCACCGCTTACACAAGGCCACCCACGAACTGGAGGAGGAACATTTCATCTTCCACCTCGGGACTCTACAACTACATGGCATGAACACTGAATACACTAGTTTCCAAATCCCCCCCCCCACCGCCTCCTCCCACCCTATCCCAGATCCAACCCTTCGACTTGGTTTCACTCTCTCTTGACCTGACCTACCTGTCCATCTTCCTTCCCACCTAGCCACTCCCACTTCCCATCGCCTACCAATTGCCATCCCAAATATCTTTCCCGTAGCCTCTCCCGCATTTATTTATCAGCCCCCTACCTCCTCCTCAGTCCTGATGAAGGTTAAGCCCAAAGTGTCGACTCTCTTGCCAACTGACTTGCTGTGCTTTTTCCAGTGCAACACTTCATTGACTCTGACTTCTCCAGCATCTGCAGCCCCCAGTATCTCCTAGCTATTTCACAAGTTAGTAATACTTCTGTGACATCAGCAAATTTAGCAATCCTGTATTGGGCATCATCCAAGTCATTTATAGAAACTGTAAAACATTAATATGCCACTTAGTTTTGAACTCCCTAACCCTAGGGAAAAGACCCTTGTCATTCACCTTATCAATGGCCCTCATGATTTTATAAATCTTAATGAGGTCACCCCTCAACCTCTTACGATCCAGTGAAAAAGGTCCCATCCTTTCCTGTCTATTTGTATATCTCAAACTTTCCATTCCTGACAACATCCTGGTAAATCATTTCAGAACCCTCTCCAGTTTAATAGTATCCTTCCTATAATAGGGCAACCGGAGCTACACACAGTATATTAATATATTAATGATCTATAGATCTATATTGAAATGTACGGAGGACAATTTCAAAGTTTGCAGACGACACAAAACTTGAAAGAATTGTAAACAGTGCAAAACTCCAGAAGGACAGAGGCAAGTTGGTGGAGTGGGCAAGAGCAGGCAGAGAATTGTGAGATGATGTGTCTGGGTTGAAGAAAATTGAAAGAATTGTTCTCCTTATTGTATATTGCCTAAAAAGGTTGCAGGAGCAAAGGGACCAATGAGCACAGATCATTGAATGTGGGTGGAGAGAACAGTTAAGTAAAGCTTACAGTATCCTTGGCTTTATTAAAAGGGGTATAGTATATAAGATCAAAGAGGCTATGTTAGACGTATAAGTCATTTGTTAGACCTCAGCTGGAGTATTATGTATAGTTCTGGGTGTCACATTCTAGGAAGGATGGGAACACATTAGAGAGAATGCAGAAGTGGTTTACAGGAATGAGGAACTTCAGTTCTGAGAGTGGATTGAAAAAGTTGCGACTGTTTTCCTTGGAGAGAAGAAGGCTAAGAAAAGATTTTGGGGGTTTCCAAAATCATGAATGGGCAGAATATTGTAGATAGGGAGAAAATTGAATAGCCAAGTTGCTTTTAAAATGGAAGAGGTGTTACATGTCTCAAAAAGCATTGAGATAGATAGTCCCCATGTCCTGATGGGATCTATTCCAGAATATTGAGGGAGGCAAGATAACAAATTGCTGGAGCATTGACAGACATCTCTGTATCCTCTTTAGCCACCAGTGAGGTCCCAGAGGACTGGAGAATAGCCAATGTTGTTTAAGAAGGACAATCCTGGAAATTGCAGGCCTGAGAGTCTCAACATTGATGGTAGGAAAATTATTGGAAAAGATTCTCAGAGACAAGATTTTGACAGAAGCAAATTGACTTAATAGTGATAGACAGCATGATTTTGTGCAGGGGATATCGTGCCTCACTAACCTGATTAGGTTTTTGAGGAGAATACTTATCTGAAGTAGATTGATGAAGGAAAAGCAGTTGCTGTTGTCTACATGGACTTCTGTAAAGCCTTTGACAAGATCCGTCATGGCAGACTGGTACAAAAGGTGAAGTCACATGGTAACAGGGTGAGTTGGGAAGATGGAAGCAGAACCAGCTTAGTCATATGAGACGGAGGGTTAACGGTGGAAGGATGCTTTTCAGAATGGGGGGTTGTGGATAGTGGTGTTCCACAAGGATCACTGCTGTTTGTGATCTAAATAAATAAATTGGAGGAAAACATAGTTAGTTTAATTAGTAAGTTTGCGAATGAAACAAAGATTTGAGTTGCGGATAGTGAGGAGGATTGTCAGAGGTTACAGCAGGATATATAAACTTGGAGGCATGGGCAGAAAAATGGCAGATGGAGTTTGGATCCGGACAGCTGTGAGGTGATGCACTTTGAAAGGTCAAGTACAGGTAGAAATTATACAGTGAATGGCGGAACCCTTAGGAGTATTGATATGCAGAGAGATCTGGGTGTGCAGGTCCACAGATGACTGAAGGTGGCAGTGCAGGTAGAAAGGTAGTGAAGAAAGGTTTGTGGCATGCTTACCTTCATTGAGTATAAGGATAGACAAGTCATATTGAAGCTTTATAGAAGTTTAGTTAGGCCACACTTGGAATATTGTGTACAGTTCTGATCACCACACTACCAGAAAGATGTGGATGCTTTGGAGAGGGTACAGAGAAGGTTTACCAAGATGTTGCTTGATTTGGGGGATTTTAGTTATCAAGGAAGATAAGATAGACTGGGTTTGTTTTCACTGGAACACAGGAGGTTGAGGAGTGACTGATAAAAGTTTATAAGATTACAGATCCTGTAAGTGAAGACAGTTCTAGCATGGAAGGGCAAAATGTGTGGGCACAGGTGAGGAGGACCGAAGGGCCTGTCCCTGTGGTGTATTGTTCTTTGTAAAACGTCCTTGTAAAGGAAAAGAGCAAGAGAATGTAGATTTAGAGTGAAGTAGATGTAAAGTTAAATAAAGAAATGCAGATGATGGAAATCTGAAATGAAAACAGAAATTGCTGAAGTATCTCAGCTGGTCCAGCAGCATCTGTAGAGAAAACAGAGTTAATGTTTTGGGTCCAGTGACCCTGCTTTAAACTCCCGATTTAAAGTGATCTGCGAAAGAAGCAAGGGTGAAGTAGGAAAACTGTTTTTCACCGGGCGAGTGGTTAGGGTATGGAATGCACTGCCTGCAGTTGTGGTGGAGGCAGGTTCAATTGAGGCGGTGAAGAGGGCATTGAATGATCATTTGAATGAAAATAATGTGCAAGGGTTTGGGAAAAACAACCTGAGATTGGCACTAGGTAATGATATTCATTTAATTAAGGCGGCACAGTGGCTCAGTGGTTAGCACAGCTGCCTCACAGCACCAGCGACCCAGGTTCAAATCTAGCCTCAGGTGATTGTCTGTGTGGAGTTTGCACATTCTCCCTGTGTCTGCGTGGGTTTCCTCTGGGTGCTCCGGTTTCCTTCCACAAGCCAAAGATGTGCAGGTGAGGGTGAATTGGCCATGCTAAGTTGTCCACCGTGTTCAGGGATGTGTGGGTGCATTAGGTAAGAGTTAAATGTAGGGGAATGGGCCTGGGTGAGTTACTCTTCAGGGGGTCAGTGTGAACCTGTTGGGTCGAATGGCCTGTTTCCACACTGTAGGGATTCTTAAAAAAATTTCTAATGAACACGTATTGGCATGCTGGACTGAATGACCTCATCTTGTGCCATAACACTCTGATTTTGTGAGCTGTAGCTTCCTCAAAGAATTTTAGTAAATTGGTTAAGTGCGATTTCTATAAATATCTTTATTTTTCACAATTATCATGTTGACTCTAGGTCTGGCTGGATCAATCATATGTTTAACATTCGCACTTTAGTTAAAGTGGTAGTCAATCACTGAATATAGTCACATGAGGCTACAATTGCATTTTAATGAAAGAGCATACGTTTATTACATGAAGAAAGAAAAGATTAATATTGTTTTATCTATATATAAAGTCTAGAGCAATCTAAGCAAGAACAATCAAAACAAAAATTCAGTCCTTTTCCCAGCAATAACTTTTGCACATTTTGAATCTAGGAAAGTATCTTCAGTTTAAGATTTCTTACCAACTGACTTTCTGAATATTCTCCCAGAGATATGTTTCCGCAGGTTAACTCACTGACGCTTTCCAATCCTCCTCCTTGAACTACTGAAATAGCTTTTCTCATCTCTAATGGCCTGGAGAATGCTTTCCAACCCTCATATCCTGGAGACTTGTACAAATCCAAAATTGCCCTTCTGCTGGTCTGATTTCAATTCTTTGGAATTCCAGTTTTTAATCAGCTTGTGAGTGAGTGGGAATTTCAGTGAGACAGAGAGAGTTGGTGATGGGGTGAGGCATTGAGCAGCGAGTGAGTAGAAAGAGTTTGGATTTTTTAGCTAAAAGCTGGAATTACTTTATACAAGAAATCAACGATTACTTGAGTATATATGGTACGTGCAATAACACAGAGACGAAAACTGTACACACTACTCCAGGTGAGGTCGCAACAAAGCCCAGGAAAATTGTAACAACACTGTATTTTGTACTCTAATCCCCTTACAAAGCCTGACGTGCTATTTGTCCTCCTAATTGCTTGCTGTGCCTGCATGCTTACTCTCTGTATTCTTTGCATAAGATCCCTCTAAGCATTAATATGACCAAATTTCATGTCTATTGAATCATGCTTTTTGTTTTCTTCATGTCTAATTGAATAGTTCTACACCTTTCCTACAATATTCCCCACCTGCCATGTTGTTGTCCACTCAATTAACCTGCCTCTTTACAGTTTGTTTGTGTCCTCCTCACAACTTGCATTCCCAAATTACTTTGTCTTGTCAGCAAACCTAGATATGTCATCCCTGTCATTTCTTCTTAGCCATTGATGTACCTATAGATGATAAATGGTGGAGACTCCAGCATGGATCCTTGCAGCACTCCACTAGTCACAGAAAATGTCCTATTTATCCCTTAAACCAACACAAGTCGGTACAAAGGACCCCATGTTCAGTACCCTCCACCATTTATTATCTATAGGTACATCTATGGCTTAGAAGAAATGATGGAGATGATGTACCTCGGTTTGTTGACAAGACAAAGTAATTTGGGGATCCCGTGTTCAGTATCTCAAAGAAGAATGTTCTTAGAACAGCATATACTTGAGCCTACCAGAGACCATGCCCTACTGACCCTGTGAAGACACCACTGGGTAGCAGCAATCATAACCTGATTGAACTTTGAGGAGAATGGATTCAAAATTAGTATTTAGAACTTTAAATAAGAGCATTAATGAGGGCGTAAAAGCACAATAGGCTCAGGTGAACTGGCGAATTGAAACATGTTAGATAATTAGAGACTTAACATGGTAGATGCAGAAAGGTTTGTTTCCCCTTGTGGGAGAGTCTAGTACAAGACGGCATTATTTCAGAGTAGGGTGTGACCCGTTTAAGACAGAAATCAGGAAGCTTTTATTTTTCAGGAATTCTTTGCCACAGAGGGTTGTTGAGTCTGGGTCGTTATGTATATCTAAGGCTGAGATGGACAGATTTTTAATCAGGAGGGGAACTAGCAGTTATTGGGGTAAAGGCCAGAATGTAGATTGAGAATAATCTGATCAGTTATGATCCTTCTTGCTGATTCCTCGCTCACTGTCTCTCCTGTTGCTGGACGCTCTTCCTTGGTCGGAGCAAGTGCTCAGGAGAAGCTCAGTGAGATGGAGGTAGTGATCAGAGTGAGCTGTGAGTCAAGATGCATGTATTGGTAGCTGTCCCAAAAATACTAATTCTGTTCCTCTGTTGAGAGGATTGTCCCATGGTGAGGCTGAGTACATTTGCCTGTATCATCCTGAAGTTTGGAAGAATGAGCAGTGATTTTATTGAAAAATATAGGATTCTGAGGGGATTTGATGGGGAAGAAACTGAGAAGTTGTTTCCCCTAGCAAGGATATCTAGAAGTTGGGGCATAGACAAAGGATAAGAAACTGATCATACAGACCCGAGATGATGAGAAATGTCTTCACTCAAAAGGGTTGTGAATCTTTGGAATTCTCTGCCTGTTGGGGCTTCCAGATGGTCTATCATTGAATCCATTAAGATCCATAGACTCTTCCACTATGGAAGCAAGTGATTAGGAAAGTGGATGGGGAAGTGGAGTTGAAAGCAAAGATCAGCCATATTTGCAGTAAGGTTTATTCCACATATTTCTACTGTCCACGTGTGTCACTCAAAAGTAGATACCTCCAACAGAGTAGCACATCCTCAGTGCATCTCCAAATGGGGACTCAGCAGAAGGTTTCTAAGAAGCTGAAGACAATACCCGGAATGCTGTAAGGAAGGGAGGTCCAGGATTTGACCCAGTGACAATAAAGCACAGGCAACTGCAGTGAAAATAACATTATCAAAATGTGTGTTTCTGTCCAAGACATCTGCCATCCTGGCTGAGATTTAGAGTGGTCCTCTGTTTTTATCCTTGCAGAGTCAAAATGTGAAATTCTGTACATACCACTGCTGTCAGAGTACTAAAACTGCAAAAGTAAAAGCAGTTCAGGGCAAAGGCTCCATTGGGCATAGGCAGTATATCCTATAAATCAGTCAATTCAGTGTTGCCCGTTGAAATGCAATTATTTCATTGACATGAAGGGAATGTTTAACATATTTTGATAACATTATTTTAGCTGCAGTTGCCTGAGCTTTACTCTCACTCGGTCAAATCCTGGACCTCCCTCCCTTACAGCACTCTGGGTATTCCTAAATCCCATAGATTACTGCAGTACACGATGCAACTGGTCATTACTGTCTCGAGGGTAACTAGGCATATGTAATAAATACCGGCCCAGCCAGCAATCTCTTCAATAAATAAAGAAAAATGGACATTAGAAACGTTGCCTGTTTTTATCCTGAGGTCAGCTTACCTGCCACTATGCAGTCTACCACATCCTGGCTGCCTTTCACCATCTGTAAATCATCAGAACTCTTCCGAAACTCTGCTGCCTGTCCTATCCTGCATGAACCAGCGTTGACTGTTACCCACTGTGCTCACTGACCTAAGTTGATTACCAGCTCAGAAACAACCCAATGTTGAATTTAGATTCCTGGCTATATAGCCACTGTTACATTCCTGCCTATATAGTCCTGATGAAGGGCTTATGCCCGAAACGTCAAATTTCCTGTTCCTTGGATGCTGCCTGACCTGCTGCACTTTAACCAGCAACACATTTTCAGCTATATAGCCACTGTTGGCTTATGCTTTCTCTGTAAGCTTCTCCAGCCCTGCAACCCACCGAGATCTCTGCGCTCCTTCACTTCTGACCTCACCTGCACCCCCAATTTTAATTGCTTCACTATTGAGTAGAATATCTCCTGATACTCCTTCCTTAGCTTTGTTTCAAGCTTTGTCTGATAGCATTCCAATGACTTGCCTTGGGATATTTTAGTGTGTTAAAGGCACTGTATAAATTGTGTTGTTATTGGAGGAGAAATGTGAATTATCAGAAGTTGAAGGACAGCTTGCTTTCCTGTTGAGTTCACGGGGGAGAATGATGCTACTGACAACCATCACGGCAGTGATTACAAATCAGGCCAAAATGACCATCCATCCGAACAAGCTTCAGGCCCTTTGTTGCATTTCCTTGAGTTTTTAGGATGTCTACATTTCATTCTGATGAGCTGTTCTCTCATCAGCAAGGCAGTCTGTGAAACATTAATTTACGACTGTGTACAGGGTCTGATTGTCTGAAGCTGCAGTAACCATCCATCCCCAGATCTCCATCCTGACTCTATTTCCCTGCCTTGAGGAACACAGTAATATTGCTGTCTGAACTCTAACCTCCCTGCAGGGCCACAATTCTACTTGAATCATTGGATCATGGAATTAAAGAAAAAGATACTAGTCAGGAAAGACTACCCCTACCCATCTTTGAAATGATGTCGTGAAATATTTTACTCCCATCTACAAGTCGAACTGGTCTCTTAGAACAGTATAGCACAGGGACAAGTCCTGTGGCCCACCACGTCTGCATTGATTGTGATGCTACTCAAAACTAATCCTATCTGCCAGCACATGATATATATTCTTCTATTTTCTGCCCGCTCATGTGTCTTTCTACATGCCTTTATCTATCTTCCACCCCCCGACAGTGTGCGCCAAGTAACCACCACCTTCTGTGTTTTTAAAAAAAGCTCACCTATTTCCTTTAAACTTTTCCCTCTTCACCTTAAGCCCTCTAATAGTTGACATTTCCACGCTGGGGAAAAGACTCTGCTATCATCTGTATCCATGCCCCTCATTGTTTTATATACTTCTATAAGGTCACCCCTCCGCTTCCATCTTTCTGGAGAAAACAGTCCAGGTTTGTCCAACCTCTCCTTATAACTCATACACTCCAATCCTGGCAAGCCTCTTTTGTGTCCTCTCTGAAGCCTCCACATCCTTCCGATAGTGTGGCGACCAGAACTGCGCACAGTGCTCCAAATGTGGCCTAAAGTCTAATACAGTTGCGACACCTTCCAGATTCAATGCCCTGACTAATGGAGACAAACACACTGTGTACCTTCATTGCCACCTTATTCACTTGTGTTGGCACTTGCAGGGAGCTATGGACCTGTACCCCCAAATCCCTCTGTACATCAAACACCTAAAGGTGCCGCCATTCATTTCCTATTGCAATTAACCTCCCAAAATGCATCACCTCCCACTTGTCCAGATTAAACTCCATCTGCCATTTTTCTGCCTAATGTTCCAGATGATCTATATCCAGTTGCATCCTTTGATATTCTCCCTCACTATCCACAACTCCTCCAATTTTCATGTTGTTTGCAAACTTACTAATTGGACTATCTACATTTGAGTTCAAATAGTTTATATATATATTACAACAACAGAAGTCCCAGTACTGATCTTTGCCGAACCCCATTGGTAACAGGCCTCCATTCAGAAAAACACCCGTCCACA
This sequence comes from Hemiscyllium ocellatum, assembly GCF_020745735.1. Taxonomy (NCBI): domain Eukaryota; kingdom Metazoa; phylum Chordata; class Chondrichthyes; order Orectolobiformes; family Hemiscylliidae; genus Hemiscyllium; species Hemiscyllium ocellatum. The sequence continues at coordinate 122,535,310 of NC_083402.1, read as the reverse complement.
ACTATCCACTGTCTTTAATGACCAAGCCAAATTTGTATCCAAATTACCAATTTACTATGGATCCCACGTGACTAGTCTTCTCACTTTAATGTCTTGACTTAAGCTTCCATCTTCAACTGTGCAGCCTCCAGACAGTGCTTCATGATTTTTTTTAAAAAAATGAGGGAAATGAGACTGGAAAATAAAAAGTGGTGAATCGTGATTCTATTCATTTTCTGCCATACTGTCTCGGAGATGAGATCAAGATGGTGATTTAACTTTGGAGGTCGGACAATGAGCTATTACTGAGCTGGTCGACTTTGACGTGAGGGAGACACATGAATCTAATCTCATCTTGTAACCAATGGCCTCACTATCTCTCAATAGGTGAGAGGGATTCAAATCCTGGGGAGGATGGCTGTCAGCTCTATCGCTGCACCCTGACCATCGTGAGGGAAATCAGCAGCTTTGTCTGGGGCTCACAATTGTTTTTGAGCTGATTAATGTTTAGATGGGGATCTGATGTTAATGCTTTCCCCTTATTAGACTTAATACTCTTACGAGTACTAAACAGCCCTCGGACATTCGTGTTGGTCAAACGGCAAATGGTCTAGCCTTCAAGTAGGACATGGAAGCATAGGTGAGACTTCAAGCACGTTATTACAGAACAATAATACCAGAAATGAAATATTTATAATGAAAGACTGAATGGGCTGGAGATGTCTTTTCTCCAATAGGAAGAAAGCTGAGGGGTGAACTGACAGGGTCTTTGAATTTGAGGGGATTGGACAAGGAATCTTTCCACTTGTGGGGAGGATGAAAACTAGGGTCATTAATTGTGAGATGGACACTGATGAATTCCAAAGGAATGTGTGAGTTCTTGGTCTTTGCCCAGAGGGTAGTGGCAATGTGGAACAACGCAGCAATTGCAACAAATAACAGATCATTTTAAGGGGAAGCATAGGGGAAAAAAAGCATGAGAGGGAAAGGAATAGAAGGATGATTGAGTGAGTGAGTTGAAATAGTTGGGAGGAGGCTTGTGTGGAAAATGGTATCATTTTTAAAGTTTTTCCAAAAGAAGCAAAGTGAGGAAAAAAAAACCTTTTTTACACAGTTTGGAGTGCACAGCTTGGAAGCATAGCAGAGGTAGATTCAGTTGAGGCATTCAAGATGGCATTAGGTGGGTATTTATATAGAAGCAAAGCTTAGATAGAAACAAGTAGTGTTATGAGGGCAATAGAGATTGGCACTCAGTCAAAATGCTCAGAGAGTCAGTGTAGACATGATGGGTTGAATGGCCTCCTTCTGTATTGTAATGATTCTGTGTATTATGAGGTCTGTCTCAATGCTTCCCATCAGCTTCTGTGAACCTGTTTCTAATTGCCCCATTTTGTACCATTGGGTAGTGTGACCCTGTTTGGTGTACACATTGGTAGCTTTTAATCTTCTCCTGGAGTTAATACTTCCTCCTGAGTTCTGCCCCATGAGTACTTGTGATTCTGCATGTGCTGAAATTTTATAAAATGTGTTCTTGGATGAGAATGCTACTAGCGAGGCCAGAATTTATTGTCCATCCTTAATTGCACTTGAGGCGGTTTTAGTGGTCTGACATCTTGAATTGCTGCAATATATTTGTTATAACTACACTCTCTGTGCAGCTAAAGAGGGTGTGCCAGACTTTTGACTTTATCTCCAGAATGCTGCTGGGAGCAGCAAGACTAAGGATATTAAAGACAATTGGGACTTTTCCCATTTACTTTGAACAACAGCAGCAACATCTATTTATAGATTGACCTTAATGTAATGAAGTGTCCTGAGGTGCTCTGCAGGAACATTATAAAACAAAAGTTTGACACCAAGCCACACTGGGAGATATTTGATGTCTGGTCAGGAGTGTCTCAATGGAGAAAAGTGAGGTGGAGCGATAGTTGGGTGTAGGGTTAATATTCCAGAGATTTGGGTTTAGGCAGCAGACATTATGACTGGCAATGGTGGAGTGATTACAACTGGGATGCCTAATAGACCAGAGAAATCTTGGGTCATGGGAGAAACTATTGAGTGATTTGAAAGAATGACTGTTAAAATCAAGACCGTGACTGACCAGGAGGCAGAGTAGCTCAGTGAGCACAGGAATGATAGGGGAAACAGGATTGTGATTTGTGATACAGCCAGTATGGTTTTGAATAATCTCAAGTTTATGGACAGTAAAATCTGGGAGGTCAGCCTGGCGAACATTGGAATAGTCAAGTTTCATAGTAATAAATGAACATATGAGGGATTTATTAAAGACAGTTACATTCATGTTTTATAGTTAGAATAAAAATGGAGAGGGAATAAAGACTCTTAAATAGGAAATCATCCTAAGTCTGCTTTCTGATTGTGTGTAGGAAGGGGGGAGCTGTGAAGTTGCACATTGTAGACTCTGAATGTCAGGTTTGAAGGTAGCGGGAGGGATAGCTGAAGGTAGAGGATCATGTATTGAAAGTTCTTGAAGTGTCCAACCAGATTTGGGAACCAGGTTTTCCAAGAATGTAACTTGGCCATGGTAGGGTGAGACTGATGTCACATAGTGTGCCCTCCAGGGGCAGTGGGAAGTAGTTTAACCAAGTGCTGAAATGAATCTTGAGGACATTAGACAATTAGCCAAACCTCTGGTCTTTCAAATAGTTTGGGAAAAAAACATATCAAAATATGAAATTGTCACATATCAGGCAAAGCTGGGACAGAATACTAGAGATTCTTATCAAAATCAGTTCCTGTTACATCAATTCTGTTCTTGGAAAGGGAACTTTAGCGTAATCTGTTAAGATTGAGTTTGAGTGTTACAAAGATAGATGATCAAATGACACTCGCTCAGATTGGGCTGCACTCATGGGAATGGCATTTCTGGAATGCCACTGGTCAGGGTTGAATAATGCCTGCGATAATGTTACGTTGATATCTTGAACCTTTTGTTTATTTATCTTAGTGATCATGGAGAAGTTTCAACGTGCTGTCTTATTTGACGTTATACCTGTAGTTAGCTACTCCCCTAATTCGATTGACGAGTTCATGACAAGGCCTATAATCCTCTGAGATCTCTGTGGTCCTTTCACACCTCTGGAGCATTTCCAGTTTTAATTGGATCTCTATTGGCAGTTGTGCCTTCAGCTGCCTGGGTCTTAAACTCTTGATTTCATTTCAGTGAGGAGGGCAGCATGGGATCTATGCCTGTGGGCTGCAGGAGGTCTCTGGCCATAAAGATTAAGTCTGGCTATTTTACAGGGTGGCCTATTTCTTCAGAGGTTTGTGGGAAAGGAAATAGTTTGCCATGGTCACACCACATCTGCAATAGTGTGTGCAGTTTTGATCTCCTTACGCATGAAAAGGACAAACAGTAATCGCATGGGAAGCAGTACAGAGAGGATTCATGTAAGCAACCAACCCCCGCCCCCCAGCCCCCACGCAAGACGAACACACACAGTCACTTGGGATGAAGGGCTTACCTTAGTCAGAAAGTTTGGGGTGGTTTAAAAGAATGAGAAGTGATCATATTGAAACTTACAAGATCCAGAGGGGACTTGACAGGCAGTTAATGAGAAAATGTTTCTCCTTATAGGAGAAAGTAGCACTAGCGACCAACATCAAAACTAAGGGATGTCACTTTTATGATGGAGGTGATGAGATTTTATTTTCTGAGAGTAATTAGTCTGTGTAATTCTCTTCTCCAGAGAGTACTGAAAGTAGGGTCACTGAATGGTTTTAAAGATGTGGTCTTTGATTGACAAGGGAGATAAAGGGTGAGGCAAGCTAGTGGAAAAGAACCACAATACGATCCGCCATGATCTTACTGATGGAGCTGGGTCAAGAAGTTTAAGAGCCTACTCCTGCACCTAACATGTATGCAAATGTTCTGTATCTTAAAATGGAACCGATTGGTAAGCATAAATCCGGACTTTATTTCTAGAGCCGTGTTCAGGATTTCAGGACATCCCAAAGCACTTTGTAACCAATGATGTATTTTCTGAAGTGTAGTCATTGTTGTAATGTAGGAAACACAACAACACAGAAAGTTGCCACAAACAGCAATGACCAGATAATCAGTTTCTCAGTGATATTGATTAAGGATCAATATTAGCCAAAATTCCCAGGAGAATTGCCCAGCTGCCTTTGATAGAATTATTTATATCCACCTAACTTTAGTGTCTCGTGTAGAGCAGTAGCTCTGGCAATGCAGTGCGCCCTCACTGTTGCACTGGGAGTGGCAACTTCAGTTTGTGTGTTCAAGTCTTTGGTGTAGGCCTTGACCCAGGATCTGTTGTCTTAGTGGCAAGAGAGGGTCAGCTGCCCCTTCAGTTTGAGAATAACATCTACTCAGGGTTGCGGGTTTCTGCTGTGGGTCATCATGCGGTTGGGCACATTGGGCAAGATGGCTCACAAGGTGCTAGGATCCGCAATACAGGATTCGCTTCCTGTGCTTTCCTTCTCTGCTGCCGTTCTGCCTACATTAGCAAAATGTTTGGAAATAGTGGCGTAGTTTGATGTACAAATTGTTGCTATTTTGAATCATTAATCTGAATGTTGGACTGCTTCAAGGAGATCTTCAGGCCAAATGGCCTCTCTCAGCACAATAAGGATTCTGTGATTCTATGAGGACAGTTGCCTTGTACACTAGAACGCTTGTTGACTTTTTTGTAAAACATTCGTTGCTGCAATTTATCGAAGAGTGAGCAAATGCAGCAGCTCTGGTGTTGGATCTCCTCTTTGATTATGTTCTTTTTTGGAGTTGGTTGACAAGATATGGGAAGTGCTCAGAATATTCAGCATCACTTCTTTGGCACATATGAGAGTTGGAACTTTTGACTGCCTGGCCTGGATTAGAACATGAGTTTTATGTTGGTAGCATTCACAGATCAATCTAGTCTCTTATATGCAGAATTGGTGAGACTGAAAGTGGCTCGCAATTCTGGGGCAGAGTGGACATTGACACTGGCCACCTGTATACCTTAGGTTATGTATGTCTGAAGTTCTCAGTTTAGTTTATGCACAGAGGTCTGGGTGCCGTTGGTGGGGTCTAGAGAGCTGGTGGAGGAAAGATATTGATAGTTCAGATTAAGTGATCGGAATGTGAGAATGGCAGAACAATGGTGTGTCTCCTGTCAGACTTGAAAGAGAAGACAGTCCCATTGAAGTGGGAAGAAGGGACAGAGCATGTAACAGGGCAAGCTAAAAGAAAGAGGAGAATTGGAAGTTGATTCACAGCTTGAAGGTGTGAAATTCAATACTAAGTCTAGAAGCCTGGAAAGTTCCTAGTCTGAAGTTGAGATGATGTTCTTTCAGTTTGCGCTGTGTTTTATTGGAACACTGCAGCATGCCAAGGATAGACAAGTGGGTGTGCGAGCAGGTCACTGTGTTAACATGATTGACTATGGGAAGGTCAGTGTCCTGTTTGAACACAGACCGGGGGTGTTCTGCAAAGCGGTCACCAGTCTGTGTTTGGTGCCTTCAGTGTAGAGTAGGCCACAGTGGGTGCAGCGAAAACAGTACATTGGAGGAGGAATAGGTGAAATGCTGCTTCGCCTGGAAAGACTGTTTAGACCCTTGGATGGTGAGCAGGGAGGAGGGGAAGAGGCAGGTGTGCAACTTCTGTGGTTACATGTAGTGGGGGGGTGGTGGGTGGGGGGTGGAGGGCTGCTCTTGGTGGTTGTGGAATGTTCCAGGAGGGAACAATCCCTGAGAAATGCAGATGGGGAATGAGGGGAAGATGCGTTGGGTGGTGGCATTCTGCTGGAGTTATCTGAAGTGGCAGAGAATAATATTTGTATGTAGAGGCTGGTGGGAAGAAAAGTGAGGACAAGGGGGACCAGTCATGTTGTTGTGAGTGATGGGAAGGGGCAAAGATGGAAGCCACGGGTGATAGGTTAGATGCAGCTGAGAGCCCTGTCAACCACAGTGCATGGAAACCACGGTCATGGAAGAAGCAAGCCATGTCAGCTACGCTGTTTTGGAAGATGGCATCATCTGAACACATGCAACGTAGGTGGAGGAACTGGAAGTGTGGGATGGAGTCCTTGCAGATTGTGGGGTGTGACAAGCTGTAGTGAAGCTAGCTATGAGAATCAGTGGCTTTGTAGTGGATGGCAGGGGACAGTTTATCCCCTGAAATGGAAACCGAGGTCAAGGAAAGGAAAGGAAGTGTCGGAAATGGACAGTGAGAGTTATAGAAGAGTGGAAATTGGAGGCCCAATGAACAAGTTTTCAAAGTCCTGGCAGGAACATGAAGCAGCACTGAAGCAGTTGTTGATGAACCATGTAAAGAGTTGTGGGAGGGAGCTAGTGAAGGACTGGAACAAGGATTTTTCCACATACCCCATAAAGAGGCAGGGCACAACTGGGACCCAGGAGGGTGCTCATAGCCACTCCTTTGACTTGGCAGAAGTGAGATGAATTAAAGGAGAAATTGTTCAGTGAGAGAATAATTTCAGCTAGACACAGGAGAGTGGAATGGATGGGTAATGTTCAGGCCTCTGGTGGAGAAAGAAGCCAAGAGCTTGCAGACAGTCCTGGGGGGGGGGAGGGGATGGGGGGGGGGGGCGGGGGAGGTATAGTGGGGTTGGACATCTGAACAGGAAGCAGTTAGGGCCAGGGAATTGTATAAGGATTTGTTGGGACCACAGCTAGAGTATTGTGTGCTGTTTTGGTCTCCTTATCTCAGGAACGATGTTCTAGTTATGAAGGGAGTGTAATGAGGATTGGTCAGACTGATTCCGGGGATGGCAGCACTGGTGTTTAAAGTCGAACTGTGGCATTAATAGCATCAGATCAGAATAGACCTTCTCCTCAAAATCTGAATTGGAGACAAGGATTGGTGGAGTGGCACATTGCTTACAGCCGAGCTGCAGGTGAAAGCCATGAACCTTTCATTGGGGAGCTAAGGGCTCTTGTAGCACAGTGGGTGATCAGTCTACCCTTGGGGCCAGGAGGCCTGTGTTAGCAACCCACCTGACCCAGATGTGTACCATAACATCTCTGAACAAGTTATTTTCAAAAACATTGACAACTGGCAATCAAGATTGTATTCCAAATGGCAAAACCAGCCTCAGCCTCTGCTTTCCAGCAGAAAGTTCGTTGGGCGGCACAGTGGCTCAGTGGTTAACACTGCTGCCTCACAGCACCAGGGTACCTGGGTTCGATTCTCACTTCGGGTGACTGTCTGTGTGGACTTTGCACATTCTCCCCGTGTCTGCGTGGGTTTCCAATCCAAAGATGCACTGGTCAGGTGAATTGGCCGTGCTAAATTGTTGAAAGTGTTTAGGGTAAATGAAGGGGGACTGTTGTCAGTGTGGACTTGTTGGGCCGAAGGCCCTATTTCCATACTGTAGGCAATCTAATCTAATTTACCAAATCCTTGTATGGCCAGTGCCCCTCCCCAGAACTCACTGAGGGTACACTGTCAGTTTAGGACCTGGATGGTTCTTGTGAAAGATATGTTTGAAGGTTTTTAGATTACTTACAGTGTGGAATCAGCCCCCTTGGCCCAACAAGTCCACAACGACCTGCCGAAGCGCAACGCACCCATACCCCTACATTTACCCCTTCACTTAACACTACGGGCAATTTAACATGGCCAATTCACTTGACCTGCACATCTTTAGACTGTGGGAGGAAACCGGAGCACCCGGAGGAAACCCACGCAGACATGGGGAGAATGTGCAAACACCACACAGTCAGTCACCTGAGGTGGGAATTGAACCCGGGTCTCTGGTGCTATGAGGTAGCAGTGCTAACCACTATGCCACCATGCCGCCCACTAATGTTCTAACATTCCAAGTTGCAAAATTTTGAGTTTTAATTCGAGAGAGGTGGTGACGCCAGTGGTTGTCAGGTGAAAGTGAGACAACCTACTTTTACAGAACATTCTTGAGCCCCATTTGAGCTGAGCAGAGGGTACCCTGAAGAAGACTGCCCAGCCACTGGTGATGCTGCCCAAAGACACCTCTGTGTCAACATGTGGCCCCGTCACCAATTCTTCATCTCCTGAGGACTTGGCAAATAGACTCAGGGAGAGGCCCTTGTGCAAATTTGGGGACCTTTTGGGCATTGTGATTGTCCACGTGATCATTTTGAGGTTGGTGGTCTGATTTGGATAATATCACAGGAGATTAATGAATAGATTTAGTAGTGCAGTGTCTTCTGTGAAACGGGAATAAAAATTAAATGGAAGTTTGCTGGCCATGTAGTCATGTTCGAACATGAGAGAAGCTTTCTCAGCATTTCTTTTACACACTGGAGAACCAGAAGAGGGGTATTGCCATGGAACCAGAGTTGTCTTATGGTCTAATGTTAGAGGTTAAACAAACAAGCCTCTCTCTCTAAGTCTATGGAGAAGATTCTCAATCAACTTCATTTCACCCTGTGCACTTTATGAAATACTCTTATCATTGTCCAATTGCAACACACTGCATGTCATTGAATAAGCCTTGTCTGTGCAATGAAAGGTACCTTAATAAAGTTTTATTTGTCCATACTGAAGTAACAGGTTTAGGTCAGAGGAAGAGGTTAATTAAAGAGATGTGTTTACTGGCATTCTGTGCAGATAGACACAATATTAAGATGATTATTGAATGTTAAAAGAAAGTTTTACTTTGTTTTACCCTTTATTTATGTGACCACTATAAGATAATATCACAATTTTGTTGTTTAGTAAAATGCTGCAGTGCCAATTATTGTCAACTTCAAGTGCACAATATTGAAAGGATTTTTGAAATTCAAAACAAAAATTTCTCCGTTGTTTTAAGATTTATTTCTGTTAGCCCATATGCTTTTAAATTAAAATATTAACATTAATTATTTTTTCTAATTGTTTCTATTGACATTTATAAGAGATATTGTTGATAATATGCACACTACTTAGTGTCAGCAAGCAATGCCTCATTTAAACAAGCTGTATTAATAAATTCAGCACGGTAGCCCAGTGGTTAGCACTGCTGCCTCACAGCACTGGGGACCCAGGTTTGATTCCAGCCTCGGGCACTGTCTGTTTGGAATTTTCCCATTCTGCCTGTGTGCATGGCTTTCATCTGGGTGCTTTGGTTCCTCCCATAATCACAAAGATGTGCAGGTTAGATTGATTAGCCAGAGGTTTGTGTGAACGAGTCATGGAAAATGCAGGGTTATAAGGGGTGTGTGAATATCTTTGGATACTCTTCAGAGGGTTGGTGTGGACTTGTTGGGCTGAATGGCCTATTTCCACACTGTCAGGGTTCTATTCAACAAAAAATGGCAACTGCTCTCACCGGATGATGGATTTTTTTCAAAAAGCTATTCTGTTCACTAGTGATGACCTGACTCACTACTGCAGGGGATGGATGAGGCGACGTATGTTTATGGGGAAGTTAGATAAACACATGAGGGAGAAAGCATTCAGAAGAATATGTTGATGGGGTCAAATTAAGTTGGGATGGGAGAGTATGGTTTGAAGCAGAAGCACCAACACAGACCAGTTGGATTCTGTACTGTAAATTTGATGTGATTCTGTGAATTTCTCTGAATGTTTATCTGATACTCCAGTGCTGACTGATGATGCATCTGTCGTGAGGAAAATAGCAATTTCATTTCTGATTTTATTGATAAAGGCGCATATTAGATTTGATGAAAAACAAAAGGAGCATGGGTCCAAGATCTTTATTTTTATTGCTATTTTGAAAACTTTATGAAAAGCACTTTCATTTCCCTTCTGGGGTTGTTTGATTAAAAGTCCTAATGCAGCAAGTTGTTGAGATCTGGAATGAACTGCCTGAAAGGTTGATGGGAACAGATTTAATGGCAAATTTCAATTCAGATTGAATAAATATAGATTGTTAAAAAGGAAAATGTTGCATGGCTAGAGGAAAAAGCAGGAATTAATTCTATAAATGTTTTTGAAAGTATAGGCAGAATGGAGTTTTTCTGTACTTTGGTTCTATGAGTTATGGAGGGGTTGGAATTGGTGGCTGAGCGAGGAGAGCAAAAAGTGACATTTGTGAATTTGAGGCTAACTTTACTGCAGTGATTGTAATGAGGTCAGCCGGGTAGACCTCATAGATTGGGAGCTCCCTTGTTGGGATTGTTAACCTGGTCCAATCAGGGAGCCCTGGCTGACTGGTATGAATAGGAGTGTCAGAGGTTCTGCTCACTCTGAGAGCTGGCTTGGAGGGAGCTGGGTCAGTGTGTAAATAAAGGGTGGTTTGGTGATGGGATACCGTTCTCCGTGGAGTCATTTCAGTGGTGGCAAGAGAAAAGTGTGCTCCTGAAGAAATTTGCTCCCAATGGTTGGCTTTGAGTTGAGGTCAGCATTTCTGGAATTATTCTGTTATTTGGGAAGCTTGACTTGTTCGATCCTGCTGTCCAAAACTGGGCCCAGTGTGTGGAAGAAATGTGTTATGTTTTTCTGGGCAATCTTCTATAGCTTGTGGACCCGCAGCTTTGTGGGTGATTAGGAGCCTAACGTTTCCTGAGGCACACGATAAATAAACCTTTCAAGAATTGATGGATTTAGTTAAAGAAAATTATGACTCCAAGTCGCCTCCAATTCTGAGATGATATTGGTTTTACTCGGCAATTTGAGAATTAGGTGAATCTGTTCTGGGATTTTTGACAAGGTAAAGGTAACTGGCAAAGGCATGTGACTTTAGTATAACCCTTAATGAGATGCTGCGAGACTGTAGGATTAATGATGTAAACATGTGCAGTGCCTACTAGCTGAAGCCCAACTGGACTTCAAACAGGCACCACACCTGGCTTTTTCATTGGAAGATACGGTAAGTGCAGAGTATCCTGATGGATATCCTCGCCAGGCCAACTGAGCTTAGGGAACACTAAGCTCACTCAGGGCATATCCTAAACAGAAGGACTCCTAAACCCCAAAACAAAGCCAAGCCTCTGCCAAATGGTTAAAACTTTCTTCAGAATCCAGGCCAATAAAACATTGTAGTCATGCTGGTATGCGGACTCAGGATAGCAAAAGAATCTCACTGGACCTAATGGAGTAAGAGAACTCATAGACCAGTATCCAGGAGAGTGAACACCCTGGAGAGTCCACCTACAGCTGGTTTGGAACAGTTAAATTGGTAGCAATGTTCAAATCAAAACCAATCAAAATAAACGTCTGGTTAAATGGTCACCCGATTCTAATGGGAGTTGATAACAGTATAGCCATTACAGTGAACACAGAGCCAAAAGGCTCCAGCCCAAACTTGATGGAGTGAAGTTGTGGAGAAAGACTCATCTAGATTGGCTCAATGTTTTTTGATTTGAAAATGGCTTCCTGAGCAAAGTCCTAATTAAATACCCAAACACTTTCCAGGAAGGTCTAGGGACTATCAAAGGAGCCAAGGACATATTGCATGTTGGCCAGGAAGCAATTCATGATTCGACAAGGCCCACCCAATGCCATTTGCCTTCCAGGTAAATGTAGAGGCAGAGATCAGGAGGCTGAAAAGCAAAGGAATCATCAAACCAGTACAGTTTATGGAATGAGCACCACTGGTTGTACCAACTGTGAAGTCTGATGGGTTGGTTTGCCTTTGTGAAAATTTTAAGCAAATGGTAAGCCTCTTTTCATAGCTGGATAAATACCCAATGCCTCACATGGAGAATTTATACACAATGCTGGTAGGGAGGCTGTTCCTTCACAAAACTGGACATGAGCCATGCATATTTGCAATTATGGTTAGATGAGACTTAGAGAACTTAGACGTGGTTCTTAGACGTTACTCCTGTGCGGGCATACGCATTAGAAGGGAAGTATCTGTGTTCCAGGTACCCCAACTGACCTGCTTGGTCTACAGAGTCACTAACACTGGGTTACACCCATTGGAAGATACAGTGAGAGTGACCAAATGTGTTTTGGCTCGCACGTCAGTATCAGAGCACAAGTCTTACCTTGGCTGGTGCATTATTACAGACATTTCATACATAACCTGGCCTCCATCCTGGCACTTTTGCATCAACTCTTAAAAAAGGGTTAGCCTAGGAAATTGTCACTTAGCCAAACCATAGCTTTCAGGAAAGTGAAGAAACAGCTATCATCCTTGAAGGTGTTAGCAAGCTATGATCCCAAGCAAGTTCTGCTACTAACATGTGATGCTTCCCTGTACAAGGTAGTATTAGCTCATAGGTGTTGAGAGTGTGTTGCTGGAAAAGCACAGCAGGTCAGGCAGCATCCGAGGAGCAGGAAAATCAACATTTCGGGCCAGAGCCCTTCATCAGGAATGGTTTCCTGATGAAGGACTCTGGTCAGAAACATCAATTCTCTTGCTCCTCGGATGCTGCCTGACCTGCTGTGCTTTTCCAGCAACACACTCTCAACTCTGATATCCAGCATCTGCATTTCTCACTGTCTCTTAACTCATAGGTGGCCCAGTGGAGAGGAATGCCCAATAGCTTATGCATCTAGGACTTTGGATGTTGCAGTGTGTTAATACGCCCAGATAGCGAAGGAAGGTTTGGCAGTCATATTTGGAGTCAGGAAATTCCACCAATGTCTTTACAGATGTAAGTTTGTAGTAATAATGAACAACAAATCCTGGTTAGGTCAGCTTAAAGCGAACAAGACAATGCTGCCAATAGCTTCAGGCGGAATTCAGAAATGGAGTCCAATACTAAACGCGTATAATTACAAGCCGGAACACAGTCTGGGAGGCCAAGTAGCATATACAGATGCATTGAGCTGCTTCCCACTGGCAGATACACCACTGGTGGTACTGCCATTGGAAGTGTTGGTAGTGGTTTTAAATTTTTTGGATACACTTTGGGTCACAGCTGATAATATCAGACTTTGGATGCAGGAAGATCCGGTCCTGACAAAACTGAGACAGCTGGAGGTGACAGGGGAAACCAAAGGGCCGCCACAATCAGAATTGAAACCCTTTTGGACCCAGAGAGACCGGATCACAGGAGAGGTTGGCATTTTATTATGGGGTGCAAGAGTGATTGTCCCGAGCAAAGGTCGCTGCCAGATACTGGCTGAACTCCACCGGAGTCCTCCAGGAGTTTCCAAAATGAAGGTGTTGGCGAGAAGTTATGTCTGGTGGCCAGGATTGGATGCAGACATAGCTGTGTTGGTGGGACAGTACCCAGAGTGCCAACAAGGACAAATATTACCACCAGCAGCTCCCCCACATTCATGGGAATGGCCAAGTAAACCCTGGACTTGGTTACACCTTGACTATGCAGGTCCTTTCATGGGCTCAGTGTTCATAGTCATTGTGAACATAAAGTGGTTGGATGAGCACAGAGTTCATTAATTAAGCTTGGGGATGACAATAGAAAAACTGTGTGCATCTTTTGTGATATAGAGACTCCTGGAAGTGTTGGTCACAGATAGTGGATCTCATTTACCAGCCGGGAATTTGAATATTTCTGAAAGTCAAATGGTTTTAACATATAAGTTCAGCTTCTAACCATTCATCATCCAATGGTCTGGCAGAAAGAGCCATCCAAACTTTAAAGGCAGGCTTAAAGAAACAGCCTACACCTTAACTAGATACCAAACTGTCCTGGGTCCTCTTCGATTGTAGGACCATCACTCATGCAACAACAGGGATAGCTCCATCTGAGTTGCTCATGGGGAGAAAACTCCACACCAGGTTACATCTGATCTTCCTGGACCTGGACGGGGAGGCTGAAAAGGTATCAGGAACACCAGTGCTGGACACAAGACTCCGCTAAGGAAGAGAGACCGTTTACTTCAGAGGATGAAATTTGGTGTAGGAACCATGGGGATGGCCCTGCATGGGTAAGCGGCATGGTCAGTGTGAGCTCAGGTCCAGTGACGTTTACAGTTCAGGTAGGTGTGATGGTCCTGAACAAGCATATGGACCATATGAAAAGTGCAAACTCAAACAGTGCAGGAGAAAAACGTGCCCAGCTCCCCGACTGCCTTTCTGACTGTGACAGAGCCTGTGGATTCACCCTCTCCATCGAACATTGAAGATACCTTGGAATCAGAGATGGACACAGCAGATGTCACAGCCTGGATGCCTTAGCCACCTGAAGAGGAGAATGAATTTCTGCTGACACCCTCTGGGTGTAAGATGCAAGCTACTGTGTGTTACACATTGCCTGTATTAGAGATAGAGTTGGAGAACCTAGTGCCAGAACACTGCAGGAGGAGCTACAAAAAAAGGAACTGGCATATGTCCGAAGGAGAGGGATGTAGTGATTATAACGAGGTCAGTCAGATGGATCTATAGAGTGTAATTTCCCTAATTGGAGCTATTAACCTGATCCAATCAGGGAGCCATGGCTGACAGGTTTTGTTCACTCTGGGAGCTGGCAGAGGCGGGGATTGACCTCTGAACCGGCTGACCCACACAGTCAGTGTATTCATTACTGCTGTTGGTGTTTCCTACTGAGGAGGCGAGTTTTCCTTTTTGTCCCTCCCCCTTGTTTCAGCTAGACTGTGTTTTAATTTCTTGTTTTTCTTTATTGTTTGTTGTGCTTTTTTGGGGAGGGTTTTTTTTAGAAAAAGGAAAAGAACAGGCATGTGAGAGGTTCTGTTCACTCTTAGAGCTGCCTCTGAGGGAGCTGGATCAGTGTCAAGGACTCTCCATGTGTAAGTAAAGGGTGATTAGGTGACAGGATATCAGCTTCTACAGAGTTATTTCATTTACACTTCACTCAATTTTTCTCTTGCCCCTTAGATACACCTTGCCAGTTACACTCTGATTAGTACTTTTTAACCATGGATTCAAAGAAGCAAATTGTCTTTTTCTGGGCCACACATTGAGTTTTGACAATACTGCATGACCTGGAGCATCCATAGCAATTGTAACTTTACAAAGTACATGTTCAGGGTAATTTGAGGCCAACTGTGCAGCTCAGAACAGTCCTTCAAAACAGTGAGCATCATTAGTTGAGATAAGCACTTTGGCACATCCTTAAGGGATCAAGATGCAATATAAATGTAGGTTTTCTATCTTTGGAAAGATAAGCTATAACAAAATAAACATTGACTGAATCTCCCTGTAACTTTAGCAGGAACACATCCTGCTACCATTAATCAACAAATTTCTTGCCAGTGGGATTGGAAAAGAGAACCCTGTCATGATCCCAAAAGGTTGTTTTGTTGGCTCATAAAGATTTTCCAGTTGGGATCAGTTGGCCTACATGTTTGAATGCACCCTATCACACTGCAAACTCTTGTCTCCTCATTGTCTGCCCTTTATTATACTATGCCACGGTGAAAGAAAGTGTTACATTTTATATAGCACCTTTCACTACTTCACGTCACCTCAAAGTGCTTCAGACCCCATGGTATAGTATTGGAAATGTGGTTAGTGGTGAATACAGGAAATGTGGCAATCAGTTTGTGCAATCACCTCCCACAAGCACTAATGTGCCAATGATCCATAGCAAATTAAACCATTTGGTCCATCATGTCTGTACTTTTAGATAGATCCTAAAGTCCTAGGTTTCCTCCAGTGGTCCTTGCCATCACAGAGGCCACTGTTCAGTTAATTCGATTCTCTACAAGTGATATCAAAACATGGTTGGAGACACTGGATTTTGCAAAGACTATGTGCCCTGACAACATGCTGCCAATATTACTGGAGACCTGTGCTCCAGAACCTGCTGTACCCCTAGCCAAGCTGTTCCAGTACATCTACAATACTGGCCATCTACCCATCAATGTGGAAAATTGCTCAGGTACATGCAGTGTACAAAAACGCAGGACAAATCCAACCCAGCAGTTCCCACCCCAGAAGTCTACTCTCAATCATCAGTGACGGGAGATGTCATCAGCAATGGTTATCAAGCAGCACCTGCTCAACAATAATCAATAGCCATAGGTGAGGTGCTAGAAGACTGCAGTTTGGCTAATGTGGTGCCACTATTTAAGAGAGGTGGTAAGGACAAGCCAGGGAACTATAAACCGGTGAACCTGACGTCAATGGTGGGCAAATTGTTGGAGGGTATCCTGAGGGACAGGCTTTACATGTGTTTGGAAAGGCAAGGACTGATTAGGGATAGTCAGCATGGCTTTGAGCATGGGAAATCATGTCTGACTAACTTGATTGAGTTTTTTGAAGAAGCAACAAAGGGGATTAATGAGGGCAGAGCATTGAATGTGATTTGTATGGTCTGCAGTAAGTCATTCGCGGTTCCTCACGGTAAACCAGTTAGCAATGTTAGATCTCATGGAACACAGAGAGAAATAGCCATTTGAATACAGAACTGGCTCAAAGGTAGAAGACAGAGAATGGTGGTTGTGGTGGGTTGCTTTTCAGACTGGAGGCCTGTGACCAGTGGTATGCCACAAGTATCAGTGCTGAGTCCACTGCTTTTCATCATTTATATAAATGATGTGGATGTGAACATAGGAAGTACAGTTAGTAAGTTTGCAGATGACACCAAAATTGGAGGTATAGTGAACAATGAAGAAAGTTATCTCACAGTACAGTGGGTTCTTGATCAGATGGGCCAATTGGCTGAGGAGTGGTAGATAAAGTTTAATTTAGATAAATGTGAGGTGCTACATTTTGGGAAAGTAAATCTTACCAGGGCTTATACACTTAATGGTAAGGTCCTGGGGAGTATTGCTGAACAAAGAGACCTTGGAGTACAGGTTCATAGTTCCTTGAAAACAGAGTTGCAGGTAGGTAGGATAGTGAAGAAATTGTTTGGTATGCTTTCCTTTATTGGTCAGTGCGTTGAGTATGGG
The DNA here is from genome assembly GCF_020745735.1 of Hemiscyllium ocellatum. Lineage (NCBI taxonomy): Eukaryota > Metazoa > Chordata > Chondrichthyes > Orectolobiformes > Hemiscylliidae > Hemiscyllium > Hemiscyllium ocellatum. Next base: position 122,518,647 of record NC_083402.1, on the reverse strand, counting down.
ATTGAGAGGTCATGTTGCAGCTATACAGGACATTGGTTAGGCGACTTTTGGAACACTGCATGCAATTCTGTTCTCCCTGCTATTGGAAGGATGTTGTGAAACTTGAAAGGGTTCAGAAAAGATTTACAAGAATGTTGCCAGGGTTGGAGGATTTGAGCCAAGGGAGAGGCTGAATAGGCTGGAGCTGTTTTCCCTGGAGCGTCGAAGGCTGAGGGGTGACCGTACAGAGGTTTATAAAATCATGAGGGGCATGGATAGGGTGAGAAGCCAAGGTCTTTTCCCTGGGGTGGGGGAATCCAAAACTGTAGGTTTAAAGTGAGAAGGGAAAAGTTTAAAAGGGACGTAAGGGGTAACTTTTTCATGCAGAGAGAGTGGTGCATGTATGGAACGAGCTGCCAGAGGAAGTGGTGGAGGTGGTTACAATGACAACATTAAGAAGATAAAAATCACTCAACACCAGGTTATAGTCCAACAGGTTTAATTGGAAAAAGCACTAGCTTTCGGAGCGTCGCTCCTTCATCAGCTAGTGTGCTTCCAATTAAACCTGTTGGGCTATAACCTGGCGTTGTGTGATTTCTAACTTTGTACAACCCCGTCCAGCACCAGCATCTCCAAATTAAAAAGATAGGAACAGATTAGAGGGATATGGGCTAAGTGCTGGCAAATGGAACTAGATTTATTTAGGATATCTGGTTGGCAAAGATGAGTTGGTCCAATAGGTCTGTTTCCATGCTTTATTTCTCTATGACTTTATAACCTGCTCAGTGACATCCAGTTTGGATTCCACCATCCAGCTCCTAACCTCATTACAGCCTTTTCTCAAACATGGACAAAAGAGCTGAATTCCAGAGGAGGGGTGAGAGTGAGAGCCCTTGACATCAAGGCATCAAGAAGCCCTGGCAAAGCATGAGTCGATGAATATTAAGGGTCAAGCTCACCACTGGTTGGAGTCACACCTGGCACATAGGAAGATGGTTGTAGTTGTTTTTGGTCAGTCATTCTGCTCTAGGACATCGCTGCAGGAGTTCCTCGGGATAGTGTCCTAGGCTCAAACAACATCAGCTGCTTCTATCATAAGATCAGTATCCTGGGGATTACCATTGACCAGAAACTAAAATGGATTTGCCATTTAAAGGTTTGGGGGGGGGGGGGGGCAATGGCCTGGTAGTGCTATCATTAGACTATTAATTGAGACCCCGGTAATGTTCTGGTGATCTGTGTTCAAATCTTGCCATGGCAGATGGTGGAATTTGAATTCAATTTTAAAAACAATCTTGGATTAAGAGTCTAATGATAACCATGAGATAGTTGCTGGTCATTGGGAAAATCCATTTGGTTCAGTAATGCCCTTTTGGAAAGGACATCTGCCATCCTTATCTGGTCTGACCTGCATGTGACTCCAGACCCACAAAAATGGCATTGACTCTCAACTGCCCTCTGGGCAATAAATACTGGCCTAGCCAGTGACGTGTGTACCCGATCAATGAATAATGCAAAAGTAAATTTAGTGGCTACAAGAGCAGATCAGAGATCAGGATTACTGCAGGGAATAGCTCACCTCCTGACTTACCCTAAAGCCTGCACACTATCTACAAGGCACAAGTCAGGAGTGTGATGGAATGCTCTCCACTTGCTTGGATGAGTACAACCCTAACAACACTCAAGAAGCTTTACACCATCCAGGGCAAAGCAGGCCATTTGATTGGCTCTTCCTCCAGAAACAACACCACCGACACTCAGTAGAAGCAGTGTGTAATATCTACAAAATGCACTGCAGAAATTCACCAAAGATCCTCAGACAGCACCTCAGAGTACAACCCTCCCTCAGCCCAGGGACTCTCACTCAGTCCCTTCTAACTCAGTGAGTAGGGCTTTACATTATACCATGGCTGGTAGTTTCACTGTCAGGTCAGTCCAGCTGACTTGAAGAAAAAAACTTAAAGGAGCTCAGTTTTCTTTTTATAAGTACGTTTGTAAGAGACAAATGCAATCCTTTAAGAGCAAACCTGAAGCGAGCAAATTTCCTGTTGCATTGCTCTCAAAGTGTACAGAATGGCTTCTAATGCTTCTCACCTTCCTGTTGCAGCTTAATGAGAGAGAAATGGACCTCTTTAATGTTGGTGTTGATCCCTCTCTGTGTCTTCTCAGCAGCTGTACTCTGCACTCTGTTCTGTTACCCTGCTCAGCTTGTACAGTATGATCTGCCTGTAAGGCATATAATACAACATTTTTCACTGTCCCTCAGTACACATGATAGTAATCAATCAAATCAAAACTAGGGACGGGCAATAAATGCAGGCCCAGCCAATGACACCCGTGTCCCAGCAGTGAATCTAACTGAAGCTATTCAGTTACTGCTTCCCCAAAACTCCGTAAGTGTCTTACCTCCGACTATATGTCCAAAGCCTACGAATAATGAATGAATTTGATCATAATGTACTAGTTAAAGGATAAATGACAGTCAAGCACCATAATACGTATTCTAAGCTGTGGTCGTGGATCTTTTACATCCATTTGGGATGGGACTTTCCTTGAAATCTCAGTCAAAGGATGACATCTCAGACAGTGCAGCACTCCCTCAGGCAACAGAGAGGCCAACTTTGTCAACTTTTGGCATCTTCAGTGGGTCAAACAGGATTATCAGAAGTAGGGAGGGGGAATAGGTAATTCATCCCCTCAAGACTGCTCCACCTCAATACAATCATGGCTGACCTCATTCTCAGCCTGAAATCCACTTCTGCGTGCATTGTGTTCTAGCACCGACACCCTTTGGTTTTGTTGCTGTCAAATGCTTTCAGGTATCACAGAGGGTACTTAGTTGCAGAACTAATGGAAAGCTGATCAGTGTTGCTCACCCAGGGCAAAAGGCTCAGCAAGTCCTCAATGGAGAGGCGCTGTGTGGTGATAATTTTGCTCTAGCATTCCAGACGAAGAAACACCTACAGTGGCAAATGGACAGTCTCTATCAGACCTGTAAGGAGTTTGGTTTGACCATCAACATCAGACATGTCATGGACCAGGGACGTCGTCATTCTGCCATCTCTCAGCATTGACCATGTAATGCTGGGTGTTGTTGGTCGCCTTACATATTTAAGCTCCACGGTCATCAGCAATCTGTCACTTAACGCTGAAATCAGTAAATGTAGCTGCAGCTGTTATGTCCAAGCTGAGTAGAAGAGTGCCTGACTCAGAACAACTAACTGTGAGTTTACCAAGCCTGCATCTTTGATGAGAGCTGAACATCATGTGCTGGTCAGGAGAAAAGGCTTGATAATGTCTACCATTGCTAACTCAAAAATCTCCTTGGCACCTCCTTGGCAGGGCAAGGTCCCCAAATTGGAGGACCTGGCTTGTGCTAATTCCACCAGCAAGCATTCATTGCTGAACCAATAATGTTCACACTGGTTTGGCTACACTCATCAGATCGATGATGGCTGGAAACCGAAGAGCTTCCATATGGTGAAATGGCCACAAGGTCATGACGTCTTGGGTGTCCATACCTCTGCTACAAGGAAGCCTGTAGGTAAGACATGGCAGACGTCAACACTAGGACTCATCGAGCTAGGCCACAGTCACTAGTGGCTATGAACTCTGCAGGCTGACTATTTGAAAGGGCATTGGAAGAGGTGAACAGAAACAAAGCTCAGCTGATTGAGAAGAGGACCTGGAGAAAACAGAGGCTGGTGAATCATGTATCATCGTCTTCCTCTGAAGCTGAAGCAGATGCAGAAGACATTGTGATTCAGACCCACACCAAGCCATACTTAACACAGAGTTGACCGCTATGGTTAAAGGATAAATGACAGTCAAGCACCATAATACTTATTATAAGCTGTGATCGTGGATCTTTTGCATCCATTTGGGATGGGACTTTCCTTGAAATCTCAGTCAAAGGATGACATCTCAGACAGTGCAGCACTACCTCAGGCAACAGAGAGGCCAACTTTGTCAACTTTTGGCATCTTCAGTGGGTCAAACAGGGTTATCAGAAGTAGAGAGGGGGAATAGGTAATTCATCCCCTCAAGACTGCTCCACCTCATAATACAATCATGGCTGACCTCAACAGATGCAAGGTCGCTATATATTTAAAGGTCAACATCTCAAGAGTGTGCAACCCTCCCTAAGTCCAGGAGGTCTCACTCAGACCCTTCTCACTTAGTGACACATACCTTATACCATGTTCCGGTAGTTTCACTGTCAGGCCAGTCTAGCTGACTTAAAGGGAAAAACTAAAGGGAGCGCAGTTTTCTTTTTACAAGTACATTTGTAGGAAGCAGAATGCAATACTTTAAAGAGCAAACCTTAAACAACTAAATTCCCTGCAGCATTGCTCACAGACCATTCAAGGTATCTAGAACAGCTTCTCCTGCTTCTCACATTCTAATGAAAGAGAGGGAGAGAAAGGAGTACAAGGATTTGCTGACAGGATTAAATGAAGTAGAGATTGAAGGAGCTCATTGAGGGCATTACCATTGCTTTGCACCATCCAAGATGAAGCATTCGACAAACATCCACCCCCTCCTGTATGGATACCCAGTAGCAGCAGTGTGTACTCCTATAAGATGCACTGTAAAGAATCATTGAGACTGTTGAGACAGCACCTTCCAAACCCATAACCACTTCCATCTAGAAGGACAAGGGCAGAAGATATATGGGAAGACCATCACTTGCAAGATGCTCTGCAAGCCATTCACTGTCCTGACTTGGAAATATACTCCATTCTTTCAGTGTCACTGGGTCAACATCCCAGAATTCCTCCCAAAGGGCATTGTGGGTCAACTTCCGGCACATGGACTGTCGACTTTAACGAAGGCAGCCGACCACCACCTTCTCAAGGGGCAACCACGGATAGGAAATAAATCCCAGCCCAGCCAGCAACATCTACATGCCATGAATATTTTTTATAAAAAGCGCTGGCATAAAGCTATTGGCTATAATTGCATTTTTTTGTGCTGTATATTCTGTGAGATATAATGCTTCTCTGTCACTGAAATGCAAATAACTTACTTTTGTTACCTCTCGCCTCCATTGCAACCTCCCAAACCACCAGCCACTATTGCAGCTTCTCTTCCTTTCACCCTTCTTGCAGCATTCTCTTGTGGGTTGTAGGTATTCCAGCTGTGCTGGCATTTATTGCCCATCCCTCATTGCCCTTGGCAGGTGAGGGTGAGCTGCCTTCTTGAACCGCTGCAGTCCTTGGGCTACTCCCAATGTTGGGAAAGAAATTCCAGGATATTGACCCTGTGATACTGAGGGAATGGCAATATAATTCCAACTCAGGATAGTATGCAACTTGGGTGGGAGCATGTCTTTCTAGATGATGAGAGATTGTGGATTTTTTTTTCCAGAGCTCAAAATACATCGGGCAAATGTATCCCATCAAAACTGCCTGAGAAAATTCAAAAACTGAGGTGTCCAATGGGAGAACAGTTGCCTACAAATAGAGAGGATTGAATTGCTTTCCCAATCACGGGTTGGTTCACTCGAACATTTGCTGTTATTACTTTCTCATCGTGACAACACTGGCCCAAGTAGTGGCCTCGGCCCAGGTTGGCAGGGTCTGGTGGCACCTCCAGAGGTCTGTTTTGTACCAACCTCTCAACCAGGACCTGCCAGTCCCTGTTGGAGAATCATGGTGTCATCTTCCCCTTCTCTGGTTATCTTCAGAAAATATCATTGATCAAGCAAGATGGCTTCAGAATGCCATTGTGTATAGCAGCCGAGGTACCAGGGATGCAGGTCTATTAGTGGATATCTGGATTTGTTTCAGAAACCTCATGTAGTAAGATAAGGATTGAATTGGATGTGAGAGCTGCCACAGATGTGGGATAGGTAGGTAATGAGCCATATTCAGTAAGACATGGCATGAAATCTCAGTGCAAATCCCTCCAAAAATGTCATTGTAACTCGCACTTAACAAAATGAATGTACAATTCAGCCCATTGTATATCCCTTCCTAAAAGCTTTAATTAGTTAACAAGGGAACAGAAATTCAGAAAGCGAGTACAATGATGGAGGAGATTGCTGAATGAGGGCACAACATGGATATGGAGGGACTTAGTGACATTGATTTGGGTAAGTGATATTATTCTGTGGATGTATTTTCTAACCACACATTAGCTAGCTACTGGTGTGACGAATCAATCCTTCATTGTGTTAGCAGTCAGTAATATATCTCATTGCTGAGATGACGACCGACCCAATTCGGTGTCCAAGACTGAGGCTTTATCCCTAGCCATGATTTAAAATAGTAATTCCTTATTATTATCAATTCCTTCTCCCATAATCTCTGTTATTTTGACCTTGTCTGTTCCTAAGCCAGTTATTGTGTATCATAGATTTTCATTAAGATGAGAAGCTAGATGCTTCCACAAATATTGAAATATTGTGTCTAGTCTATTACGTCTGTGACCTACATCTGTCAAAGTTTATATATGTTCGTCCCTGTCTCAGTGTCTGTGTATCTGGGTATCTTGTTCATATCTCTAACTGTGTGTTTATGTGTGAATACTTGAGAATGTATGCTGTGTTTGTATATATGGGCCTGTATTATCTGTTTTGGTGCATGTATGTATGTGTGTGTGTTGTGTATATGTGCCCACCTGTATATGCATGCATCTGGAAATATATTTACACACACACACACACACACACACACACACACACACACACACACACACACACACACACACACACACGTGTATGTGTGTTGGGTTGTTGGTTTTGTTTGGAAGTATTCCCCTTTTAATTCCGGAAGTCGAGAAGAGAGCTCCTCCTGGTCTGGATTGAATTCGATAATCAAATGACTGTGGTTCAGACCAGGACAAAGGGTTGATGGTAATAGCTGTCAGTGACCATTGACATGCTGACAGTCAGTTTGAAATTCTGATGGTTATCATTTGTGATGAGACGATATATGTGCATTTAACCAATGCTTAGGACAGCGGCTCCTGAGAAAGATGGATAGGTGCTAGGAAAACTAGGGGCTGCAATCAGTGTATGAAAATGTATGTATGTATTAAGTATGTCTAAATTGTTTATCAAGTTATGTTGCATTTACTCCAAACATTTTCTAAATATATATTATCAATTTTAGCTGCTGGGAATGCCAACAGTTCTGATTATAATGGATGCAAAAGCAGAGCATTTGGAAATACTGTTATCATTTGGCCATGCTATTACCAACCAGAGTCAGCACAACTTCCTGAAAGGGAAATAATGCCTGACTAATTTGTTAGAATTATTTGAGCAAGTAACAAGCAGTATAGATAAAGGAGAGTCATTAGATGTAATATATTTGATTTTGAAAAGGTATTTAAAAAGGTACATAGAATGTTACAGCGTTATACAAGCCCTTTGGCCTTCAACGTTATGCCAACCTGCAAAATTAATCTGATGCCCATCTAACCTACACTGTTCCATTATTATCCATATGTAGGTCCAATGTCCATTTAAATGCCCTTATTGTCGGCAAGTCTACTTCTGTTACAGGCATGCCGTTCCACACACCTACTATTCTGAGTAATGCACATTAGGTAATGCACATAAAGCCACTAATTAAGGTAAAAACCCATGGTGTTAGAGGAAGTGTATTGGCATAGGTAGAGAATGGGCTAACTACTAGAAGACAGATTTGGAATAAGAGGAACATGTCTTGGATGGGAGCCTGTAACTAGTGGAGCATCAAAGGAATCAGTGCTGGGGCTACACTTATTTGTAATATATATATGATTTAGATGAAGGATGTGAGTGTACTGTCACTTGGTTTGCAGATGACACCAAAATAGGTGGGAAGACAAGTGGTGAGGATGCTACAGAAAGTGTACAGAGGATAAGCAAGTGATGAAGTGAGTAGGCAAGAACTTAGCTGTGGAATATAATGAAAACAATGTGACGTTAGATTAGATTTCGTACAGTGTGGGCCCTTTGGCCCAACAAGTCCACAGAGTAACCCACCCAGACCCATTCCCCATTTGCTAATGCACCTAACGCTATGGGCAATTTAGCGTGGCCAATCCACCTAACCTGGGCCTCCCACAGTCCAAAGATGTGCAGGTCAGGTGAATTGGCCGTACTAAATTGCCCATAGTGTTAGATGCATTAGTCAGAGGGAAATGGGACTGAGTGGCTTACTCTTCGGAGGGTCGGTGTGGACTTGTTGGGCCAAAGGGCCTGTTTTCGCACTGTAGGGAGTCTAATCTAATAAACTAATCTTTGGACTGTGGGAGGAAACCGGAGCACCCGGATAAAACCCATGCAGACATGTGGAGAATGTGCAAACTCCACACAGACAGACACCCGAGGCAGGGATCGAACCTGGTTACCTGATGCTGTGAGGCTGCAGTGCTAACCACTGAGCCACCGGGCTGCCCACGTTATGCTAATGTAATAACCTCTTCTTATATCAATAAGATTATAGGAAACTATATGTTATTTAATTGAGAAATGACTTCAGAAAGCTGAGCTCAGACACATTTGGTGTTCCTAGTGCATAAATCACAAAAAGCTAGCATCCAAGTTCAGCAGGTAATCGGGAAGGCAAATGAGATGTTGGCTTTTTTCCAAAGGGAATGGAGTGTAAAATTTGTCGTGTGGAAACCAGCAGCATTGCCCATTTGGAGATTGAACCCATGGCATTGACAGTATTAGCAGAAAAGACAGGGTAGATAAGGATAAGCTATTTGTACTGGTTGGGGTTTCTAGAACCATGGGCCTCAATCTAACAATTTGGGCCAGATTGTTCAGGAAATATGAAGCACTTCTAAACATGAAGGGTGGTAGATGTTTGGAGCTCTCGTCCACAAACACCAGCTGATACAGGATTAGCTGTTAGTCTTAATTCTGATAGGTGCATATTCATTAAGCAAAGGTATTAGGGATATGGGCCAAAGGCAGGTATTTGGGGTTTGGCTTCCGATGAGCCATGATCTTAATGAATGATAGCTGAACAGGCTGGAAGTGCAGAACAGGCCCATTCCTGTTTCCTAAAATAGACAAGTCTTGCTAAAACTATATAAGGCACTAATTAGATCACAACTAGAATATTGTTTTGGTCCCCTTACCTCAGGATGGATATATTGGTGTTGGAGGCAGTCCAGAGAAAGTTCACTACCAGGTATGGACTGACTCTCTTATGTGGAGAGGTTGAGTGAGTTGGGTTTCGAATAATGACAGATGATCTTATTGGAACATTAAGGATTCTTGGGAGATTTGACAGGGTAGAAATGGGGAGGTTGGTTCCCCTTGTGGAAGAGTCCAGAACCAGAGGACATAGTCTGTGGGTTCGGGGTTGTCCATTTAAGACAGGAATAGAAAGCTTCTCTGAAGCTGAAGCTTCTGAAACTGTGGAATTCTCTATCAAAGAGAGGTGTGGAAATTATGTCCTTAACTCTGTTCAAGGCTGAGGCAGATTTTTAACCCCATAATTCTCTCATTGATTATGTGGAAAACACAAGAAGGTGGAGGTGAGGATTATCAGCTCAGCCATGATCTCACAGAATGTCAGCGCAGACTTGATGAGCCAGATGGTCTACTTCTGCTCCAATGTTTTATAGTCTTAGAGCCTATGGTCAGCATCTGGCTTTTCCTCTCTGTCCCAACTCTCATGTTTATCCATTACTAATTTGCCTTAAAAGTTTCTATGCTATTTGCCTCAACTGTGCCTTGGTGTAGCAAGTTCTCACCATTCACTAGGCAGAGAAATGTCTCCTGAATTTCTCATTGGAATTAATAATTATTCATTTTTGGCTGGCGTCGCTGGCTGGGCTAGCATTTATTGCCATTCCTTGGTCCCCTGCAGAGGGTATTGGTGAGTTGCTTTCTTGATCTGTTGCAGTAAGTACATCCCACAATATTGTTAGTGAGAGTCTTCCAGGATCTTGACCCAGTGCCCCTGAAGTAACAGTGTTATATTTCCAGTTCAGGATGGTGAGTTGCTTGGAGGGTATCTTAAAGGTTCTTCTCGATGGAAGTGGTCATGGCTTTGGAAGGTGTTGTCAAAGGAGCTTTGGTGAACTGTTAACATTAAATTTATGATTCTTAGTTCTGGTTTTTCCCCACAATTGGAAACATGATCTATATTCCCACCATTTCTGAGCTTGTAAAGATGTTTATCAGTCTCCACTGTTGAAATGTAGAGAGGACCCATCCTGCTGCTCTCTTGCAGACAGCTGTCCCCTTTACTGGAGTATGTGAACTTCTATGTTGTTTTGTGTGAGAATGATGATGGAGCAGCCCTTTGTTCATTGATGTCTTCTCTTGTTCTAGGTAAACCTGTTCATCCTACTGTCGGTTGTCTGTGTCCTGCTGAACTTGGCTGGATTCGTTCTTTCATGCCAGAGCGCTCAGTTTGTGTCTGGCATCGTGGACTGTGAGCTGGTGAGTGTGACAGAGTTGATATTCTTATCGATTAGCAATAGAGTGGCGGTTGATGTTGATGATGACAGACTTTGCTAACAGAATCAGCTATTTGGAATTATGTGAATTGTTAAAGTTTACCTTTGAAGAACTAGAAGTTGCATTCGTAGTTAGCAATTGTGTGGTTCCTTCACCAATCATAGAACAAGCATAGAATTACATTGCACAGGAGATCATTCAGTCCATCTTGCCTGGGCTGCTGATTATGTTACACAGTAGCCTCCTCCGTCCTACATAAACATTTCAGCACATCCTTCCATTCTTTTATCTCTCACATGTTTAACTTTGAAAGAGTTATTCAATCTGTCCCACTCCCCAGCTTGTTTCCCATAGCTCCATATGTTCTGTTTGAAAATTACTTCCACTGCCCTCTCAGGCACTGCATTCCAGATTTCACAACTCATTGCATGAAAAATAATTCCCCGTTTTTGTATCAGTTATCTTAACTCTGTTCTTTGTTTACCAATGCTCCTGGAAGTCGACACAGTTCCATGTTTACACTACCAAAATTCAACATGATTTCAAATACATCTATTACAACACAAATACATCTAAAGGTGGGATGGTGGCACAGTGGCTCAATGGTTAGCATTGCTGCCTTACTGTGCCAGGGAGGGCTTATGCCTGAAACGTCGATTCTCCTTCTCCTTTGATGCTGCCTGACCTGCTGCGCTTTTCCAGCAACACATGTTTAAGCTCGGATCCCCAGCGTCTGCAGTCCTCACTTTCTCCCCTTAGGTGGCTGTATGGAGTTTGCACATTCTTCCCGTGTGTGTGTGAGTTTCCTCTGGGTGCTCCAGTTTCCTCCCACAGTTCGAAAATGTGGAATGACCATGTTAAATGGCCCATAGTATCCAGGGATATGTAGGTTAGATGATTTGGCCATGGGAAATGCAGGGTTGTGGGGATAATGGTGGGGGAGTGGGTCTGAGTGGGATGCTCTTCAGGGGATCAGTGTGGACTCAATGGGCTGAATGGTCTGCTTTCACACTGTCAGGATTTATGATTCTATTATATCTTCCCTTAAACTTTCAAAGAACACAAGGATCAATCCACATGAGTGCTGAACAAAAGGAGAGGGATTGAATGATTTTCTTTAGCAGGGTATTAAGCCATTTTGCTCACACCTTTCTACTTGTGTCATGTCATCCATTGATTCTAATTGAGAGTGGGTGGCATGTTTCATCTTGGGAAGTCCTACTGTAGTTAACACTGGCTTTCTGTGAAGGAGGTGATTAATCTATCTCCAGTTTTCTATTTGTAACTCCTACCTTTAAAGAATGTGACAAGCTTTGCATATTACAATACACTTTCATAATCTCACAATGTCCCAAGATGTTTCACCACCAAAGGAGGACATTTTGAAGTGTAGTGACTTTACACACAGCAAGATCCCACAAACAGCATTGTACAAAAGATCAAATAATCTGTTTATTTGTGATGTGGCTTAGCCCAAGTATTCATGGAGAACTGCCTTGCTCTCCTTTGAAGTAGTGCAATGGAACCTTTTGTTTGTGAGGGCAGAACTGGCCTTTCATTTATCTATTTCAAGATTAAAACAGAGGTTTGATGCCTGGTCCAAAGATTACATTTTATACTAAAATCAGCCCTCTTTAATTCTTTGCTGGTGTCACCGTCAAGCAATCCTTGACTTCTCACCAGGAGCATACCGTCACAGAATTACTTTTCCTTTTGAACAGAGTGTGATCTTGAGAGTGCTTGTTAATGACTCATCCATTCTTTTAGTAAGAGTACCAAACTAGAGCGAGCACTGCCTCTAACCATGTACTTTTAGATGCATAAGCTCAATGTGAGAGGCTTCATGACTCCTGCAAAAACTAAAAATATATCAAGTGTTTTTGAACGCCTGTCCCTGGGGAGGAAGAGAACAGGATTTGAACCCTGCTATACCTCACAAGGTTTTACTTGACATTACAACAACTTGCATTTATTGTATTTCCTTTGACATCTTAGAGCATTTCTATATATTTCACAGCTGCAGCATCAAATAACACTTGACACCTTAGCCACAAAATGTAATATTACGCCATATAGGGGAGGTGTTGGCTTAGTTGTAATCTAGAGCTGCAGGTCATGTTGTGGGTACCTGGGTTCGAATCCCACCATGGCAGATAGTAGAATTTGAATTCAGTAAAAAAATCTGGAATTAAGAATCTAATTATTGATTCACTTATGTCCAATTGGGAGGGAAACTTTCTTCCTTACCTGGTCTGGCCTACATGTGACTCCAGACCCACAACAAAGAGGTTGATGCTTAACTGCCCTCTAGCCAATTAGTGATGGGCAGTGAATGCTGACTCAGCCTCATCCTGTGAATGAGTGAAACAAAAAGTGACTAAAAATTTCTTCAGGAGGTTGGTTTTAGGGAGTAACAGAGAGTGAGGACATTTGTGGGATATTCCAGAGTTTATGGAGTCAGTCGGTGAAGCGACTTCAACCAGTGGCAGAGTGATTAAAATCCGGGATGAGAAAGAGACCAGAATTAGGGGAGCACAAAGATATTAAAGGGAAGTGCGATGGGATGAGATATAAAGAGCAAGTCCATTGACGAGCTTGCAGACAAGAAGTGAATTTTAAAGTGGAAGTACTATCAGATTGGGAACCTTTGTAAGCCAAAGGATTTGGAATCACAATGGGGGCATTGTTTTCTGGTTGACGTTTGTTTTGTCACGAATTGAATGCTGTAGGGAAATTAGTCAGTGCTGGAGAAACTCAGCAGGTCTGTCGACATCTGGAGAAAACATTCACTCTAGTTCCCTCTCCTGCGATGCTGCCAAACTTGATCAATTTCTTCAGCACTTCTAAAATTTCAGATCTTCAGCATCGCAGTATTTTGCTTTTGTTAAAATAGATCGGACAATGGCATTGCTGCTTCATGAATGGTCCCAGTTGACCTTTGAGGGAAATGTACCACCTGGTCTTTTCACCTTTGGGACTTCAGTTGGAGTCTTTCACAAGTAAATGCTCATTCCTTCCTCCTGCATAGGGAACAGTAAAAGTCACAATGAAATGTAGAGCATCCTACAAGCATTGTGCTTCACTGCACTCTGTCCTCACTGTAATCACAATGAAACCTAGGAATGCAGGCATTAATACCATCTGCTCCTCAGTCAGAGCCATCAAACTCTAGATATTTGACCTCCCGGTCACCTCTGGTGAACAACTGTTATCCCAAATCTCAGAGTGTGCTCACAGCTGTGTGTGTGTGTGTGTGTGTGTGTGTGTCCGTCCCACACCGTTGCTGATAGATCTGAGCACAGAATATAAATCTTCTCAACCTCACTAAATTCACCTCAGTTTAAAAGCTAGGTTCTGCATTGCAGACAAAGGATTTTTGAACAAAGTGCAGTATTTGAAATTTAAACTTAAAAAACATTCCTGTGGCAACTTACAGTATCTCTTTACATCACAGCCAATGACAGGATGGAGAGAAACACAGCAAGATCCCACTGACCACACCATCCCTAAATATTGATTTAGGGATAAATATTGTTTAGGAAATTAGGGAGAGCTCAGTCACTCTTCCTTAAACTAATAGATATTGTGCAGGACTCTTGGACAAACTCTTTTCCTTATTTTTCTTTGAAATAAGGACCGTGGATTATTTAACATTCAACTTAGTATTTAATTTATCAGCCCCAGTAACTCCTTTACAGACATCTTGCCTGTACCAATGAATAAATTCTGAGTTTGAGGAGAAGTATGAAATGAGTCTCCTGTAGTTATCAGGAAATGAAAAATAGTTAGTCAGACATTCAGCTTAATATAATCAGTGTAGAGTTGTTTTTAAAGGTCCTTACACGGGGATTCCATACAAAGTATCAATTCCCTTATAGGTTAGTGGTCATTTGTCAATTTGTTTTGATTTTAATAATGGGCGGCACAGTGGCACAGTGGATAGCACTGCTGCCTCAAGCGACACTCTGTGTGGAGTTTGCACATTCGCCCTGTGTCTGCGTGGGTTTCCTCCGGGTGCTCCGGTTTCCTCCCACAATCCAAAAATGTGCAGGTTAGGTGAATTGGCCATTCTCAATTGCCCATAGTGTTAGGTGAAGGGGTAAATGTAGGGTAATAGGTCTGGGTGAGTTGCGTTTCGGCAGGTTGGTGTGAACTTGTTGGGCCGAAGGGCCTGTTTCCATAAGTAGTCTAGTAATCTAGTCTTAACTAAGGTTGTTGTTCATATCACTTTGCCACTTTTAAGATCCAGTAAGAATCTATGAAGCTACAGAAGTGGAACTTAAGAAATACTTTGCAGAATTAAGAGATTGTGGCACAGGTGAAAGCCTTCCACACCTTTTATAATTGTATGTCATTCTGTGAGATCATCCGATGTACTTTTATACATATCGAAGCTTGTTAAGTTTTTGTGAACGAAAATCTATTGACCTCCAATTTAAAGTTAACAATTAATTCTGAATCAGTTGCCATTTGTCAAGGAGAGTTCCAAAACTTCTATCACCATTTATGTGTGACAAGTTTCTGAATTTCATTCCTAAAAGACCATAATACATAGGAGCAGAATTAGGCCATTTGGCCCGTTGAGACTGCTCTGCCATTTGATCGTGGCTGATATGTCCCTCAACCCCATTCTCCTACCTTCTCCCCATAACCCTTGATCCCTTTACTCATGAAGAACCAATCTATCTCTGTCTTAAATATACTCTCTGACTTGGCCTCTACAGCCTTCCACAGCAATGAGTTCCAAACAATAACCAGCCTCTGGCTGAAGAGATTCTTCCTCATATCGGTTCTCAAGGGTCGTTCCTTCACTCTGAGGCTGTGCCCACAGGTCTTAGTCTCTCCTACTAGTGGAAACATCTTCTCCATTTCCATTCTATCCAGGCCTCTCAGTATTCTGGAAATTTCAATGGGATTCACCCATATCCTTCTAGACTCCATCAAGTACAGACCCATAGTCCTCAACTGCTCCTCATAAGATGAACCCTTTATCCCTGGAATCATTCTTGTAAACCTCCTCAAAACTCCTTCCAACACCACCACATCCTTCCTAATATATAGGGCCCTAAAGCATTCACAGTGTTCCAAATGAGGTCTGACCAAAGCCTTTTACAGCCTCAGAAATACCTTCCTGTTCTTGTATTCCAGCTCTCTTGAAATGAAAGCTAACATTGCATTTGCTTTCCCAACTGCCATCTGAACCTGCATGTTAACCTTAAGAGAATCCTGAGCTAGAACTCCTAAGTTCCTTTGTCCTTCAGATTTCTGAAGCCTTTTCTCCATTTAGAAAGTAGACTTGGCTCTATTCTTCCTACCAAAGTGCATACCCTCACACTTTCCCACATTATATTCCATCTGCCATTTCTTTGCCTACTGTCCTAGCCTGACCAAGTCTTTCTGCAGCCTCCCCACTTCCTCAAGTGGGACTACCTGCCCCTCCATCTATCTTTCTGTCTTCTGAAAATTTAACAACAGTGCCCTCAGTTCCTTCACCAAGATTATTCATGTTAATGTTAATACAGGTTGTTCTGCTATAATGCATGTTTCGTCGATGCAAATTTGCTGTAATGAGATTGACGAATAGGGGACTGTTTTTAATGTGTGAACTTTTAACACATGTTGGCTATAGCACGATTGCATCGCCAACACTTTAAGTGCTGTTCGTATTGCATAATTCTTCCAGAGTCGCACAAGAATGATGACTATTGCGCTACAAAAGAAATGACTGTAGTTGTCAGACCCAATATTGACTTCTGTTGAACTCCACTAATTATTGGCTGCCATCCTGAAAGAGACCCCTTTATGCCCACTCTCTGCCTTCTGCCAATCAGCCAATCCTCGACCCATGCCAATACCATGTCCTAACACCATCTTAGTTAAGAGCTTCCTATGTGGCACCTTGTCAAAGACCTTCTGGAAATCCGAATAGATCATGTCTTCTGGCTCTTCTTTGTCTAAGTTGCTTGCTACCTCCTCAAAGAATTCCAACAGATTTGTCAGGCTTGACTTCCCCTTGAGAAAGCCATGCTAACTCAGCCCTATTTTATCATACACTTCCTTGTACTCTGCAATCTCATCCATTCCCAATGGACTTGAAATTCTTACCAGTGACCAAGGTCAGGCTAACTTGTAGTGGTTCTGTTCGCCGAGCTGGAAGTTTTTGTTGCAAACGTTTCGTCCCCTGGCTAGGAGACATCACCAGTGCTCTGGAGCCTCCTGCGAAGTGCTTCTTTGATGTTTCTTCCGGCATTTATAGTGGTCTGTCCTTGCCGCTTCCGGGTGTCAGTTTCTTTCCCCAGTACCTTCTCCTTAGTGATGACCAATGCATTCACCTGACACTCTTGAAGATCTAGTATGCTGCTGGTGTCTTCCCCTCTGAAGACTGATGCCAAAATACTGGTTCAGTTCCTCCACCGTTTCTTTGTTTCCCATTACTACTTCTCCAGCCTCATTTTACAGTGGTCCAATGTCCATTCATGCCTCTCTTATGTTTATATATCTAAAAACATTCTTGCAATTTTCTTCAATAATACTAGCTAGCTTACCCTCATATTTATTCCCCTCTGTTACTGGTCTTGCAGTTATCCTTTGCTTGCTTCTAAAGACTTCTCTATTCTCTGGCTTCCTGTTAATCTTCACCATGTTTTAATCTGTTCTTTTGCTTTCATATTGTCTTGACCTCTTTGACAGCCATGGTTACCTTATTCTCCCCTTAGTATGTTTCTTCTTTCTTGGGATGAATTTCTGCTGTGCTCACAGAATTATTCCCTGAAATTTCTGCCATTGCTATTCCACCATTTTCCATGCTAGGCCTCCCTTCCAATCTACTCTGGCCAGCTCCACACTTATATGAGAGAGTTTACTCAATTTTAATACCGTTACATATTATTCAAACTTCAGGATAAATTCTATCATATTATGGTCACTTCCCTCTAGGGGTTCCTTCCCCTTCACTTCCCTAATCACATATGCCTCATTACACATCACCAAATCCAGAGTTGCCTATTTCCTAGCGGGCTGTACCACAAGCTGCTCCCAAAAAAAGTGCAGACATCTCATAGACACTCCACGAATGCCTTTCCTTGGGATCCGAACTATCAAACTGATTTTCCCAGTCCAACTAGATATTGAAGACCCCCCAATTATTGTTAATAGCACCTTTCTTAAATGCTTTTTCTATTTCTTAATTTATTTTCTTCCCTACATCCTGACCACTGCTAGGAGGCCTGTACACACCTCCCGTTAGGTTCATTTTTGCTTTGCAGTTCCTCGACTCTATCCACATAGTTTCTACACCTTCCAAGTCTATATCACTTCTTGCTGCTGCTTTAATTTCATTTCTTACTGACAAGGCAGCCTTACCCACCCCTGTCCATCTACCTGCACTTTCAGTATTCCTGGGATGTTTGGTTTCCAGCCTGGATCCCCTTGTAGCCACATCTCTGCGATGCTCTCAACATTGTACCTGTTAATTTCATTAACCTTGTTTCATTTGCTGCATGCACCTAAGTACAATACACTCTGTCTTGCAGTGACTGCTCCTTCTTTGGAGTTGTGCCTGAAGTTAGATTCCTGACGCTTTCCACACTGCCTGTCCTATTATTTGTTCGGGAAATCTTAAGAAGTTCTGAGCTCTCTTCACCCTTTTAACATTAGAGTCATAGGGATGTACAGCATGGAAACAGATCTTTTGGTCCAACCCATCCATGCCGAACAGATATCCCAACCCAATCTAGTCCCACCTGCCAGCACCCGGCCCATATCCCTCCAAACCCTTCCTGTTCATATACCCATCCAAATGCCTCTTAAATGTTGCAATTGTACCAGCCTCCACCATATCCTCTGGCAGCTCATTCCATACACGTACCACCCTCTGTGTGAAAAAGTTGCCCCTTAGGTCTCTCATATCCTTCCCCTCTCACCCTAAACCTATGCCCTCTAGTTCTGGACTCCCCCACCCCAGGGAAAAGACTTTGTCTATTTATCCTATCCATGCCCTTCATAATTTTGTAAACCTCTATAAGGTCACCCCTCAGCCTCCAACGCTCCAGCGAAAACAGCCCCAGCCTGTTCAGTCTCTCCTACAGCTCAAATCCTCCAACCATGGCAACATCATTGTAAATCTTTTCTGAACCCTTTCAAGCTTCACAACATCTTTCCGATAGGAAGGAGACCAGAATTGCACGCAATATTCCAACAGTGGCTTAACCAATGTCCCGTACAGCCGCAACATGACCTCCCAACTCCTGTACTCAATACTCTGACCAATAAAGGAAAGCATACCAAATGCCTTCTTCACTATCCTATCGACCTGCGACTCCACTTTCAAGGAGCTATGAACCTGCACTCCAAGGTCTCTTTGTTCAGCAACACTCCCTAGGACCATCATTAAGTTTATAAGTCCTGCTAAGATTTGCTTTTGCAAAATGCAGCACCTCGCATTTATCTGTTTAGATTAGATTACTAACAGTGTGGAAAAAGGCCCTTCAGCCCAACAAGTCCACACCGACCCGCTGAAGCGCAACCCACCCATACCCCTTACCTAACACTACTGGCAATTTAGCATGGTCAATTCACCTGACCAGCTGAATTAAACTCCATCTGCTACTTCTCAGCCCATTGGCCCATCTGGTCAAAATCCTGTTGTAATCTGAAGTAACCATCTTTGCTGTCCACTACATCTCCAATTTTGGTGACATCGGCAAACTTACTAACTGTACCTCTTATGCTCGCATCAAAATCATTTATGTAAATGACAAAAAGTAGAGGACCCAGCACTGATCCTTCTCCATAATTTTCCATGCAACTGAAAGGTCTGGCACTACATTTTAGAATTAGTGCTACGATCCCCAGCCAGTAGAAATAGCTTTTCTCTATTATACATTCTGCAAATTTCGCACAAACCTTGATCAAATTATCACTCAACTTTCTAAATTCCAGTGAATATGACACATCCAAATACTGTGTAACACTCCTTGGAATATAACACTTGGAGCCCAGGTATCATTCTAATACATCTACACAACACCCACTCTAAACCAAGTACTGTTTTCGTGGGAAAGCAAAAAGAAATGGGGGAAAAGAGACAGTAGCGTGGTATTAATGTTATTGAACACAGGTTCAAATTCACCACAACAGTTGTAGGAATTTCAATTGAACGAGTAAATCTGCAATTTTAAACTCATCTCATTAATGATGACTGTGACGGATATTGTCATAAAACCCCATCTGGTTCATCAGTGTCCTTTGGGGAAGAAAATCTGCCATCCTTACCTGGTCTGGTTACATGTGACTTCAGATGCATGGTAATATGGCTGAGTCTTAACTGCCTGCTGAAATGGACCTAGCAAAGCCATTCAGTTCAAGGGCAATTAGGGATGGGCTAAAAAATACAGGTCTTGTCAGTGATGCCTACAAACACTGAAAGAATAAAGAAAGCATTGGGTAACTCTTTCAGGGATCCGATGCAGACATGAAGGGCCGTACTTCTGCCCTCTGTCATTCTGTGATTGTAGTTGACAAAATATTTGCAAAAAATGTTTTCTGATTCTTCTGGGATCTTGGTCAAAATCTATTTAATCAGTGCAAAGAGTAATTTAAACCCTTCAGGAACTGGGACTTGACTTAAACGATGATCTTGGGATGCAGAATTGTAAGAGACAACAGTAAGAAGGTCAGAAAGCATCCAACAGTATAATGAATAATCCTTCATGGGAGACGTACGTGTCAAAACCTTTATCAAAATTGATGAAAGCAATATAATTGGATTTTTCTGAGCTGTATAATGTTCTGTATTGTCATTAAAGACAAAATCTTCTCCAGAAGAAAATCAGAGATGCTTCTCTCTGATGCATTCATTTCGCCAACGCATAGGTAATAAATAATGCGTGTGCATAATTTTACATTGACATTATGTTAAATGGTGTAATTTCACATAAGGTATGCTGAGTAGATATAAAATGGAAAAAAATATACTTGCGAATGAGAAATAGAATACACTGTGAAAAATGATGGACATTATGTGTGCACATACACAGATCAAGATATCTGCACACACGCGCGCACACACACACACGCATTTCAAATTGCCCACACATTGTGACAGTGGGCCATCTTGTGATAAGCCCCATTAAGAAAATGCGTATTTACTCTCAAATATCTTGAGGTATAGTTCATGGTGCAGTGAGGACCACAGGATGTCTGAGACTTCTGTAAATGACTGAAAAACAAAGAGAGGAATGATAGTGAAGGAAAAGGAACACATTTGAATCAAATTGGGCACAGAAAGAAGGGAAAAGAGGGATGGAAAGATTGAAACAGCAACAAAAACAGAAAAAGTAACATGTAAGATATTAGGAGTTTATTTTTTATACATTCATGAAGAATCATTCACTTTTTGCAGGGATAATCACTTTCTGAGCTAGGGAATAGACATTACTTAACAATAACCATTGAATAAGGAGGCCATGAGACCAGTTGTCTTTGTGCTGGCTCTCTGCAAGAGCAACTGGCCGAGTATCACACTGTCTTGCCTTTCTTGTAAAATTTTCCTTTTCAGAAAGCGATTCAAGCCCTCGATTGAACCCACCATCAGCACATCCTCAGGCAGTAAATGCCAGATCCTAACCACTCACTGCATAAATCTGTTCTTCCTTGTGTGGCTATTCCTTTTTCCAGTCACCTTGCATTTGTGTTCTTTAGTTCTCATTCCTTCCATCAGTCTCTGTCCAAACTCTCCATGAGTTTGTACATCTAGATAAACCTCTTCTTAATCGTCTCCAATGAGAAAAGTCATTGTTCTCCAATCTTCGTGTGTAGCAGAAGTTCTGCTTGGGACCAATTTCATGAATCTTTTCTGCATCCTCTGTAATGGTTTCACATCTCTCCTAAAGTTGGTGGCCAGAACATCATGTAATACTCCAGCTAAAGGCAAAATGGTGTTTGATACAGGTTTAACATAACTTCTTGTTCTTATTGTATGCTTCTATTAGTAACATCTTGCAAATAAAGTTGTATGCTTTATTAACTACTCTCTCCACTTGTCCGGCTGCTTTTAATGATTTATGTGCATATACAACTGGGTTACTGTGCTCATCTAACTAATTTATTTTGCATGGTGTCTCTGTACTCTCCCTATGAAAATGAACCACTTCACGCTTCTCTCTCTCTCAAATTTCATCTGCCATTTTTCCACCCATTCCACCATGTTGTCTATGACATTTTGAAGTTCTATACTATACTTCGATCAGCTCACAGTATGTCCATTTGGAAGATTCCTAGAATTCCTAATGTGGAAACAGGCCCTTCAGCCCAACAAGTCCACACCGACCCTCCCCCCCACCCACCCCCCCAACCACTGCCAGAAAAGCATCCCACCCAGACCCATTCCCTATTACTCTACATTTACCCCTGACTAATGCACCTAACCTACACATCCTTGAGCACTGTGGGCAACTTAGGATGGTTAATTCACCTAACCTGTACGTCTTTGGACTGTGGGAGGAACTGGGGAAACCCATGCAGACACAGGGAGAGTGTGCAAGCTCCACACACACAGTCGCCCGAGGCTGGAATTGAATCAAACCCAGGTCCCGTGAAGCAGCGATGCTAACCATGTCCGGCCCTAAATTGGAGTAAATCAAGCAGCAAGTTCTAGATATTCGCAAACCACGTTATATCTCAAAATGTCATTGTAAAGGATCATTCAGCCTGTCCTTATTTTGCTGACTCTTCTAAAGTGCAGTTATGCTTATTATTAGCATTAATAACAGCTCTCTTCGCTGACATTTTATTACTGTTCCAGTAAGATGTGTGTCTCAATGGGGAATATATTGATGGACATTGGAACAGGAGTAGGCCATTCAGCCCCTGAGCCTGTTCTGCCCTTCAGTGAGATTATGGGTGATCTGTGGCCTAATTCCATTTGCCTGCCTCTGGCATTACTTCTGCATTACAAAAATTTATCTATCTTGGATTTAAACTTAACAATTTAAGTTGGGAGTTGTCTTAATGCTTGAAGGAATGCGATGGTCATATCCTTCAATCATCTCGATACTGGATCATTGAAGGAGCAGCAGGCACTGTTACAGTTTTTAAACGTGCATCTGTTTTTAATTAAATTGGAGTTACACAATGCTGGGAAACTTTGTGTTTGTGCTGTGCACCTGCTTGGGCCAAAGACAGGTAACTTGAAGAATCATTCTGTCCTCAATCCTTCCCCATACTGCATCTGTGGTCCATGGTTCACACACGGCATGTGTGTATTTAGGTCAGCTTTCCCTCATCTCAGTTAAACTTAATGGCTAAACATCTTCTGGCTGCATGTGAGTAGGTCTGCAGCATACATATCCCAACAATATGGCAAGTGGGTACTTTCAACCCTGCATTCTTTGGACATAACCCGCAGTGCCTGTGTGAAATGGCTAATGTTCAGATCAGTTCTTTTGTTCCTGCTGTGTTAAATTGAAAGAAAGAAAGAATTATCTTTGCACTTGCATTATCATATGCTCTGTTTTTAGCCTCAGGCCATCCCAACATAATTGGCAGCTGATGAAGCTGTTGTCCTGTCACTATTGGAGGGAAATCAGGCATGCAACTTGCACATAGCAGACTCCCACAAATAACAATGTGACAGCCGAGTAAGTTATTACTTTTTCTAATGCTGTTGGTTGAAGGGTAAATGCAGGCAGAGATACCAGGGAGGTCTCCTCTGTCCTCCTTGAAAATAGCACCATGGGATCTGTCCCGCCCAAGTGAGAGGCCAGGCAAACCTTCCAGTTGATATCACATCCAAAAAAAAAAGCACCTCTGAAAGTGTGACATTCCTTCAGCCCTGCATGCCAGTAAGAATTAGCCGAGGATTTCAAAGGGTAGTCTCTGGAGTGGAGTTTGAACCAACAACCACAAGTGACTGTGGCAAGGAAGGGAAGGTAGTGTGAGAGAATCTTAGATGACAAGAGATGTGGAACATCTAGTCAAGACGAAGCAGGGAGCTCACTTCAGGTTGAGGTCGTAAGGATCACAGGGCTGAAAATGTGTTGCTGGAAAAGCGCAGCAGGTCAGGCAGCATCCAAGGAACAGGAAATCCGACGTTTTGGGCATAAGACCTGATGAAGGGCTTATGCCTGAAATGTAGAATTTCCTGTTCCTTGGATGCTGCCTGACCTGCTGTGCTTTTCCAGCAACACATTTTCAGCAGGATCATACAGGGCTCTAGAATGTTATAAGGTAACCAGGAAGGAACTGAAGAATGGAGTTAGGAGAACTAGAAAAAGCCTTGGCAGGTAGGATGGCCAGAGTGAGGGCAGGGCAGATTAGCGATAGTGGAAAGAGCTTGTGCCTGGAGTCGGAAGAGGTAAGGGGTTTCCTTAATGAACACTTTGATTCAGTATTCACTGGTGAGATGGACCTTGTCATTTGTGAGGACAGTGTGAAGCAGGCTGATATGCTATAACAGGTTGATGTTAAGGAGGAGGATGTGCTGGAAATTTTGAAAAACATTAAGTTAGATAAGTCCCCTGGGCCAGATGGGATATACCCTAGGTTATTACAGGAAGCGAGGGAAGAAATTGCTGCACCTTTGGCAATGATCTTTGTGTCCTCACAGTCCGTTTGGAGGGTGACTAATGTTATTCCCTTGTTCAAGAAAGGGAATAGGATAATCCTCAGAATTACAGACCAGTCAGGAAGAATGTGGAAGCTTTAGAGAGGGTACAGAGGAGATTTACCAGGGTGCTGCCTGGAGTGGAGAGCATGTTTTATGAAGAAAGGTTGAGGGAGCTAAGGCTTTTCTCATTGGATCAAAGAAGAATGAGAGGTGACCTGATAAAAGTGTATAAGACATTGAGAGGCATAGATCGAGTGGATAACTAGAGACTTTTCCCAGGGTAGAAATGGCTGCCACAAGGGGGCATAATTTTAAGGTGATTAGAGGAAGGTTGTGGGAGAGATATCAGCGATAGGTTCTTTATGCAGAGAGCAGTGGTAGTAGAGTCAGATATATTAGGAACATTTAAACGATTCTTGGATAGGCGCATGGATGATAGTTTGATCTTAGAGTAGGGTAAAAGGTCAGCACAACACCAGGAGCCGAAGGGCCTGTACTGTGCTGTACTGTTCAATGTTCTAATCCTGACACTGATTCCCAATTCATGCTATTAGACGGTCCTGGGTAGAGTCTGCCTTAGCTCACTTGACAAAGGATTGTTCATTACAGTTGGGAGAGCAAGTTCTTTTTTTATATGTTCAGCCACAGGGAGTGGGCATCACTTGCTGAGCTAGCATTTAGTGTCCTTTCTCAATTTCCTTGCAGAAGGTGGTGCCTTCTTGAACCGCTGCAGTCCATGTGTTGTAGGAATACCCTCCATGCTATTAGGGAAGGAGTTCCAAAATTTTGATTCAGCGACAATAAAGGAATGGTGATGCAGGTTCATGTCAGGATGGTGAGTGACTTGGAAGAAACCTTTGGAGATGGTGGTGTTCCCATGTATCTGTAGCTCTTGTCCTTCTAGATGTTCGAGGTAGCTGTTAGAGGATACTGTTGGGGAGCCTTGCTGAGATGCTATAGTGCATCCTGTGGATGATGCAAACTGTTACCAGAGTGTGATTGTGATGGAGGGGAGTGATGATTGATGTGGTGCCAGGCCGTTTTGTCCTGGATGGTGCTGAGTCTCTTGAGCAGTGCTTCCCAGACTTTCCACCATTTTGTGATCCGCTTTGAGGTTTGAAGATTGCTGTGTCCCCAGGGCAATGAGAATGGGGTGTAGTGGTTTGGATTATTTAAGTAAAAGATGCAACAATGTTTTCAGGACAAGAATCAAAGATGCACCAGTTAGACTATCCGAAAGTAAGAGTGCTTCACACTGCTAGCACTTGACGGGAACTCCATAGCAGACACTGCTGCAACCCGCCATTTCTGTGCCCACCGTGAATTTGTAGCTGTTCTTGTGGCAGATACTCGCTGTCAGCGGACCTTATGTGATTGATCTTTAGTGACCTCCACTATACCATTTAGCAGTTGTAGGTTAATTGCTGCAGGTTTCTCTAGTCAGCGAGAACAGTTTGATTTACCAGAAAGTAATTAAGAGAATTGTACAACAAATAGAAAGGTCCATTTGACTTATTGTGTTTGCACCAGCTTTTTCAAAAAGGCTATTGTATTAACACGGTGGCTCAGTGGTTAGCACTGCTGCCTCACGGCACCAGGCACCTGGGTTCAATTCCAGCCTCGGGTGACTGTCTGCGTGGGTTTCCTCTGGGTGCTCTGGTTTCCTCCTCCAATCCAAAGATGTGAGGTTAGGGTGAATTGGCCAGGCTAAATTGCTCATAGCATCAGGTGCATTAGTTAGAAGGGAATGAGTCTGGGTGGGTTACTTTTTGGAGGGTCAGTGTGGACTGATTGGGCTGAAAGGCCTGTTTCCACACTGTAGGGGATCTAATCTAATCCAATCTAATTAACCCCATTTCCCCTGCTCTTTCTCCATAACCTCGCAAGTACTTTCCTCTTTTTATGTATTCGTCCCCAATACATGGTGGAGGGTGGTGTAGGGAGAAAGCAGGGAGTTCAGGATTAATTAGATACTGGTGCTACATAGGTGGCACAGACATGATGAGCTTAGTACTGTATGCTGCTTCTCCTGTGCTGTGTATTACCACCATGCATTAAACCCAATAGATAACATACATAGTGTATTAGACAATATCTCTCAAAGCTGACACTCACATTGCAGCATTTTGTAGAGTAGATGAGTTGATGTGATAGTGTCTCCGGCAGCGTGGAAGGTTACCTTGTAAAACGATTCTTCAATGTACCCCAGAAATGATCACTGTGTAAATACCACCACTTCTTACTGTAGGCTGTTCCCTCTAATGCTGGCTGTAATGAACTAAACTGCTCGGCCATGCACACTAGAAATGGTCCCAACATCAGGCAACCTATTGGAAAGTAAGGAGCCATTCAGCAGGTACAAATCCCAGCGCTGCTGTTTTGAACAAGAGACTGTTAATTCTTGAACTGTGCTCAGGTGATGAGCATTAACTGTGGTTTCACTGTGCTCCTGTAAATTGGAGCAGATTCAAACAGGAGCATTGGGTTCGTAGATGTCTGCCTGTAATGTTGCTATCTGTAAATAAAAGCTTTGAATGTCTAAAAAGAATAGACTCCAGTTTTATCTCCTATAGCGAAAAATGGAAAGCTCCTCCCATTAGCATGGCTAGTGTTTATCTCGAAACTAACTTTACTAAATAAAAAATAAAAAAACAAATTATCTGGTTAATATCTATGCCCACATTGGTGCTCACAGCAACAGGGATTATGCTTTGAAAGTACTTGTTTGGCTGGAAAGTTGGGGTGTCCTGAAGTTGGGAAAGACATTACAGCAGGTGGCACAGTGGCTCAACGGTTGGCACTGCTGTCTCACAGTTCGATTCCAGCCTCCATCAACTTCTGTGTGGAGTTTACACATTCTCCTCCTGTCTGAGTGGGTTTCCTCTGGGTGCTCCAGTTTCCTCCCTTAGTCCAAAGATGTGCAGGCTAGGCAGATTGGCCATGCTAAATTGCCCGTAGTGTCCAGGGATGGGTGGGTTGGCCATGGGGATTGCGGGGATGGGGTAGTGGGTGGGTCTGGGTGGGATGTTCTTTGCAGAGTCGATGTGGACCTGATGGGCTGAATGGCCTGCTTCCACACTATAGGCATTCTATGATTCTCAATCCTTTTTTCATTGCTTTGAGGGTTGTAAGATCTCCTAGCCTCCTGGAGGTCCCCACCCTCTATTCTTTTTAATTTTTACCTTGGAGCGAAATACATATCTGCATCCTGCAAACCTGCTGCTCACCCACAGGTGGCAGGAATGGTAGCTTCCACTAGTTTCATACACTGACTACAATCACAGCGAAATGGTCATTCTTAAAAACACTAAAACAGAAATCGTTGCATTTTATCTGTTGCTTAATTCAAAGCGTATGAGCAAATGGTAAATTTGATTTTCAAAACGAAATCATTCTTGGAACACGAGTGCCACTGGCAAAATCAGTATATATTTCCCATCATCATTGCCCTTGAGAAGCTGATGATGAGGAGTCATTTACAAGTGATTGGTTTGTTAGTTAAGAGTTAACCACATTGCTGCATGCAGATTTTCAATCTAGTAAGTGTAGTAGATCTCCTCCACTGACAGGCAGTAGACAAGTAGATGGGTTTTTAAAACAATCTAATGGTTTTGTGATTATAACCAACAAGATGAGAATTTTACTTGTCATTTCATTGCATTAAAATTCCCACAGCTGCTGTGGTGGGATTTGAACTTTCATCACTAGATTATTAATCCAACTCTCTTGATCACTGTGACATTACCGCAGCACTGCTATCCAGAAGCTGAAAATTGTATTTCTTTTTCTAATCAATCAATACGATTGAAGACATAGTGTCAAATGGTGCTATGGCAATGCACTGGTGCACATATGATGGGCCAAATAGCCTCTTTCTGCACCGTAACGATTAGGTGATTTTTGGCACTGATCTGATAGCACCGGCTGAAAAGAATGGATCAGTGGGTAGCGCTCCTGCCTTTGAATCGGAGGGTTTTGGGTGTACAGCTCCTCCAGGGAGTGGAATGCAGCACCCAGCCTGATATTGCAGGTACAGTACAACACATGCACTGCACACTCGGACTGAGACGGTGGGGATACCCTTGAATGAAAACAAGGGATCGTGTGGCACAGGTTTGAACAAGAACTGGGAGTTTCCCTTGGTGTTCTGACCGGTGTCTAGCCCATGCAACATCAATTAAAGGAACTTACTATGCTACAATAATGATTACAAGACGTACTTCATTGGGTTGTAAGACACTTTGGGAAGTCCTGAAGGTGCTATGGAAATGCAAATATTTTTCTTAAGGAGTATCAGATTGTCTGGAAATAATGACAAGTCTGCACTGTGGTGATGACAGTGGATAGTTAGATCTGTGCAGATATAACCATTAGAGATGCCTGTAGTGTGGCCTGTCCCCTCAGTACTATTCCCAGAATTCTGTGCTGTGAGTTGAGTTTTGCTGACTCTCGTTCTCTCATTCTGTTTTCCTTTCTTCTCTTTCTGTGTCACGTGCGCTCCCTCCTGATGACAGGGGTTTTCATTCTCTCGGATCTGTCGACTCTGCATTTGCTCTGTGTCTGGGTAATCCCCGCACTCGGCTCAGAGCAGAGTATAAAAGAGGCAACCGGCCAGCCACTGATCACCAGACGGGGCCTTGGAGGGGAACTGAGCTGGAGCAGCCATGTCGGAGAAGGCGAGTCGTACCACCCCCAAGTCCGAGCGCAAGGAGCTGCAGCCCAGGCCCCTCGAAGGGTCGATGAGCAACTACAGGGTGTGCATCTTCGAGCAGGAGAACTTCCAGGGCCGCTGTAAGGAATTCTCCGGCGAGTGCATGAATTTGTGCGACAGTGGCTTCGAGCGTGTGGGCTCGATTCGCATTGACTGCGGGCCCTGGGTGTTCTATGAGCAGGCCCGATTCTGCGGGGAGATGTTTGTCCTGGAGAGGGGTGAGTATCCTCGCTGGGACTCATGGTCGAACAGCCAGAGGAGCGAGTACATCATGTCCTTCAGGCCCGTCCTGGTGGACTCGGAGCAGCACAAGATCTGCCTGTACGAGATGGCAGAGTTCAAGGGCCGCAAGATGGAGATCGTCGACAATGACGTGCCCAGCCTGTACTCCTACGGTTTCACCAACCGAGTTGGCAGCGCCAGTGTGGTCTGCGGAACCTGGGTGGGCTATCAGTACCCGGGCTACCGTGGCTACCAGTATGTGTTCGAGAAGAATGACTACAGGCACTGGAACCAGTGGGGCGGCCGCAAACCAGAGATTCAGTCCATCCGCCGAATCCGCGACGGGCAGTGGCACAAGGTTGGCTGCTTTGTCTAGGCACCCAAGACGAGCCCAATCCCTTCACGGAGTGACGTCAGCTCAGTCAGTGAGTGAGTGAGTGCGGTGAGGCAGACACTACTTAAATAAAAACAAGCGCCAGGCATTGCAAACGATGCAGTGCAGTGCAGTGGGGCTTTACATTCTGTCAATGAATTGAAACAGGGAACGTTGAAATGCTGGAGAAAAATAAACTCACTTTAAATGAAAGAGAAATGTTTTTG
This sequence comes from Hemiscyllium ocellatum, assembly GCF_020745735.1. Lineage (NCBI taxonomy): Eukaryota > Metazoa > Chordata > Chondrichthyes > Orectolobiformes > Hemiscylliidae > Hemiscyllium > Hemiscyllium ocellatum. The sequence goes on along the minus strand of NC_083402.1, from coordinate 122,489,112 downwards.
TCCTGTTCTCGTGTGTTGCTTCACAGTTCTTTCTGCGTGGACATAGTTCAGCAGGTACATGCGTGGTCATACATACATCGGGCAAATCAGGGCATCTAGGGCCGTCTCTCCTAGGAGTCTGCAGAATGGCGCAACTTATTTAAATCAGGGGTCACAAGTTAAAGGATAGTCTTAGTGCTTTTCATGACATCGGGACGTTCTGAGAGCACTTCACAGTCAATGAAATAGTTATGAAGTGGGGTCATAGTTGTAACAGAGGAAGGACGGCAGCCAATCAGCACACAGCAATGTCCCACAAACAGCAAGACAGTTTGGGCAGGTTTGGCAAGGTCAGCACTTGTTGCTTTTAATGATGTCAGTCGAGTGATAAATATTGGCCAGAACAGCTGGGGGAAACACCAATCAATTCTTTGAAAACCGCCATGAGACGCTTTAGATCCACCACTGCTAGAGCAGACAGGGCCCTGGTTTAATGTCTTATCTAGATTGTAACATTTCTGATCATGCAAAATTCTTTCAGAACCATCTGTTCAATGGTACAACACTCTCCCAGCACTGCCCTTTTGTCATTGCAGCCCTTCTCCGTACTGACTCATTAACAGTGCAGTGTTCCTCAGCACTAAACCTCTGGCAGTGCAGTACTCTGTCACTGCTAGCCATCTGACATGCAGTGTTCCCTCAGCAATATCCTGTCAGGGCAGCACTTCCACAGTTTGACACTGACTATACAGCACTCCAACAGAATCAAACATCCAGCAGTAAAGCATTCCCACAGTACTGACCCTGCACCAATGCAGTGTTCCCTCAGCACCAACGTCCAATAGTACAACACTATCTCAGTCATAGAGTCACAGTGTTATACAGCACAGAAATAGACCCTTTGGTCCAACTCATCGCACCAAGCAGACAGCCCAGTCTGACCTAGTCCCACCTGCCAGTACCCAGCCCATATCCCTCTAAACCCTTCCTATTCATATCCCCATTCAGATGCCTCTTACATGTTGTAATTGTACCAGCCTCCACCACTTCCCCTGGCAGTTCGTTCCATATAAGCACCATCCTCTGTGTGAAAAAGTTATCCCTCAGGTCTCGTTTAAATCTTTCTCCTCTCACCTTGAACTAGTGCTGTCTACTTTTGGACTCCCCCACTCTCGGAAAAGGGCCTTGACTATTCACCCTACCCATGCCCCTCATGATGTTGTAAACCTTTGTACGGTCATGTCTCAGCATCCAACCATCCAGGACAAAAAGGCCCAGCCTGTTCACCCTCTACATATAACTCAAACTCTCCAGTCCTGGCAACATACTTGTAATTCATTTCTCAACCTTTTCAAATTTAACAATTTCTTACAGAGGGGTGACCAGAATTGTATGTAGCATTCCAAAAGTGGCCTCACCAATGTTCTGTACAGCTGCAATATGATATCTCACTTCCTATATTCAGTGTTCTGATTAATGAAGGCAAACATGCCAAATGCCTTCTTCATCACCCTGTCTACCTGCAATGCCATTTTCAAGCAACTATATACCTGCACCCCTAGGTGTCTTTGTTAGGCAACACTCCATAGGACCCCACCACTAACTGTGTAACGCCTGCCCTGGTTTGCCTTGTCAAATGTAACACCTCACACGTTCTCTCAGATCACTGTCTGGGATTGTGTTCTTGCTGGGATCACTCTTTGTCATGATATGCCTATGATCATGTTGCCTCCCAGATTACTGACTGGGACCATGTTCTCTCCAGGATCTCTGTCTGGGATAGTGTTCTCGCCGTGATTGTGTTCTCTCTGCATCACTCTCTGAGATCTTGTTCTCCTTGAGACTGTGTTCTCCCTGGGACCACTCTCTGGAGTTGTGTTCTGATTCTGACAATGCAGGGCTCCATCAGTACCAACCCTCTGATAGTGCAGCACTCCCTTAACACTGCCCATCCAGCAATACTGTTTCTCAGATAATGAAGCTCTCCTTCAGGGGTGAGCGTCCAACAGTGCAGAGTTCCTGCAGTACTGACCTTCTGATCATGCAGTTCTTCCAACAGTACAGCACTCTGTCAATACTGAGCCTTCATTGGTGCAGCACTCCCCTAGTACTGACCCTCCAACAGCACAACACGCTCTCAGTGAGGTACTGACACAGTGCTGCAGTGGTGTCAGCCCCATGTTTGTTGTGTCTCCAGAGTGGAGCATGTACCCACACCTTTTGGCTCAGAGGCAAGAGTGTTACCCATTCAGCCATGAATTACTGTATATTTTTGCACCCAAACACTTTAGGGATGATTGAAACATAGAAGCAGAAACTCTTTATCAAGAGTAAAATGGCTGTTATTGTAGCCAAAATATAATAAATGATTAGTAGCTGTGATTATGGGCAGCACAGTGGTTAGCACTGCTGCCTCACAGCGCCAGAGACTCAGGTTCAGTTCCCGCCTCTGGCAACTGTCTGTGTGGAGTTTGCACGTTCTCCCCATGGGTTTCCTCTGGGTGCTCCGGTTTCCTCCCACAGTCCAAAGATGTGCAGGTTAGGTGAACTGGCCATGCTAAATTGCCCGTAGTGTTAGGTGAAGGGGTAAATGTAGGGGAATGGGTCTGGGTGGGTTGCTCTTCGGAGGGTCGGTGTGGACTTGTTGGGCCGAAGGGCCTGATTCTGCACTGTAAGTAAGTAATCTAATCTAATTATCATTGCAGCAGTGTAGTGTATTGCTGCAATGTCATCTTAAAACCTTGTATTCCATCCCTGTCAGGGTGAGGAGGTGATTTACTCCTGTATCACTGGCAGTCAGAGACTCCCAAGCAGTGAAGAATAGTTTCTCTTTATCCATGTGATAAACACCCTGAATATTTTGGGAAAACTGTAATCAATTCACCTCTTGATCATCTAGAAACTGAGCTTGTATCATTTTTTCCTTGTAATGTATCCTTTAGAGTCCAGATATAAATCTGGCAAATCTCCATGGTATGGCTGCTAGCACCAGTACCAACTTCCTATAATGTGATGCCCAGATCTGAACAGTGGTGTGGTTTAAACAAGCGTTTGTATAGTTGAAACATGATATCTACGCTTCTATAGAATCTATTGAGTAATAATCAGTTGTTGACTAAAAGAGGAAGATTTCCATTTCCACAGCACAGTTCGCAATCACTGGACATCTCAAAGCACTTTTCAGCCAAGCCTGTACATATGCTGCTGTTGTAATGTGGGAAATGAAGCAGACAATTTACACAAAGAAGATGTCCACAAGCAGAATTTGATACTGACTGACGTTGCTTAAGGGATAACTATTGGTCCCAGAACATCAAGGGAGAACTGTCAGGCTCTTTGAAAAACAGAATCATGAGATCTTGTGCATCTCATGGGCAAATGGGGTTTCAATTTAATGTCAGATCTGAAAGGCAGTATTGCCAAACATGCAGCATTCCCTCTCAAATGCACTGAGAGTGTCGGTCCACATTTATGTGCTCTCATGAGTGGGACCCACGCCACCCCCTTCTAACTGGGTGGCAGAGCTATCCTGTTCTTCAAAACAAATTGGGCCAAAGGAGCTTTCACATCCGTGAATGGCAACACAGGCTCTCCATTAATGTCCCTACCCACGAAGCAACCATCTGTGTATATATTCTAAGATAATACTAGCCAGCAATATGTATATTTGGTTTGAGTTCCCAGTTAACAAATGAATGTATCAGACTGTATAATTTGTGTGGCTGCCCGGTGCTACTCTTACTGACCCTTCTAATAACATTTCCTGTTTCCTCTTAAAAGGTCAAGGTTGTTGAGGGCAACAGTTGTTTCTGCTGTGAAGACAACCAGGCAGTGAAATGCAGTGACAAGAAGGAGATACTAATATTGTACCCGGTTCTATCGGTCTCCTGTGACACTGTGCGACTTGTGCTCAAGGTACAGTTCAGACATAATGAGGAACCCACTGAGAAACTGCAAAATGTCTTTGGAAAGCTAGGCCAAGATTCTGGGTAAATCCTGACCAGTTAAGTAAACCAAGAGTCTCAGGAACAGTATTCATTCTGCCAGTCCAGGCACAAGAAGGAAGTGCTTCAAAACACAAAGTACATTTGAATTCTGTACAGGTTTGAGATGCTCAAGTCAGGGTTTCTTTGTGTAACTCTCACTGAATGTTAACTGTCATTGTGAAAGAAATTATCCGATAGATGATACCGAGCCAAAGGCCACAGCCTGTGGAAACTGCTCATTCCTCGCAAACACCTTCAGTGTAAGTTGGGTTAACAGGGACTGTTTGCTGTCATGGGGGATGGAGTTCAGAACAAGAGAAAAATAACTTAAAATTAGAGAGAGGTTGTTCAGCAGTGATGCCAGGAAGCACTTCTTCAAACAAAGGGCAGTGGAAATCTGGAACTTTCTCTCTCCCCTACAAAGTCATTGAGACTGGCGAAAACCGTTGTTAACCTGAGGGTCAAAATATTTCTATTCAAGGATTCCCCTTGAGACTTTCTCAAAGGCTACTTTTCAGGAGTTACTTTTTCATTGGCATGAACTCCTTTATTCGACGGCCCACTCAGTTAGTAGCATTGCCTTCTGTATTTGTGTTGGTATATGTGGCATTTGGACTCAGACAGGAACAGAATTAAAATTATTCATTGACATCCAAAACAGTCAACACCAGTCTGTTCAACTTTAAAGACTCAAGGCATAAGGAAAACCTTAATATGAGGCAGCACAAAATTTAAATTGGCACAAGACAGCAAGCATAAGTGAATAATTAAAAAAACTAAATCATTGACACATATCGCTGCTCAAAAAAGCATTGCTGTAAACACGTTTTCCATGGACTGTTGAGGTCAGTGCTTAGAGGTTACATGTTTTTCTCTAAGACAGCGTTTGTGTTGTCATAGTATGCAAGATGCACTGAGATCTGACAACACATAAATGCAAATCTTTATGAAATAAAACCGTTCAGGAATAAAAATTTCCAGTTGACAGTGTTTATTACAATAACATCCACTACATTTTCACCCCAAGGAATTTATGACCTTTAGGATTTCAAGTTTAGCTTATTAGCTCATTATTGAAAAGTTGAAAACTGCTCTCTCACTTTGGTAGCTACCCTCTCCCCTTTTAAGACTTTCTTCCCCCTTTGCCAACCTTTGACCCTTTCTCCACTCTGCTGACCCCTATCCCAATTTGTAGCCTCTTCCAACACCACCCCACCTTTCCAGCCACTTGTCCACCTCCGCAAACTTCCCTCCTACCCTTCTAGCATTACTCCCCTCCTCTCCAAATACCCTCACTGCTCGGGCACCAACCTCGTCTCCTGTCTCCCTCACCAAGGGCTCTGGTCATCTCTCCTTTGGTCTGGACGTGCTTGTTCACTGCCGCCACTCACCTTCCCCCTAACCCTAATCTCACAGGCTGCTTCTGTCCCAGTAGCGTATGTGAGAGAGGGACATCATCTGATTGGAGGAAGATCCAATTCTGTCATCTCTACTTAGGGAAGTGACTTTTTTTTCCATTGTTGCTCCCCATGATTGATTGTTCCCAGGAGATTTTAGGACTTTCACATATAAATTTGTCTACTGTTCCCATGTATTTTGAACATTAACATTGAGGGGTATAGAATCCAGACATCAAGGTAGGATTCAGGTACATATCAGTCAGGATCTAATTGGATGAAAGATCAGGGTAAGGGAGATGAACTGAAACTCTCAATTCTTTTCCCTCTCCATCCCTAACCAGTAATTTTGTTTTGGCACTGATAGATGTTTGTGTTCTTGCATTTGGTTAATTTAAACCATAACAACACTAGCACACAATATGGAAACAATAGCACAGTCTTTTGCAACAGCTTCTGGTTCTTTGGTGTTGTCTTCAGATTGCTCGGGTCTTTTCGGAGCCCATGGGTGAGTAAACGTTATTTCCAGCCAATTGTAGTCACGTGACCAATTTGCGAACCAAAATGGTTTGGAAGTCCAAAGATACCATTGAAGAATAAGAGATGGATGTTGGTCCTTTACACTTAACGCATGGTCTCATCAGTTCTCTTTTATTAAATCTCAATACTGGAAACCTAAGATCGAGAAGACCACCAATCCTCTGTTTTGAGTAAACCTCAAACAGTGGCAGGTGTGAATTCCACAAAAGGGATGCTGTCTAACCATGTCCGTTCGAAGACATCCACTTAACTTGTGTCAGTTGGGAACTTTTCAGAAGCTTGTATTGTTCTGTTTTGAAATTATAAGTGTTACCTGACACTTTGACAGACATCTTAACCGCTTGTGCATATCCATTTTAAGAATTGAGAGGCAGTTGAAGCGGTTTCCATAGGAATACAGTCCATATTTGGAGTTATGAATAGGACATGCCTTCACTGGGTATGACATCTGTCTCTAATAATTGGAAAAGACGTCTTTTCACCAGTTACTCTGCAGGTTCCAATTGACTAGAAATTAGCATGCATGTTTGCTACCTTTAACAACCCTGTTTCATTTCACAGCATTCTGCTCTAACTTGGATAAAGTTTAAGTGATTCAGTTTGTCATTGTGGAAAATGACAAACATGCCCTATAAAGCACTATGTTTTATGACATTTTGGAGGTTTGTTAGCAGTTCTGGATCACTGAACAACCAGCCTGTTTTGACAGTTTGCACAGTTCATCAGATAATGCTTCATATTAAGTCACTCTCAGTTACAGGAATAAACCTTGGGTTCAAGTGCATCAAGTTATCTAGAGTCTATAGCGCAGACTTAAAACAAATTGGTCTATATCAGTGTTTTTGCTCCATGCCATCCACTTCCCACCCTATTGCATCTCACTCTATCAGCATGACCATATGTTCATTTCTCCCTTGAGCTTCCCCTATTATCCCATACCAATCAAATCAATGACTCACTATGGTAGCAAGTTCCACCTTCTCAGTAGTCTCTGGTTAAAGAAGTTTCTGCTGAATTCTCAGTTGGGTCTTGTTTGATTATCTTGTATTAATATGTAAGTATTTACAGAATGTCAGCCATGGTTCCTGGTTTAACATTGCATGGTAACATTTCCTTTTTTGTTTTCAGGACTTGCTATTTGCCATATGTGTGTTGAATGCTTTGACCACCACAGTGTGCGTCGTAGCTGCTGCTTTACAGTATCTCCAGATATTTGTTGGCCGACGGCCACAGACGGTAAGACTACTGACTCTTTATATTTATATTTATATTTGCATTCCCATTCCCCAAAATGTCTGACACTGCTACTCTTTAGGTTCGATACCAGCAGTCCAGTTTTGCCTCGCTCAATCTGACATAATCCCAATGAAAATCTATTATACTCTGATGTCTGAGATAGGAGTCAAGATTAGGGTGGTGCTGGAAAAGCACAGCAAGTCAGGCAGCATCCGAGGAGCAGGAGAGTCGACAATTTGGGCGGGAGCCCTTCATCAGGATGAAGCCCTTCGTGATGAGCTCCAGCCTGAAATGTCCTGCTGTGCTGTTCCAGCACCACTCTAATCTTGACTCTAATCTCCAGCATCTGCAGTCCTCAGTTTTGCCTGTCTGAGTTAGGAGGTTATCAGTTTGAGTCCCACTCCAGAGTGTTGAACACAAAATCTAGGCTGACAGTTCCATGCAGCAGTGGGGGAGTGTTGCACTGTCATCAGTGTATGTTGGAACTGTGGCCTTGTCAGCCCTCTTTCTCAGTTGGATGTAAAAAGTCTCATGACTCTACTGAAAGAAGAGCAGGAGAATTGTTCCCAGTATGCTGGCCAATATTTATCCCTCACTCACCACCAGTAGAAATAGGTTATCTAGTCGTGCTCTCATTGCTGCTTATGGGATCTTGTGGTGTGAAAATTGGCTGCCATTCTTACATTACAAAAATAACTATATTTCAAGAGGTACCGTGCTTCATTGGTGAAAACACTGGGGTGTCCTGAGGATGTAAAAGGGGCCAAATAAATCCAGGTTCTTTCTTTTCATTTGAGGACTTCATTCAGTATTACTCCAAGAGACAATGATAGCATTATCTAAACAATCTTGAGACTTGGAAGCCCTTACTTCTATGTCTTATAGTGAGCCATTGTCAGGTGGTGATAGATTTGGACCAAACATTGGATAGATGGATCATTGGTGGAAGGAACTGAATTGTAATGATGATACAAATAAAAGGAGTAGGCATAATTCATAACATAGTTATAGGCAATCATTAACATAAAAATAAAGTAAACCAATAATAATGCACAATAATGAGCATATCACTATTTAAATGCTGAGTTGCAAAGCACAGGTCTCCTTGATTTATAGAATAGAAATGAAATTTATATATTTTGTCATAGTTCATAGATTATTTGTTGTCAGGTTGACTTCATTAAATTCTCAATCATTAACACATTGTTTACGAATTTCATAAGGTAGGGATTGTACTGTTATGTCGTCTCTCCTCTACATCTTATTTGTGGAGTTAGATCTTTTTTGTTTTATTTGATTAGACCACAACTCTGAGCTAAGCTGTGAAGTGAGGGCTAGGTCTAATTCAGGTCACAGAAATATTGGAAGGATGCCTCTTATAGCCCCTGAACCTATTTTAAGGTACTAATGTTCCCAGACAAAGGACTTCTACTAGTTCCTCTTCTTTGTTCCCAGTGAAGTTAACATGCAGGTTCAGTTGGCAGTTAGGAAGGCAAACTTAATGTCAGCTTTCATTTGAAAAGGATGTACAACAGCAGAGATGCACTGCTAAGGTTGTATAAGCCTCTGGTCAGACAGCATTTAGAATATTGTGGGCAGTTCCCGTGTCTAAGGAAGGTTGTGCTGGCACTGGAGAGGGTAGAGAGGAGGTTTATAAGAATGATTCCATGGATGAAGGGCTTGTCATATCGAGAGCAGTTGAGGATTCTGGGTCTGTACTCAATGGGCTTTAGAAGGATGAGTGGAATCTGATTAAAACTTAGAACACTGAGAGCCCTGCATAGAGTGGATGTAGAGAAGATGTTTCTACTAGTCTATAATTCAAGGGCAGAGCCTCTGAGTGAAGGAATGACCCTTTAGAACTGAGATGAGGATGAATTTCTTCAACTAGAGGGTGATTATTCTGTGGAACTCATTATTTCAGGAGACTGTGGAGGCTAAGTCTTCAGTGTATCTGAGGCGGAGATGGATAGGTTCTTGATTAGTAACGAGATCAAGAGTTACAGGGAGAAGGCGGGAGAATGGGTTAAGAAATACATTAATCATGATCAAATTGTGGGGCAGATTGAATAGGCCCAATGGCCTAATTCTGCCCTGATATCATACGGTCTTTTGGAATTGTTCTATTCCGACTCTCCAGTGCTGTTTGTTAGTGAACCACCATCAGAGAAAAATACAGCAACCTTGTTTTAACCAGTACCTTATGGACCTTGATAAACCGACTAAGATTATATACCTCAAATACTGATAGTTCACTATATTATCACTGCAAAGTCAGTTGAGGGTACGAGTGGGAATGCTGTCCCACTAAGTTTTATTTAGGGCAAATTTGCATTACTATTTAAGTGATTTATGCTGTAAATAAAGTATAACAGCAACGTGTATACCCACTGCATTACATTTCTATTACTTAGTGTGTGTGTTTTTCCATTGATTAGTAAAGGTTTGCTGTACTCAGTTTTAGCATTTGCTGTTTTTTAAGCATCAATGCTATAAAGTGATGTTTTTGCCTTTTCCCCTCATTGCACTGCAGGTATTTATGTAATGAAGATCTCTTCTGAGTTGTTTCCTGGTTTCCATAGCGAGATAGCTATCTCATCTTTCTTTGCTGTTTCATGTGTTTTCAGGTTGAAGCCCAGATTCCCCAAGAAGAATCTGAAGGAAATCGCCAGTTACCTGATCCAGATGAATTTGTTCCACCCATTCCTCCTCCTCCATATTTCTCCACTTTCTGTTCCTACACTCCCAGGATTAATCCACGGTAAGGAAAGTAACCCTCCCAACCTTATTACCTCTTACTAGGGGACAAAATGGAACCCTTTCTATGCTAACTCAAGCTTGTATGGTAATATGCTTTAAATATTGAAGGTCTAAAGCGATCTGGAGCTCCATGCATGTTGATCACTAAGGTCAGGTATAATTCCAAAAGTCTAATAGAGTTAGAATATAAAAGGGAAGAAAGTTTGTTCCAGCTAAACGAAGTTCAGACTATAACAAAAACAGAAATTGCTGGTGAAACTCAGCAGGTCTGTCAGCATCCGTAGGAAGAAAGTAGAGTTAATGTTTTGAGCCCAGTGCCCCTTCTTCAGAACTGTTAGCAAGGAAACAGTGGGAAACGGAATGCAGATTGGGTAATCGCTTCGCAGAACATTTACATCCTGTCCACAAAAATAACTCTGAGCTTCCAGTTGCTCACTACTTTTGCACACCTCTGTGTTCCCATGCCAACAAATCTGCCTTGGGCCTGCTGCAGTGTTCTAGTGCACCTCAGCACAGGCTCAAGAACAGCAGTTCATTTTCCACTCAGGAATTCTGCAGTCTCTAGGGCTCCTCTTTGAGTTTAATAACTTTAAAGCCTGATTCCATCCTTCTATGTGTTTTACCCACCCTGCACCCAGTTCTATTCTGATCCGGGCTGCTTTTAACACAGTCACCCATTCTCACATACTCCGAGTCCCATTGTAACATTATATGGGTTGCTTTCATTACAGCTCATCCACTCTCTTCCACACTCAGTTTTTATTATCACTTATTCAGCTTTTCTTCTGTCCTGGCTTGCTATCCATTATCTACCTACCTCTTTCTCTGCATTCTGTCTCCACCCCCGTCTCCAGCAGAAGTACAACTGTTTCCTTGCTGCAAACCGTTCCAATGGAGAGTCACTGGACTCGAATCATTAACTGTGCTTTCTTCCTACAGATGCTATCAGACCTGCTGTGTTTTGCCAGCAATATTTGTTTTTGTTTCCGATCTCCAGCAACTGCAGAGTTTTGCTTTATTTCTGGTCAGATTACATCTGGAGGGCTGTGTAGTGTTCTAGTTCAGCATCTTAGAAAGGATCTATTAGCCTTAGATCAAATTCACCAGAGTGTCCCCCAGGATTCAAGAGTACATGAACTTGGTTTGCAGTAGCTGGAATAGGCAAGGTTAGGGGGTGACTTTATTGAAGTTCCTGGGATGGTAAGATTGCCATCGAGATTGCTTTCATTTAAATGGTTTCTTTTACTATACATTTGTTAAGATGTTATGTTCACATCAGTGATCTTGTTAGTTCGCTTCGTAACTAGTTGAGATTTAGTTAAAAACTAACTGTTATTGCTGTCATTGTTGCAGGGTTCTTAGCAATGATGTAATTCCCCTGACACATATCTATGCGACCAGAATGAAAGGGATTGAAGTGTTTTGTCCTGTGGAACCGCCTCCCCCATATGAGGCTGTGGTGAGCACTCCAAATGATGAACAGGTCAGTAATGTAAAGGCCCTCTTTGTTTATCTAATGAGCACAACCGAAAGAGACTGAGGAGCGTGCTTTGGAAAAAGGGACAGAGATTCATTTCACAAAGGCAGGTTTGAGGGTCATTTGCAGTGATTATATGCCATGCCTCACATTCAGTTCCATTCACTTTAAACCTGTTGGGGAATGGTGGAGCCCTGTCTCCGCATACAACCCCTCTCTCCCTCACTTACAGCGAACGTCCCACCAGTGATGAAGGGAGGTAGTCCGGCAAAGGTAGGTCTCCCTGCCTCAGACCTCACCCCACATCTGACCCAACTTCAGGCAGCAGGAAAAGGAAATTCCTCACCTTGACAGCCATTGTGAAGATCTGTCACCATCATTGTTGAGGGACCATGACTGACAGGAAGGTAACCAGGATTTACACATGCTGCAGTTACAAAAAGGGGAAGGCGATGGAATAGTGGGCAAGTAACCTAGAGACACCGGCTAATGCACTAGGACCAAGTGGCCAATGGTAAAATTTGGAATCAATTAGAAATGTGGAAGTACGGCTAATAAACCATCAGTTTCCAAATAGTCTTCAGGGGTGGGAAACCTGCAATTCTCACCTGGTCAGCCCTACATGTGACTCCAGTCCACAGCAATTTGGGTAACTCTTAAAACTCCCTGAAATAAATTGTTTCAAACCATTATAGAGTCCGATATAAGGGGTTGAATGTTGAACTGACCACCTAGCATCAACCAAGGCACCAGAAACAATAACAGTACATGGAGCCCTGGAGCGTTCTCCTTAAAAAACAACAAAGACCTTGTGTCCTCGGCATTTGTGCTGTCCCACAGACTAGTCATGCACCAGTCAATAGTCATTTTCATGGATTCATACCGTACTATAACCCCAACACCATCATCACCATTCTTACCCCAGATATATAGTCAGGCAGGTGTTGTCCTGGCATTCCTGAACATTGACTCTGGACATCATGGCATCAGGTCAGACATGGGCAAGGAAATCTCTAGTTGAAAATGTGTTGCTGGTTAAAGCACAGCAGGTTAGGCAGCATCCAAGGAATAGGAAATTCGACGTTTCGGGCATAAGCCCTTCATCAGGAATGAAATCTCTAGCTGACTCTACAACATTCCCCTCACCCTCCTCTCACCACTGATGAAACAGGGCTCCTCCATGTGAAACACCACTTATAGGATGCGCTGAGGGTGGCAAAAGCACAATGTGTACTCTGGGTGGGCTCTTCAATGTCCGTCACTAATAGAATCTTGATAGCATCAAGCCAAGGCCAACCCTGGTTCAACGAACTGTGCAAGAGAGCATGCCAGGAACAGCACCAGGTATACCTCAAAATGAAATGACAACCTGGTTAAACTATAAGTGACTGTTTGTACAACAAACAGTATAAGCAACAATCAATAGACATGGCCCAGCGTAACCAGAACCAGCAGATCAGATCCAAGCTGTTCAGTCCTGTCACATTGTGTTGTGAATTAGGGTGACAATTAGATATACAACTCATTGGAAGAGGAGAAGATTCCACAAATATCCCCATCCTCAATAATGGGAGATCCCAGCAGAGCAAATGATATGGCTGTGGTATATGTAACAAGCTTCAGTTCAGTGTAAGTGAATGACCCACCTTGGCTTCCTCCTAAGGCTCTCTCGTTGTACATGTCAGCTTTTAGCCAAGCTTAGGGGAAGATGGTTGTGGTTGTTTTTTGTCAGTCATCTCAGATCCAGGACATCTCCGCAAGAGTTACACTTGGTGGTGTCCTAGGCCCAAACATCTTCAACTGCTTCATCAATGACTTTCCCTCCACCATAAGGTCAGAAGTGGGATGTTCGCTGATGATTGCACAATGTTCAGCACCATGAGCAACTCCTCAGATACTGAAGTAGTCCATATCCAAATGGAACAAGAGATTGACAATGAGAGAATTGAATCATCACACCTTGACGTTCAATGGCATTACCATTGCTGTAACCCCTGTTCTCAAATCTGGGGTTACTATTGACCAGAAACTCAACTGGACCAGCCAGATAAATAATGTGGCTAAACAAAAACCAGTCTGAGGCTAAGAATTTTACCAACATGAATACCTCCATGCTAGATGGATTGCAGTGGTTCAAGAAGGCAGCTCACTACCACCTTCTGGAATGTAATTACAGATGATCAACAAATAGCCAATGACAAATCCGAATCCATTTATAAAGAAGAAAGCCCCCAATATTCTGTTTTACAGCTTTAAATAATCATATTTTTGTCCTATCGTCTGTTAAGAATATTGTACTCTCCTGATGAAGGAGTCATGCCCGAAACATTGATTCTCCTGCTCCTCGGATGCTGCCTGACCTGCTGTGCTTTTCCAGCAACACACACTTGACTCTTGATCTCCAGCACCTGCAGTCCTCACTTTCTCCTACTCCATGCTTAAGTCAGAAATCCCTTTCAGAAAGACTTCTTCAACTTGCTGATCAGATGGAAATGGAAGATTTTTTTTTCCATTTGCTATTTGTAGGGCAATTGTTGACAAAAAGGGGGGGGTCACAGGATTATTCCGGGATAATTCAAGAGAAATTTCAACGGAAATACACACTGACTTACTGTGATGATACTCGGATAGTTTTCTATTAGTGGAAGTATTTAGATTTTAATGTTTACATTGGCTGAATTCCACCAACCAGCTGCACAATATGTTATTTGCACTGGAGAGAGACAGAGATGGATTATGTGGTTATAAGACGGCGCTTTAATTGGAATGATTGTCCTTAACAGAACTAGCTTCCTCACAAATGAATAGGGCTACGTATTTTGATCAATTTTGTTGTGTAGAACAAAACCCATTTAACAGCTGTCGGCTTTAATAAGAATACATGAAGGAAATGAAGATAACTTCTAATCAGACCCATTCCCATTGTAGATCACCCAATCTTAGAACAGCAGATTGCATTTGTTTAACATCTTTAATGTGGCACACTGTCAGAGTGTGTTTCACAGGAGGTGTTATCCACCTGAATTTGTCATTGAGCCACATAGGGAGATATTAGAACGTTGTGACCAAAGATTTGGTCAAAGATGTAGGCTTCAAGGAGGAGAAGAGAGATAGGTGGGAAGGCGTAGAAGGAGAAATCCATATTCGGGCACTGCCATGTGAAAGCATGGCTGTCAGTTGTGGAGTGATGGAAATTGGGATTTGCTGAGGAAGCCAGAGTTAGAGAGGGCGGGCGGGGTGGCTCAGTGGTTAGCACTGCTGCCTCACAGCACCAGGGTCCCAGGTTCAATTCCAGCCTCAGGTGACTCTCTGTGTGGAGTTTGCACATTCTCCCCACCTGCTAATTGGCCATGCTGAATTGTCCCATAATGTTAGGTCAGAGGGAAATGGGTCTGGGTGTGGGTATGGACTGTTTGGGCCAAAAGACCTGTTTCCACACTGCAGGGAATCTAATCTTAAAAAAAAAAGTGCAGATAGGGCTAGTAGAGTTAAAGCGATAGGAATAGGTGACGTCTTGGAGGAATTAGAGAGATTTTCTAATCAGTCTGTTCAGAGATGTTATTACACATGAACATGTGGTTCTTGAACCCAGGCCTCCTGGCTCAGAGGCAGGACACTACCACTGCACCACACGGACCCAATGGGGCGATTTGAAAGCCAGAATGAGAATTTTGATCAGTTGCAGGACTATACTTTGCCAATACCATGAAATCCTCACACCTAATCTCACAACATTCTGGAATGCTCAACAACCCCCCCCCCTCTAATTTGGATGCAGCCTATCATAGTAATTTTAAAAAATGGTTACATTTGCAAACTCAGGATCTGTTGAAGTGTAGTCACAGTGATTTAGGGAAACACACTGGGCAGGTTTTGCATGGTAAACTCCCACACAGCGCAGTGTGTCAGTGACCCCAGGCGACCTAGTGTTTTTGTGATGTGGGGTAGAGGGATAAATGCTGACTAAGGAAAACTCGTGCACTGTTCTTTGTTGAAATTGTGGCTGTGGGATCTTTTACATCCATCAGAGAGGATTAACATCTCATGTGAAAGGTGTCACCCCTGAGAGTGCAGTATTCCTTCAGTATTGCATTGGCCTGGATTCATGCTCCATCTGGTGGAGCTGGACCTGATTTATAACTGCAATCACCATCCATCCACCACTCCCCTGGATGTTTGAATTGGATGCTTTAGGACTGGTTTGAATGCAGACAATCAGCTCCTGGTCCTGGGTGAGTACTGTGGTGTTTATCACATTACCATCTGTGGAATCTGGCTGTGCATACACTCACTGCTGCGCTTTGATATTACAAAGAAGGAGTAGGCCACTCGGCCCTTCGAGCCTGCCCTTCCATTCAATATGATAAGACCATAAGATGTATGTAGGTAGGCCCTTCAGCCCCTCATCAAGCCTGATCCAACATGCCTCAAATCCACTTTGCTGCATTTTCACCATAGCCCTTGAGTTCCCCCACTGATCAAGAATTTATCTATCTCAGTCTTAACTATTTATAAGGTCTCTGCCCCCACATCTGTCTGTGACAAATAGTTCCAAAGATTCTCTACACTTTAAGAGAAGAATTTCCTCCTCGTCTCTGGTCCTAGACTCCTCCATGAGGAGAAAAAACTTCTCAGAATTTACTGTGTCAAGCCCCTTAAGAATCCTCTATATTTCAGGTGGATTATCTCTCATTCTTCCAAACCCCAATGAGTAACGTCCCAACCTGTTTAACCTTTGCTCATAAGACAGTCTCTCCATAGCAGGGATCATCCAAATCAACCTTCACTGAAATATCTCCAATAAATGGTAAATTTCCTTAGATAAGTTGACCAAAACTGCACACAGTACTCCGGATGTAGTCTCAACTGCACTTTGTACAGTCGCAGGTAAGAATTCTCTACTCTTGTATTCCAACCCGCATGAAATAAGGACCAACATTCCAGTGGCCTTCCTCATTATCTGTGCATTAACCTTTTGTTTCATGTACAAGGTACCACCCCAGTCCCTTTGTGTTTCATGTACAATGCACCTCTGAGCCCTTTCTGTGGTTTTTCTTCATTTAAATAATTTTCTGTGCTTTTGTTCTCCCTTCTCAAAATGATGACATTCCGGGAGACTGCAACATTCTTTGTGGAATTGAGGCTGGGTTTGAATAACCGTGCGGCTCCCATCTGCTCCCACTTCTTAGCTTTACTTCTCTTTCCAATTACTGTTTCAAGCTGTTATGTGGCAGTGACCCGGGCGCTGAGCTTGTGTTTAAGTGTCTTCCCCTGCTTTGGAAGCAACATCTACATTGTAATCTGTTCAGTCCAACAATGTGGGAGGATTGACTTATTCCTGAACACTTCCTTCCTCCAAAAGCCAGGCATTGTCCATCCTAACATGCTCGGTGTGTGTTATAAGATTATAGATTTCTCCATTGAATGGTTGCCGGTGAAGTTTGATATGAGGGAGACGGGATTTGGCCTATATGCTATGTGTCACCCACTTTACTTTTCCACTTTGTACAAATAGGGCAGCACGGTGGCTCAGTGGTTAGCACTGCTGCCTTGCAGCACCAGGGACCCAGGTTTGATTCCAGCCTCGGGCAGAATGTCTGTGTGGAGTTTGCACATTCTCCCCGTGTCTGGTGGGTTTCCTCCGGGTGCTCCGGTTTCCTCCCACAGTCCAAAGATGTGCAGGTCAGGTGAATTGGACATGCTAAATTCCCCATAATGATAGGTGCATTAGTAGGGAGGAGGGGAATGGGTGTGTGTGTGTGGGGGGGGTTGAGGGTTACTCTTCGGAGGATCTGTGTGGATTTGTTGGGCCGAAGGGCCTGTTTCCATACTGTAGGGAATCTAATCTAATCTAAATTGAAAGCTTTCTGATTCTGTGGAATATGTAGTTATGAAGGGTAAGAAAGGGAAAGAGTTAAGGGCATAGGTGGAGTTGGAAGGAAGCAAACCAGCTGCCTCCCATCAAATACTTCTTTCTGTCTAAAGTTTCTGCCTTTTTGCTCATAGATTTAGATTTTATTGTCACGTGTACTCTAGTAGGGGTCCAAGAGTACAGTGAAAAGTGTACAATGACACGCCACGCATTTTAGATACAAAGTACTTAGGTACAAAATCTTCCTTACAAAAGTAGAAAAAAAGTAAAAAATTAAAAAAAGGCAAAAAGTTCAGCATTACAGTGTTCTTAGTTTAAAAGTAGAAAAATGAAGTTTAAGAAGTCAAACATTACAGTCCTTTCTTAAGCCATGGGCCCAATTGGGATGCTCCGAACTGGGCTTTCCCCACCAGGGCTCACTCTCCTGTGCACTGGGCTTGCTATACTGGCCCCAGTACAGAAACATTCAAATACTCCCTGCCCGTCCTTAACGGCTGTGAATGGAGTGGTTTGCTACATACGTGAAATCAGACCAGACCAGTGAAGGAGGGCAGACGTACTTCTCTTGAAGTGTATTGGTACCCAGGGCTTTTAACCTCGCTCTCAGAATTACTAATCCAGTAATCTTATCCCCATATCCCCCTGTCCTTATCCCAATTTTTACAGCTCAGTCTCATTTCTCCTCTGTAGCACCTTGCGACTATGTTAAAGGTGCTACATAAATGCAAGCTGTTGGTTAGGTGCGGTCTTATAAGTTCTTTTCTTTGAAGTCCTGAGAGGACATTAGCCTTCTGTGATCCTGTATATCTCCTTGTTAACTGTTTCTGACGTGAAAAGTTTTTTCTTGGTAGCATCTCATCGTCCCTTCCAACTCACTCTTCTACATTATCTGTGACTGATGATAGGTCACACAGGGTAGCGGTCAGCAGTGGGAATCCTGCCCCATTTCTTTCTGCTCTCTCTTTCTCCAGAGCAAGAGGATGCTGAGGCGTGTGGATGGGCGGCTATAGATCTGTGGCAGTTTGGCCCATTGTGCCCATTCAGGTCAGATTAGATTAGATTACTTACAGTGTGGAAACAGGCCCTTCGGCCCAACAAGTCCACACCGACCCGCCGAAGCGCAACCCACCCATACCCCTACATTTACCCCTTACCTAACACTACAGGCAATTTAGCACGGCCAATTCACCTGACCTGCACATCTTTTAGATTGTGGGAGGAAACTGGAGCAGCCGGAGGAAATCCACGCAGACACGGGGAGAACGTGCAAACTCCACACAGTCGGCGCCAGGCAGCAGTGCTAACCACTGTGCCACCGTGCTGTCCAACTGTGCCACTGTGCCACCCAACTGTGCCACCGTACCGCTCACTGTGCCACCGTGCCGCCCACGGTGTTAGCCTTTCAAACGGCACCATTGCCATTATCACCATCACTGTGGAATCACAAAGCTCAGAATACATCAAGAATCAAAACTGAGGCCATCCTGATTAAACAGGTCAAACTTGGGTCAGTTGTGACATCTTCAGTAGCTGCACACTCACTTCTGAGTCAGTCAAACCTCCAGACACTTGAGATCAGTAATCTAGGCGGGTAAATCCTCTGCATTACGGAGAGAGTACTGCACTGTTGGGCACTGCAGGTTTTCAAACGATATGTTAAACTGAGGAACTTAGCTGGTAGTTTTGCTCTATTAAAAACAAACTTCCCACTGCCATTAATTCACTGAAGAGCAGGGGATCTGTCCTTGATGTCTTGCCCAATATTTATCGTTATTCACTAAAGGAAAAATCTGGCATTGTTTCATTGCTTTCTGTGGTAGTTTGCTGTGTAAATTGGCTGCTTGTGTTTCTTCTATTACAACAGTGACCGCATTTCAAAAATTATTTCTTTGTGACGTTCTGTCTTCCTTTGCGCTGTTATTTTCCGCTGAGCTAGAGTTTTCTTTTCTTTGTTAATTTATTAAAGTCCCTCAGAAGGAAATGCGTGCTCTTGGCTGCAGAATTAGTCAAGGCCACACACGCACTTCCTGCCTTGGTGTCGGGAATCACGACTCGCTGATCAACATGGAGAAGCAAGCCATCCTCTCTGTGCCTTCACTGACCCCTGACAGTGATAGCAGATATGTCAGAGGCTGAGGGGTGACCTTATAAAAGTTAATCAAATCATGAGTGGCATGGATAGGATGAATGGCCAAAATCCTTTCCCCAGGTTAGGGGAGTCGAAAACTAGAGGGTATAGATTTATGGTGAGAGGGGAAAGATTTAAAGAGGACCTAAGGGGCAACTTTTTCATGCAGAGGGTGGTGCATATATGGAATAAGCTGCCAAGGGAAATCATAGAGATGTACAACGCAGAAACAGACCTTTTGGTCCAACTCGTCCATGCCGACCAGATATCCCAACCCAGTCTAATCCCACCTGCCAGCACCTAGCCCATATCCCTCCAAACCCTTCCTATTCATATACCCATCCTGATGCCTTTTAAATGTTGCAGTTGTACCAGCCTCCACCACTTCCTCTGGTAGCTCATTCCATACACACACCACACTCTGTGTGAAAAAGTTGTCCCTTAGGTCCCTTTTATATTTTTCCCCTCTCACCCTAAACCTACGCCCGCTAATTCTGGACTCCCCGACCCCAAGGAAAAGACTTTGTCTGTTTACCATATCCATGCCCCTCATAATTTTAGAAACCTCTATAAGGTGACCCCTTAGCCTCCGACGCTCCAAGGAAAACATATCCAGCCTATTCAGCCTCTCCCTATAGCTCAAATCCTCCATCCCTAGCAACATCCTTGTAAATCTTTTCTGAACCTTTTCAAGTTTGTGGTGGAGGCTGGTACAATTACAACATTTAAAAGTCATCTGGATAGGTATATGAATAAGAAGATTTTAGAAGGATATGGGCCCAAATTCTGGCAAATGGGACTAGATTAGTTTAGGAAATCTGGTCAGCATTAAGGGTCTTTTTCTCCATATTGCTTTTAATCCTTTACTCATTTTACTGGTCAATTTCCCATGGCACTGCATAGCTAGCCTATAATCCTGAGGAATAAATGGGGAGTGGGGAAAGAGGGAGAAGGGAAGGGAAGGGAAAAGAGAACATAAAATGGAAGGGGGGGATGTGAGATAAGTGAGCTAGGGAGGGGGAAGTGGAAAGCAGGAATTGGGGAATGGGTGGGATGGTTAGGGAGGAAGAATGGAGAGAGGGAGGGGCAATGGGAAGTGGGGGTGGGAATTTAGGGTGTGAGTGTGGACAGGGTTAGCGCTGTGGTACAGGAATAGCGGGAAGTGGAACGGGCTGTCTAAACTAGTGAGGAAACCTTCAGGATCACATCCAGCTAGTGTTGCTAATTCAAGTAGGAAGGCTTTTCAAATACCAATTGCAATATGGCAGGTGGTGCTATCTAGCTGGGTTGGATATTTCAGTCACCATAACGCACTTGCTGAATGAGGCGATCTCTTTTTCCAGACCGCAATTTCTGAGAAATTGAAAACAATTAGATGTGAACAACAGGAAACTCTGAGCAATCTTTACAAGTAGTAACCTGGTGCAGTTGAAACAATTACATGCATGTGACTGACCGTCCTTGAGTCAGAGAATTCATTGAATTCATAGAAGGCTGTGGAGGCCAGGTCAATGAGTAAAGTTAAGACTGAGATGGATAGGTTCTTGAATATCAAGGGTCACGGGGAGAATAGAGTTGAGAAACTTATCAGCCATGATTGGATGGCGGAGCAGACTCGATGGGCTGAATGGCCTAATTTCTGCTCCTATGTCTTATGGTCTTTCAGATCTAAAAAATAGACATGTCAATAGCAAAAGGATCAGGACTACTACTATTAAAAATGTGAGGCACATCACTATTCTATCTCATCCAATATGAGGCTCAGCCTGTGTAATCCCCAGGGATGTATCTTTTTTATAATCAGCCTGTTCAATCATCACATAAAAGCTCTGTGGCAGATTGCACTTAAATCTAGGTCTTCCTGTTTCCTTTTTTTATAGAACCTCTTGCTATCTCTTTTTATATTTCTAGCTAATTTCCTTGCATGCATTAATTTATTTTCCCTGATTAGTGTTTCAGCCATTCTGTGTTATGCTTTATATTCTGACCAGTCATCTGGTCAGTATCACTCATCTTTGCACTTATCTATGCTTTTTCTTTAGGTTTGATGCTTTCCTTAACTTATCATAGAATCCCTATAGTGTGGAAGCAGGCCATTTGGTCCATTGAGTCCACACTGACCTCCAAAGAGCAATCCACTTACCCTATCACTGTAACCCTGCAATGTCCCATGGCTAATCCACCCAAGCACACGGCCACCTCCTTCTCCTCAGGAATGTATATTTTCCTGATACCTTCGCTCAATTAAAGCACCTTTTTTTTTGAGACAACTAGGGTCATTCTGACTTGGGTGATATTTCCCTTTCCATCACTAGCCATATCCTCAATTACCCAAGCCCTAAATTTAACCCTTAACCCTCCTCTCCGCTCTTTCATCCACAATGACATTTCTTTGAACCTACTTATTTGATCAAACAATTGTTGACTGCCCTCCCATGTAGCTCATTGTAAGTCTTGCTTGGTAACACTCCTGTATGAAAGGTGCCATCTAAATGCAAAATATTTTTCCACTGCAGCCACTAACATTAAAAACAGCAGTAATCTTGAAACTAATTTGATTTGTTCTGTTTTAGTATCTTATACTGTGCACAGAAGCCATTTAACCCAATAATTGCCCATGCTGGACTCTTTTTAAAAACTTATACAGTTAATCCCCTCTGCTCTTTCCACTACAGCCATGGAAATTGGTCTGTATGAACAAAAATAATTTGTACTTAGCCTGATCCACTTTAAATCACAGTCAATCCACTATCTACTTCTGTCTTTAAAATATTTAATGACTCCACAATGACCCTGCAGTGTTTTCAAAGATGCACATCCTTCTGCAAGAAAAAGAAAATCACCTGATCTCTGGCCTAAAATAGCGTCCCCTAATATCAAAACACTGCCTGCCCCCTTCCTGTTTGCTCAGTTCTGGACTCACCCAGAAGAGGAAACATCTTTCCATGTCCATCTTGTCAAGACTTCAGGAACTTACAAACCTCCGTCAAATCACCCCTCTCTCTTCTCAAGTCCAGTGAAAAGCAGACTGTTCAACCTCGCCTCATAAAATAATCCATTTATTGTGGCTATTAGTCCAATAAAGCTCCTTGTATTGTTCAAAATCATTTACATTCTTCCTAAAGGAAGGAGACCAAAACAGCACACAGGATTTAAGATGCGATTTGGAGATGCTGGTGTTGGACTGGGGTGTACAAAGTTAAACATCACACACAATACCAGATTTAAGATTTGGTCTCGTCACTGCCCTGAAGCATCACATTCTGATGTTTTATGTTCAATTCCTCTTGTAATAAAGGAGTATTACTTCATCATTCTTCTGAATCGTTTGCAATAACTGCATACTAACTTCTTACAACTCACATACTAAAACATCCAGATCCCTGCAGCTGTTTTCCATTTAAGTAATACTCGATTTATTTTCATTCTTCCTCCTAAAGTGAACGACTTCACATTTACACACATTGTATTCCATCTGTGAGATATGTTGGTCTGCATCATTGTTAGGTCATCTTCCCAACGTGCACTTTTACTACATTTGTGTCATCTATAAATTTAGCCACCAAACCTTCAATACCCTCATCTAAGTTATTGATATACATTGTGAAAAAGTGGGGATCCAGTACAGTCTCCTATAGGACCCCACACATTGCATCCTGCCAATTTGAAAAATACCAATTTATGCATACTCTGTTTTCTGCCATATTTGCTATTTTCCAGTATCATGGAACCTTTGAGAATCTAACAAATTTTGGAAAGTTAACACCAATGCATTACCTGATTAGACCCAGCTTTTAACACCCTAGGATTAAGCTAATCATGGAGATTTATTATCTTGATGCTTCACCAGTTTGCTCAGTACCTCTCACTTAGGGACTATTAATTCACCAAAGTTCTCTTTTTGTTTTCTTCAATCTCCAGGTTTAAAGGTATTACCAGCATGTTTTTGTATCTTCTATAGTGAAGAAGCAAAATATTTATTCATTGTATCCATTTCTTTATTTTCTATTATTAACTCTCCATTCTCACTGTCCAGAGGACTAATACTTAGCTGACTTCCTTTTTTATAAACCTATAGAAACTCTTGCTATTTCTTTTTACATTTCTAGCTGATTTCCTTGAGCACTTAATTTATTTTCCTTGATTAGTGGGCGGCACGGTGGCAGTGGGCGGCATGGTGGCACAGTGGTTAACACTGCTGCCTCACAGCGCCAGAGACCCGGGTTCAATTCCCGACTTAGGCGACTGACTGTGTGGAGTTTACACATTCTCCCCGTGTCTGCGTGGGTTTCCTCTGGGTGCTCCGGTTTCCTCCCACAGTCCAAAGCTGTGCAGGTCAGGTGAATTGGCCATGCTAAATTGCCCGTAGTGTTCAGTAAAAGGGGTAAATGTAGGGGAATGGGTGGGTTGCGCTTCGGTGGGTCAGTGTGGACTTGTTGGGCCGAAGGGCCTGTTCCCACTCTGTAGGTAATCTAGTGTTTTAGTCATTCTCTGTTATTCTTTATATTCTGACCAGTCACTCATCTTTGTACAATTATACATATTTTCTTCTAAGTTAGATGCTTTCCTTACCTTCCCCAACTAATATTAGTGGGTCTTTCTCTTGAAATTTTTTCTTCACAGTTGAAATGTACTTATTCTGTCACTGCTTCTCTATTCATCAATCATCTATTCAAATAGATAAATAAACTGGCTCAGTTTTCATGGCATGGCAACATGGTTGCCATTATTCACTCTCAGACTCACTTGTCTCCCTTTCAAGCTAAATATAAAATTCAATCATGTTATGATAAATGTGACATAGAGGTGCCTTTACTATGAATTAATTAATTAATCCTGTCACATTACACAATACCAAGTCTAGTGTATCCTGCTTTCTGGTTGGTTACAGACGTAATGCTCTAAGAAACTATCTTGAAAACATTTTATCTGTTTGTCATTAAAGGTACTGTAGCGAATATGATTTTTTCCATTTTATATGGAGATTAATGTCTCCCATAATTAGTGCTGTCCCTTTATTCCAAGCACCCAGTATTTCTTCTGGCATATTTCTTGCCGCATCATGGATATTGTTTGGGGACTTGTAGATCACTCTGACTAGTGACGTATTTCTCCTTCTAATCCTCATCTCTACCCAAACTGTTTCTACATCCTTTTCTCATGATCCAACGTAATCTCCAACTATTGCACCAATACCATCTTTGAATGGGGGCACTACCTCTCTGCCTTTACCTAGCTTCCTGTTCTTGAATTTCCTATACCCCTAAATGTTGAAAATCCAGTCCTTCTCATTGTGTAGCCATCATTCCATGAGATCATCCAGATCATATTTATTCCTGTCAATGTCCACTATTAATTCATTTACTTTTTATGAATAACACATATATTCAGACAAAGAGCCTTGAGTTTTCTTATTATCTTTGTAGCATTTAGTCTTGACAGCTGATATATTCTTAGTTTTTTTTCTCTCTTTGTCCTTTCCTATCATTCCCTGATTGTCATTTTCCACATTAGTATTTTGCTCTCCTACATCGACTCTCTCCTTCGATTTGATACATTTGCCCAGCTTGATCCCTTGCAACTCTCCCTTTGTTTAGTTTATCCAGACGTTATTACCTTTGAGGTTCTGCTTTTGAATTTGGCACCTAATTTCTCATACATCGTCTACAGAACCTCTTCCTGTGTTATTAAGAGAATAGAATCCCTACAGTGTGGAACCAAGCCCTTTGGCCCAACAAGTCCATGCCGACCCTCTGAAGAGTAACCCACCCAGCCCCATTCCCTTTACCTATTACTCCACATTTATCCCTGACTAATGCACCTAAACACTATGGACAATTTTGTACAGCTAATTCACCTAGCCTGCACATCTTTGAATTGTGGGACGAAACCAGAGCAAAGCCACAGGGAAAATGTGCAAACTCCACACAGTCGCCCAAGGCTGGAATCGAACCCAGGTCCCTGGCACTGTGAGGCAGCAGTGCTAACCATTGAGCCATCATGCTGCCCTGCAATGTCAAAGTGGACCACAATGAATGGGATCTTTCCCTTCCTACTGCAGGTTCATCTCCAGCACAGGGGAGATACCCTGAAACTGGGCATCAGACAGATAACCCAGCCTGGACTTGTGCTCCTTGCTGAAGGGAACAGTGTTAATCTCCCTCCATATACTGTCCCCTAACTATCATGACATTCTTTCTTCCTGTACCACAGTGCCATGGTCAGTTAGCACATCCACCCTCAGCCCTCATTCTCATCCAAACAAACTGAAACAAAAATCTTCAAATCTGTTGGATAATTGCAAAGGATGAGGCTCCTACATTCTAGCCTTGGATCTTTCATCTGCCTCACTTGTAGTCACACCCTCTCCTGTCCCTGACCATTAGCTTGAATCAGAATACCCAAACCTAAGGGGTATGACCATCTCCTGGAGTAGTGTCATAACCTTCCCCGATGGGTGCAGCTCAGTACTGAGTCGAAGTTCCTACAACTACGAACACTTACTGCAAGGTGCTGTAAATTTTTGTACCCCAGGTTATAAGTTATTTTAAATACTAAGTACCTCTGCATTGACCTTATGAAACCACACAGCAATGGACAATATGCATCTCATAAATGCCCGTTGGTGCAATTGATGTTTCTAGAACACTTGATGTTCACTAGATAGAGATAAGCTTTTTCCCAGGATAAAGGATTCAATAATGAGAGGTCACGCTTTCAAGGTGAGACGTGAAAAGTTTAAGGGGGATACACATGACAAGTACTTTATACAGAGAGGGTGGTGAGTGTCTGGAACGCATTGCCAGCAAAGGTAGTAGAGGCAGGCATGGTAGATTCATTTAAGATGCATCTGGACAGATGCATGATTAGGTGGGGAGCAGAGGGATGCAGATGGTTAGGAATTGGGCGACAGGTTTAGACAGTGGATTTGGATCGGTTCAGGCTTGGAGGGCCGAAGGTCCTGTTTCTGGCCTGTAAATTTTCTTTGTTCTTTCCTTTGTGCCTTTGCTGAAATTTGGGTGAAAAGCTTTGTGTCTAGGTCCATATAATAAGACAGTCTATCAAGATGATGCTGGAATCCAATACTTCCAAATACAACCAGCGGCTTTCATTTTTATAGCACCTGTCAGGACCTCACGGCTAATGAAATACTTTTGAAGAATAGTTACTGTTGTAGGAAATGTGGCAGCCAATTTGCACACAACTGATCCCACAAACATCAAGGTGATGATGATGATGATGATGAGGCTTGTTTTCCTTGTTGATTGGGAACTAATTATTGACCAGCAAGTGAAATTTTCTGGTGTTCTTTGTTTGTCTGTGGTATCTATGAGTAAAAAATGAGGTCTGCAGATGCTGGAGATCATAGCTGAAAATGTGTTGCTGGTCAAAGCACAGCAGGCCAGGCAGCATCTCAGGAATAGGGAATTCGACGTTTCGAGCATAAGCCCTTCATCAGGAATGAGAGAGAGTATCTATGCATCAGCTGAGAGAGCAGATAAAGGCTCAGTTTAAAGTATCATCTGAAAGAAGGTGACGCATTGACAATGTCAGCCTGGACTAGTCTTTGAAGTGGGGTTCTAACCCCCGAGCTTCTGATTGAAGATTAAAGAGTGTGTCCCACTCAGCCACAGCAGACACTGTCTCAGTCCCTCTCAAGGGGTGAAGTGGCCGTGAGAAAACCACCAGTGAATTTATCAAGATTTCTTTGAAATTGCAGTGGGCCAGGAACACTACCCGTTTTAACTTGACGGTTTTGTGTTGTCAGGTTTCCAGCTTGCAAGCCACCGAGGTCACGGACGGAGCATCTGAAAGAGCAGCATGTGCAACATCAGATGGTAAAGGCCGCGGTAACATCATGTCATTTTGTCCCCTCTCCAAATCCAGGGTTGCCAACTCTGCTGGGACCTTTCCTGGAGGTTCTCTCACCTGGTCTCCTGCCATAAACCAGTCCAGCCTCTCATGGGCCGTCTGACAAGTCAGGAGGGAAAGTGAGGGCTACAGATGCTGGAGATCAGAGTCAAAGAGTGTGATGCTGGAAAAGAATAGCCGGTCAGGGAGTATCCGAGGAGGAGGAAAGTCGATGTTTTGAGCATAAGCTGTTTAACGGTATTTGATAAAGAGCTTATGCTTGAAACATCGATTCTCCTGCTCCTCGGATGCTGCCTGACTGGCTGTGCTTTTCCGCACCGCATTCTTCGACGAGTCAGTCTTTCTGACACCCCTGCCATACCACAACCAATTGGAAAACAAGCAGCAACTTTGTGAGCCAATTGGATTGGACTTGACTGTCAATCAAACAGCCTAAACAGAAGGGTTCCAAGATTTTACTTTTAATGTCTGTATGATTTTCCTCCTGAGTCTTTACTTGCAGCAGTGTTCAGCTTTCCTTCCCGGAGAATCCAGGGCAATCCTAGAGAGTTGGCAACCCCTCCTTTATTCACCTGCTGGAACAACAGAGGGATTCAGTAATTCTTCAGAGTCTTTGCTTTGGAGATGGGATGTATTGGTGGTTGCACAGGGCAAAGTGTTAGCTGCCTCTGTGGTTTTAGCAGCAGTTCATCGAATTCCTACCTTCTCCTCACCCAACACCCGCCTCAATAGAAGTGTTAGATACCGAGAGATTTTCACCTCCCGGTATTCCAAAACAGGCTGGGTACATATTTCTCCCCTTCATCTTAGCAGCCTCAGTTCTTTCATCCTCAAACCACGTGCATCATGCTATGAGTACAGAGAGAAGTTTTTCTCATACAGTGAGCCATGATCACTGACTGAAAAGATCTGAAGCAGATTCTATAGTATAAAAGTGGAATTGGATGGAAGCTTGGGAAAATGGGCAGCACGGTGGCTCAGTGGTTAGCACTGCTGCCTTGCAGTGCCAGGGACCCAGGTTCGATTCCAGCCTCTGGCGACTGTCTGTGTGGAGGTTGCACATTCTCTCCGTGTCTGCGTGGGTTTCCTCTGGATGCTTCAGTTTCCTCCCACAGTCCAAAGATGTGCAGGTCAGCTAAATTAGCCATGCTAAATTGCCCACAGTGTTCAGTGCATTAGTAGGGAGTAGGGGAATTGGTCTGGGGGGAGGTTACTCTTTGGAGGATTGGTGTGGACTAGTTGGGCTGAAGGGCCTGTTTCTGCACTGTAGGGAATCTAATCTAATAAAAAGGAAACAAAAACAGCAGTGCAATGATAAAAGAGTGAAGAGGAATAGGAATATTTGGATTGCTCTTTTAAAGAGTTAGTATAGGCACAATGGCCTCCCTCTCTGCTGCAGGATTTAATATTGCAAGTCCTGCTGAACAGGTAGCTGCCTGCTTGCTAAACTAACAATGGATCACAACAATAAATACCATGATCAATCAAGAACGAAACTCAAGTTGGATTTCATCAGTTTGACATACTTCCAGCATCTTAAATTCATTGTTTTGTTTCTGCCCTCTTATCTTTGTCTCTTTCAGTCCACATAACTCCATGGGTATAATAAAGCATTCTCCAAGCCCGAAACCAAAGTGTCCCCCTTTCTTCAACATGAGCACCCCCTGCGAGGACCGGTGAGCCCTTGCTGAGTGAGACTATGGTCACCTGACTGAATAAAGACTCAGGGTTAAGTTCTTCAACTCTAACATTCAGCTCAATCCAGGCTTTAGTGGCCTGTGCCATCAGGGTAAGCTCGATCCATGAGCTTCCTGTTGCTGAAGGCCCCAAATATCTACCGTTAAAACTACTGCAATGAGGAGAGTCGAAGTAGGGATGGGAGGAGGTAGGTGTGCAGTGTAAACACTGACCGTTGTTCTGAAAGTGCTGTAAACACTTGTAAATGTTTTGTAAAGCCCTTTTTTGGCCTTTTTCTCCTTCTGAAATGGCATTCTGCTACAAAGGCCTATTTTGCTGAAATGTGAAACAAATTACAGCAGAGGAGGAGGCCATTAGGCCCCAAGGGTTTCCACTTGTATCCAAAAGTTTTTGAACTGTGTCAGGAGTTTTCATTTCTGCCACCCACCAAGGCAGCGAACTCCAGACCGCCACCCTCTGGATGAAAGAATTTCTCCTTAACTCCAGTCTGGTACTTCTACCAATCACTTAGAACCTGGGGCCCGTAGTTGTTGACCTTTCTGTGAAGGACAATAGGATCCTGCCTAATCCATTGTATGTCACCCCCGCTTAATTCTATATGCCTCAATTAAGTGTCTCTTCAGGTTCCTCTCGTCCAAAGAAAGCAACACAGGATGACTCAGTCTTTCCTCATAACAAAACCTCTCCTTCCCCGGCAACTTGCTTGTAGATCTTCTTTGTACCATCTTTATTGCAATCTTCTCTTCCTTCCTGTAACATAATAATTCAATCATTTCTGAGAAAAATGATTTACCCCATTTCAAATGATGTTCTCTCTTGTTCGATGCTCATCCTAAATGTTACATCATTCTCAGCTCAGCATCGGAGTTTCTGTCAGTCCTGCTATTGAGCAGCTGTCTGGAAGTGGGATGAGGTCTACCAAGATTGATCTACCCTCTCATATCACCCTCCCCACACCCATCCCAGTTCTCAATAAAGTTATCATAGGGTCATAGAGACGTACAGTGTGGAAACAGACCCTTCGGTCCAACCTGTCCACGCTGACCAGATATCCCAACCCAATCTAGTCCCACCTGCCAGCACCCGGACCATATCCCTCCAACCCTTCCTATTCATATACCTTGTCCAAATGCCTCTTAAATATTGCAAATGTACCAGCCTCTGTGTGTGAAAAAGTTGCCCCGTAGGTCTCTTTTATATCTTTCCCCTTTCACCCTAAACCTATGCCCTCTAGTTAGATTAGATTACTTACAGTGTGGAAACAGGCCCTTCGGCCCAACAAGTCCATACCAACCCACCGAAGCGCAACCCACCCATACATTTACCCCTTATCTAACACTACGGGCAGTTTAGCATATCCAGTTCACCTAACCTGCATATCTTTGGACTGTGGGAGGAAACTGGAGAACACCCACGCAGACACAGGGAGAACGGGCAAACTCCACACAGTCAGTCGCCTGAGGCGGGAATTGAACCCGGGTCTCTGGCGCTGTGAGGCAGCAGTACTAACCACTGTGCCACCGTGCCGCCCATAGTTCTGGACTCCCCAACCCCAGGGAAAAGGCTTTGCCTATTTACCCTATCCATACTCCTCATAATTTTGTAAACCTCTATATGGTCACCCCTCAGCCTCCGACGCTCCAGGGAAAACAGCCCCAGCCTGTTCAGCCTCTCCTTATAGCTCAGATCCTCCAACTCTGGCAACATCCTTGTAAATCTTTTCCGAACCCTTTCAAGTTTCACAACATCTTTCCGATAGGAAGGAGACCAGAATTGCACGCAATATTCCAACAGTAGCCTAACCAATGTCCTTCGTCCTGCCCTTCATAGTAATAAACTCTTGGCACATCCCAAGGTGTCTTTAAGCCCACAAAGAAGTGTAGTTACTACAATAATGTAGGAAACATAACAGCTAATGTGTGCATAAGATTTCATACATTCATAATAAATTAGTAACTAATCTACTTTAATGGTACTGGGTGAGGGGTAAACTTTGGCTCAGTGACCATGGAGTCTTTACTATCCACCAGAGAGGAATCTTGGTTAAAAATCTCATGCAGCTTCGTCAGGTTTAACTTTATGCTGAAGACTCTGGCGTGAGGTTTGGTTCCATGACCTCTGACTCGAGGTGAGACTAAGCTATGACTTAAAGGAGAATTGGGTCTGGGGTTGGTTTCCACTATAACTACAGAAGGTGATTATTTCTTGCGTTACTTTGCAGAGAACCATCCTCCGGGGGGCGCTCTCAGTGACCCGCTGCAGTTATGCATTGTGCACCCACCGCGGAGCAGACACTCTGGGACAGAATGCAGCAAGTCGAGCAGGTCAGGGCTGAGCGGATCAAACAGCGACCCACTGCTTCAAGAATTAGTTATAGAAGGTAACAAATGGAATGTGAGAGAGGGGTTGCTGGTGCTTTGAAAATTGTACAACCTTGGTGAGATTACACATGCAGTACTGTGTGATTACACATGCAGGACCGGTCTCCATTTTAGGAGAAAGTGAGGACTCTTCTTGCTGAAGGGCTTATGCTCGAAACATTGACTTTCCTGCTCCTCATGTCTGACCAGCTGTCTGACCGGCTGTGCTTTTCCAGCACCCCACTCTAATCTTGACTATGATCTCTAGCATCTGCAGCCCTCACTTTCACCTTGGTCCATATCCCTCCATTCCTTGCATATTCATGTGCTTATCTAAAGGTCCCTTGAACACCCCTGTCGTATTTGCCTCCACCTCCCCTGGCTGTATGTTCCAGACTCCTACCACTCTGTGTAAAAAAAACTTTCCCCATATATTTCCTTTTGAACTGTCTCCCTTTCACCTTAAACGCATGGCCCTTAGTTTTAGACATTTCAATTCTGGGCACTTTGGAAGGAACCAAACACAAACACAAGAATGGTACTGTATTGGTAGACCCAAAATGATTGAGAAGATTGGGCTTTTTTCTCCAGAAAAGCAAAGAAAAAAGGGTGGCATGATAGTGGTCTTTGAAATAGTTAAAAGTGTAAGGCACCAGGAGCTTATTACCAGTTTGGGCAGGTCCTGAACTGAGTCTATCTGTGCAGAGGTCATTGCTAATAAACCCAACAGGAAACTCAGGAGCAACTCCTTTACACACTGCTGGTGAGAAGGTGGAACTCCCTGCTGTAGGAAATAAATGAGGTGAATAGTGTATTTAAAGGGAAGCTGGATAAAGATATGAGGGAGAAAGGAACAGAAGGAGATGTGAATAGGATGAGATGATTGGGCATGGAGGGATGGTTGAGTGGAGCATAAAAGCCAGCATGGATGAGAGAGAATACTGACCTGTTTTTGTGCAGGTTACGATGTTGGGCATGTTATTGCCAGATTCCACATATCGTGATTTGGCTCATATAGATTGAAGAATGTGATTTCACATAGATTAGATTCCCCACAGTGTGGAAACAGGCCCTTTGGCCCAACCAGTCCACACCAACCCTCCAAAGAATAACCCATCCAGACCCATTTCCCTCTGACTAATGCACCTAGCGCTATGGGCAATTTAGCATGGCCAATTCACCTAACCTGCACACCCGACCCAGACACTGGGAGAATGTGCAAACTCCACACAGGCAGTCACCCAAGGCTGGAATTGAACCTGGGTCCCTGGCACTGTGAGGCAGCAGTGCTAACCACTGTGCCATTGTGCCACCCTTTTGGACATGCACTCGATTCAAAGAAGCAAAGCTCTCCGCCTGATGATTGCACCTCTCCCTGGAGTTTTTTGAATAACAGCGGGAACATATGGAGAGTGAAAAAACATCATAATCTCAACATCAAATGTTTTTTCCCCTTTTCTCTTGAAGATTTACATGGAAATTTCAGAATCTTGCTATTGGTGGATGACTACCTTATTTGCATGTACCTGCATTGCGTTGGCTAGTCAATCAGGTGTTTGGTCTTACCTGAGCTCAGGGATTTAGATTTCTCTGGTCAGGATTGCAGGGGAATGGGAGCTGGTTTTTTCAGCAATGAGACTCAGGGCAGGATTGAACTTGGTGGAAGTGGATGGTAGTACAGTTACTGGTAACACGTGAGCAGGAGAGATGGTGAGATGTGCCAGTGAATGAGCAGAAGCACAGAAGGCAGGAAGGGGTTAATAGTGTAGAGTGTGAGGTGAATGAGAACATTGAGTGGACATGATGCTTGCATTAGTAGGAGTTATCTATTAATGTTGGTTAGACCTGTGTGGAGAGGCAGGGATAGAGTGAATGAAAGTTCTGTCAGTGAAAGGTAGACTAGAGAAATAGTGGCATTTACACTGACAGGGCAGAAGTACATTTGGTCTCATGGACATTGTTAAAGACTAATATTTTAGCTACAGGGTTTAAATGCTCAGAAAATCTCCTCATGTTGAATTCCATTTGAAGTTGCAGTATCATGATGTTGATTCATGATCAGAAATGTGCTCCTTGAAAGGACGGAAGCTGATTTAATAATGATTTTCGCAAGTTTTAAAGGGAAGAACCTTTCCAGGCCTTGAATAATGTGGGCTATGGTGAGAACATCAGGAAAATTGCGTAAGATATCAAATCTTGATATCAAGACTGAAAAGTTGCGTGTTCATAATGAGGTCCTGGACATCGAGACAAGACTCTCACCACTGAGATGTGAGAGGGCCATTAACAGGGATTATCACACATTCTCACCCTCACTATTACTTAGTTATGCTTTGACAGTGCATATTAATGAGGACTAGCAGCATTGGACCAGTTAGGTAGACTCCAGGTTATCGAGGATGGGAGATGAGGATCGGAGACGCAGGTGAGCATTGGAAAAATCATTTGGAGAATTAACAAGGGCACGGATGAGGGTTTCAGCAGATGAACTGAGGTAGATAGGCAATGTTATGAAGATGGAAATGGTTTGAGTGATGGTGGGAAACTACAGGGCTGCAAGGTTAGTTCACGTGTTGAAGATTGCAAACAGCCTGGTTCACTTTCTGCTACTGGTTTTCCCCTTTTGAGACAGACTGAGGTCATGTATTGTCGCAAGCTGCTAATCTGACCCATGAGATTGAGATCCAGGAAACTAATACTTTTCAGGTTTATGGCTGCTATCTGAAACCTGAGATTAGGTTGCGACCTTGCAATTACTTCCTCGTATCTTATTAATAAAATACATTTTCATTTCATTTCATGTTAGGGCTTTAATTTCCCTGTAGCGAGAGTTTGCAATGTTACCATTGTCACTTTATCCCAGTTTCTCGAAGATTGAAAATAACTGACATCCTATGTGAATGTGTACAGTTTACCCAGTCTCTGTACCTGCCGAAATAAATTATGTTCTAAACAGGTGAAGCCTCAAATTTGAAATTCTCAACCTTGTTTCGAAATCATTCCATTTTCTCAACTTGCCAAACCAAGCCCCACTACCAACCTCTCACCATCCCCAGCCCCAAACACCTCTCTACTTCTTTAAGATAAAATCTACCTCTTTGACTGAATCTGTCCTAATCTTTCCTTATGTGACTTAGGTATGCTCCTCTGAAGCACCTTGGGCTGTTTTATGACATCTAAAATATCCTATAAATGCAAGTTATTGTTGACTAATATCTAATTTGACGGGACAAGTTCACCTTGATAATTATGACCTTTCTCATGTTTAGAGGTTTGTACAGATGTCCAAACCCTGATGAACAGTCCACCACTCTGATGGGGCAGCCTGATGATTTTGGTTGCTTGTAGGTTGCTTTTCAACTTACCCCCAATGTGAAACAAATGCCCTTTATTGGAAAGTAATGGATCCTTTCCCAGAGGACCATCTTTTACCTCTCCTCAGGTCTGTCCTGGACGTTACTGGGGGTTAGACACAGCCTAAGCATGTACCCTTTGCCCACACATTGCTCCGAATTCTTGTGTCAGCCTAGAAATGACCTGAGATATGTTTTCAAAGATCTGCACTTTGTGGGAAGTGCACAAAATGCAGATAGCAATAAATTATTTTCTCAAGATTGCAAACTGTAATTCAGGAAGTTTGAACTACTGATTTTCTGTTGCCAACTGCTCCCATCCATGCCCAACATTGATGTTTGACCTGTTAATGTCCATCTCCTGCCCCACCAAATGTGACGTGGTCACAGTCTTCATAATCAATTGGATTTCAATTCCCTGGTGCTATTCTTTAGTCCCAGTCATTTGTCTTTGGGTCTTGGTGACAAATTTTCATTTCTGGAAACTCCAGAGCAATTCCGGAGGATTGGGAGCCCTCATGACCACCTTAGGCCATTAGATAAAGGGACTGAAACAGGCCATTTGGCCCACTGCGTCTGTTCTGCCATTCAATGAGATCGTGACTGCTTCTCCCTGCCTTCCAAGTCACATTTGGGTTGCAGCTTGCATGGGGTTAACACTAACAAACCTAGGTTGTCCTCAGTTCCTGGCTTCCCCCTTCCTACCCACAACATCCATTTTGATACCCGTTGCCCTCTTTTTGGTTTGCACCGTCTCGCTCATTCTCACAAACTTTTTTCCGTTTTACTCAGAGTTGGTGGTGAGCTGCGAAGCAGCGACGCAAACAGACGAGAGGCCAGACATGCAGGTTGTGACCCTGCGCAGGGGTCACAGGTCAGGAACTCCCAGGTCAAGGCCCAGGTCACTGGTGGATTACAGCAGCTACAGAGACACCAAGTTACTGGTTGCGAGCTTCTTGGAGCACTCGTCATGCACTATGACCCCGGAGGTGCAGGAACTTGTGGAAAATATTCGATCAGTGTTGCAGTCTGATGAGGAACACATGGAGGAGGCAGTGGCAAGTGCTAACATACTCGATCAGGTAAGGGACAATCATTGCAACTGCGTTTTGGTTCTCACTGTCCTTGGGATGCTACATCTATATATCAAAGAGGATCGATCAGGCTATGAAGGATTCCAATGCATACTGTAAATTAGATTAGGTTGGCAGGTGATTTGGGAAATTTCCTATGAGGGAAGGTTGAGCAGGTTGGACTTGTACTCACTGGAGTTGAGAAGAATGAGAGATGACCTTATTGAAGCTTAAGATTCAGAGGTGGCTTGACAGGGAAAATGCTGAGAGGATGTTTCCTCTTGGGAATGAACCTGGAACTAGTTTCAAATCCTTTCAATGTACGTGTCGCCCATTTGAGATCGAGATTAGGAGAATTTTTTTTCCCCATCAAGGGGAGTAAATCTTTGGAACTGATTTCCAGAGAAAGCACTGGGGAGTGGATCTTCGAATATATTCAAGATGGAGGGAGACAGATTGTTGATTGATAAGTGAGTCAAGGTTTTGGGGGCAGACAGGAAAAGTGAACTTTAGGTTACATCAAGTCAGTGATGACCTTGTTGAATGGCGGAGAAAGATCAAGGAGCTAACGGTCATCTCCTGCTTTTATTTCTTACATTTATTATGAGAAAAATGAAAAGAAAAATAGCAAGAAGTTGAGAGTTAAATAAATCCAAACAATGGAGCTGAAATCCAGCTGACATTCCCAATGCAGTACTGAGGCAACAATACACTGCCAGAAGTGTGCTCTTTTGGACGAGACAATACATAGAGATCATATATGCCCCTCAAGTAGACATTAAAGGACTCATCATACCACTGAGAGAAGAATAATGGCCTGGTCTGTCCTGTGAAATTCTATGTACAACATATTTTTCTTCTGTTGGATATTCCCCAGGTAGATAACGAATGGGATTGTGGCTTTATACATGCGTTATCGATGGTATCGGTTTGTAACGCACCAGGTTGTTAACATGGATAAGAATTTCAAAAACGATGAAGTAATTGAGAATTAGGAGACAATGAACGAGGGAATTTTTACATACTTTTAAAGTAACTTCAGAGCAACAGAATGAATGTTTCAGGGCAGTGACCTTTCGCCTTGAATTAGACCCCATCTAGAATAATCTGCCCAGTTCTGGGTACCAGACATTAAAAACACTGCAAAGGCCTAAAGTGTGCGGAAGGAATTAATTAGAACGGTGAGAGACTCCCGTGTGTGGAGTGACTGGAGAAACTCCAGGCTATTTTCCTTAGAACCGAGAAGGTTAAGGGGATATTCAATCGACACATTCCAAATGTTGAAGGGTTTTAAGAACAGTAATAAGGAGAAATTTGTCTCTAGGGCAGGAGGGTAAGTAACCAGAGGGCACAGCCTTCAGGTAATGAGTAAAGGAACTAAGTTTACGTACACAATTTAAAAAAAAATGTTCATTGGCTAGGCCAGCATTTCTTGCCCATCACTAATTGCCCAGAGGGCAGCTAAGAACCAACCACATTACTGTGGGTTTGGGATCACATTTAGGTTAGACCAGGTCAGGATGGCAGTTTCCTTTTCTAAAGGGCATTAGTGAGCCAGATGGGTTTTTACCGTGGTCACCATTACACTAAGGTTTTATTCAGGATTTTTATTGAATTCAAATTTCACCATCGACCACGATGGGATTCAAACCCATGTACTCTCAGAATGTTAACCTGGGGGTTCTGGAGTTCTAGTCCAGTGACAATACCACTGTCTCCACAGATTCAACAGTAAACTTTAAAAGAAATTCAGATAAATATGTAAGGGGGACAAAATTGCAGGGCCATGCGCAATTGACCAAGAGTAGAGTGGAACTAATTGACACCTGTACTGACTCTTTTGAAAGATATGTTTGGCTGATTGGTCTCTTTTAGTACAACATCACTCAGTAATTCTCAGGAATGTTCCACACAATATGTGGAATCTCACTTCTGCTTCATTCTGGAGAGGTAACTGCTGAGTGCAACTTGACCACCCGGGCTTTACCTGTGGTTTTCTTTCTGGACAGGCGATCATTGGCAGCTCCGAACACAACATCTCAAACAGGGAGACACCCCAGACGCAGGGCCACGCACAACTGCTGCATCTGCAGAGCTGCGGCGATCTGAGCACATTTGCCAGCACGGAGATGGAATCAGGAGACGGAAGCAGCGAGCACAAAAGCCATCAGGAGAGGCCTCACAGTCTGGTCGGTGTGATGCAAGAGACTGTGCTTTAAACATACAGGACTACTCAAAGTGCGATTCGAGCCAGGACACAGCTTCAAAATGCCAGTAACTAATATTGCCTGGGAGGGAACTAGTTTAAGGATGGGAGTGCAATATGAGGAAACACTGACATAGAATCATACTTAACATATGGGAGAACCAAGTACAGTATGCAAGTGTAACTTATTCAGCGATAAACTGCTCAAAATGCACTTAGTTCAATGGGAGATAGTGAAAGTTGCCCTTTATGTTGTAAAATGTCGTGGTGTTTGAAAGTATAAGACTCCTCATCTCAAGTTCCTGGTCAGTGAACAATGCCAATGACTCTCGAAACTGCCCAGGTTCATTAAAGCAAAATCTACTTCTGTTCCTGCTCCTTAGGCCTCATCATGTCAAAGGGCACTTTATTTGAAACAGAAAATGAGGAATTGCTAGGTCCAGTAAGGTAGCATGATGACAGGTTTAACACTGATGGTTTTCCTTTGTATCTTTTATTGCTCTGAATAATTACATGTCCTTTGCATTTTGTAGTACTGTTTTGTTTAAAATTTAACAAATGATTTAACAGGTTTGTAATCTTTAATGTTATATATGTATAGAGAAAAATATAGATTATATATAAAAAAAAAGGCACCTATTCCTATTCTATTTAGATTGTCACACAACGCACTATTATATAAACATCTCCCGCACTCATTAATCTACTTTGGAAAATTCTAGGTGACTGAAAATTGCACTGAAGCACATGTCTGATCTTGCCCAACAATGAAGAAAAATTGCCAGTGGCACTGCTGAAACTTTGTTACTTAAGTATATTGTTTCTAGGTGTGATGTTGTATACCATGGGAAGCAATCTTGTCCTTGGGTTTTGTGGTCATATCCCGCTCCAATGACTTGAGCACAGAATTCTAAGCTGCCACTCCTGTGCAATACTGAGGGAGTACTGAACTGCTGGAGGTCCCGCCTTTGGAATGATATGTTACGCTAAGGCCCTGTGTGTCCTTTCAGGTGGACGTCAAAAAATCCCCATTATTGCCATTCTTGAACAAGAGCATTCACCTGAACTTTCTGTCCAGTATTTATCTCTTGCTTAGAAACCATTAACAACTAG
The DNA here is from genome assembly GCF_020745735.1 of Hemiscyllium ocellatum. Classification (NCBI taxonomy): domain Eukaryota; kingdom Metazoa; phylum Chordata; class Chondrichthyes; order Orectolobiformes; family Hemiscylliidae; genus Hemiscyllium; species Hemiscyllium ocellatum. The sequence goes on along the minus strand of NC_083402.1, from coordinate 122,450,062 downwards.
TCGAAACTTGGTATCTGCAAACTACCTACCACCTTTCCGACAACAGTAACTACAGTTCATTCACTGTTAATGCCTGAGGATGTCCTGAGGTCAAGAAAAGGTGCTACATAAATACTGATAAGAGAACATATTGAATGGGTTGTGACAGGTCTAGTGCCGAGAAGGTTAAGGCTATGAAATGGTTTGGAGAATGGCAGTTGGGAAGGACACTAATAATGCATGTTCTTTCTTACTTTGAAGGGAAAGATAGAATTGTGTAATTGCACTAAAAGCAGAACCTGCGTGAAGCAACACTTTACGTTTATTCCCTACATGCCCGTTTTTCATACATCCCTGTACATGCAGGTTAAGTATCAACTTGTAAATTCTTCTAACACAGAGCACTCACTGAAGGAGAGAGAAAGATTCGTGGGCAGCCTTGGAGTTTCTGGCAGCTGGCCAGAACATTGTGTCCTCAACCATTATAATCGATACCTCCAGACTAACATGCAGGTGGGACTATCTACCACAGTAACACTCACTTTTTTGTGGGGTTGGGGGGAAGAGAGAGAGAGAGATCGAGATCTGCTCAGATTGAGAGAGATGTTTGGTGTGTAGGAGGGCTTTTTGCTCAAAGTGTGAGGAAGAGTGTGGTGTGGGTGTGGGTGTGGGAGGGGCTGTAGTTTGTGGAGGAATGGGGGAGGTTTGCCCAGTTGATTGGATGGCCACGTAGATCAGATTAGTGCCAATTGCTTGGATTTTGATCCCAATCTAGCCAGGCCGGATGTAGGCCCTACATCCTTGCTTTATGTGTGGCAGAAAATTAGGCATTATGAGTTGGACTTGAAGGAAAGAAAGATAATGTATGACACATGGCAGTATTCAGTTTTAAACATGCCTCAAGAAAACTTGTCTGTCTGTGTCAATAGGATTTTTCTTTCGAGCACATGGGGAGAAAATGATGGCATCCTGGTGATGTTACAGGACTGGTGATCTAGAGAGCAGGTGAATCGACGTTTCGGGCATGAACCCTTCTTCAAGAATGAGGAAAGTGTGTCCAGCAGGCTAAGGTAAAAGCTAGGGAGGAGGGTCTTGGGGGAGGGGCATTGAAAATGCGATAGGTGGAAGGAGGTCACAGAGAGGGTGATAGGCCGGAGCGGGGGTGGAGGCAGAGAGGTCAGGAAGAAGATTGCAGGTTAGGAAGACGGTGCTGAGTTCAAGGGATTTGATGGAGACAAAGTGGGGGGAGGGGAAATTTCAACTTTAAATTATACCAACTGCTTTGATGATTTTCCATCCAAACCAGCACTATCCTGGTTCTCTAGATCACCAGGAGAAAGTGAGGACTGCAGATGCTGGAGATCAGAGCTGAAAATGTGTTGCTGGAAAAGCGCAGCAGGTCAGGCAGCATCCAAGGAGCAGAAGAATCGACGTTTCGGGTGTGAGCCCTTCTTCAGGAATGAGGAAAGTGTGTCCAACAGGCTAAGGATAAAAGTAGGAAGGAGGGTCTTGGGGGAGGGGCATTGGAAATGCGATAGGTGGAAGGAGGTCAAGGTGAGGGTGATAAACTGAGTAGATAGGCTCTGGCCTAAGGGCAATAGGGATGGCTGCCCTTAACAGTGATGCTGATACCACACAAAGAAATAAAAAAAAACTTTCAACATTTGAATGTGGGACTATGCTTTCTTATCAATGGACAACTTCCTTTCTGTCAATCTTTGACACTGAATCTGGCCCAGTAACTGCTTAAACTAACACAGTCTCCAAATGCATACCTTGGGTGTTTGTTTTCTGACCGTGACTAGATCCATCCAGGACCGCCCATTCAGCTCAGAGTTTCCAGTAATGGCAATAGTGAAGTGAGGCTCTTCGAAAAGTTAATAAACAGTGGTGTCAACATGGTCCATATATTTCATTTATACAAAATAAAGTTATTATGGGTACGAAGCTGATAAGGATGTGAAGTGTTGAGACCACATCAAATGGTTGAGTAAGTGAACCATAGAATCCCTACAGTGTGGAAAAATGCCATTCAGCCCAACAACTTTGCATCAACCCTCAGAACATCATCGCATTCAGACCATAACCTTCACCCTATGCCTATTACCCCTCATTTACAATGGCCAATCCACCTAACTTGCACACCTTTGGACTGGAGCACCCAGAGGAAAACGACACAGACACAGAAAATATGCAAACTTCAGACAGTCAAGCCAGTCAAGGCTGGGATTGAACCCAGCTGCCTGGCGCTGAGGCAGTAATGCTAATCCCTGTACCACTGAGATGCCTAGAGTCTAAATACCTTCGGGGGCAGCTGGATGAACACACTGGGGAAGAGAAAGGAAAAGAAAAATAGAAGGGGATGAAGAGAGTTGGAATGAGATTCATAACCATTCACACAGCCCAATTGGTCTCTGCTGCACCTGAGATTTATCTGTGAAATGGATGAATCTGCACATTTAACTCAATCATGTTGGTGTGCTTAGATTCCATTTCCATAATCATTACTGAAATGAGACAATTACTGTCGCTATGGAAACATGCAATCAATCTTTAATCTATTTGGTTAGATCTGATTCTTCCCAATAAATTAGGTTAAATTATTTATAAGGATGGTTACATACTCTTCAAAGTGGCTGTAAAAGGCAGGGGAATCAAAGTTACTGGCATAGATAGTTAATACAAACTGAGCAAACGATTGTTTAAAATCCTGCGTCAGCGAGTCAATCTATGACTGAAAATCAGACTGTTGTAAACAGATAAAAGGGGCCATATTTTCGTGTATATATTTAACTGGATTGGGAAGAAATTGATTGAATCTAGTTCTTCTCTATGTCAAACATTTGCTTCAGATGGTCCCATTTTTTGTTGCAATATATCGAACTGTTGCATAATTTTGTTCACACCTTCCTTGCAAACTGTTGTTTCTGTGGTGAGAAGGAATGATCAGATTTAACACTTGAGAAGGAGGTTCGCGAAGGAGGCTGAACAATCACAGAACACATCTCAGGTCTGAATGCTGATGTGATGCCCAGGGTCCCTGAGGCTAAGTGTCCAAGAGGAAGTGGCTACAGCACTATTTCAAAATATTCCATCTGAAAGAAATATTTCATGCTACAGAAATGACCAGCAAATTCCCAAAAATCAAAAAAAGGATTCACACTACACTGGTTACCCAGTGTAACGTAAGGCATGTTGGAAATTACTACAGCAGTTTTTAGGCATATTTCAAACTTGGTCTTATGTGCAGGCAATTGCTAAAAACTCTTCTAGTTCACTGTTTCTGTGTGGTTACCACAACTTGCGTTTATAAAGCACCTTTGGTGTAGCAAGATGCCCCAAGTTCCTTCACATGAATGTCAGCAGACAATAATTTGACTGCGAGCTGCTTAAGAGGATTTTAGCACTTGGTCAACAACAAGTTTAAAGAATCTTATTACAGGAGTGTGGCTTTAGGAATGGAATTGCAGAATTTCAGGCCTTGCCACCAATGGTGGAGCAACTAAAACCAGGGAACCAGGTCTCACAGCGCCAGGGACACGGGTTCAATTCCAGCCTCGGGCAACTGTCTATGTGGAGTTTGCACATTCTCCCTGTGTCTGCGTGGGTTGTCTCTGGTTGCTCCCATTTCCTCCCACAGTCCAAAGATGTGCAGGTTAGGTGAATTGGCCATGTTAAATTGCCCGTAGTGTTCAGGGATGTGTAGGTTAGGTAGATTAGTCAGGAGAAATGTAAAGTAATAGGGTTGGAGAATGGATCTGGGTGAGATACTCTTCGGAGGGTAGGTGTGGACTTACTGGGCCAAACGGCCTGTTTCCGTACTGTAGGAATTCTATGAATTAGTCAGCAGCAGAGACTCCAAAAGGGTTGAGACACCAAAGCAGACTGGAAATAAGAGGCAACATTACAGAGGGATTTGAAAGGCGAGTATGAGCATTTGGAGCTGAATCCAGTGAGGTTCAGTGAGCACAGGGGATGATTGATGGGTGTCCAGGTCTTGGTGTGCTTTAGGACGTGGGCAGCATAGGTATTTGATGAGCTGGATCATACAGGGGCTGGAAGGTGAGAAAGCAGGCAGGGCAGTGTTAGGAAAGCATTGAGTGACCTTTTCTGGAAGCTGGGTAGATTCTGACTTGTGTAAGGATGTGCAGCAATGTGACGGTGAATCAGCAGCCAGCTTGTTGACATCTCACCTGATCGCAATTTCCCCTGAAAGTAAAAGTGGAGAAATCTGTTTGCCAACTCACTCTTACCTCATTTAAATTATCCTGTCGCCTCAAACATAGTTCCTTCATGGGGAGATGAAGGATGGTCATTGAAAATTATGGTTGTATACAGGCAGTGGCAGGAAAAGGCGGGGGAATCAAAGTTACTGACATAGATAGTTAATACAAATGAGTAAATAACTGTCTAAAATTCTGTGTCAGCAAGTCGAACTATGACATCAATTAGAAATCCCCATGTTCAAAAGTCTCTCAATGTTCACACTGAAGTGCAACACTGAGGAATGGTTAATGGAGGAAGTACTGGAAGGCTTGTAACAATGCTGGGACTGCACTCCAACAATGCCAGGATTGTACCCCAATAATCCTGGCACTGCACCCCACCAATCCTGGGAATACACCCTAACAATCCTGGGACTACACCCCAATAATCCTGGGACTGTACCCTAACAATCCCGGGTCTGCAACCCAACAATCCTGGGACTGCATCCCAACAATCCCGGGACTGCACCCCAACAATCCTGGGACTGCACCCCAACAGTGCCTGGATTGTACCCCAACAATCCTGGGACTACACCCCAACAATCCTGGGACTGCATCCCAACAGTGCCTGAATTGTACCCCTGCATCCACAGACATTGAACCCAGTTGATTGTCAACAGGGGAATTAGAAGTAGGAATAAACCATGCAGGATTTACTTACACCTAAATAAAGGAGTTCATTGTTTTTACCAGTCATTGGATCACCATCCCCAAGAGCTTTCACTGAAATGCAAACATTGCCAATGACAGGTTTGATATCTTAAACAAATTGAGGCCATAAATTCATTGGTTTCTGGTAGATTTTATTGGTCAGAGTTGCGAGACACGTGCCCTGTGCTTAAGGTGTCAGAACACAATCTGTTACAGAGGTAAATACATGCAACACACAGCACGGCAGCTACAGAGAGGCAACACGTGGAAATGTCAGTCACAGTAGAGACATGGGAGGCCATGAACAACCAATACAGGGAAGGTCAGTAACTAACTCCAGGTCGGTGGAAGGGGGTGGGTGGATGGGATAGGTGCCCCTTCCCCTCCTCTAAAGAAACCCATTAAATTCACTGTGTGGCAATCAGTTCACTGCTGTCATGTGGTAACCTCTTTTTCTCAAAAACACTGCCCTTCACTATCTGGACTAAAATGAAACAATGCTTCTTTTGGCCCTTTCTCTCAAGAACTTTGCCTGAAGTCGAACCCCCACACCCCACCCTGGACTCTATTGTGGTTTAATGCCATATTGGGAGTAAGCCAGGAGAAACAATGGCAGAGCAATCTGCAGGTGTCTGGAAACTTGACATAAAACCAGAATATCGATGTGCTGGATGTGCACCGCTTTCAGTTCAGAGGAATTCAGCCAACAATGTCAACTCTGTTCCTCGCTCTCCCTCCCCTATACAGATGCTGCCTGACCTGACCATATACACGTGAGAAAACACTTTTGTTTGAACTGAACTGATAGAATGTTGTCAATCGCTGTGCGTTGCCTGCACACTGCGCAGTTTTTTGTCTTCACTCTGGCATATTTCACCCAATGTACTTTCAAAGGAGGGGCAAGGCATGGAATAGAGACTTATTTTTCAAAGCTTTTTTCCACCCCGTCTCTCATTTGCTTTGTACTGTCAAAATGAGATGTTAAAATACATATATTTTATATATCACATGAAATATATTATGAACAAACAGAGTTTTGCTCTCCGAAAGTAAGTTAGGTTTCAATAGGATAAAAAGAACACTGTCATTTTGCTCTGCTCAGTCACATCTAAACTCCTTAGGGCCGATGTTAATTCCGAAATCAGCCTCACATCAGGTTGGTTCATAGACAGCCAACTCCTGGAGATCATTAGTACTTAAACCCCGCCCTGGCAAACAATCTCCAAAGATTGTTCCAACTAAGACATTCAAAGGACATGTCAAGTAAAATGATCTGTTCAATGTCCACCCCCTCCCCTGCTCTCACCACCTCCCAATCGTTTCTCACTTGTAGCAGTGACCTGGACATCAACCTTTGAACTCTGAGCGTTAGCAACCTCAGGAGTATTTAAAGATGTCTTTCAGAAGGCACTCTCACCCCACCTCAGTGAGCCAGCCAATCTGTTTCGGCCAGCAGGCACCCATCTATATCACACTGGCGCTCTGTAACATGGATGGAACCCCAGTTGCTACTTTACAGTAGAGGTGGAGGATTCCTGGACGTGATTGACTGGTGACAAAGAGGACGGCATGGTGAAAGGGAACTCCCAAACCTCATAGCAACCATCTAGGCCTTTCTCGTTTGATCAATCCACTCAGCTCCTTTCTACCTGCTAGGAGAAAGTGAGGACTGCAAATGCTGGAGAGTTGGAGTCGAAAACTATGGCACTGGGAAACACACAGCAGGTCAGGCAGCATCCGAGGAGCAGGAGAGTTGACATTTTGGGCATAAGCCCTTCATTAGGAATGTGATAAGCTCTGATGAAGGGCTTATGCCTGAAACGGTGACTCTCCTGCTCCATGGATGCTGCCTAACCTGCTGTGCTTTTCCAAAGCCACATTTTTCGACTCCGTTCCTCTTGCACCTACTCCATCTAATGGGCTGTTTTACGGCAATGCCTTGGCATCCCACATTCCCTAATAAAGGAAGCTGAGACTTCAAGACAGCTTCAACCCCTTTAATCACTCGACCCAACTGGACACACCACTCAAGAGTTAATAACGACCCCATTGTGAAGAAAGTCTCCCCCCTCTCCCCATAATCCAGTTAGGATATATATATGTATACATACATATAGATTGTATTTATATATTATCTGATCGAGCTTACAAAGCACTTACTTCTTTTAAAAAGGGAATAACCAATATTTAGCCCGTTGCAACAAGTTTATGGAATTCTGTTTGTTTTAAACATGGAAAAATGGGAAAAGGAATGTAAATCATTAGACACACTACTCTCGTCCCCCTTGCTCCCTCCCCCCAACCCCAAAATATATCCTTAATAGTAAAATAAATAAACAAATATTGTGGCTGCATCATAAACACCAAAAAAAATCTGAACTTATGACAAAACAAACACTGGAATAGGAACTACATTCATAAGAAGTGCATTATTCCAACAATCGTAATTAATACATTAGTCGAAATGTATAACTGTTACATAACTTTACAAGGAACAGCTTTATTACACTGCAGCATTATAACTTCCTGATGTTTAATGTTATTTGCTATTGCACCACTGGACAAAAAAAAATGTCATGTTCTAGGATTGCATAAGATATTTACATTAAGTTCACGTCATCAGCTGCAGATATCTGATTACAAACTATCAACACCCAAGTCACTGGATGACTGAAACCCATTAGTTTGTGCCATGCCTTTATAATTACTTCAAGTAATGATGCTACAAAGTCTGACAGGTTTCTAAGTGAGGTTAATATTTTTGATTTGCATGTAAACAGGGTGGTGTTGATCTGAAGTAGGGGGTGAACCTTGACAATTCCATTCATAAACGATTCAGCTCTAACTCAGTTCCATAGATGAGGAATGAAACGGATGTTCCATTACCATGATGTAAGCGACTGTGAAACTAGTGCTGGTAGGATACATAACAAGTCTTAATTAGATCTCATCCTCACCTTAATCAAATGGAAATAAAACCAGTGGTTTTAATTACCTAATAATTACTGCCCAGTTTTGGCTAAACTTATGCTCACATTGAATTGCTGCAGAGGTTAAGATTTGTATTTTCTGCTTCAGTTTGGTGTGTGAACTCTTGCTATGAAAAGACACCTTGTACAATTCAAAATCACTTCTTCTAAAGAGCTATTTACATGGCTACCTAAACTTGTCCTCATCAAGTAGAAATGTTAGACCTTAAAGTGCAGGCCACCAAATACATCATGGCACTGTAAAGCTGACAGCTATTAATCCCACAGCACTGTACAGGTGGTTCAATATGTCTGAGTCATGAATTTAAGTGGAGTGCGGAATTTCCTGTGCGAGACCAATGCTTTCTGAGTGAAACAACATCACACTCAGGATGAAATAATGGCTGCATCCTAGCCTTTTCTCCATGTGAAGGGCAGGAGTGTGCGTGTAAAATTCTCTTACACGGAATTAGATGCCCACACTAGCCATGTAGGGAGTTAAGTAATGAGATTTCAGGTTACAGGATATGAAGGCAGGGTGCCTGACGTGAAAATATTACTCGCAATATCGTATTTCTAAGTCACCCAAAAATCCTCTTCAAAACCATTCTTACCTCCCTCACATAACATTGCAAAACAGAACATAGTTTAACTAGAACGTGCCAATGTAGTTTTAAATTACAGATAAAGGAATCATGTAAACATATTTAGGGAGGGGGGTATTTGCCTCTCTTTGCTGATTTTTATGCTTAACAGAAAAAAAAAATAGACCTGAGTATAAAATAGTATTCCCCATTTTATAATCTCGGCTAAAGATTTGTTAAAATTAGCAAAGATAATTATGTCCCACAGCCTTTTGTTTTATAAATTGGAGTCAATGGAATGATCTTAGCTTCACACAGTGTATCAGTAAATGGCTTTAAAATATTGAAATAGAAGAAAACAAAACCAATTAATATTTTCAAAATAACAACTGCTTTAAACAACACATCAACGTCTGGGGAATGTCTCAGGGAAGGAATGGTAAATAAATCAGGAAAAACATTGGGAATTTTTTTTTAAAATGCCAGCAATGAAAATTTGGATGTTTCTGAGTCGTTCTTAGAAGAACACACTCCATAATACAAGTTTCACAACTTTCTAAATGCTCATAGTTCTTTTAGGTTTAAATAACATTTTCTAATGACGTCATCAATGGTGCTGAAATGGTTACTGTGAAAGGTTCTCTCTTAAATAACATCAAACTAGATAGGTGCTCAGTTATTTTGCCTATTTGTGGATTACTGAGAATTAGTCTGTGGGAATATATTTATGTTCAATTCTATATAAACCAACAAAGCTGCATCTCTGAAAGGCATCAAAGATTTTTCAACAGATTTTTGTCAAACCAAGCATGTTTAAATAAAAAATATTTGTAGTTTCTGCTGCTGCAGGAAGGCAGCAATGATTAACACAATCAAACCACACAGACATATCCACTTTGCACACTGGGTCGTCGTGACAGCCCTTTCAGATGTAAACTGGTTGTTCTTGCGCAGTCAGCAGTCTGTACATAGCAGCAGGCATTGTTTTCATGTGGATCTAGGGCAAAAGAGAGGGAGATCAGTACAACTTCCACATATCCAATGCCCAGGATAGCCAGGACCAATCCTAGATGCTATTCTATAATATAGTGACATACAGTGTTAAAACAATCTTTATTTGCAAATCACAACCAAACATGAATATGCAGGATATACACAGCGGACCAGTCAGTAGCAACAGAGAAGATCGAGATGGAACCAAACATTAACTTGCCATCTTGAAAGTAAAATGTCCCAAGCTGGACCACAAGAATGTCAACAGCCAAATTTCGACACTGAACCACATCAGGAGATACAATGACAACTGAAGAGAGCTGCGTTATGAAGTGTCTTGAAAGGAGCTACCTAAAGGAGGAGTGAGGCTCCGGAAGCTCGTAGTTTCAAATAAATCGGTTGGACTATAACCTGGTGTCATGTGATTTTTGATTTTGAAAGGTGCAGAGAGAGGTGGAATAGTTGAGTTCAGGAATTTCAGCATTCACGGCCTAGTACCTGAGCCACAGCCATTAGTGATGGAATGGTTATCATGGGGAGATATGCAAAAAAGCCAGAATTGGAGATCTTGGGCTTGACAAAGAAGTAAGCAAGTGCAATGTGATTGAAAGACTAATAAAAAGCCAAAAATTATAACCTATTTCCTACCTGAAACATTAACCTTAGCATTTTCTGCATTTTTCTTTTGGAACTTATTTATTTTAATCAAGAAAAGGGGAGGCCAAAGGGTGACCCAATGGAGGTCTTCAAATTTATGATGTGCTCAGTAGGTTGAACGTTTAGATGTTAATAGTGGCTGAAGCTAGAGGCCAAAAACCAGAGACTAATAAATCCCAGAAGAGAATTCAGGAGGAAATTCTCAATCCAGACAGTCGTGAGACTGTGGAATTTGCTATCGTGGGGAGGGGTTGAGACAAAATTGATCTGAAAAGAAACTGAAAAACACAGAAGAAAGAAAGGAATAGAAGGAAATGTTGATAGAGGGACATAAAGTAGGGAGGGAGGGGGCTCATGAGGAACAGTGGGGCTGAATGGTCTTAGCATTAATCTAAAGAATTTCTGTGGATATAGAGTCACAGAGTCATACAGCATGGAAACAGAGCCTTCGGTCCAACTTGTTCACGCTGATCAGACATATCAATCAAACCTAATCCTACTTGCCAGCATTTGGCCCATATCTTTCTAATCATAGAACATAGAAAAATACAGCGCTGTACAGGCCCTTCGGCCCTCGATGCTGCGCCAATCCAAGCCCACCTAACCTACACTAGGTCACTTTCCTCCATATGCCTATCCAATGCCCGTTTAAATGCACATAAAGAGGGAGAGTCCACCACTGTTACTGGCAGGGCATTCCATGAACTCACGACTCGCTGAGTAAAGAATCTACCCCTAACATCTGTCCTATACCTACCACCCCTTAATTTAAAGCTATGTCCCCTCGTAATAGCTGACTCCATACGTGGAAAAAGGTTCTCATGGTCAACCCTATCTAAACCCCTAATCATCTTGTACACCTCTATCAAGTCACCCCTAAACCTTCTTTTCTCCAATGAAAACAGCCCCAAGTGCCTCAGCCTTTCCTCATACGATCTTCCTACCATACCAGGCAACATCCTGGTAAACCTCCTCTGCACCCGTTCCAGTGCGTCCATCCTTCCTATAGTATGGCGACCAAAACTGCACACAATACTCCAGATGCGGCCGCACCAGAGTCTTATACAACTGCACCCATCCAAACCATCATGTCCCCATCCAAACCCCTTTCAAATGTTGTAATTGCACCTGCCTCAACTTCTTCCTTTTTCAGCTCGCTTTATACACGCTCCACCCTCGGCATGAAAAAGTTGCCCCTCAGGTCCCTTTTAAATACAGTATTTCCTCTCTCACCCTAAACCTATGCTCTCTAGCTTTGGATTCCCCCACCCTAGGAAAGAGGCCTGAGCTATTCACTCTATCCATGCCTCTCATGATTTTATTAACCTCTATGTGGTCAACCCTCAGCCTCTGACATTCCAGGGAAAATATCCACAGCCTATTCAGCCACTCCCTATAATTTAAACCCACCAGTCCCAGCAACATCCTTGTAAATCTTTTCTGCACCCTCTCAAGTTTAACAACATCCTTCTTGGAGAAGGGTGACCAGAACTGTATGCAGCATTCCAAAAGTGGCCTTACCAATGACCTGTACAGCTGCAACATGACCTCCCAACTCCTAAACTCAAATGTTCTCAAAGAATATAAATGTGCCAAATGCCTTTCACCATCCTGTCTACCTGCAAATCCACTTTCAAAGAACTATGCACCTCTTCATTCCTACAGCTGCTATTTGAATCTTAGTTTCTAAAAACATGGCTATTGGCAGATCAAACTAGACAGTTGCATGATTGCAAATGTAATAATCTTCTTCAAAAAGATTTTTCCAAAGAACAAGCTTATTACAAGAGGCATAGCAGATCCTCTGGCAGGTTTCCATCTCTCTCTCTCTCTCTCACACACACACACACACACACACACACACACACACACACACAAACAGAGTGTGGAGGGGCAGTCATTTCATCTCTGTGCAGAGACATCTGCTCATGACCAATCTGCACTTGTTTACATGTCTAGCTTCAACAGAAGGAAATTCAATCCACTGACATCAGCAGTCATTACAGTTCAGAGGTGCCAATGTTATCCTCTGAGATGGGAAAAGGAACCTATAGATCCTGCAGAGACATGGCACAGAAACATAACTCAGAGAAGTGTAATGTGATGCATTTTGGAAGCAATCAAGAGAAGTAATTTAAACAAGAGGGATGCCAGGAATAGAAAGAACCGGTAGCTCATATAACCAAGTCATGCAAAGTGACAATAAAGTTGACAAGGCTGATGAAAAATAATATATATAATTTTAAAAATATATTCTTTCACAGTGAGGAAGTTCCACTAGCTAGGACAATTTTTATTGCCCATCCCTAATTGCGCTGGAGAAGGTGGGGGTGAGCTGCATACTGGGGGTGATACAGTTCCAAGTCAGATGGCACATGGTTTGGAGGTGAAACGTGAAGGTGGCAATGTGCTCATCATCTGTTGCATTTGATCTTCTAGATAGAGTGGTCACATGTTTTGGAAGGTGTTGTCAAAGGAGTCTTGATGAATTCCTGAAGTACATCAGTGCATCAGTGATGGAGGAAGTAAGTGTTCAAACAAGCAGGATGCTTTGTTTTGGATGGTTCTGAGTTTGAGGTGTTATGGAGTTGAGCTCGGTTTTGTAGATGGAGGGAAGGCTTTGGAGAGTGAGGAGATAACAGAGAGAGCTGGTGAAAAACCACTGAGTGGGATTCTGGCAGTAGCTGGCTCAGTCACCATGTAGGTTTGACTGCTCAGGGATCAGGTTTGAACAGAGTGAGTAGTGCCTGGAGAGAGATAAAATACTTACTTTTTGTCTTTTTAGTCTGCAAAGCAGGAATGAGAGGCCTGGTTTTGGTGATTAGTCATAGAGATGTACAGCATGGAAACAGACCCTTCGGTCCAACTTGTCCATGCCAATCAGATATCCCAACGCAATCTAGTCCCATCTGCCAGCATCTGGCCCAATATCCCTCCAAACCCTTCTTATTCATATACCCATCCAGATGCCTTTTAAATGTTGCAATTGTACCAGCCTCCATCACTTCCTCAGGCAGCTCATTCCAGACACATACCATTCTCTGCATGAAACAGTTGCCTGTTAGGTCCCTTTTATATCTTTCCTCTCTCACCCTAAACCTATGCCTTCTAGTTCTGGACTCCACAACCCCAGGGAAGAGACTTTGTCTATTTACCCTATTGTACCCTTCATGATTTTATAAACCTCTATAAGGTCACCCCTCAGACTCTGACACTCCAAGGAAAACAGCCTCAGCCTGTTCAGCCCCTCCCTACAGCTCAAATCCTCTAATCCTGACAACATCCTTGTAAATCTTTTCTGAATCCTTTCAAGTTTCACAAAGTCCCTACAATAGGAAGGAGAGCAGAATTGCACACAATGTTCCAAATGTGGCCTAACCAATGTCCTGTACAGCTGCAACATGACCTCCTAACTCCTGTACTCAATACTCTGACCAATAAAGGAAAGCATACCAAACGTCTTCTTCACTATCCTATCTACCTGCAACTCTACTTTGAAGGAGCTATGAACCTGCACTCCAAGGTCTCCAACACTCCCTAGGACCTTACCATTAAGGTGTATGAGTGTATAGTGGGTTGCGTAATTAGTTCCTGGGAATGGCTTCTCAGGGGAAAGCAGCACAAAAGCCAGATCAGAGGTACCACACAACAGGCACTGTTGTACACCAGGGCAGATCGAAGTGTAAACAAACTGGAGTGAAGGAGACTCTATAATCAGGGGCACAGACAGGCGTTTCCATGGCTGTGAGGGAGACTCCTGGATGCTGTGTTGCCCTCTTGGTGCTTGGGTCAAGGATATCTGAGGGCACAAGATATTCTGAAGTGAGAGGGGGAGCAGCCAGTGGTTGATACTAACAGAGGCAGAAAGAGAAATCAGATCTCCAAAGGGAGCTCAGGGAGTTAAATAGGAAGTTAAAAAGCAGGACCTTTAGAGTTGTAATCTCGGGATTACTTCCTGTGCCAGTGAGGCTAGGAATAAGTAGGTAATACAATTATATACGTAGCTAAAGAACTGGTGTAGAATGGAGGGCTTCAGGTATGTGGATCATTAGGATGTCTTCTGGAGCAGGTGAGACAAGAGGATGGGCTGCACCTAAACTGGAGGGACACCAAGATCCAGGTAGGGTGGTTTTGTATTGCCACTTGGGAGAGTTTAAACTAGTGTGGCAGGGTGTGGGAACCAGACTAATAGGTCAGCAAGCATAATGACTAAGGAGGAGTCAGAGATGAAGGGCGGCAAGGCTAAGAGGAAGATCAGACAGAGAGATGTTACTGAACATGGCAAGACTGGAGATCTCAGGTGCATTGTTTTAGTATGATGGGTAAGGCAGATGAACTTAGAGCTTGGATTGATACATACTGTTGCAGAGACTTGATTGAGAGAGGGACAAGTCTGGCAACTTAACATTCCAGGATTTAAATATTTCATACGAGATAGAGAGAGATGTAGAAGAGGTGGGGAGGGGATTTTTGATAAGGAAAGAAATCACAGCAATACTGAGGGAGAACATCTTGGAGGGTTCATTCAGCAAGACCATATGGGTAGAGCTCAGGAATAGGGAAGGGTGCAATCACTTTGATAGGATTGTACTACAGGCCTCCCAACAGGAGACAGAAGAATAGAGAGTTGGACAGATTATGGACAAATATAAAAACAGCAGTATTGTTGTGGTGGGGGATTTTAGTTTCCCCTATAATGACTGAGACTTTTAGATTAGATTACTTACAGTGTGGAAACAGGCCCTTCGGCCCAACAAGTCCACACCGACCCGCCGAAGCGTAACCCACCCACACCCCTACATTTACCCCCTACCTAACACTATGGACAATTTAGCATGGCCAATTTACCTGACCTGCACATCTTTGGAATGTGGGAGGAAACCGGAGCACCCGGAGGAAACCCACGCAGGCACGGGGAGAACGTGCAAACTCCACACAGTCAGTCGCCTGAGGCGGGAATTGAACCCGGGTCTCTGGCGCTGTGAGGCAGCAGTGCTAACCACTGTGCCACCGTGCCGCCCTCGCACTTGTTTAATGCCAGGGGCTTGGATTGTGGGGAGGGAGAGATAGGGCATGTTAGATGCATCCAGGATGTTGTTTTGAGACAATATGCAAATAGTCAAAGTCGGGAAGGGGCCATGCCATACTGGTACTGGGGAAGGAGCAGCCAGATGATGGAAGTGTAAGAGCATTTCAGGAATAGTGACCATAATTCCCTAAGTTTTAAGCTACTTATGGATAAAGATAAGCGGAGTACTCAGGTGAAAGATTTAAACTGGAGGAAGGCTAACTACCATTATATTAGACCAGAACTAGGGCATGTAGATTGGAAGTGGCTGTTTGAGGGTAAACCCACATCTGCATGTGAGAATCTTTTAAAGACCAGTTCATTTGAGTTTAGGAGCAGCACGTTCCTCTGAAAATGATTTACTCACATTTGGAAGTATATGGACTTATTAGCAATAGGAAACATTGGTTTGTGCAGGGAAGGTCATGTCTCACAAAACTTGATTGAGTTTTCTGAGGAAGTGACCAGATAATTGATGAGGACAGTATGGTAGATGTTGTGTACGTGGATTTTAGCAAGGCCTTTGACAAGGTCCCTCAGGGTAGGCTGATGCAAAAGCTGATGTCACACAGGATCCATGGTGAGCCAATAAGTTGGCTACAGAACTGGCTTAGTCATAGAAGACAGACTGATTAGCCTGACCTCAGTCGTTGATAAGATTTTGGAGTCTGTTGTGAAGGATGAGATCTCTAATTACTTGGAAATGCATGGTAAAATGGGGTAAAGTCAGTCTGCTTTCATCAAGTCCGGGCCATGCCTGTCAAATCTGTTAGTAATCTTTGAGGAGGTAAAAAGCAGGTAAGACCATAGAGAGACAATGGAGGTTATATATCTGGACTTCCTGAATGCCTTTTATAAGGTGCTGCACAATGGGCTACTGAGTAAGATAAGGGCCCAGATATTAGAGGGAAGGTACTAGTATGGAAAAAAGCTTGGCTGTCTGGCAGAAAGCAGAGAGTGGAGATAAAAGGGTCCTTCTCAGGATGGAAGCCAGTGACTAGTGATACCTGGCAGATAAATTTCAATGCAGAGAAATGTGAAGTAATTCATTTTGATAGAAGAAAATGGAGAGACAATACAGGCTCAAATGGTACAACATTGAGGGGAGTAAATGAGCAGGTGGACCTTGGGGTTCATGTGCATAATTTTCTGAAGGTGTCTGGGCAAGTTGAGATAGTTGTTAACAAAGCTTATGGGACCCTAGGGTTTCTAAATAGAGGTATAGAGGATGAAATTTAGGAAGTGACGCTAAACCTTAAATCATTGGTCAGACCACATTTGGAGTACTGTGTTTCGTTCTGGGCACTTTGTTTAGGGAAGGATGTTAGAGCCCTGCAGAGAGTCAAAGCAGAATGATATCGGGAATGAGGGATTTTTGATACAGGAAAAGATTAGAGAGATTGGGCTTATTCTCCTTGGAGCAGAGAGGATTAACAAGTGACCTTATTGAGATGGTCAAAATTATGAACAATTTTGACAGGGTAAAGGAGGATATTCTGTTTCATCTAGGTGGTACTGTCAGCAAGAGAGTTAGGAATGAGATGATGAGAAACTTTACTCAGTTGTTAGGATTTGGAATGTGCTGTATGGGAGAGTGGTGGAGCTGGATTCCATGGGAGATTTCAAAAGAGAGCTGGGATATATATTTTAAAATGAATAACTTAGAGGCTTACAGAGATAGGACTAGAGAATGGGTAGATCTTTCAAGAGCCAGTACAGACACAATGGGTCGAATGTCCTCCTTCAGTACTGTAAAATTCTATGATTTTATGAAAGGTGCTACTTAAATGAAGCTTCCATCTCTCTATTATTACAGTAATTTTTTTTCAAATATAAACCTTTCTGTAGATGTTAATATCATTGGGATATTGGGTCAATGTCAGTAGGTGACCAATTCCTGACATGACAGCTGAATTGTTCTCCTTGTAACCTTAGGAGAAAGAATTATTGATGAGGTTGGGGGGGGCGGGTGGGAGGAGAATGACTGGACAGGGACCAACATGCAGTTTTCACAGCTTCTAATGAGAAAGCTATAACCCAGCTTACCATTCATCTCAGTCTATGGAATTTTTGTTTTAAAGAAACTAAAGGTGACTTCAAGGGCAATTCTGATGTAACCAATCGAACAGCTAATTGCGTTTACTGACCACATTCTGGGGATCAGCTTCAATCACATTATAGGCACAATCTGATCCAAAGTTTATAAGTGATAACATCATACATATTTCCAACATTGCTAACTTGGTTAAGCCCTGCAATGGATGGTTTAGGTTACAACTCCTGATGCAGCAATTATTTTGGACTTGCGACATCTTGAACAACCAGGAAGAATTGCATTTTCATCCTTGCCTCTATATAACAGAGCTTTCATTTAGTTCATTCGCAGGATGTGGGCTGGGCCAGTATTTATTGTCCATCACCAACTGTGTTTGAGAAGAGTCACCTTTATGAATACAACTGAAAGGCTTGCCAGGCATTTAAGAGTCAGCCACATTGCTATCATCTGGAGTTTATATGTGGGTCAGACAGAGTAAAGGTGGTAGATTTCATTCTCCCAAGAAAAAAATTAATGGACTAGATGGATTTTTCTGACAGCCTGAAAGTTTCATGGGCACTGTTACTGATAAAATCTTTTAATTTCAGACTTATTTCCCAGCAGCTGTAATGAAATTTGAACTCACATTTCCCAGTCGTTAATCCAAACCTCGGGAATTCTAGGTTAGTAACACAACAGCTATGCCGCTAATCCCTACCAACTACCTAGACACCCAAACACACTTAAGAACCCCATAACCATAATCACATACCCATCCAGCTCCCTGACCCACAGACCACTTTCCGCATGCACACAAGAAACACACAACCCTCATGCACATATCCACCATCCACGCACCCACACTCCCTCACCCACACACCCTCACACACACACCCACACGCCCTCACCCATCCACGCACCCACACTCCCTCACCCACACACACCCCCACACTCCCTTGCCCACACGCACACACCCACCCACACACCCTCACCCATCCACACACCCTCACCCATCCACGCACCCACACTCCCTCACCCACACACCCCCCCACACTCCCTTGCCGACACACACACCCACCCACACACTCACCCACACACGCACCCACACTCCCTCACCCACACACGCACCCACACACCCTCACCCACACACCCTCACCCACACACGCACCCACACACCCTCACCCATCCATGCACCACACACCCTCACCCATCCACGCACCACACACCCTCACCCATCCACGCACCCACACACCCTCACTCATCCACGCACCCACACACCCTCACTCATCCACGCACCCACACACCCTCACCCATCCACACACCCTCACCCATCCACGCACCCACACGCCTGCACCACAACGCACCCAAACGCCCTCACCCACAACGCACCCACACGCCCTCACCCATCCACGCACCCACACGCCCTCACCCATCCACGCACCCACACGCCCTCACCCATCCACGCACCCACACGCCCTCACCCACACACGCACCCACACGCCCTCACCCACCCTCACCCTCATTCACACACACACTCATCCACACTCCCTCATTCAAACGTACCCACACTACCTCACTCACACAGGAACCCACTCACACAACCACCCACACTCCCTCATCCACACACCCACCCACACTCCCTCATCCACACACCTTCACTTACACACACCCACACTCCCTCACCCACACACCCTCACCAACACACACACCCACCCACACTCCCTCATTCACACACCCTCACCAACACTCACCCACACACCCTCACCTAAACACACCCACACTCCCTCAACAATACACACACCCACACTCCCTCACTCACCCACAATCTGTTACCGACAGATCCACCCACACTCCCTCACTCACACACCCTCACCCCCCCCCACACACACACACACACTCCCTCACTCACACCCACCCACACTCCTTCACCCAAACACCCACACTCCCTCACCCACATACCCACCCCCACACCCAATCCCACACTCTCACACGCATCCACACTCCCTCACTCACACCCCCTCACCTAGACACCCACCCACACTCCCTCACCCTCCCACCCTCTCAGACTCCCTCACCCACACTGCCCCTCACCTACACACTTGCCCACACACCCACCCACATTCCATCACCCACGCACAAACCCACATGCCCACGCACACACCCAAATCCCTTCAACCACACAAGAAACCCACACACAGGCCCCCCACCCACTCTCACCATCCCATCCACCCACATACACGCCCACAGTCACAGGAACTTTTCTAGTCCTTCCCTAGGTCACTTCCACACACGGTTGCATCAAGATTCAGCATGCTATGTTCTCTGTCTTTCTAAGCCATGGGTAAGATATTGTCAAAGTTTTGAAGAAACAGAATGGACTCATGGCAAACAACAGGATCACGCAACATGGGATAGACAGGAAGGTGGAATGAACAAGGCAATAAAAATGCTCCCCTTTCTTAATGAGCTCCCCCAATCTTTGTGTCCGTTTTCTTTGATCATCCTTTTCTATAATAGTGTTCACTCCTACAAGTTCAGAAAACTGACTTAGATTGTGACTGGAAATGAAAAGAAGGAAATGGCAATTCCAAAACACAATTTTTTGGACGTACTATTGGTTATTTTTAATGACACACATGTTTCAACTATGTAAAGATTCCAATTCCTGTTGAGCATGAGTCTGCAGCTGCAGCTCTGTAGATAGTACCCGCTCACCTTAAGCCAGAAGGTTGTGTGCTCAAGTTTCACCCCAAGCTGTTGAGTATATGAATCCATATTGACGCTGTCAATGCAGTGCTGAGGGGGCTGCTCTGTCAGAAGTGCGAACTTTCAGATCCCATCTGGCCTTGCAACTTCCTGTACACAAGGCCATCTTCCTGCTGTGCTCTGATCATGTTGCCTTTCAAGAGGTGTTTGTTTCTAATTCTTTTACAAGCTGACAGTGGTAAGAATATGGGTCCCACTGCTACTGGAAGCAAAGGAGGTAAACAGCATAGATGTATTTAAAGGGAAACTGGAGAAGCATGTGGGAGAAAGGATTAGGAGATATGTCAGCAGCAATGCTAACCAAGTAGAATGTTTTCCTTTGCATCCTGAGTTTGACTCATTCGGTCCAGAAATTGCACAGAATGTTTCTTTTATGGAAACAGGCCAATTGTCTAACTCTAGTTAGACAATCATATGATCAGGAGACAGTGAGGACTGCAGATGCTGGAGATCAGAGCTGAAAATGTGTTGCTGGAAAAGCGCAGTAAGTCAGGCAGCATCCAAGGAGCAGGAGATTCGATGTTTTGGGCATGAGCCCTTCTTCAGGAATGAGGAGAGTGTGCCAAGCAAGCTAAGATAAAAGGTAGGGAGGAGGGACTTGGGGGAGGGGGGATGGAAATGCGATAGGAGAGCATCGTCGATCACGTCTGGGGGAAATTGCGGTCTTTGAAGAAGGAGGCCATCTGGGTTGTACAGTATTGGAACTGGCCCTCTTGGGAGCAGATGCGGCGGAGAAGGAGGAATTGGGAGTCTCCGCCGCTCTGCTCCCAGGAGGACCAGCTCCAATACTGTACAGCCCAGATGGCCTCCTTCTTCAAAGACCGCAATTTCCCCCCAGATGTGATCGATAATGCTTTCCACTGCATCTTCTCCACTTCCTACTCCTCCGCCCTTGAGCCCCTCCAATCACCACCAGGACAGAACCCCACTGGTCCTCACCTACCACCCCACCAACCTCCATATACATCATATCATCCGTCATCATTTCCGCCACCTCCAAACGGACCCCACCACCAGGGATATATTTCCCTCCCCTCCCCTATCAGTGTTCCAAAAAGACCACTCCCTCCGTGAATCCCTCGTCAGGTCCACACCTCCCACCAACCCAACCTCCACTCCCGGCACCTTCCCCTGCAACCTCAAGAAATGCAAAACGTGCACCCACACCTCCCCCCTTACTTCCCTCCAAGGCCCCAAGGGATCCTTCCATATCTGCCACAAATTCACCTGCACCTCCACACCACATCATTTACTGCAACGGCTGCACCCGATGTGGCCTCCTCTATATTGGGGAGACAGGCCGCCTACTTGTGGAACGTTTCAGAGAACACCTCTGGGACACATGGACCAACCAACCCAACCACCCCGTGGCTCAACACTTCAACTCCCCCTCCCACTCCACCAAGGACATGCAGGTCCTTGGAC
This sequence comes from Hemiscyllium ocellatum, assembly GCF_020745735.1. Classification (NCBI taxonomy): domain Eukaryota; kingdom Metazoa; phylum Chordata; class Chondrichthyes; order Orectolobiformes; family Hemiscylliidae; genus Hemiscyllium; species Hemiscyllium ocellatum. The sequence continues at coordinate 122,428,670 of NC_083402.1, read as the reverse complement.
TCCCCCATCGCCAGACCATAGCAACATGACGGCTGGAGGAAGAGCGCCTCATCTTCCGCCCAGGAATTCTCCAACCACAAGGGATGAACTCAGATTTCTCCAGTTTTCTCATTTCCCCTCCCCCTCACCTTGTCTCAGTCAAATCCCTCGAACTCAGCATCGCCTTCCAAACCTGTAATCTTCTTCCTGACCTCTCCGCCCCCACCCCAATCCGGCCTATCACCCTCACCTTGACCTCCTTCCACCTATCGCATTTCCAACGCCCCTCCCCCAAGTCCCTCCTCCCTACCTTTTATCTTAATCATATGATCAGCATGTCCTCTTGGATTTCAATGAACTGGTGCATCGTCCTTGGCACAGGTTTGTAACCATTTACACACAGAAGTGTATGTTCTACTTGTTTCCTCACCTCACCTCACTTTTTGACATATGTTGGCAAGGACAGATGGGATCTGAAAGTTCGTACCTCTGACAGAGCAGCCCCCTTAGCACTGCATTGACAGTGTCAATGTAGGTTTGTGTACTCAAGAGCCTGGGGTAAGACTTGAACACAACTCTTTGGCTCAAAGGTGAGGGGATCCTACATACAGAGTTGCTGATGCAGACTCACACTCACTAGGAACTGGAGTCTTTATATAGTGGAAACATGCAGGTCATTCGAAATGAAAAAAAAATGTGCTGCTGAAATATTGATTTGTGTTATGCAATTACAATTTCCTCCTTTCCCACTAGACTATTACTAATGATTCAAGGGATATCTTTTTATAAAGCCTGGGAATGGAGGCCACACCAGTTCGACAGCTGTGCAGTGTACAGCAGCTGAGATGACCATGTTTTTAATCAATGTTCACACACTCATTTGTCTATATTCTGCCAATCAGCAGCCTAGAGCTAACTATCTTGCACACTCTCAGCCCAGCTTGAAAACTGACTCCACAATCGGAGTCCTGCTCCAACCTCCTTTAAATTAATAAAGATTAAACTTTCGCATCTCAGTACCAAATCTGTGAATTATGGAACAGCACATAGCTCAGAAGCAAGTCGTTTGGTCCATTGAGCTGAATTGCTCCTACAGAGAGCTGGCAAAGATACCAAACGTTGAACAACTTTCCTTGGTTTCCCTACCATTCTGTCGGCATTGGCTCTGTACTGGAGAAATCCAGTTAGTCTCACTCCTTCCACCCTGCCCTCTCCCCAAAATCCTTTCTGCTTCATTTTTTTAAAATCCAATTCCTCATTGAAATTGAAGCTGCATCCATCACCTTCTCAGTCAGATTGTAATCACTCGCTGTGTAAAAACTTTCCTCACAATGCCTCGGGTTACCCTCAATCTGTGCCTTCGGGTTAGCAAGTGCAAACCATCTCTCTTTATGTACTGTTTCTCTGTAAAGCAAGCCGAGAGGTGACATTTCAAGCTTTTCCCCACAGGGACAAAAAGCAAGGAAAGGTGCATATTAAGCCACATTTAGATTAGATTCCATACAGGCCCTTCAGCCCAACAAGTCCACACCGACCCTCCGAAGAGCAACCCACCCAGACACATTACCCATACCCATACTTAACCCTGGCTGATGCACCTAACACTATAGGCAACTTAGCATGGCCAATTCACCTGACCTGCACATCTTTGGACTGTGGGCAGAAACCGGAGCACCTGGGGGGAAACCCACGCAGACTCTGGGAGAATGTGCAAACTCCACACAGACAGCCGCTCGAGGTGGGAATCGAACCGGGTCCCCGGTGCTGTGAGGCAGCAGTGCTAACCACTGAGCCACTGTACCTCCCATAAGCTGGACAAAACTTTCAAAAATTGATGTTTGCCCAAGCAGCCAGTGCAGAGGGAATAGGAGGAAAGGCAAAACATATCCTGAAAACTAAACACCGACATCGCACCATGAGGAGACCATTCAGCCCTTTCAGTCTGTTCTACCAAAAATTAGATGGATCATGGCCGATCTGTATCATTGCTCGATCTACTATCAATCTCTGTTTTGATATTCTTAATTGACATCTCAGCCTCAACATCTTTCTTTGGGAGAGACAATTCTAGACCTCCACAGCCTTTTGTGTGAAGAAGTTTAAGGTTAAAGGTGAGAAGGGATAGATTGAAAAGGGACCTAAGGGGTAACTTTTTCATGCAGAGGGTGGTGAGTCTATGGAACGAGCTGCCAGAGGATGTGGGTGGAGGCTGGTACAATTACAACATTTAAAAGGCATCCGGATGGGAATGTAGAAAGGAAGGGTTTAGATGATTGTGAGCCAAATATTGGCAAATGGGACTAGATTAGTTTAGGATATCTGGCTGGCATGAATGAGTTGGACCAAAGGATCAGTTTCTATGCTGTACAGTTCTTTGACTCTAAATGCTTCCTGACATTGCCCTGAGTAGCCTCGCTCTAATGCTAAGGTTCCACCTCCTTGTTCTGGACACCTCACGCCAGAAGAAATAGTTCCTCTCTAGCTACCCTCACAAATCACTGAATAAATTAATCTCCTACAATGAAGGGAAGACAAGCCATATGAATGAAAACTGTCCTCTTAACCGTTCCAATGATCCGCACTGTGCCCACTCCAAGGGCAATAAAAACTTCCTAAGGTATGATGATCAGATCGAATGCCACTCAGAATTCATTGTCTATCATGAGCAAAAACCTCTGTGTTTCGATTACTTGTGATGGAAATTAAGATGATGTTTTGGTTATTTATCAAAACAACAATTAACAGGAAGAACAGGAATCCTTACCTCACCAACTGCGTTGGACAAAATATGGACTATTTTTTCGTGAGGCGTCGCAACGACACTTTGCCCATTGATTTCGATGATCCGATGACCAACTCTCACGCCACCGCGCTCTGCAATTCCTCCTCGCATAAGGCTGCATATCTGAAATAGGAGAGATGTCATGAATCGATGCACGAAGGTGCAGTTGATGAACATGAAACGCACCTTTGATTTAAAGGAAGCCTTTGCCAATCAATCACCTCAACACTAAAGGGATAATTAGACAAAACCAGGCTCCCTTTGAGGGTTATTAACTCGCAGGATTGGTCTGAAATCTCCAGGATTTATCTCATGGATATTGCACTGAGCAAAAGAAAACAACCTGGATAAAGACTATTTGGAGGCTCCAATTCGAGATGTGACTTCAATTTGAAGCCTGAAAGATGGGTTTAAAGGATCTAATCATTCAAGGATTTAATGGTAACTAATTTCAACCAGAAGCAGGGGAGCTCTCTCTGGTGCCTTGACTGAATAATCAAGAACGGACTTTCTGGTCATGACCACATTGTGGGATCTTGCTGTTTACTCCAATCCCAACCTCACCATCAAGCCAGCGGATAAAGGGGATGCAGTGGTAGTTTGCGCACTGACCTTTACATCGCTGAAGCCAGATGCCAACTCTAAGACAGCTCCTCCTACTGTCCCCTCGACCATGACCCCACCCCTCCCCATCACCAAACCATCATCTCCCAGACCATACAGAACTTCATCACCTCAGGAGATCTCCCACCCACAGCTTCCAACCTCAGGGAAGCCCTGCACCACCCGATTCTACCTCCTTCCCAAGATCCACACTCCTGACCACCCAGCCAACCCATCGTCTCAGCCCCACCAAACTCATCTCCACCTATCTCGATACTGTCCCATCCCCCCCAGTCCAGGAACTCCCCACATACATTCAAGACACCACCCACACCCTCCATTTCCTCCAAGACCCCAGCCCCCAACGCCTCATCTTCACCATGGATATCCAGTCCCTCTACACTTCCATCTGCCATGATCAGGGCCTCCAAGCCCTCTGTTTCTTCCTCTCCTGACGTTCCCACCAGTACCCTTCCACTGACACTCTCATTGTTTGGCTGAACTGGTCCTCACCCTTAACAATTTCTCCTTCGATTCCTCCCACTTCCTCCAAACCAAAGGGATAGCCATGGGCACCCGCATAGGCCCCAGCTATGCCTGTCTCTTTGTCAGCTATGTAGAATAGTCCATCTTCCGTAATTACACCGGCACCACTCCCCACCTCTTCCTGCTCTACATTGATGACTGCATCAGCGCCGCTTTGTGCTCCCGCGAGGAGGTTGAGCAGTTCATCAACTTCACTAAAATATTCCACCCCGACCTTAAATTCACCTGAACCATCTCTGACACCTCCATCCCCTTCCTGGACCTCTCCATCAATGATGACCGACTTGACACTGACATTTTTGTACAAACCCACCGACTCCCACAGCTACCTGGATTACACCTCTTCCCATCCTACCTCCTACAAAAATGCCATCCCATATTCCCAATTCCTCCGCCTCCCCCGTATCTGCTTCCAGGAGGACCAGTTCCACCACAGAACACACCAGATGGCCTCCTCCTTTAAAGACCGCAATTTCCCTTCCCATGTGGTTGAAGATGCCCTCCAATGCATCTCATCCGCATCCCGCCCCTCCGCCCTCATACCCCACCCCTCCAACCGTAACAAGGACAGAACTCCCTGGTCCTCACCTTCCACCCTACCAACCTTCGCATAAACTGCATCATCAGCTGACATTTCTGCCAACTCCAAATGGATCCCACTACCAGAGATATATTTCCCTCCCCACCCCTTTCCACTTTCCGCAAAGGCCGTTCCCTCTGTGACTGCCTGGTCGGGTCCATCCCCCCCAACAACCTACCACCAGCCCAGCACCTTCCCCTGCCACCGCAGGAATTGCAAAACCTGCGTCCACACCTCCTCCCTCACCTCCATCCAAGGCCCCAAAGGAGCCTTCCACATCCATCAAAGTTTCACCTGCACTTCCACCAATATAATTTATTGTATCCATTGCTCCCGATGTGGTCTCCTCTACATTGGGAAGACTGGAAGCCTTCTCGCAGAGCACTTTAGGGAACATCTCTGGGACACCCGTACCAATCAACCACACTGCCCTGTGGCCCAACATTTCAACTCCCCTTCCCACTGTGCCGAGGACATGCAGGTCCTGGGCCCCCTCCACCGCCACTCCCTCACTACCCGACACCTGGAGGAAGAACATCTCATCTTCTGCCTCGGAACCCTCCAACCCCAGGACATCAATGTGGACCTCACCAGTTTCCTCATTTCCCCTCTCCCCACCTTACCCCAGTTCCAACCTTCCAGCTCAGCACCATCCTCATGACCTGTCCTATCTTCCAATCTTCCTTTCCACCTATCCGTTCCACCCTCCTTTCTGACCTTCATCCCCACCCACATTCACCCACTGTACTCTTTGCTACCTTCTCCCCAGCCCCATACCCCCCTCCCATTTATCTCTCCACCCTGGAGGCTCTCTGCCTTCATTCCTGATGAATGGCTTTTGCCCAAAACGTCGATTTTCCTGCTCCTCGGATGCTGCCTGACCTGCTGTGCTTTTCCAGCACCACTCTAATCTTGACAAATGGCTTCTAACAACACAATAGCCCTTTGCTTCCAAAATACTTAATTGCTATGTGACAAATGATGCAATTTAATTGAGTCTTTTTCAAAACATTAATTCGCATTCAAATGTCTGTACAATAAACCCTCTGAATCTGCAAAACCACAATTCGCAAATTTGCCTATCCACGCTAAAAATTAAGTTACAATAAAAGCCAAAACCCATGGGCAAAAAAACACATATCCGTGATATCTTTAACAAATTTAACTTATTTTTATACCTGTATTTAACGAGCTCCGCAATCCTGGATTGCAAAATTTGCAGTGTTCTCAAGAACACAACCCTCACATATAGGGAGGATAGACTGCAGTATTCTACCTTTTGAATATCCTGTGTATATTTTAACATATTGCACACAAGGTGACTTTTTTTTTGCAAATACCCACTAAGGGCAAGTATAAGACAACCCTCGCTTTTCCAATCAAAACATGTTATACTCACATAAGGAATCGAGAGTGTGGTGCTGGAAAAGCACAGCAGATTAGGCAGCATCCGAGGAGCAGGAGAGACGATGTTTCGGACAAGACCCCTTCACCAGGTAGTGACATAAGTAGTCAGCCTCCAATTCCCACCCACCAGTGGATGCTTAACCAATCTGTGTCTTATAACTGGATATGAGGGATCCAAGCTGGTAATATGGGATGTCTTACAAAGAAGTTAGGGGAGATGATGGCTTAGTGGTATTATTGCTAGATTGTTAATCTAGAGACCCAGATAATGTTCGGGGGATCTCGGTTCAAGTCCCACCACAGCAGAATTTGAATCCAACTTTAAAAAAATCTGGAATTAAGAGTCTAATGATGACCAGTGCCAATTGTAGGGAAAATCCATCTGGTTCACTAATGTCCTTCACTAGGCCATCTTTACCCAGTCTGGCCTACATGTGACTCCAAATCCACAGCAACGTGGCTGGCTCTTAACTGCCCTTTGGACACTAAATGCCAGTTACGCGAATGGATAAATAAATAAATAAATAAATAAATAATGTGCAGGAGTGTATACTGTGAAGGTCAAAAATGGTGACCACCCACACACCCAGCAGCACTTCACTTTTACAAATAACTTGTTCAATGTGTCAGGATACACCTCTGGAGTGGGGTGTGACTTGAACGCAGGGAGCTGTTCACTTTTATACTTGACGTATGAGGTGATCTGGTCTTTGGAGGGATTTTAAAGAGTTTTGAAAGGCTGACTTGGGCACCAATATCTAGGGTAAATCTTGGCTGTCCTTACAGTGTCCTATTTTGGAGTAAAGACAGTCAGTTATAGAAAGGCATTGGAAGAATTCCATTTGTCGGGCTTCGATATTGAGTGACATGCAATTCGCTTCCAAACTAAATTCAAAAATAACCACTGCCTTTACAGCAACATGACAGTCTGGTTCTCAAATCCCCGTTGCTGTTTTCATGAAAAAAAAACTCTGGTAAATCTTCACAGATTTGGAATGTGAACATGTTGAAACATGATGCATATGAATACATCACTTTGTGCAAAATTCTGTTGACAAAAATGAAACAAGCCTTCTCCCCTTGCCCTAGGCTGCCTGAACAGTTTGTCATGCAGAGGATGTGGGAAGAGATGGAGAAGCTCAGCTTGTAACTGGAGTTAATAAACATTTCAATTTGCTTTCTGTGAAGGAGCTGTATTTAATAATTTAGTGTATTTTTTTTGAGGCATAGCAGCAGAATTCTTCTGAGTACCTGGTCAAAATTTGATACTGGACAGAAATCACTGGAGCAGAGTGTCAGGTCATTTTTCTCGTTGCTGGATCTAGAATGGGACGAGGTGATTTAACCCATTGTGCTGGTACCTGCTGTTTGAAAGCTGTGCTGTCAATCCCAACGCTATTTCCCTAATTCTACATTTTTTTCCTTCAAATCCTTGGTGGTTTCCTCATCTCCTGTCTGATTTTTTCTTTGCTAATTATCTTAAACCTGTAACCTTAGGTTACCAACTCCCCTACCACATGAACCAGTCTCTCCTTACTTACTTCATCAAAATCCTTCAAGGCTTTGAACACTTCTGTCAAATCTCCCCTTAACCTTGGTTGTTAAGGAGAACAACTCCAGATTGAGAGACACTGCCTAAATACATTTGTGGTCAGTGCTTTGGGATATCCTTCTCCGGTTAAATGCTGTTTCATAGGATTAAACTCCAAGGGCTGGAAACTGCAAACATCCAGGGGTCTGATTTGGGCAAGAGGCTAATCCATCACATCTCCCAATCCCAGCCCATCCTGAGCTCACCTTCATAATACAGAGGGTGAGCAAGTGCTGAAATCAAAAATTCACCTATCATTTGTTGACCATAGTGTTATGCTGTCCATTCCATAATACAGTTGCCATAGTTATTCAGGCAAGGATGGGCAGCAGTTTATTTAAGTAATTTGCTATAAGTGCAGGAAGGAATGGGACACAGTTTTTAGCACATTCAGGGCACCTCCCCCAGAAGGGAGGACCTCTACATCCTTTCTCCCTGCACAGACTTTAGTCTCAAGGTCGTCAAACCTTCCCTAAGAACGCCGGCTACTTACCCAAGTCATAGTACCGTCAGCACCCACTGTGAAGCCCTGGGGCTGCAAGCCAATCTGATTTCCCAGCAGCTCCAAGTTGAGATGCCCTGCTAGTCAGGGGCAGGAAGACTCACTCTGCTGTAATTGTGACCACACACATTGTTGTGCCCAGACAGCAGTCAAGTGTCAACCACATTAATGTGGGTCTGGAGTTATATATAGGCCAGATTGGGTAAGGACAGCAATTAAATTCCCTGAAGGGTATGAGTGAACTAGATGGGTTTTTACTACAGTTGACAGTTATAGACTAGCTTTTTAATTCCAGACGTTTATCAAATTGGTGTGCTTATCCCTAAAACATTATCCTCAATCCCTGGATTACTAGTCCAGTGATATTACAACTACACCATCTGCCTGCTGTAAATTTACTTCATTAGCTTCAGTTCGTTTCCCACCACCATCATTATTGCTACATTTCTGCATATTTCATAGATGGTCCTTCACCAAATCCAAAGAGCATGATTCCACTTACAATGCCATTCTGGACACTGAAGCCCAGCTGATAACGAAGGTCTGGTCTTCTAATGAGGACTGTAGTGACAGGTGGGCATCGCACAATGTTCAGTTTCACACGAGCTTGGTTCTTTAAACCCTTAATTTAAAACAAAACACATAGCATTGGTTATCTCTTTGATAGACTGAATTCTGAATCAAAGAAGCAGCAGGTAAGACTGAGGTAGATGTAGGATAATATTTCAACCATCTCTGTTTAACTGGCTTCCCTCACAGCTCTTGAATATTTGTAGTGCTGTCCATTTACCTCTATGGTTATCAATGACATCCTGCTGACAGCCATAGTCCTAACTAATGGCTTGTCTGTGGGCTCCTAGCTTACAACCAGAGAATCACCTTTCCACATAGCAAAGCACCGAGTTTGGGAAGATAGCGAATACTGAGTGGAAAAAAAATTCAGAAGGGATGTGGCCTGAATATACAGATAAGGAAGGCCTGAAAGAAGACCCTAAATAGTGGCATGTGGATTAGTTAATTTTCTGGTTTTTGGTTCAGGATAATCACAGATTGACTTTCGTACTGGAATTCCAGAGATTAAATGTTTCTGTCAGGTTGGAGGTGACTGATTGGAGTTGGAAGAAAATATAGTTTCTCTCCTTCAAAAAGAGTAAAGCACTGTTCAGGAACGTGCAGTTACCTCATTAGAAAAGTTTAGTTTGTGCAACTTCCAGACTGGGAGAGTAGAAATCAGCAGGTTAATAAAAAGCTGAGCAGATTTAAGCTCTATGTTCTGTGAATACACACGTGAGATGACTTCAGTTCATAGGGAAGAACGGAGAATCAACTATGTCAAATTTAAAGATTTGATATGGAAGGTAAATTTCCCTGGATTTAAATTATTGTAAAGTGATGATTTTGAAGAATAGATGGAAACTTGGCTTTACTGGGTATTCTAATACACAATATTATGTTCTATATTTAGATAATTTATCTTTTTTGTTTTCATCTTTTGTATAATGAAATCTGTTCCATTGTTCAGGAAACTGTTGTTATAGCCACTTATGACTATATGTCAATAATTGACCACCACATTAACTAAAAAAAACACACTGATCTATCAAGCCAGATTTCATTCTGGAAGTTGGCTCATCTAGTAGCACCATCAGCTGGGATCATAACAACAGGGAGGATGGTAATGGACTCAGGAGCAGAACGACTTGGATATATACCTGCAAGAGTCATTGGAAGTAGCAGGATAGGTTAGGCCAGCAGTTACAGCACCCAAGGTATCATCAATAAGGTCAAAAGAAAGCAAAGAGATGATTTTAACCCTGTAGAAAACATTGGCTTAATCTCAACTGGAGCATTGGTCTACATACCGTACTATAAGAAAGATGTGAAGACAATGCAGGGAGTGCAATAAAAATTCAAACAAAAGGTACCAGGAATGGTGAACTTCAGTGATATAGGTAAAGCAGAGAGGTTGGATTGGAAACAAGACATTGGTAATACTGATGGTGGGACGGGTGGGATTTTATCTCATGAAGGATAAGCAGAGAGTCCAAGGAAGTAAGGTGACTAAGTGGACTTATGACAGAAAAATGAGAGCTCGTCTTGAATGTCCAGCCTTTGTCAATGGCCAAATAAATTCTGTGCTGTATCAAAATGAACTCTTTCAATTGAAAAAACATAATTTGAATACAAGAGGATATTCTCAAGGTAGACTGATGCTGGCTCCAACTTAATTTGGTTAGTTTAAGACAGAATCGACTGTCACTTTCAACCCCTATGTACGTAAGGGCAAAGACCTTCCTGATATTTTAGCTGATTTAAGGCAAAGAAGAAAAAGGGAAGAAGATTGCTGTTAACAAAGACAAGAAACTGTCACCTCCAGCCAAGGAGATCAGCTTCTCAGAGTCACATTGTGTGGAAACAGACCTTTCGGCCCAACACATCTATACCTACCAGGTTTACCAAAATAAACAACCCAATTTGTCTCTAAACGTTTCCCATTCATGTACCTGACCAAACGTCTTTTAAATTTTGTAATTGTAAATGCCTCTGCCAATTCCTCCAGCAGCTCATTCCACATACAAACCACCCTCTGTGTGAAAAGGTTGCCGCTCAAGTCCCTTTTAAATCTTTCTCCTCTCACCTTAAAATTATGCTCTCTAGTTTTGGACCCCCTTCTAGAAGGAAAAATCTTTTGTTATTCATCTTATCTATGCCCCTCTGGATTTTATAAACCTCTATAAGGTCTCAATCTCCTACGCTCCAGTGAAAGAAGTCCCAGCCTATTCAGCCTCTCCTTATAACTCAAACCCTCCTATCAGTTTATGTGATTGAGAACGGCTACAGCACTCTGAGGGAACGGTCATCAACAGCCATGAGGTCTCTCCGGATTCTCCACTCAACCCTCTCTGCAATGTGCTGGCACCTCCATTCCCTCTCCTCATCCGTCCCCCAGCTCAAGGCCTCTCTTTCCCAAACTTGTGCAGGACCTCTACTCTTCTGTATTCTACACGGAATCTGTATGCTCAACCAACGGTCTCTCTGTTTCACTATCTCACCAATCTGCTTCTCTCCCCACCCCCACCTCTTCCTATCTGTAGTTCCTCCTACCCCCACCACCATTCCTGAAGAAATGTTATACACAAAACATTGACTTCTCCACTTCCTGATGCCTGGCTTGCTATGTTCTTCCACCCTTCTGTTTGTCTGCAATAGATCAACAAGGCCCTGTTACCACATCCATTATTCTAATTCAGGACCAATAAATTATTTTCACTTGTTACGGGTTGTACACATTGTTTGCCTAGTTAGATCATGTCTATTTAACTTACGCAACATTTGTAAACCAATGCTTCTTAATAAACTTCCTTTAAACTGCACACTAGTTCCCGATGGTTTATTTTAGGTAAACTGTGACTTTCAAACCTTAAACATTTTATTTTCTGCAACCATTCCATGATTCTGCACTTGCTGTTCTGAATGAATGCCTCACTGCACAGTGACACACAGGGAGTGAGCTCCTCACTGTAACCAGGTCAGATTGCGGAGGGCATGTGCAAGAACCTGAAAATAAAGCCAAGGGAGGCAGCAGGCAGTATGGGGAGGGGGAGACTCCACACGGATCAGGTTAAAAACAGCTCAAAAGGTGAAGCTGGTCAAGGTGAGTTATTTGACAGCACTGAGATTGAGACTGAAACACATGAAGCACAAGGTTCCACAAGTGACCTTTATGACTCAACAAATAAGCAATTAAAGCCCAGTCCCAGACTTTAGATGTGCATCGCTTTGTGTGTCGTTCTCGCATGGGAGCCTTGCTAATCTACTCTATGTCATTCAATTTTAGTATACATGGTGCTGTATGCACATGAATCACAGGATCCCTACACTGCAGAAAGAGGTCATTCAGCCCATTGCGTCTGGACCAACCGTCCAAAGAGCATCACACCCAGACCCAACCTCCTATCCCCGTAACCACGAATTTCCCATGTATGAGCATTCTCAGTCGTGTCTGCGGGAAGAGAGTTGGGTGAGGTGCGCGTAGCTAGGAAGGCGGTTGCTTTAACAATAATTAAAGTGTACTGCTTCTGACTGAAGTTCAGAAAAAGATGACTTCAGCTTTGCTACTGTTGAACTGAAAATCAAGTTCTGGCTCAGGAGACGCACACAGATGAAGAATTGGAAATTGGTCACTGATGATATGAAACCTATAATACAACAAACAGAAATGGAATCATGCCAGTGTGTTGGCCACAAAACAGCAATAAACTGAGTATTGCTACAACGCGCTGAACTGTGGTTTGGCAAGTACAGAGTCTGTGTCCAACTCAGCCGCAGGTATGGAAGAGGTATATGACTGACTTAAATGCTGAGAGATCCACCAGGCCAGTAACTTCTATTTGCTAATTAGCAATAAATCTTGGCTCCAGAGAAAATTCCCCAGCAAGTGTGGCCTTCAGATATTCAGAGGAAGACACCAGCTGTGGCAGTGTAGTGGACCGACATGTTGCTGGGCTAGTAATCCAGAGGCCTAGACTAATGGTCTGGAGTCATAAGTCCAATTCCCACCACAGCAGCTGAGGAATAAACAACAAGTCTTAGTTAACAATAAATGTGAAACCGCTCGATTGTCATAAAAACCCATCTGATTTCCTCATGCCTTTGAGAGAAGAACATTTGGCATTCTCAACCAGTCTGGCCCAGAAGAGACCCCCAAGCCTACAGAAACGAGATTGGCTTTAATGGCTCAGCAAGCTACTGAGTGGTATTCAGCAAGGTAGCTCATTATCAATCTCCCCAAGGCAACTTAGAGATGGGCAAAAAGTACTGCCTTGTCAGTGACGCTCTGACCACAGCCCATAGAGATGCAGTCTGAAATATACTACAAACACCAAATATCAATACAATCCTTTCCCAAGCATTATAATGGCATTTTAAGAGTGAATAATGTACCTTTATGATGCTCTGACAGGTGGACAATGGGAGTCCCACCAGGCTGGTGCCATTGATAGACATGATTTGGTCCCCGATGTTCAACTTCCCAGACTTCTCTGCTGGGCCTGCGTGCATCATGTTTGCAATAATTACAGTGGGCAGTATGGAACCCCAGCCAGACTCAACAATGACCAGACCCAATATTTCACCTTTCTGCTTATCAACGTGAACCTGCCAAACAGTAACAAGAAAAGGGTTACACCAACACATGTCTCTATTTAAATTACCAAAGACATTGTAACAGGAGGAGGACAATCAGCCCGCAAGCTTGTGCTAGCATTGGCATCATTTGTGACTTAACTCTGCCTTCGCCCCATACTTAACACCTTTAGTCAACAAGCATCTAGCACAATTCAGATTTAAATCCAACAACTGATCCAAAACTACCAGCATTTTTCTTTGTGGAAGAGTTCCAAATCTCTCTCACCCTTTATCAATCAAAGTGCTTTCTCATTTCTTTCTGGTAGGGTCTTATTTGAAATTTGGCGACTGACACAGATAGCTTGAGTTGGAAAATTTTCTGATTCGCAGAATCCATGCTGATTAAAACAAACTGTATGTTTTCTGCGCACCTCCCACCACTGTCCCCTGCAGGATGTCATAAGAAACCACAGGAGCAGCTAAGTGCTGAAGTAGCTTGTTTCTCAGTGCCAGCTCAGCTCCACGGCACTCTGTCCCCGTTGTTTCAGACGTTGTCAGGCCCTCCTTCCCCTACACCCCTCCAGTCACCCACCCTCCCATGGCCCTTCATACCATTCTCGACAATTTAGTGCTAGGCCAGGTTTCACCTCCTCTGTCACAGTCCCTAGTATTTCCATGCCACTTCCATAGTAACCCGATATCCACCATTGGTAGACCTTACAAATGTCACGTGCAGTTGGAAAGACATCTAATAATTTAATGCAGCTCTCATTCTCACATAGCTGATATCACAAGTATCTCCCATTCATAAAATCCATTCAAAGCTTTCAAACCTCCATGGTAATCCATATAAAACAGATATCATAGACAGCTAAACCTTTTATCGTCTCAATAAGCTGTCAATCGAATTGTGATCTCAGAACCTCCTTAATTGTAGATTTTGAAATTTAGCCAAGAGTTCATAATGATATCTTGGGCAATTGCCCACAAATGACTCTATTCAAACTGTCCAACAAAATACCATTAGTTTTCCTAATCTGTGTCTGCCGGAGTTCCGTCCTGAGTGAATCAAGGCTGATCATCCCACTCAACACCGAGTTCCTAATTTCACTCCTTGCCCTCACATCCCTTTAGCCCTGAGAACTATTTCGATCTCCTTCTTGAAAACATCAATGCTTTGACCTCAACTGTTTTCTGTGGCAGACTCACCACTCTCTGGATAAAGAACCTTCTTCTCACCTCAGATCTAAATGGTCTACCCCTTGTCTTTAGACTGTGACCCCTGGTTATGCACTCCCAGATCACTGGAACATCCTTCCTGGGTTCAGTCTGTCTTGACCTTTTGGAATTTTACAAGTTTTGTGAGATCCTCCCTCAGTCTACTAAACTCCAGTGAATATTGTCCAAATGAATCCAGTCTCTGTGTCCTCCGTTGTGAAGGCAGAATCAAAACATTACTATGTAGGTGACCATCCTTCTTGTGTGCTGTATAAGTCCGTGACCATGATGTGGACACAGTCAGACAAAGTTTGAATGGGGCCTGCCAGTGGGTACGAGGTTGTCTCCTTTGGGACTTTTTAAAAAAAATCTTGAATAAGAGGTTATAAAACAAAAAAAAACTTCATCCAACATTTTCACAAAACCCAAGATGGTGGCAAAGTAGGGTCCTCAGCCAGAACACCTCCACTCCATCCATTTCGTTTCATCTTTATTTTGCCTCTTTTCATGTTTTTACTTCCTTTCCACTTCCTGCCCTTGGTGTTGGCGACAGCGAGTTGAGCCAGTGTAGACTCGATGTGAAGCCCTGCGTGAACAGGAGGGTCTCCCGGCCTCGAGGTGAACCCAGCACCGTCTCCCGGCCTCGAGGTGAACTCACCACGGTCTCCCGGCCTCGAGGTGAACCCAGCACGGTCTCCCGGCCTCGAGGTGAACCCAGCACGGTCTCCCGGTCTCGAGGTGAACCCAACACGGTCTCCTGGTCTCGAGGTGAACTCACCACGGTCTCCCAGTCTCGAGGTGAACCCAGCATGGTCTCCCGGCTTCGAGGTGAACCCAGCATGGTCTCCCAGCCTGCAGGTGAACCCAGCATGGTCTCCCGGCCTCCAGGTGAACCCAGCACGGTCTCCCAGCCTCCAGGTGAACCCAACACGGTCTCCTGGTCTTGAGGTGAACCCAGCATGGTCTCCCAGCCTGCAGGTGAACCCAGCATGGTCTCCCAGCCTCCAGGTGAACCCAGCACGGTCTCCTGGTCTTGAGGTGAACCCAGCATGGTCTCCCGGCTTCGAGGTGAACCCAGCACGGTCTCCCGGCCTCCAGGTGAACCCAGCACGGTCTCCCGGCCTCCAGGTGAACCCAGCATGGTCTCCCGGCCTCGAGGTGAACCCAGCACGGTCTCCCGGCCTCGAGGTGAACCCAGCACGGTCTCCCGGTGAACCCGGTACGGTCTCCCGGTGAACCGGCACGGTCTCCAGGCCTTGAAATGAACCCAGCACGGTCTCCCTGCCTCGAGGTGAGGTCAGCACAGACGCCTGGTCTCGAGGTGAACCGATCGTAGACTCATCTGCTCTGTCTGCTTTTATTTTTTTTTCCTCTCTTCCTTTGCTTTAGAAGGACTTTAATGCTTCTTTTCTAACTTATTTTCTTTATTTTTCTAATTTGTATCTAGGTACCTTTGTACCTAAGATGGTACTGGAAATGACGAGTTTGTACATTTTCCCCTATACTCCTGTATCCCTGTACTTCACTACACGTGACAATAAACCTAACACCAATTCTGATGTTTGACGACCACATAATACGATCATGTGCAGATGGTGAAACAATTTATGCTCCATTCCCCTCTGAACTCATCTGGTGTAAACTATAAACTTTCCACCCTGTACTGTACAATAAATATCAATAACTTTCAAAATCAGAATAAACACTATAACACTGAGACACACATACAGAGTCACAGACACACACACATACAGACACACACACACACACACACACACACACACAGTCACAGACACACACACACACACACAGACAGACACAGAGACAGACACACATGCAAAATTCTTTTCGGAAAGAGGAGGTCATAAAATCAACAGATGCTTCAAAATATCATCCTCCCACTGTCTCTTCATCAAAGCAGAGCCGTTATTATTACAGGAAAATCCAAAGACACACGTACTTCCTTGCAGTTTTCCGACTTGGAAAAATGAATCAGGTCATCATTGTACATGTCCTGAGTGTTGAGAAGATCACTGTATTCTTTTTGGCTCAAATCTTCTGGATTAATGCCGTTCGCTCGCAAGAACTCCTGATAAGCAACACTAAAGGCCTGGCCTATGGACTGAGCTATTAACTGGGCCTACAGAGAA
Organism: Hemiscyllium ocellatum; assembly: GCF_020745735.1. Taxonomy (NCBI): domain Eukaryota; kingdom Metazoa; phylum Chordata; class Chondrichthyes; order Orectolobiformes; family Hemiscylliidae; genus Hemiscyllium; species Hemiscyllium ocellatum. Next base: position 122,412,185 of record NC_083402.1, on the reverse strand, counting down.
GGAAAAAAGGAAAGGATCATAATTACACAGGATCTGTACCAAACTTTGCATTGTTAGGACTGCCACAGATTTAACAGCAAGATGATATCAATTTTGTGTTTTTCAATAAAGAAAACAAACATTTAAAAGTACCATGATAGTCTCGTCCCCGTCTTTAAACAATGAATCTCAAGAAACCCTCAATCAAAACTAGCAATAAATAGCAGACTTGAGTGATAATTTCTGACATCTGCCTGTAACACTGTTTCACGTAGAGAGTGTGCTAAGTTTATTTATAATCTTGCCTGTGGTTTTCACAGGGTAGTGAAAGGGGAGAGAGAAACAAAATAGAAATTTGGCAAAGAGGAAGCTGTAAGTTATTTAGGAAAAGTACTGATGCCATGGAAACCATCAACCATTTACCACCTCACACAGAGTGTTCCGTGCATAGCAGGATTAACAAGTGGACATCGTGGTCAGGAGTTCTCTCTCTGCACAATGGGTAATGAAGGAGTGAGCTGAGAAAGAGAGAACTGGAAGCAGACATTTATTCGGTGGGCAAATGTCAGATAGGGAAGTCTTTGATAATCTTCTGGTGTCTTGACTGACTTACCACCCCTCTGTCAATACAAAAACTTGCATTTATATGCCAACTTTAACAAGATAAAGCACTTAAATGTACTCCACAAGTCATGATAAAGCAATACTTGGCATTCTAGGCAATATTAGTTAGTTTTCAAGAAGCATTGAGAACAGCCAGGGACAAGCAACATAGAGAGAGAGTCAATGGTGGTAGATGGCTGGGAGTAGACAACCTTGTGTGTTATACATTGGTCCATCCCCAATGTTCCTTCTCTTTAACAGCCTATAATCAGTGTTTACTACAGCCCCTTTCCTCACTGGTTAAATGAGTAAAGATGGATCACTTGGGATTTATTGTGAGCTTGCCAATTGGATACAAAATTGGCTTGATGGTAGAGTCAGAGGGTGGTTGTGAACGGTTGTTTTGCAGACTGGAGGCCTGTGACCAACAGGGATCAATACCAAGTCCACTTTTGTTTGTATGTATATCAATAATTTGGATAAGAAGGTAGGAGGCAAGGTTAGTAAGTTTGCAGATGACATCAAAATTGCTGGTTTCGTTGGCAGTGAAGAAGGTTATCTCAGATTACAAAGAGATCTTGATCAATTGGGTCAATGGGCTGAGGAGTGGCAGATGGAGTTTAATTTCTAATTAATTAATTTCAGGTTAATTCCTATCTAACTGATATTGCATTCCGAATCCTAATCACTTGTTGCATACAGAAGCTTTTTCTCTTGTCATCTCTGATTTTTTTGCCAATCACCTTAACCTTGTGCCCTTGAGCCGTTGGAAATAGCTCCTCATGGTGAAATCTTACAGGAGTCTGAGTGACTTGAGTGACAGCATGATTTGTGGCAGAATCAGAGAAGGTGTCCAGGGTAGCTCATCTCAAGGTCAGGAGCATCTCATTCCATGTTTCATATTTTTCCTAAGCAGCTCGGCGAGTTTCTCACTGGGCAATCAGAAGTTGTTGGTTAAAGGGGTGGTATTGCTTGTTAAACTCCTCGTTAATGGCCCAACTCACCGCATTAACACTCAGCTTCCTATCTTACCAAATGTGCCAAACAAGAATAATGTCAAGTATTCTGTTGCAGAGCAGGTTCAACGTCATAGGAGTGGGCACTCCATGCAGTTATGGGCATCCTGCCGAAATTCAGATTTGTGAGGGATAAACTGCAGCTTCTACTCATTTTGTTTGTGTTGGTTTCTGTAAATAAAAGTGCGTGTCTGGATTTGTCTGATTATTTGCCTGCATGTGACCTTTCCCTGCTGGACAATAACAGGATACCGGTCTACAGTGGGCACTGGGGCCAGGGTAGTGCTGACTCAGAGGGTGTCCAGATAGGATGTAACTAGGAAAGAGGTCAAGTGTGTGTTGTGATGGTTAAACAGTTGTAAGGCTGGGAGAATGGGCTAACTTGGACTCAGCCAAAAATTGTTAAGGTTCTGCCCATCAATTCACAATTTTGAACACTTCTGTCATTGCTCCTCTTCACTTTCTCGACTCCAACAGTTCAAGCTTATCTGATCTATCCATGCTACTGACATTCACCATTCCCTTCTGGAAAGACACAAGTGCTACATACATCCTCAGACTCAAAGACATGGCAGATCATCTTGTACTGCCTCTTCCCATCGTGGGAGGGGTGAGACGCTTCCACGCTGTCCTGGGAATTGGACCGAGGCATGCGTCGACGTGCCATCAGCACAACAATATTCCCGATGTCGGCGATGTATGAAATAGTCCGTAAGGGATGGTCCATCATAGTTTCCTAAGAAAAGGAATGGGGGAGTCACAAGGTAGAAATTAAGCAGAATGCTCAGCAATACCAATTACTCGAGAACTAAAGTAAAATGTTCGATCACTCTGTTGCAACATTCCATTGTTTTTCCAATCTTTTCAAACTGCTCACAGTAAGCTCTGAGGTTATGTTTGAACTGCAATTTGAGGCAGTTTACTGTAAAATCCTTCCACTCAGAAAACTATGTGAATCATCAACAAGGCTGTTGCATTTTTAGTGTATATTGTGTGCTATACAATGGCAGTATATTACATTCAACGACCATCAGTTCCAGCAATTTCATAAGTGGGGATGGGTTACAAAGTTTTATAGGACTTAGGTTGCTCGTATTTAGAAGCATTAATTCACACACAGTGCTAGCCAGTGTTAGCCCCATTACATACATAATCAGCCAACAGGCAACATGCCCCAGCCCAACACACAAAACACAAGCACTACCTCTTTAACTGTCACACATACATACAGACATACAAACATGTATGACCTCACATGATTGCCGACACAAAGACATACAATATCACCAACTGCCCACACACAAACCCCAACATATACTCACCCAGCCACCAACACACACCCACCACAAACATACAAGCTCACACACACCCACAAACATACATGCTCACACACACTCACACATATACACATACCCACAAACATACATGCTCACACACACCCACATATACACACACCCAAACATACATGCTCACACACACCCAAACATACATGCTCAAGCACACCCACAAACATATACACACACCCAAACATACATGCTCATGCACACCCACAAACATATACACACACCCAAACATACATGCTCATGCACACCCACAAACATATACACACACCCAAACATACATGCTTACACACACTCAAACATACTTGCTCACACACCCACAACCATATACACACTCGCACACACCAACAAACATATACACACACCCAAACATACATGCTTACACACACCCACACCCACACACCATACATACTCACCCACACCATACATACTCACACACACTCACAACCATATACACAGACCCACACCATATACACCCACCCACACATACTCACACCCACCCACAACCACACATACTCACACCCACAACCACACATACTCACACCCACAACCATTCATACTCACACCCACAACCATATATACTCACACCCACAACCATATACACAGACCCACACCCACAACCATATACACAGACCCACACCATATACACACACCCACAAACATACAATGCTCACACATACATCCACAAACATGTACATATACCCACAAACATACAAGCTTACACACCCACAAACATATACACACACCCACAAACATACATGCTCGCACCCACATACACACATACCCACATACAAGCTCACACCACATACACACATACCCACAAACATACAAGCTCACACACCCCCACAAATATACATACTCACACATACCCACAAACACGCACACTCACATACATATATACACACTGACATATAGATGCTTACCCAGCCACTAACATACACACAACAGCTATCCACCACACACACAACTACCCACCACAAACACAAATGCACTTAGACATTGCCATACACTCAGCTATATCCATTAACATAAGCAAGCATTTACAGATGCATGGTTACTACACACACACATTGTATCCCGTCATACCCACACACTAGCCCACAAACACACCACCATACACACCCAGAGTTTGCCACATGCATTCACACCCACGCTCACACACAAACTGTTACCCACATTATAGGTACAGAACTACACCCACACGCACCCACCTCTAGTCCCACTGCATCATGTACCAACCAAAGCAGTGAACAGAAATCATCCCAGATTCCAGCACGATTTCACAGACATGCGGCCACTAGCTAAATGGAAAATGCCAAAACCTGTAAATCAAAAAGCTAGTCTGGTGTACAAACTAATTTGTCAAAGAGCAAAGAGGTGATTAACTGTCACTGACCATGGCCACAGCTCTCTGTTTACAGCTCACTGCTGAATAGTCCGACTGATGTGTTAGGACTGCATTCCGTCAAATCCATCCAGTGAAGCCTAACTGACAGTGGCATGGCTTTCAGGGAAAGTACAAATGAATCATTAAGTTTTTCATTGCCTATAATAGCTTGGAGCTGGATGGGAATGTCTGAGGCTCTGACCTCTCCCTGACCCTCGACTGTCAGTTTGGGCTGTTTGAGTGAAATTGTTCTGCTGAATAATTTGGTACAGCATGATATGAGGCCATTTGGTCCATCATATTGGCGTCAGCACTTTCAAAGAAATAATGTAGTCTGACCCTTTAGGGTGGCTCGGTGGCTCAGTGGTTAGCAGCCTCACAGCATGAGGGACCACGGTTTGATTCCTGCCTTGGGCGACTGTCTGTGTGGAGTTTGCCAGTACTGCCACACTGATGAGCTCTTTTACACACAGACAGCAGGGATCTGTGTCTTGGGAGGGGAGCGGGGAGAAACATCTTGCTGTATGGCACACACCCTCCCCATGTCTGGATGGGTTTCCTCCCACAATCCAAAGATGTGCAGGTCAAGTGGATTGGCCATGCTAATTTGCCCATAGTGTTAGGTACGTTAGTCAGGGGTAAATATAGGGTAGGGCAAGAGGCCTGGTTGGGTTACTCTATGAAGGGTCGGTGTGGACTAGTTGGGCCAAATGGCTGTTCCCATACTGTAGGAAATCTAATCTAATCCTCCCCGTCTCTTTCCTCTTTCATTCTGCAAACGTTTCAAGGATATGTCAACCTTCCTTTGAAAGGATACCATTGAACCTGGTTTAACTGGCCTATCAGGCAGCACATTCACCCCTCTCTCCCCTCTCCCTGCTTTACCCTATCGAAACACTTCTGTATTTTGGACAACTTTATCAATAATCCCCTGAAACTTCTCTCCTCAGAGAAGGACAGCCCAAGTTTCTCTACGTGACTGGCCCCTTGTCATTGGGCACTGGCTGTGGTTAGTCCGCAGACTCCCTGGTTCAAATCAGAGTTTGCACAAACCATGAACTGGATTTAGATTTTAAGTCCCCTGCTTTGAGAGTGATCTCAATCAGGTCAGCGCACTGCCAAGACAGTGATCACTGCGAGGTGGGCATCTTTTAGGTTAACCAGTTGCTGACCCACTCTCACAACAGATGAGATAGGCTGGGCAATGGGACGTCCCCACTTTTATTCCCAATGTGACAATGCTGCTCTCTTAACAAGTTTATATTGTCTTTGGCTTTTTTTTCCAGAGGGATCAATAGACACAGACTCTGAAAAGTCTAAGTTGAAGGGTTTTAGGGTCAGTTTGATTATAGCTAACAGATACTGTCTCAGGCAAAAGGGTGTCAAGGTAAAAAAACAAAGACACTTGTACAATGAAAGGGGTGTGGCCAGTTCTCCCAGCTCAGCTTTTTTCTGGTTTGGTTTGGTCTAGTTTGTCTCTGAAAGTAGTCAGGCAGTTTGGAGGCTGCAGATCCAAGCAACAGCTACATGAAAGCAGGTTCATGCTGATCCTTCTCTCTGGCATCTCTCCTGTAAGACCGTGTGTTTGATTTCACCTTTTGTGCCAAGGGGTGTATATGGGATTGTTGCAAGTTTTTGGAACAGCATCATCAAGTTGGGATAATCAGTTGGGTTTTAAGATAGGTTGCGTTATTCGGTATTCTGTTCTCTTATGTTGGTATCTCATTTGGTAATCTAGTAAATAAATTCTGTTTTGTTTAAAACTAAGTGGTTTGACCAGCTGCATCCCTCCTGGAATATCCACTTTACACCTGCTTAAAACAATGAGCAAACTTAAGAGGCTGGGTTACTTTCTTGAAAGGTTTTGAGGGGGTCTGGCCTGGTCTGTAACACCCAATCCACAGAACCAGACAGAATCTCCACCGCATCAAAACAGAGTGTCCCTCTTCCGTCAACCTCTTTCACTTTGGGTTATGCATTCACACAGGCTCCAGAGGAGACCATTTGACCCACTGAGTTCACATCTCCCGTACAGCATTGTGATCAGTCCCACTCTCCCACTCCACCCCTGTGACTCCCATTCAACTTCCATTTGTCTTTGCTTTCACTTCTTGTCCAAAGCCTTCAATCTCCAACGCCCGAGTCCTTGTACCTTCAGCTAAAGGGAGCAGCTAGTGTCTATGGATGTGTCGGTCAGTGTATCAGCCATGGGAAATGCAAAGATACAGGAATAAGGTAAGGGGGTGGATCTGGGCAGGATGCTCTTCAGCGGGTCAGTGTGGACCCGATGGGCTGAATGGCCTGCTTCCACACTTTAGGGATTCAATGATTGTCTCCTTTAGATAAACTTGCCTCAGATGGTCCCAAATCGGGAGTCGGTGGACCCATCCTTTATCATGATGCAATTAAACAAAGGAACTATCAAACAGAGTGTTTTATTTCTGCAATTGATGTGAGGCTTTGTTTTAAATCACTGGTCACTTTTGAGGATAAACGCAGGACTTTAATCCTGACACGTACCTGGGAGTCAGCGTTCAGCACCTTAATCCTCTGGGTCGAGATGAAGAGATCAACTTCAGTCATGGGCTGAGCCTCTCCTTCAGCTGCCTTTAATAGGAGAACACACGATTCAAGGGATCATCACGGGGAAATACCTGACACATGCAATCACTCATAAAACACTCCTGACACTGCCAAAGTAAAATCAGTGACCATCCTTCAATCTCTTTACTTTTCATGCAAACTTTCTATCAGTAATAATAACACAAAGAGATTATGCCTAATTCCAAAGTTGGAAATTAGGGATTTGCAGTGAGTTTGCCTATTCTCCCATTTTATCACGATGGGTCTTTCAACACCATCTTATAACCTTTAGCTCCTGAATACTCTTGTAACACAAATCGCAAAGTTTTCAAGTGACCTCCTGCCCCAACAGCTTCTTGGAAGCAGAGTGTTCTGGATTCCCACCATCCTTTGTGTGAACAAATGCTTCCGAACTTCATCGCTGAAATTCTAGTTTTATTTGTTGGAATTATGCCCTTGTGTTCTGGACTTGGCCTTATGTTAAAGCAATAAATCTTACTGCACTGAGTCCATGACATTGAACTGATAGGCAGGCAATTACCTGAGCTTTAGTTAATACGGACTGCTGTGTCAATTTAATGCCAATCGATATTAAATTTGCACATAGAGTGAAGAACGAGTCAGAGATCCAACATCAGCCAAATGCTCATGTATTTTAAGCCCAGTTAATGCGATTGGTTTAGACTCTATTTAAAAAGATAAAATGAAAGCGAGCTGGGTTTTAAATGTACTGTGAATAGTGTATAGAAACAATCCAGATAAACAAAACAAAAATTAGGTTTGTTGATAAGACCTCAGTGTTTCAGTTAGCATGTTGCATGACAAAATATAATGGATATATCTTGTAGCTTATCAATAGGAAGCAGAACTGCATGTTAAATGCTACCCATCAGAAAGCAGAACACAGTGCAGGCAAGTCACCCAATGTTGGTCTTGTGCATGAGAACAGGAAACAGGTTATTCAGCCCCTCAAGCTTATCCTGTCATTCAGTGCAATCATGGCTCATGACTCAGTCCACCAGCCTTGATTCCAGTGTAACTTCATGCCTTGGTCTAAGCAAAACTCTTTTTAGTTTAGATTTAAAGCGATTAATTGAGCTATTATCATTTTGTGGGAGAGAGTTCCACACTTTCACCAGCCTTTGTGCAAAAAACGTTTTTTTCTAATTTCTCTCCTGAAGAGTCAACTCAGATTTCAATGCCCCCTTAACCTAGAGTCTATCTTACCACCGGACAAAACTTCTGTCTACTGCTGGAGAAACCCTTCAGCTCTGGTAGCATCTGTGGAATGAGAAACTAGTTAACACTGAGTCCAATAGGGACTCTTCTTCAAAACTCAGTTAACTCTGATTCTTTCTCCTCAGATCCTGCTGAAAGTCTCAAGCACTTTGTTTTTTATTTCAGACTGCCAGCATCCCCAGTATGTTGCTTTTGTTTGAATGTTTCTCTCTAATTAACCTTTCAAAATAAACCTCAAACAAATCATCCTTTAACTGTCTCTAGTCCAAGGAATGCAAGTCTTTTTTCTTTGCCATTTCACCTTATGACCTGGGCCTGGGATTCCCTAAGAGTTAGAGTAGCAGAAGCAGTTGATGTATCTAAGTAGGTTTCCTACCCACACTGCAGGAATGATCAGAAGCTGAAGAATGTGAGATAAAAAGATAATAATAAAAATGAAATGAAAACTTAATTGAAATAAATCTAACATGGTAAGTTCAGTATTTACACAGAATTTATAGTTGAAACCCAAGCCATTCAGCCCAATTGGCATTCGCCTAGTTACCTCATCTCATCACTCTAACCTTATAATCCTTTCTCAATCACATGTATCCAACTGCCCCTTAAACACACCCAATTAATTCAACTCAACCACTCTTCATTTCAAGGCACCAACTCAGGAATCGACAAGGAGCTGCTAAAGTAAAAAATTACAAAACAAAAAATCTCTTCATAAAAGTCAGTTTTGCACGTGTGAAATGCGCAGAATATGCTACATTCAAGAAGCAACAAGGTGGCAATGTTCTGCTTTGCTAGAGTGTCAGTGGGGAGGGGGGATGTGGGAGGTCACAGAAAACAAAGTGAAACAAAAATGCTTTGGAAATCATCCTTTTTCTGAGTCTAGTTGGCAGTTGACAAAAATAAAGCTTTTTAAAAAAACAAATACTTATTTTAAAGATGTGAGACACACAAAAACATTCAACTTCACATGATAATACACTTTCAACAAACGCAGTGAAAGGAATGGTCAAATCTTTGTCTTAAAAAAACTAATGTGCAAACTTTCTGCATCCAGCGATCTGCAGACGGTCAAAGCTAGGGGGTAGGGGGCAGGACTGACTTCTTGTCAGGTAAGGTAGCTAGGAAGTGGGGCTATGGTGAGAAAGAAAGGGAATGAAAGATTGATCAGTAGATATTGCTAAATGTTAAAAAAAAGTAGACTGCTTGATAATGTTAATTAAATATCACCACTTAAATATGGTGCAATTTCAGTCAGCACTCCGTAGACTCAAAAGAAACAGCTTAAATGAAGAAAGCAAGGTGCTGATTACTCAGTGCGATTTGAAAAACACAGTATCCCTTTTCAAGTCCTTCACCTTCCGAAAACAGCGACAGGCCATGAAATTTAAAACAGCATTTTACAGGAGTGAGCCCGAGAAGTGAAAGGTGTATCAACTAAAGGTTCAATGGGTGCTTAATGTGGACTCCGGTAGTCACCTGCAGGCAAGAAACAACCAAGGTGACACTTGACTGAATTCTGCGGGTCACTTTGGATGCAGAAAAGTAAGCAAAAACGTTCTTTATAAAAAGAAACGGAAGTTTGAATAAGCTAGCCAAAAAAGCACGAAACAAAGCAAAATGCAACAGGCACAACATCAAGCTAATGAGGTACTACACCTTCTTCCTGTTTTTGGTCAATTTCTGGGCCATCTGCTTGGCATGGAATAGACAAGAGATAGGAGAATGGTTAGAGTCAAACTGGCAGACAAACTTGTTGAGAAGCAATTACAAATTGGAGAAGTTTGATTGGCACACAGGACAGGACATGTAATAGTAACAGAAATAAATGGCAGCAAGCCTTTTGATTGTTGATTTTCGCATGAGAACTACAAATGTTCATGAGGACAAATATTTGCCTTTATTAGCTTTTCGTTAAATGGGAGGCAGAAAATGTTGGATTTAAGAATAAAACTCACTTTCTAAAATAGAACTTTCACACCATGCTATTTTCCCAAAACAAAAATCAAACAAAAGAAACAGAGAATTCAAGATTATAAGATACTGTTACAAATACATTGGATTATGTAGTTGTACCAGCCACTTGGCCCAACAGTCTATGTTGGTGTTTCTGCACCTTAACAGCCTCCTCCCAGTCTGCTTCATCTCACTCTATCGTATGTATCTTTTGATGGCTTCTAATATTTCTCCATCATGTGCTTATCTTCTCCCCTTTAAATGTATCTGCACTATTCACCTCACGCATCCCTTGTGGTACAGACTTCCACATTCTCAACACTCTCTGGATAATGGTGCATTCCTCCATGACAATCAAATTGATTTGCCTGCTTTGAATTTAAACAAAAGCTTGGATGTCAACTGCTCCCCCATGCAGTCTCCATAGCAACACCTCAACCAGTCAATCAGCACCCCCTGTGTAGGCAGTATAAATTGTTGTTCCCTTTAAGATTTGGTATTCATATAATTCTGCCCTGATGAGTGCCAGTCAAAAGGCTTTGACATCATGTCTCTTTTTTGCAGCAATACTAAAGTTCTGTACAAACAAGTAACGACTTCTCTTGAATTCCTTAATGGGGTCATTAGTGTCTATCCTATAATTATGGTCCCCAATTCTGGCCTTACTCGCATGCAGAGACATCCTTTCTAAGTGTAGCCTATCGAACACCTCATAATCTTAAGGACTTCTAGTAGGTCATACGTAGCCTTTGCTTTTTTATGGAAAAATGTCCCTGTTTAGAATTTTCTGATTGGTATAACCACTTCATTGTAGTATTATCCTTCTACATCAGTTTTGCAATCCTCCCGCAACCCTAAATCCCTTTCTTAAAATGGATACCAGAACTGAATGGAGTATTGAAATGGAGTCCAAGCAATACTCAATACAAGTTTAACATATTTTCAATTCTATCCCTTTAGGAATAAACCCCGTGACTTTGTTTGTCTTCTTTGAAATGGCCTTATTAACCTGTGATGCTATCTTTAGTGATTTGTGTACCTGATTCCCAGATCCCTCTGTTTCTTGAGCCCACAGAATATGTGGCCTTCTAAAGTTTCCACCCAAATGCACTACATCACAACTATCTGTAATGAAATCAAACTGGAAGAAAAAAAACACAAGCTGGGGCGACGGGTAAATGCCCTAACAACCTGGCCGTGCCTGTAATTTTCCATTTCTCAGAAGTAGGTCAGTCTTTATTAGGAATGTTTGTGTGTGGAAGAGGGAGAAAGAAACAGTTTGAATTCTTGAGCAGTCTTATTGTAAATGATGCCACGGCCAGCAATACTGAATCGCTGGCACCTCACATACACACAGAGCACTGAAAGGACATAAAGAATGGAGTGTTCAGATTATCATCAAAGAGGATAAAGGCTTCACGAAGCAAGAACAGCTCCCAGTGTGAAAGACACATTTAATCAACAGTTCAGTTCATGAATTAAATGCTGCAAATAAAACATGGTGAAATTTCAATGTCATGGCTAAATTTACCAAATATCACAATTGCCAGAGAACCTGAACTGACACCAAAGAAAAGTTTCAGCTCCATATTCAATCATAGCTGAAAATCAGCCAGTCAAGAATGCTTTTGAGGAGTGACGAGGTGATAGGGTTTTCAGTTGCATGAAGTTAGATACAAAAAGGACACATTTCAGATAGCAAAAGCACAAGAGAGGAGATGAGAATTTTTTTTATAAATGCAACAGTGAATTGCTGTGATCTGTAATGTACTGCTTGAAAGGGCAATGGTAACAGATTCAAGGAGAAAGTGAGGACTGCAGGTGCCGGAGATCAGAGCTGAAAATGTGTTGCTGGAGCACGGTAACAGATTCAATAATAGTTTGGCAAAGGGAACTTGATATAGACTTGCCAACAGTGTGGACCAAATGGCCTCATTCCATGCAGTATCATTCAATGATTAAAATAACAGAAACTTATTTTGTATTTTAACTCAGTCCACTCAGACCATTGTTGTAAGACCAAAAGCATTGTTTGCAAATTCCTTTGCAACTTCCAAAACCTGTAACAGTGAAACTAAATTTAGAAAAAGATTCTTTGGTATGAATAACCACAATGATATCATAATTTTCTTTTGTTTGTCAATAAACTAAAAAGAAGTCTATAATTAAATATTCTTAAAATGCACAATGCATCATTTATGGTGATATATTCGACAAAGGCGATGTGTATGCAAAAGATACATTTAACCTCATTATGGAGAAAGCATGTCAATTCTGAACTGCTTTATTACTTAAATATGCAGGAAATATTAACCATGTCTGAGGAGACTGCAGTTGAGGATTAGGCTGTGACAGTAATCTTAATTGTCAAGCACCCTCTCCTGTTTCCGAAATACGGGAGGTGATTTGGACAAGACTTTTTATACATAACACAACGGCTCCAAATTTATCTTTAAAACCATTTAGGGTTTAATACAAACAGATAAAGCCTATCCACCTCATATTGTGTTTATTGCAACCTTTGTTAAACAATTTGCAGCTCTTCAAAACAATTAAAACATGTAGAACTGCGCAGAATGTACAGAACAAAACTAGGCCTTTCAGCCTTACAACGTACAGAGAAACCTCGATTATCCGGCATGCGATTATCCGAATTTTGGATTATCTGGCAAAATCACAAGGTCCCAACGCTTGCTGAGTTGTGTTATCCGGCATTCGATTATCCGAACATTTGATTATCCAAACAAAATACTCCCCGCCCGTGTAGTTTGGACAATCAAGGTTCCTCTGTACTGCTGGTTACATTTTATCTGAGTCCCCTCCTTTTCTATTCAACATACCCCATCAGCATATCCTGTTTCATTTCTTCCTTATGTATTTTTCTAGTATCCCCTTAAATGCATCAAAGCCATTTGCCTCTTTCTGTGCCATGATTTCTACATTCCAATTCCTCTCTGGGGAAATAACTTCTTCTGAATTCCCTACTGGATTTATTAATCAAAATATTACCTTCATGATATTTCATTTTGGACTCTTACACAAATGGAGACATCTTCTCAACATCTACCCTACTGCGCCCACTCATAATTCGAAGGATGTCTGTTGGAAACACTTCAGCCCTCTCTTTTTCAGAGGAAAAAGCCTCAGCTTGTTCAGTCTTTCGCATTCATTCCATCCTCTCAGTCTTAGTCATACCTTCCTCTAGCGTCACCATCAAGCTGCATAAACTCCAGAGAAACAAAAAGCCCATGGAGGAGAACATAAAACAAAGGCCAATTTTGTTTGGTTTGATGAGTGGATCCATGGAAAACAAACGGTGTCCATGATGATGGATGTCAAATGGAGCAAATGTTCACCCAATAAAAGAAAAATCCTGCCAACAAAACATTCAAACCCAGTTCCCCTATCTAAATCTGGGCAAGAGGATCAATTTGGAGTAGATTGTACGTTGATGCTACTTTACGTAGACATTAATTACAAAGGCCAAGAGATTCCTATTCAAGTCACAGAAAAGTGAATAACAATCATCTTACTGATGTGTGAATCACCTAACAAACTGTGCAATGGCTCAGACTCCCTGAGAATTGCAAACTGACACAAGGCGCTGAACATATTGCCACTAGCTTTGTGAAAATATCTGCCCGTCCTTCACTTCTCAGAGTTTGATGACATCGCTGAACTTTACTTCAGTGACCCATTAAACCCACCGCAGAAAGTCAGGGATGGTATTTAGTCCATTGAAGGAGGAGAAGTCTTGATTTCCAATACCACTCAATCTTTGTGGCTCAAAACTGAGCAGTTTAAATCGTGGATTCTCATTCCTGAAGGCAGTGAATAGTTAGAGATTTTTAAAAAATTCTTTCTTCTCCTTTCAATCTTTGATCTAATTCTTACTTGTTCTTCTGTCTCATTCTTAATTCTTAAAACTCGTTGGTGGATAAGGATGTTGGTTCTGTCATATTCTTAAGTCTAAGATATCCTGTTTCTTTTGTTAGACTATTATCAGTTGACACACCCAATAGTTATGGTTCAAAAGACACTGAAATTAAAGGGTGAAGGAAAAGGTTTAACTAATAGGGGTGATATTCCAAGAAAATTCAGACAGATGTATTTTTCAGGAGGTTAGTTAGGATACCATCTGGATTAAAGACTGACCCGTTACTCAGTATGTGAAGTTTGTCCATCAGATTCTGATCCTGTAATTTTATCCAAATGCAGTGTATGATACAATTGATCCATTACACCCTCAAAAGTGCATGGTGCTCTCAATCGTCACAATTGATTTACCAAGACAAAACATTTGATACGATTTGCTAACAAAGCAATTGGAGGTAATACAACCCCTCAAGCATATTCTGTCATTCAATGTTAATCATTAGATGATACATATGTTGGGTAGTCTGCCAACAGTTGGGAGGCCTGCTCAGTAAACCGAGAACATTTTAATCCCTTTGGGAAAAAATTGATCAACTAAATCCACAATAGGATTAAAACTAGATTTTTAAAAATGAACTGTACTGTAATTTGCAATATTGACTGTTTAATGGTTCACAGATTATCCTGAAAGATTCATTTCACAGAACTGTGTAAAATTGAAAAATGTTATCGCTCGCAATCATGGAGTGCTTAAAAGGAATGCAAGCACATTTCATAATTAAATCTTCCAGGCAAAAAGCCATGAGGGAAATAAACAACTAGTCCTCTGCTTAAAAGATTCACCGCTCAACTGGGGTTCCACAATAGAGTCTAAATGATTGGATTTTAAGAGGTTGTGCGTGAAGTTGTCCAGATGTTTCAGTCAAGGATATTTCAATTCAAGTTTATGAATAGTGTTGTCATTAATGTAGATTGAAGGCACCTGAATAGCTCTGGACAGTCTTTGCCACAATTTAAGGAAACATAGAAACTAGGAACAGTCATACGCCATTTGAGTCTGTTCCACCATTTAATATGATCACAACTGATCCTCTATTTTAATACTTTATTCCTGCTTTCTCCCCACATCCCTAAATGCCTTTGAAATCTAAAACTACCTATCTCTACCATGAAAATTATTGGTGACTTGGCCTGTGCTACAGAGAGAGACTGATAGGTAGGAGTTATTGTCCCAGGAGGGTTGAGGCTGAAGGGTGACCTTATAGAGGGTTATAAAATTATGAAGGGTATGGATAAGGAGAGTACCGAAGGTCTTTTTCTCAAGGTAGGGGAGTCCAAAACTAGAAGGCATAGGTTTAAGGTGAGATGGGAAGGATTTAAAAGGGAACTAAGGGGAAACATTTTCACAGAGGATGGTGCATGCATGGCATGAGCTGCCAGAGGTGGTGGTGGAAGCAGGTACAATTAGGATCTTTAAAAGGCACCTGGATGGGTACATGAAGAGAAAGAATTAAGAGGATCATGGACGAAATGCTGGCAAATGGAACTGGATCAGTTTATGATATCTGTTGGACTGAAGGGTCTGTTTCTATGCTGTATGACTCTACAGCCTTCTGTGGTTGAGAATTCCAACCTTAGAGTGAAGAAATATTGCCTCATCTTAGTGCTAAACGTTCTATGCTGTATCCAGAAACGGTCCTCCCTGGTTCGAGACTCTCTATTTAGCTAGTCTGTCCAGTTCTGTTAAGCATTTTCGACCTTTCAATCTTATTCATAAAGCAATCCTTTCTTTTGTTTTCTCACAGGGAAAAATACTGCAACAACACGGAACCATAACTGTGTGTGGACAAGAGGAAGACAGTATGAGGGAAAGGGTAAGAGAGAAAATGATTAAGTGAAAGAAAGGTGGCGAGCGGGCCAGAGAGAGAAAAAGAGGAAAAACATGAGTGAGTGAGTGAAAGAGAGATTCAGGAGAGCAAAGAAAGGAAGAGATATGGAGAAAGAGGGGCTAGAGAGAGGGGAAAGAAAGCAACAGAAAGACTCGTATTTGTATAGCACTATTCCTTGACTGCTTACAATTTACATAAGTGATTTAGGGTAAGCGTGTCAAAGTTCACAGATGACACTAAGATGAGTGGTACAGCAAAGTGTGCAGAGGACACTGAAAGTCTGCAGTGGGATATGAATACGTTAAGTGAGTGGGCAAGGCTCTGGCACATGGAGTGCTACGTTGGTAAATGCAAGTCACACATTTTGGTAGGAATAATAGCAAAATTAATTATTATTTAAATGGTGAAAAATTGCAGCATGCTGCTGTGCAGAGGGACCTGAGGGTCCTTGTGCATGAATCACAAAAAAATGTTGGTTTGCAGGTGCAGCAGGTAATTAAGAAGGCAAATGGATATTGTCCTTCATTACGAGACGGATGGAGTTTAAAAACAGGGAGGTATGCTGCAGCTGTGCAAGGTGATGGTGAGGCTACACCTGGAGTACGGTGTACAATTTTGGTCTCCTTACTTGAGAAAGGATGTACTGGCACTGGAGGGGGTGCAGAGGAGGTTCACTAGGTTGATCCCAGAGATGGCTTTTGAGGAGAGATTGAGTAGACTGGGATTACACTCATTGGAAGTTAGAAAATTTGGGGCGCGGTGGGATCTGATAGAAACATATATAATTGTGAAGGGAATAGATAAGATTTAAGCAGGGAATTTCTTTCCACTGGTGAGTGAAACTAGATCTAGGAGGAATAGCTTCAAAATAAGGAGAAGCAGATTCAGGACTGAATTGAGAAGGAACTTCTTCACCCAAAGGGTCGTGAATCTGTGGAATTTCCTGCCCAGTTGAGGTTGCTCCATCAAATGTTTTTAAGGCAAAGGTAGACATATTTTTGAACAGGAAGGGAATTAAGGGTGACAGTGAATGGGCAGGTGAGTGGAGCTGAGTCCATGAAAAGATCAGCCATGATTTTATTGAAGGGCAGAGCAGGCTCGAGGGACCAGTTGGCCTCCTGCTCCTAGTTCTTATGTTCTAATGAGAAAGGATCTTACAAAGCCCTTCACTGCCAATTAGCTAACTTTGGAAGTGCAGTTGCACCTGTAATGTAGAAAACGTAGCAACCAATGTGTACCTAGCAAGACCCTGCAGAAAGCAATGTGAGAATGAAACCACATATCCTATAAAATAATGGTTCTACTGAAGGCTGCATTAAGGTCCACCAATCTGGTAGTATCACGGATGGGGAAAAGTAGACCAGGTCTGAGTTGCGAAGGGAAGAAACCTACCCTCTATGTCTCATTATAATCTTTGTAAAAATGTCAATCATACCGATTTAACTTTTAGTTAGTTTAAGGCAAGAGCCTCTTCTTGTTAAGACCACCTAGTTGTTTGCCTCTACCACATTCGACAAAGCAGTGCCCGTCTATCCCAATGGAAAAGGAAGACGGTGGCTGAAAAATCATTCTAGTGACCAGGAGTGAAGCTACATCAAGGTCATGAGGCCAACTGTGGACCTTTGAAAATATAATTTAACCACACCATTATGGTATCAACAGCCGCATGCAATAATACAGTAACAATGTCCCAAGGCATTTCCCACACACGGTCATCAAACAGAACTTGACCACCAAGACACATGAATAGATAAGAGAATAGATTGCTCAAAAAGAACCAGAAAATCTGCTTCGCTTTTAAAAAGTGATGTTGGCCTGGGGATAAATATTCGGCTAGCACACTGGGATAAACTGCCCTGTTCTTCTCAAAAATAGCGGACATGGAATCTTTTATGTTGGCCTGAGGAGGCAGAAAGATTCTCGGTTTTAATGACTCATCTAAAAGACCGCCTGGCACAGACCTGTTGGGCCGAAGGGCTGTTTTTGCACTGTAGGGATTCTATGATTCATTGTGAAGTAAAGCCATATGTCTACCCAACTGAATCTTTGTGAAAAGGTCAAAAAATTGGAAACAAATTTTCATTTTGGTGCTGGCTTCCATCCTGCTGTTTGAGCAAGTAAACCCTCGCCAGTTCTGAATGTTTAAACTGTGGATAATAATAATTGTCAAGGATGAGTTGAATGGCCACTGGCTTCACAATGGAGAAGGACGTTATCACCTTGATTCTGCTGACTGCTTCCTGGGCTTGCATCATCCGCACGTTCTTGGATGGGGTTTTGTCAGAGAGCAGCTGGGTGGAGCCCAGGTAGTTGGCTGCAAAGATGATGCCGTCAATCAGATCTTCTGGGTCACATGGTCCAGGTACTGTAAACAAGAAAACAAAAACAGTCAACCTCACCTCTGAAAATTGTAACGAGAAAGAATTTTGATGGATAACTTTGGGACTTGGTCAGGCTAGATAAGATAATTCATGATCTCTTTAATCTTGCTGATACGTTTTTTTAGAACTACTGTAATAAAAGTAAAGAAACATTGTTTATACTGTCCCTCAAGATTTTTCACCGAACTATTGTTCGTGGTAGTTAGTCTTTCATTTTTTGGGCACTTCAGGATAATCCTTTGAATGTTACCTCTGCCCTCTGAATCAATTAAACCAGAAATAGTCTCGTCACCAAAATGTCATATTCAATGGTTCTACCCTCCAGCCTATTTCCGATCTATTCTTAACAATAATCTCACTGAACATTTTGACAGCACAAAAGTATCACAATCAAAATTATTCACCTACCACTTATTTAGTCTTTGCCTCTGCATAATAGTGAATCACTATTCAGCTGCCTAAAATAATGCCATTTGATTGTCACTCCAGATTCAGACCATAAAAAGTCTGCCCCAGCATTCTTTATAATCCTGGACAATTAGTTAACAGATGGCTACACGGAAAGGACAGCCCAGAAAAGGACTATTTGGCCCAAATAGTCTATACTCTTCTCACTCCCTCTGGGAGCAGACCATATGGTCCGTCGAGCCTGCTCAACCACTCAATATGATCATGGCTGATTCTGGGTTTCCCCAACTCCATTTTCCTACCCCTGGCTGACCAACCCAACTTTAAGTATTGTGGATGATGGAACAATCGAGCTGCTGTCAGGAGAATTCCAAAGATTCACCAGCTTTCCAATTGCTCCTCCTCTCAGTCCTCAATATTTATTCCTGACCCTGAGACTGGTTGCCAGTGTTCTGGGCTCCCTGCGTGCAGAAACAACTTCTCTGTGTCTATTCTTCCATGAAAACGTTCTGCACACAGCTTTCTTTTTCACAAATTACAACACAGGCGAAAAAAAGAGTAGGGCATTTAGACTTTCCAACCTGGTCTGGTCTTTATATACTTTTTTTTCCCTCATGTTTCTCCAGCTTCTTCTTATAGAATTTTTTTGTCACTGAGCTGTCATCCTTCATGTTGCTTTACATCTAAGAAACCTCTTCTAACCAAACTATTTATACAATTTACACACACCAAACATTTCCTTCCTGCATGTCTCTGTATATTTCAAAACTAACACATCCTGGAAATAATAATATAATTGTTCAGGGGAATCATTGAATATTTCTTTCTTGAACTAAAAAAAACTTATTTTCTTAAAACATGCATATTTCTGTTCTTTTTTTAAACTTTCCCCTCACTGGGACTTGAGATTAACAAATCCTGGAAGGATTTCTATAGCAGCTTTTAATATCTCAGGAAATTCCAAAAGGCATTACAACCAATGCAGCACTTTTGAAGTCCAGTCACTGTACCCACAGCAAATTCCTACCAAAAGCAATGCACAAAGATTTGCCATGCATCTTTGTTCCTTCTAACTGATTGTCTTGGCAGCTTTACAATTCGACTGACAGGTTTAATATTTCATCTCAAACATGGCACCATCGACAACTCAACACTCCCACAGTATTGGCATTGGCTGTGGGAACCTCAATTTTGTGCTCAAGTATCTGAAGTGGAACATGACATCATGACCACTGACACAGTAGCACCTACTAAATAGTCTGTAGGTCAAAAACATGCGACATTGGAAAAGTACAGTCAAGATTAGAGCGGTGCTGGAAAAGCACAGCAGGTCAGGCAGCATCTGCAGAGGAGGAAAATCGACGTTTCGGGCAAATCAGGTACATGGGGGGGGGGCAGAGGTGGCTGACGGATAAATGGGAGGGGGGTGGGTAGTTAGGAATGCGATAGGTAGATCGAGGTGGGGGGTAATGGTGATAGGTCGGAGTGGAGGGTGGAAATGTTAGGATGTTAGGTGTGCTGGGATAGGTCAGTGGTGGGGGGAAGGCAGGAATTTCAGATCTGCTACCTATAGTCTCCATGTCAGCACACGCAGTGCTCACATGAACTGCATGAACATTGACCGGGGCCACAGAGAGAGGCAGGCTTCGCATTTTGGAAGGCGAGAGAGAGGGAGCAGTGTCACAGCCGAGGTAGGGTGAGCATTGTTGGAGGGTGTGTTGGGAGATTTGTTTTTAATATTTTTTCCAACACAGCTTGCCCCAGGAGAAAGGTTAGGTAATTGTCTGAGTATGTACTGGGTGCAAGCTTCTGGCATGAAGATATTTTCCGAGGGACCTAGGCAGGATAGTGTTACCCATCAGAAGTTTAAACTTTCTGGGTAAAAATAACACACACAGACACACAGTAAGGGACTTGCTCAGGATCTCAATGTGAACCAGTAGCAAATGTCTCAATATTCACCATTTCTGTCAAGTAAAATTCTGGGTCAATTTATCCAAGAACATTGGATAATTTATCCAAGAACAATGCATCCAACAGTTACATGTAAGCATGCTTCAAAATATTAAAGAGCAATTTCTACAATCAATAACTTAAACTAAATAAAAACAAAAGCACAAATTATTCCCCTGATCAACAGCAAACAATCTTGTTCACATTAACAGTAACTACAAAACAGAGATTTCTGAATTTGCTTTAAAATGATTAGAAAGCACCTTACCTTCAACATAAGTTGGAAAGGAAGCCAAACACTTTCTTGACTGAAATTAAAACAGAACAACTGCTTCAGACACCGCACACTATGCTGCATATAAATACTTATCTTTTACCAAAAGCATTTTAATCCAATATGATGACACCACTTCACATGCAGCAGTGGAAATCCAATTAGTCTCTAGACTGCAGGGCAAGAGGCATTGTCAAAATCCGTAGCAAATCCAATGAACAATCACTTTTTTAAAAAACTATTTCAGTTGAGGTGCATATAATTCTGTGGAGTCAAAACAGTAAATGGGAAGGAGTGGTTTCTGTTAGTAGGGTGGTCAATAACCAGGGGCACAGGTTTAAAGTAATTAGTAGGCAGTTTAGAGGGAGTTGATGAGATTATTTTGTCACCCAGAGGGTGATGCTGCTTCTTGAATTTACTGCCTGAAAGGGCAGTGAAGCTAGAGCCCTTAACAC
Source organism: Hemiscyllium ocellatum (assembly GCF_020745735.1). Taxonomy (NCBI): domain Eukaryota; kingdom Metazoa; phylum Chordata; class Chondrichthyes; order Orectolobiformes; family Hemiscylliidae; genus Hemiscyllium; species Hemiscyllium ocellatum. Next base: position 122,390,849 of record NC_083402.1, on the reverse strand, counting down.
ATTCATTGGGCGGCACGGTGGTTATCACTGCTGCCTCACAGCGCCAGAGACACAGGTTCGATTCCCGCCTCAGGCAACTGTCTGTATGGAGTTTGCACTTTCTCTCCATCTGCGTGGGTTTCCTCTGGGTGCTCTGGTTTCCTCTCTCAGTCCAAAAATGTGCAAGTTCGGTAAATTGGCCACGCTAAATTGCCCGTAGTGTTAGGTGAAGGGGTAAATGTAGGGGAATGGGTCTGAGTGGGTTGCTCTTCGGTGGGTTGATGTGGACTTGTTGGGCCAAAGGGCCTGTTTCCACACTGTAGGTAATCTAATCTAATCTAATAAGTACTCGGATATGCACAGGACACACCACAACGGTTCTGGGTTATGGACCAAAATGTGCATGGTGGAATTAGGCTGAGTAGACTTTTAACAGGTGGCACAGACACAGTGAGCTGAATGGAAGTGAGTACTGCAGATGCTGGAGATTAGAATGGTGCTGGAAAAGCACAGCAGGTCAGGCAGTATTCGAGGAGCAGGACAATTGACATTTCGGGCAAAACGCCTACTCTGCTTTTCCAGCACCACTCGAATCTTGACAGTGAGCTGAATGGCCTCTTTCTATGCATTACGTTTCTCTATTTCTACTTTTACCTTTTGCTGGATTAATATTGAGGAAAACAAATCACCATGATCACCAACCTGAAACATCAATTTCCTTTCTCTATCCACACATTCTATCTGACAAACTGAGTATTTCCAATAAGTTTTGAACGACTGTGTTCCCAATGAAGTCGCCTTAAAGCTTGTTGTCTTTGAAAGCTTATGTTCATTGGATAGCCAGCAAATTTGAATTGAAAGATGAACCATTGGAAGAAAAGAACTAGAGAGAAGGCCGTTCAGCCCCTCACACCTGCTCCACTATTCTGACAGATCATGGTTAACTATAGATGCATTGATCCAGCAAGAATTCTTTAAAACATAATCTGCTGCTGATAAGTCAAGTTAAATCAAAAATGATTAATTATGAAAAGTAGGGTAACTAGAGGATAAGGGTTTTACTAACTGGCAATACAGCCTGACAGCAGATGAGGATAATTTCTTTATGCAGTGAGATGCTGCGATCTGGAATGGGCTGCCTTTAGCAGATTTAATAATGATTTTCAAAAGGAAAGTGAATAAATAGTTGACGGGGAGAAAACCGCAGTGTCAGAGGGACATGAGCATGCTTTGCCTTATATGAAAATTTTATCTGGTACAAATTATCCAATTGCCTTCAACAACAAAATGATTGTAAAGGCGCTCCCTTTAACTTGCAATCACTTTGAGGAAAATTTAAATCAATGCCCCAACAATGTGGATTTTGAAGAATCCAATTCATTCATTACAAACATGTAACAGATTAGAATCAGACACGCATTCTTTAAAATTACAGATCAGTTAGGGACTACTTTACAAACACAAAGGAGAATTATAATATATAAGGGTGCTCAGCAAAAGCTGAGGGTAGGGAGCGTGAGATTCCAACAAGAGGTAATGGGATAAAGTAACACTCAAGGAAACTCGTAAGACAAAGTATGAGACCACCCAGTAAATTAACTGCTTTATGGTCCCCATCAGAAGTATTAACCCTAGAGCAATAGCACTTTAAAAGGTATACTCAATGAACTCTGGGTACAGCCTATAACATGCTGACTTGTGTTTTCAGAATGTTTTTGTTATAATTAAAGAAGTAATATGTTGAACTTCACTCAAAACAACATAAAAATCATTTTGCTCAAAAATCACTCAATGCCAGTCAACTGTGTCCTAGTCATGAGAGGCAGGTACACCAAATCAAAGGGGTATGTCAACCTCCATCACAAGGGTTTGGACAATAGGACTATAAGAAACAGGAGCAAGGTGAGGCCATTTGCACACATACCTCCCACCACTCTCCAGCTTGCTTTGCCATACATGAAGATCTTGTCGATCAGATTGAAAACAACAAAAGCCGGGGATCACACCGGTTCAGACAGCATCCATGGACACAGTGGAGGCCAATGGTTCGAGTCTAGATGACTCTTCATCAGAGCTGAAGTAAAGTGTGGAGGGGACAGCATTTATGTTATAGATGGCGGGGTTGGGGGGGAAGAGGAGGTTGTGGTGCAGGGTGCCAGTGAATGAACGATGTTGATAGTTTAGCTTAAATGTTTGCAATGTGCGAATGGGAGAACAATGGTGTCTCTCCTGACGACCTTGAAAGGACAGTGAGTGGGGTGGGGAGAGAAAGCTAAAAGAAAGGGAAGAAATGTTCACAATTTGAAGGTGTTGAATTCAGTATTGAAGTTCACAAGGTTCTAAAGAGCCTAGTCTGTTCCTCCAGTTTGTGCTGCGATTCAAGGGAGCACTGCAGTATGCCGAGGACAGACATGTGGGCATGCGAGCAGGTGGCTGTGTTAAAATGACTAGCTACTGGAAGGTTAGGGTCCTGCTTGCACACAGACCAGAGCTGTTCCCCAAAGCAGTCACCCAGTCTGCGTTTGGCTTCTCCAGTGTAGAGTAGACCACATTGGGTGTAGAAAATACAATACACAAGATTGGAGGGGGGATAGGTGAAATGCTGCTTCATCTGGAAAAACTATTTAGGCCCTTGGATGGTGAGCAGGGAGGAGGGAATGGGGCAGGTCTTCAAACTTTTGCATAAATGCTGTCGCCTCCAGACTTTACTTCAACTCTGAAGTAGGGTCATCTAACCTCAAATCATTAGCTTGCTCTTTCTCCATGGATGCTGTCTGACCCACTGTGATCCCCAGCATTTATTGTCTTCAGTACAGATTCCAACATCTGCAGTAATCTGTTCCTACATGCTCATCAGATGGTTGCCTTAACTGCATTTTGCTGTCTGTCCCTCATAACACTGGACTCATTTATCAATCTAACTCAGTCTTGAATATATTCAAGATTCTAGGCTTGACTGATCCCCAGGATGGAGAATTCTAGAGTCTAACTAGCCTCAGAGAAAAAACATCCTCCTCATCTCAGTCTTAAAAGGGACTTCCTATTTCTAATGGTGTCCCCTCATTCCATGTTCCCCCAAAAGGGGAAACATGCACTTAGCAATTACCACGTCAAACCCCCTTCAAAATCTTATATGTTTCAACAAGATCACCTCTCATTTTTCTAAGCTTCTGTGCACAGGCTCAACCCTTCCTCATAAGGTAGTCTGTATTCTCAAGAATCAGCCAAGGAATTTTTGCCTCCAATTATATTGTGCTTTAAGTAAGGCAACCAAGCTATACATAGTAGTCCAGATGTGGTCTCTCTAACGCGCTGTAGTAACACTTCCCTACTTATATAGCTTATTCCTCTTGTAATTAAGATGAGCATTTCATTTGCCTTCCTAATTATTGGCTATTCCTTGTATGTACATTTTGTAATCCATGTGTATTTGGGAGTTTAAGGGTAAAGAAGTCACTGCTACTATTGTACAGGGCTTTTTGACCTGTATGCCTAAGGATTGAGATACTTTATTTTAACCGTTGTCCTTTCATGGATTATGGACGCCACTTCCAAAGCCAGCACATGTTTCTCATCGCTAACTGTCCTTAAGATGATTGGCTTATTTAGACCTGTTCAGTGGACAGTGAGGAGTCAATTACATTGCTGTGGGTAAGCAGTCACATGCAGGCAAGAATGGGGAGACTTCCTTCCTTAAAAGGCACCAGTGACCTTTTACAACAATGGTCACCATTAGGCTAGCTTTTAATATCAGCATTCAAATTTCATGGTGGGGTTCAAACCATATCCCCAGAACATTTCCATTCCAGTGACATTACCACTACGTCACTGCCTCAGCTAATACTCGCCATGAGAAGGTACAACAAAGATTCACTAGATCAGATCCTGGGATTAGAAAGTTGTCCCTCAAGAATGGATTGAGCACAGTGGCTAGCACTGCTGCCTCACAGCGCCAGGGACCTGGGTTCGATTCCTGCCTTGGGCAACCGTCTGGGTGGAGTTTGCACATTCTCCCCGTGTCTGCATGGGTTTTCTCCGGGTGCTCCGGTTTCCTCCCACAATGTGTGGACCAGGTGAATTTGCCATGCTAAATAGTCCATAGTGTTAGGTGCATTAGTCAGGGGTAAATATAGGATAGGGGAATGGGTCTGGGTGGGTTACAATTCGGAGGGTCGGAATGGACTTGTTGGGCTGAAGGGCCTGTTTCCACACTGTAGGGAATCTAAACAAACAGGTCGATGATTCCTGCAGCTGAGACAAGTTAAGATATGGCCCAACTGAAACTTAAAATCCTGAGGGAGAGCGACGCTGGGGATGTTTCCTCTGGCTGGATCACAGGGCTGGATATTATGTGCTCCTGCCAGGAGTGCTTTGGAAGGTATGGGGCCATGGAACACGAGGGAGAATAGGAAGCCCATCACCTTCCTCCCTACCCCTGAGCTCATCCATAATATGGGAAGGGACTGCCCACCAAAATCGGACACCCACCCATGATAATGTAGATAAATATTTGGGGGCATTAGGGCTGATGTGGAACAGGCAAGGAAGTCATATTGAGGTAGTAACTTAGCCACCATCTTACTGAATGGTGGATCATTTGGTGCACTCCGATCCTTCATTGTTGTGTTTTTTTCTGATAGGAACAGCTTCAGAATGAGTCAAACTACTAACAATCAAAGTCATTTCGGAGAAGGTGGGTCAGGTTCACTCCAGAAACCTAGTCATACAGCCAGGCTAACAACTCTCAAACAAACGGATCAGGCAGAGAGATGCCTCTTCAATAATTCTGGTCTAATCTTTTTCCTTCAGTTTGGCACCTTCCCCATGGCTGGTGGTCACTTTGAGACAGATGGATCTTTGAAGAGGAGCATTCAGTCCACTTGGTCACATCTGTATTGCAAGGGCACTGGGGGAAAGCTGAACAGAACTGGCAGAGATTCCAGTAGGGGATATAGCCCTGGCATTAACAGCAATGGAGGGTGGGGGAAAGGATGGTTTTGGACAGTCAGTCCAGCTTAAAACCAGTCTCCCATCAGAATCCTGCATTGGAACCGCAATGGTGTGGAGGGTATGGGTGTCATAGACTAATTCCTTCCCCTGCCTAGCATTCTCAGGCAGAAAGCCTGAATATTTGAGGCACTGGTTGTTTCGCTCGACATGGCCAAGAAACCAATATTGTTGTGGTTCTGTTCACCGAGCTGGGAGTTTGTGTTGCAAATTTCTCTCGCCCGTAGGTGTTCAAAGTTTGGGAGAATATTTGTAGCTCAGGTGCTCATTGTTGTGGTTCTGTTCGCCGAGCTGGGAGTTTGTGTTGCAAACATTTTGCAACACAAACTCCCAGCTCGGCGAACAGAACCACAACAACGAGCACCCGAGCTACAAATCTTCTCCCAAACTTTGAAACCAACATTGGATAGCAAGTTAATTGATGGAAGCCTCACCCACATCCAGACACCAACGGAGAAAGGATGCGTAAAAGAAACAGTACATTTGTGCAGAATTCTCCTATGTAATCCTCTCGAACCCTAATGAATACACAGCTGGAATTAAGGAATTTCTGAGGAAGTTTGAATAAGTAACAATAACTTGCACTTGCCTTTAATGTAACTGGCCATCAGCTCTTGAATCAATCCTTAAACATGCTTTCACTTATCCTAATATCCCCTTATGTGCCTCAATGTGAAAACTTCTAATATACGATTTAATTATTACGTGGAAGCCATCACACAAATGCAAATTTTTGCTGTTATGAACCATCTCAAAATCCTTACATTGAAGTATTAACAAACCAAATTTTGACACTGATCCGTACAATGAGAGTACCTTGCAGACGACCAAAAGCTTGGCTAAAAATGTAGTCATGATTTTTGCTAGAAATTCTGTGCCCTACGACCTTATACTCCACAACTACCTGATGGAGGAGCAGCGCTCCAAAAGCCAGTGCTTCCAAACAAACCTGTTGGACTATAACCTGGTGCTGCATGATTTTTAAGTAAAAATGTAGGTGTTAAAGTGTGGCTTAAAAGGAGAGAGACAAAGGGAGGGAGGCAGGGAATTATGGAGGGAATTCTAGAGCGAAGGGCCCTGGCAGCCAATGATGAAGCAGTTAAAATTAAGGATGCACAGGAGATTAGAATTGGTAAATACCTCAGGAATTCCGTCAACCTGATCGAGGTGAAGACTGGGAGATAGAGATATACAAGGGAAAATCTACCAATCTGAGAGATCAGCTCTGCATGTAGGAAACACTGCTCAGATTCTCAGACAGAGAATGATGCATCCCAAAGGAGGGAGGAAAGCAAAATTACTCTGGAGAGTGAGATGACATTATTTGGTCACACTTGCTCAACTGTACTTCGAGTTTGTCAACTGCTGAAATCTGACTCTGTTAAATTGGAAGGAAATGGGACAGCTGGTTTGTCAGTGAACAACTCTATTCTATTATTGGCATTACAGCTCCAAATAGCAACATTGCTGGTTTGACTCAGCACTACTGGATAATACAATATCAGACTGTACCTGCAAGCATCATGTCAGGCTGCAGTGATTTGTGAATAAGGTAAATGATGCATGTAGATTAAAAGGTGGGCTTATCTAACCTTCCCTAAATGATGTTAAATGTGACACATTCACAGAAAATACATACACTGATTGGTTTCTCCAAAAACTCATTCTAGCCAATTCCATTCAAAGTTTTTTTAAAAACTGAATTTGCTTTTTCATGTTGATATACTTGATAAATTTAGGCATTAAATTATATTTATTGGTATGATATTTTAAACGTATAATTTATATATGTTCAACTGAGGCAGCACGGTGGCTCAGTGGTTAGCACTGCTGCCTCACAGTGCCAGAGACCTGGGTTCAATCCCAGCCTTGGGTGACTGTCTGTGTGGAGTCTGCACATTCTCCCAGTGTCTGTGTGGATTTCCTCCCACAGTCCAAAGATGTGCAAGTCAGGTCAATTGGCCATGCTGAATTGCCCATAGTGTTCAGGGATGTGCAGATTAGGTGGATTAGCCATGCAAAATGCAGGAATAGGGCAGGGGGATGGGGTCTGGGTGGGATGCTGTTCGGAGGGTTGGCGTGAACTTGATGGGTCAAATGGCGTGCTTCCACTTTGTAGGGATTCTACTGCAGAATCCTACATCAATACCATTCAGCTCATTGAGAGTTTGCTGGCTGTTTTGAAGAGGAATCTTTTGAGACTCCATTTCCCTATTCTGTCCTCATATTCCTGCAATTGTGTTCTCTTTCTATTTTTTATCTAACTCTCTACAGATGTCTATCGTTGAACTGATACCTGTAACTCTCTATGCTTTTAGGACATTGGAAATTGCATCAGTTCATTTACTGTTTCTCAACACTCCATGATTTCAAATTCCTCAGTCCAACCTCCTCTCAGCATTCTCTTCTCTAGATTTTAAATCAGCCTTGAGTTCACAAAATGGCAGAATAGCTTGAGTAGTCAAATGACCTCCTCCTGTCACTATCTTCCCAAACAGTGTTTTTTAATGGGAATTCAGATAATGGGTAAATATATTCTAAGTGCCATGTCGGTGTACTGAATCTGCAATCAGCTGCCCATTCTAGCTGTCAGTTCCAACTCCTATTATTTTTAAAATGCATTTATACCAAAAACTAAGACAACAGTGTATTCTTATCCACATGAGAACTTAGAACCTGACAGACAAGGGGGCCACCATTTGGCCTACTGACATCTGCAGGCTGTTTGAAAAGCCCGTTCCCTACAAACTGATCTTCTTCCAGGCATGTATGGAACTTGACACCACCGCCCTTTTAGTCAGTGTGTTCCAGGTCATAACCTTCTGGATGAAGAAACGTATCTGCATTTACCCACAAGTTCTTTTTTCTGCCAACTAGTTTAAGCCTGCCGCCTCCGGTTATTTGCCAGAGGAAGAAGGTTCCCCAGATCTGTTCTGTCAAAGCACCTCTATTCTGAGCAGCTCCAGGAGATATCCCTTTGACCATTCCTGCCATCAACTGAACAATTCCAGCTTCTGCAGTCGCTCCACACGGCCGGAGCTGCTCCGCCCCGACTGCATTCCTTTCTTCTTTTCTCACTTTTTCTTCCTTTAAGTTTTTCTTTCTGGAGGGAGCTCAGTTATGGAGGTACTGGTGGTGACAGCAGTGGCTGGGGCCAAAGGGGACAATGCCGGATGGGCACCAAGTGGTTGGCATGCACGGGCAGAACACTGGCAGTCAGCGACATCCTGGAAGTGGATGGGGACTGGAATGTCACCACAGCAGGACTCTGGCAGCATATGGCCAGGCGGGTGGTGAGACTGGATGGCAGTCAGTGCTAAGTGGGGAGCACGGACAAACAGGGATCACGCCCAGCGCGAGAGGGAGTTCAAACCCAGCACGGGACGGAGACAAGGCCCGGCACGGGACGGAGACCAAGTCTACTGCGGGATGGAGACGGAGCCCAGCGCGGGATGGAGACGGAGCCCTTGTGCGGAAAGCTGAGTGTGGAGTGACTGCAGACCCATGTTTAAAGATGGACTTTAATTTGGAACTTTTAACTTGATTTCTTATTTTTTTACTTTATACTGACTTGAACAGTAATGTTGAACTTTTAACTCATTTCTTCATTTTGTGTACTCTTTCCCAAAGATTTTGTATGTGTACACCTTGGACATAAAATGGTGCCATGAATGGCGACATTGTACATGTTCACTGTCCTCCTGTATTCCTGTTCACATGACAACATAACCTAATTCTAATGCTCATCACTGAAGTGCCTCATACCAGGTAGAATCCTGGCAATACTCATCAAGGCCTTAACATCTTCTTCAAAATGCCATGCCCAGAGTTACGAAAATTTGGGAAGAAGCAGGTATATTCAAGACAAATAACGTAACTGTACTCCGAAAAGGTAAGTTTTCTAAAGCGAAAGAGTAACGAAGAGGTGAAAGATTCTTATATTCTTATAAAGAACCAAGGAACTCTGAATTTAGGATTCACCCTTTAAGTTTCAAGGAAGAGATTAAAATATTTATTTTCCCACAAGGGTTGTTCGAAAATGAGACTTAGTGTCTCAAGTGTGGCCATCTCTGCCTTAATAACCAATGTTAAAAAAGTTCCAAAATAAATGGGAAGAGAAAAAAGAAACAGGGATAATGGGATGAAAATTATACTTCATTGCAACCAGAACGGCAAAACACAATGGACATCTGGCCTCCTGGGCAGGTTGAAATCTCTCACTCCACAATTTGTAACTGCCAACCCTTTTTGATTCACTCCTTGTGTGTTCGATTGAAACTTGTAACTTGTTAAAATTTTAATGCAGAACCAAAGGTGATTTGTTGCAGATATTCGTAAAAATCCGGGCAGGTCTTTCGACTCTCAGCAAGACCTGAGGAGGATGCAGCTTCAAGGTCCTTGAAAATAATTCTGACCCAAGGCTGAGCTGATTCATTTGATGGAGTTGATCGGACAATATTTCCAAAAACTCAGCTGTCGACAATCAGCAAGATGGATGTGAAAACTTGCGTTCATTCAAATTGTATAATTTACAATTTTAGATGTGGGATACCGATTTAGTTTCAGAGCATGGGTCTCGGTGGACAGGCTGACTTTTAATGCCCGTCTCTAGTTGCCAGATTCTGCTGCATTTGTGAGGCTACAGGGACTATTTCAGAAAGCAGCAGGAAGTCAATCAAGCAGACTGACGTAGGCCTGGAGTCACACGCAGAGCAAATTGGATCAAGGTGGCAGATTTTCTTTCCCAAAGAGACATTAATGAAACCATTTGAGCTTTCAATTGACAATCTGGCAGGATGTGCAGAATAATGTACCATCACCGTTATTATGTGGATAAATCAAACTAATCATGGTTTGCAGTACTTCATATTTTGAGCTAAGGGAGGAGAATTACACCTGCGAAACTGTCCAGACAGAACTCTCCACAATATCGTCAACCCATTGAGCAACTACGCAAACAAATTTGTCAAATGAAAGAATATGTCAAAGGCTTGAAGAAATCCAATATAAAAGAAATATAAAATACTTACCTGAGTCTTAATGAGAGAAGGCAATGATTAAAAAAAGAAGAAGCAGTGTTATATAGATGTTACACTTTTAACACAATAGGATTCAGGTTAGTATACAATAAAGTTTAGGTCCACCATCCACACCACCTACAAGTCCTCTACTTCCCACTACCATGTTTTGTTTTATTGTCAGCATAACATTTGAATTCTGTCTTTTAGAAGCAAGCATGCAAATTATCAGAAAGAAAACAAATCATAAAATTACTCAAATTCCTAAAGTTCCTAAGAAACATCAACTTTGGGTGAGCAACTCATTTTAAAAGAGAACAGAAATTGCTTTAATTTAAGGATAGGCAAGAGCCCAAACCCTAGGCGATAAGCAGATTTTTAACACACCCGCCTCCAGAAGGGCTGGTTCTGGATTGGAACTGGAGCAGAGATTCTATCGTGTAAATGTCTTTCTCACTAACACTTAGGCCATGGTGCCTGGATAGGTCTTGAGTCTGAGGGAGATGCAAAAGAATAGTGGCTTCTTGGTCTTTTGATCTGTAGCCTTTCTGAGGGTAATCCATGGCTGTGGATGATGGGGTCTAAGAATCCAGTCATAATGCTCTGTCCTTTCTAGAGCTCTTGGGCTGGCCTGATGAAATAATTATTTTTGCTGTCTTTTATTTTCCTTTGCATAGGCAATTCTACACATTCGTCTTTCAGATTACTTCTAATAAACTTTGTTTGCAAACTACTGACCCCAGTGCACTGGTGGAATTGGAAAGCAACATTAAAGTCCTACAGCATCAGTAAAATGGTGGGGACATCCTGAATTGCCTACAGCTGAGCAGATCAGAAAGCTGACACTTGGTTTATCCCTTAGCCAGCTGATCGTAGCCCAATAAAAATCAAGGACTGGAACTTCAGTCCGCGTTTAGAAAGGAAAAACAAAAAAGAGGAGAGATGAAGTTGAAGCTTTTTATCTTGCACTCTTCAGGACAGTCACAGAACAACAACCTACCCTCTATGATAAAAAGGGGTGCTGATTATCAGTTGTGCACATGGGGAAATACGCTTGCAAAAAGCCACATTGTATGTTGAAGCTTGTCCTTTACAGGCAATTGAATCATGTGCAGGTATTGCACCTGTACTGAAAAGCTGGGGAGCAAAGGCTCCTTAGTGTATTTTCCATGACAACACCACAACCAATCACAGTCAACTTAACCAACCAATCAGCAGCCTTGTTCTCATGAAGTATATATTGTTGCTTGCTCCAAAATTTGGCATTCTTGCATCTGTCCTGATGAGGGCCAGTTGAAAAGCTTTGATAGCCTTTTTTGAAGCAAACTTACGGTTTGTACTACCAAGCAAAGTTTTTGAAAATTAAGAAGTGCTCGAGGGCAGCCCAGAGACCCACCCCTACCATAAACCATGAATGCGTGCAAGTATGTGAATGTACACTTATGTGTGCATGCACATTTAGTGAGGAAAGGAGAGAGAAGAGGATTAGACCAGGCCTGTTAGCATCCTCCACCACTGATTAGCTCACTGGCACAGCCTGAGGAGGTTCACTTACTGAATAAAATGGGCACTGTGTGTGATTACTTGCCATGTAAGAGGACTCCAGTAAGGGAGACAATTCCTTCAGAAGAGGAGCGGGCGAGGGCAAATTGTAGGGGGAAAAAAAAGTAATTAGCAAAGTCATATAATTGCATATCAGCAGCAGTTACAATTCTGGCTGCTGTCCTCATAAGGTACCCCTGGTTTTTTCAAAATGTAACTTGATTGTCACATACAACAATCGAAAATTTCACACTGGCATTTGTGACCAAACCTTGTGACAAAGACAAACTTACTTCCATTTTTTTTTCATTTCCTAAGTGATTGCTTCAAGCACAGTTATCATCAGGCACCTTTTTGAAGATACTACAACAACAGTAACTTATATTTTTATGGGATCTTTAATTGTATAAAATGCCTCAAGTCACTTCACGGGAGCAATCAGCAGACAAAATCTGACAGTGCACTCCAGAATGAGATATTAGTGCAGTGAGGAAAGGAAGTACATTTTATGGTGGGCCTTAAAAGGTGGAACAGAGGCAGAGAGGGAGGGGATGGGGGAGAATTCAACAGCTTAGGGTCAAAAGCATCTGAGGGCATGGGCATTAATGCAGAAATAATTAAAATCAGAGTTGCTCAAGGGGCTAGCGTTAAAGGATGGCAGATTTCTTTGGGAACAGAAGGCAGGAGAAGCTGACAGATAGGGAGGCTCATGCCATGCAGCGATGACTTAAGATGTTGCTGGTTTGGGGGAAAGAGTGTTAGTCAGCAAACACAAGAGGTGATGGCTACACAGACTTGGTGTGTGAGTAAGGACATAGGGTACAAAGCTCAGTAACTCTTGAGTTGATGAAGGATGGAAAATGAGAGGTCAGCAGAGAGAACGTCGGAAAAGGCAAGTCTCAAATTAACATAGGTTGGCATAGTGGTTAGCACTGCTGCCTCACAGCGCCAGAGACCTGTGTTCGATTGCAGCCTCAGGCAACTGTCTGTGTGGAGTTTGCATATTCTCCTTGTGTCTGCGTGGGTTTCCTCCAGTGCTCCGGTTTCCTCCCACAATCCAAAGATATGCAGGTCAGGTGGATTGGCCATGCTAAATTGCCCATAGTGTTTAGGGATGTGCAAGGTAGGTGCATTAGTAGTGGTAAATGCAGGGTTACAAAAGGTAGGGGGAATGGGTCTGGGTGGGATGCTCTCCACATTGTAGGGATTCTATTCTATGAACAATTGCAAGGAGAGGATTTTGGAAAGGAATAGGCTGGAGCTGGTGCTGGGCCAGGAACATAGCCAGGCAATGTCACGATTGTGGAAACATAAGGACTGGTGATGATTTGGATGCGAGGTCAGAACCTCAGCTCGGTTATGACAAATAGGTTGGAAATAATGTAACACGGTCTCAGATAGCTGCCTGGAAGAAGGTTTTCGTCAAAAGCTAGGGAATGGAGTTCGTAGGAACAACTGAAGACAATAGTTTCAATTTTCCTAATATTTAGTTGAAGGAAATGTCTAGCGCTGGATGTCGGTCAAACAGTCAGATAGTTTAGCGGCAGTGATGGTGATGAGGGAGATGGAGATGAGGTAAAGCTGGATGAGACCAGGGTGGATATGAAAATTGAGGCTGTGATTTTGTATGATGGAGATGAGAAATAGATGCGTAGGAAAGAAAATGGCTCCCTAGAGGACACCAGAAGTAACTGTGAGAGATTGGGAAGAGAAGTCATTGTCAATAACTTTCTGGCTACGAATTGACAAATAAGAATGGAGGCAGTGAGAGCAGATGGACAAGAGTGGAAAGGCATTGGCAAAGAGGATGTAGACAGCTTGAGGGCAAGTCTGCCTTTGGCACAATCACATACGATGCCACTTCAAGCTCTTGACAAGAACTGTCTGGTTCTATGGCAAGGTGGAAAGCTAACAGGAGGGATTCAATCATGGAGTTCCAGGAATGACGGGCATGGATCTGGGAGATGACAGGATGATCAAGGTCTATTGAAAGGAAAGGGAGTTGGAGATGTGGTGAATGTGTTCACTTGAAGGAGAGGGATGATGACGACATGTTGGAAGGAGAGAGGGGCATTCCCAGCAAGAGAGAACCGTGAACAATTTTCTGTGAAATAAAATCGTCACAGGTCAACAGCACAGCTTGAGGTTTAAGGGGTTAGGGAAGATAACTACAAGGCCATGGTTGTAATGTAAGTTCAAGACTTCTAAGTGCAGTGTGTACCTCTCGGTTCGTTGATGTTTCTGCTGCATCATGTATATCGGATCGATGCTGCATCATTGACGATTCTGCACCGCGGGGGGAAGAGGAACCGGGTGACGCTGACTGCTGAAAGCGGGTGAGGAAGAAGGAGAGATAAGAAAAAAAACATATTTACAAAACCTCACTCGCACTACAGCCACTCCAGATGGAGATTCCCTGCTGGTGCCTAAAACAGTGGGAAGAAATCATCAAGTTTTGAGACCACACAAACGATTCTTGTTACAATACACAATGGGGATAAATGCAAAAGTCAGTAGAAAATTTGAACAACTTGAAAATAGATGCAACTGGGACAAATTTTGGTAATTGCTTGCTTCAAAATTTTCCAATTACAATCCCAAACAAGAGAGTACTTTGCAAATGCATTACTTTTAGAAGATCAAATGCATTTGTTTCATCAATAATCTTTGTGAACAGAAATATTGTTAAAAACTGCTCAGTTACTGCTTGCACCTTCTGTCAATTGTAATAAATCTCAAAACGGGGAAAAGCAACTAAATATCTTCGTATTAAAATATCTCAAATCTGCTAGAAATTGGTGCTGAGACCCCTCCAATTGTGACAAACCTCCTCATCCTGATAATCTACTGGAAAGACCCAGAAGTTTTCCATTCTGTTTACAGTTGAAGTCCCTTTCCCTTTGCCCCTTTTGGTCTCGTCTCTTGCTGCTGCTTTCAGCCCCCTGTCGATCGTCGATATCCTTTGCAGGGATCAGTAGACAAATGAGCTGGTGTCACATTGTGTTCAGAACCTTGAGCTAGTGAGACTTGAAATGGGATAACCCATAGCCTGTCAGGTTTCGCATCAAGGTTTAACCCTGCACTGACTTCCTAGCTCTGTGCAGTATTCGAACTAACAAGCGATTTCCATCAGACGGAATTTCAGCATGCAAACGGATTTGATAACAGCTCCACGAATTGAGTGGCTATTTCCAGGCTGAACATGCACTTGAGTTTGCTTAAAGAATGGGCTCCATTTTAATGGGATTTGAAAAAATTGGATTCAATTTTATCAAGACCCACAAACAATTTACAGCACACGAGACCGTTCAGCCCTTCCTGCCGATATCAACTTTTGTCTGGAGCAATCAGAAAGCGACCCCATTGTTCCACACCTTCTGCCACCGGTCCTTACACATGTAGCCAATCTTCACTTACAAGGTGCAGTTGCCAGTGAACTACTTTGTGGTGATGCTTGTGAGCAAAACACTGCCATCTGAGATAATCCAACCACAGGAGGTAACGGCTGTGGTCTGCAAACATGTGTGTTTCAGTCAACGTTCCCCAATATTCCTTCAATAACAGATCGGTACTTTTAAATACAAAGGGAAGACTTACATTTATGTCACATCTTTCATGGCCTCAGGGTGCTGTAAAGCACTTTAAATGGATCAAATGCTCTTTAAGAGCATGGTCACTGTTGTAAGGTAGGAAATGCAGCCATCAATTTGAACACATTAAGTTCTTACAAACTACAATGTGATGACAACCAGGTAATCAGCTTGAGACATAAATATTGCTCACAACACCAGGGGTGGACAAATCTCCCGGTGGGATTCAAAATAGCAGCTGGGGGATTCTGTCACATCCAACTGAGTCGGCATCTGAGAACGTGGCTTAAAGCCTCATCTGAAAAAACAGCGCATCCAAATGTGGAACTCTCCTTCAGTACCCCACCAGCTGTGTCAATGTGCTGGGGTCTCTGGAGTGAAACTTGAACCACAACTTTCTGAGTCCGGGGTGAGTGAAGAGGTACCCATAGAGAGACAGCTTGAAGCTGATTGAAAATAACAGAAGAATTATTCAGCTAATGTAGCTCTTCCGCAACTGAGATGGCTTTCCCCAGATAAATTGGAGTGATCATCAAACCTTGCACTTGTAATCCCAATGTCGGCAACACTTCGCAACCACTCATCTCAAACTTATCTCCATTTATTCTGGTCTAGTGCAGTGTTGTGGCATTGCTCTCCTCCCTCCGTCAGCCCTACAACCTTCTGAGATTTCTGCGTGCCTCCAATTTTCCCAACCTGGCTCCCTCTTCTACTCTAATTTGCTACTAAAAACCTTACTCTTTGACCAAGCCTTTGGTTGGCTGTCCAAAAACCTTCTTGTGTGGCTCAGGGCTGAAAATGTACTGCTGGAAAAGCGCAGCAGGTCAGGCAGCATCCAAGGAGCAGGAGACTCGATGTTTCGGGCAAGGAGGGCTTATGCCCGAAACGTCGAGTCTCCTGTTCCTTGGATGCTGCCTGACCTGCTGCACTTTTCCAGCAACACATTTTCAGCTCTGATCTCCGGCATCTGCAGACCTTACTTTCTCCTCCCTGTGTGCTCAGGGCCTTCTTTCGTCTGATCACACACTTGCGAGATGCCTTGGGACATTTTCCTGCATTGGCTGAGCGACGTGAATAGGAGTTGCTATTGTAGCTCAGGGGTTGAATCCTGAAGTCTGGTATCTTAAATCCAAGATTTCTAAAGATATTCCCTTCCAATTGGGAGAAGGGATGCAAATTTAATATAAGACAGGCCTCTGTGGGTTAAACATAGTTGAGTAATGGTATGAGTCAAGGTGAGGAGCAAACATGGTTATGCTCTATGAATAATTGATGAAAGCTTGAGCTCAAGAAAACATTCTCAATTCTGGACCCAGACACTCAGCATTTCTGAAAAAAAACCCTTCCCTGTCAAACATGATTTAGTTAATACGAAAGCACAGCCACAACACACCCAGACAGAATGTTTGGTCTCACAAAATACTGGAACAAGAACCCTTCACTCCCAGGGCCCAAGGACTGGCTGCGTTTCATTCTATTGTTCTGGTGAGCTAACATCTACTCAATTATTTAAAGAACAGCTTAATTGGCAACAGGCATGAATAAAGCATAGGGTGGAAAAATCATGGAACAGAGGCAAGGAATGGCTGAGGTATCATTTTAATATAATCAAGTAGCTGACAAATATTTCCTGACAGTCTTGATCACTTGCAAAAACAAACTCTTGAACTCAGTATTTACTCCTGGATAAAACCCAGCCCCTAAATAGGCTTCTCAATAATAACACTTCACCCAATTAATTTAACTTGCCTTATAGTCTACACTCATCATCAAGAATTAATCTCCACAGCATTGCAACCTATCGGAAACCCAGAGCAGGCAATGTGCTTGCACTGTCTGAGCCTGGACCTTATGTTCAATGCGTTCAGAAAAAAGATTACAAATTTTAATGACTTTGTTTTCTTAAAGAAGTCTAATAAATTAAATCGCTGTCTGTTGGTACAGAACTTAACTTTTATTGAAGGCAAAAAAGGCATGCTGTCAAAGATTCTCATCTTGCACTCTACAGGCTAAACTCAAAGATGTCAAAATCCAAAGGATTACAACACTTTACCCTGCATGAGGAAAGGGCACAGGTTGGTCGGCAAGTGTTGGATGATTGGGCGAGGTACTGCCATTGAGAAACCACTATGGAATCATTGCACCTCATATTTTTAATTTTTAAAAGAGGTCACAATGCCTGAACTGGAACTTAGTGGGGGCAGATTCTGACATGTGTATTTACACATTGTTGGTCAAGGGTGAGAGAGCCAAATTGTGAGTCTGACTGGTAATCTTGAGTTGTTTTTAATTGTAATTAGCAGCACATTGGGATTGTTCATCAAGTGCTGACGAATTGAGGAATTACATCAAACGTTATTAAATTCTGCAATTTGCAAGCATGGGTTGGTTATGTATGGTCAATTTACAGAAGGGATGTGCTGTCGATAGAATTCATCAGCTGTTAAATCTTACAACCCATGTACCTGGCATCACACTGGCACTAAAATTCGGATACCACATTTCTCGTTTGTTTGTGAACTGTAATTTAGACCTTGATATTGGGAAATGGATTCACCATTGCACGTAGTTAAGGGTTTACAGGGATGTTCTATAACTAGGAACCTTTGGAATACTCTAGGGTCTGGGTGCTCAGCTACTGAATACATATTCAATAATTTAATTGGTCAATTTTTCAGCATTTAGGAAGTCAAGGGATAGAACATAGTGTAGGAATGTCGTTTTGAGGTAGAAGTAAACTAGGCAAAAGTGAGGACTGCAGATGCTGGAAACCAGAGTTTGTATTAGAATGGTGCTGGAAAAGCACAGCAGGTCAGGCAGCATCCGAGGAGCAGGAGGATCAGCCATGATCTCTACGTGGTGCAGTAGACTCAAAGGACTGTATGGCCACCTACTATGATTAATATTTTTATAATGGCACTGATTACTGCATATCATATTATTGTACAGCAGAAGAGAAGAACATTCAACCCACTGTATATAGTCTGGCTCTTTAAAAGTCAAATTATTCCTGGCCCTTATTGACCTGCTATATATTTAGTTATGGTATGTATAGTCAACCTGTTTTATATGATTCCAGCAATGCTGTACATTTCATCATAACCCAGATTTCATTGTTGATTTTGCATCTCATTGTCTAATGTTTTATTTTGTACCAACACACAGGCCAGTTATTTATTTTCCCTCTTGACCACTCAGCATCACTCTTCTACCTTCAAAACAAAAACAACTCTGACAGCATTAATGCCGGCTAAGAGAAAACAAATCATACCCTGCCACATGACACCCATACATTGCAGAGACAGAGCTGGGAGATGTGGGACACCTTACTGGTATCAACAGTAGTTGTGAATGTTTTCTTTCGGATCGATCAACAGATTTATTTCATTTTGTAAGTAAAGAAAGGCAATGGTGCTCCTCAAGTTTTACTTCAACGTAGATGGATTTCAGGGTGTGTTAGATAAGCACGTGAGAAAGGAAGGAAGAGAACGATATGTTGGGAGGATGAGCTGAAGAAAGGTGATAGGAGACTCATGTGCAGCAGAAACACCAGCATGAAACAGAGGGTCAATTGCTCTTTAAATACACAACTTACACAGATAACGCACAAGACAACATTTTACATATAATCTGATGGCAATTGTCCTAGAAATCCTACTAACTTCCCAATCTATCACAGTTATTTGTGAAGAACTTGCAAGTGTTGCTTGTTATTTTGTTTGATATATTGTCCTGCCTGCTGGGGAACAGAAACTAAATATAATTCACCACTGGGATAGTTTGTGTTGACCATGCAGTAGTTTTCGTGAAATTGACTCACCAGCCTCTCCCTCTGCCTCCACCTCATCTCCCTCTCCCTCCACCTCCACCTCACCGCTCCCACCCTCCGCCTCCTCCTCACTGCCCTCTCCCTCTCCCTCTCCCTCCACCTCACCGCTCCCACCCTCCGCCTCCTCCTCACTGCCCTCTCCCTCCACCTCACCGCTCCCACCCTCCGCCTCCTCCTCACCGCCCTCCCCCTCCACCTCACCGCCCTCTCCCTCTCCCGCCTCCTCCGCCCTCTTCCTCCACCTCCACCTCACCGCTCCCACCCTCCGCCTCCTCCTCACCGCCCTCTCCCTCTCCCTCCACCTCCACCTCACCGCCCTCTCCCTCTTCCTCCGCCCTCTCCCTCCACCTCACCGCTCCCACCCTCCGCCTACTCCTCACCGCCCTCTCCCTCTCCCTCCTCCTCCGCCCTCTCCCTCCACCTCCTCCTCACCGCCCTCTCCCTCCACCTCCTCCTCACCGCCCCCTCCCTCCATCTCCTCCTCACCGCCCCCTCCCTCCATCTCCTCCTCACCGCCCCCTCCCTCCATCTCCTCCTCACCGCACTCTCCCTCCACCTCCTCCTCACCACCCCTCCCGCCATCTCCTCCTCACCACCCCGTCCCTCCATCTCCTCCTCACCGCTCCCACCCTCCGCCTCCTCCTCACCACCCCCTCCCTCCGCCTCCTCCTTCTCACCGCTCTCTCCCTCTCCCTCCACCTCCACCTCACCGCTCCCACCCTCCGCCTCCTCCTCACCACCCTCTCCCTCCACCTCCACCTCACCGCCCTCTCCCTCTCCCGCCTCCTCCGCCCTCTCCCTCCGCCCTCTCCCTCCGCCTCCTCCTCACCGCCCTCTCCATCTCCACCTCCTCCTCACCGCCCCCTCCCTCATCCGCCTCCTCACTGCCCTCTCCCTCCGCCGCCTCCTCACCACACTCTCCCTCCTCCTCCTCACCGCACTCTCCCTCCTCCTCCTCCTCCTCACCGCACTCTCCCTCCTCCTCCTCCTCACCGCCCCTCCCTCTCCTTCCTCGTCACCGTCTCCTCCCACTCCCTCCTCCTCACCGCCCCCTCCCTCATCCGCCTCCTCACCGCCCCCTCCCTCATCCTCCTCCTCACCGCCCCCTCCCTCATCCTCCTCCTCGCCGCCCTCTCCCTCCACCTCCTCACCACCCTCTCCCTCCACCTCCTCCTCCTCACCGCCCCCTCCCTCCACCTCCTCCTCACTGTCCCCTCCCTCCACCTCCTCACCGTGCTCTCCCACCTCCTCAACGCCCTGTCTTTCCACCTCCTCACTTCCCTCTCTCTCTCTATCTCCTTGGGTCACGCCTGATCCCAGATGCACTCTGTCTGCCAACTAACTGCGGTGCTTCCACCAGACACTGCTGTCTAACCTCTCATCTGAATGATGAACGTGAGGACAGTGCAGCACTCTCCCCTCGCACCTGCACTGGACGGGTCAGTCTCCATGTTGAGCTCAGGATGATTTAACTGGAATGACTCCGAGGTGTGAATATAACCAGGACATGAGCCAAAAGCTCAACTCACACCAACAGAAAACCAGAGCTCAAAGCAGAGCAGCTAAATTCATCAATGATTTTGAGGATACAGAATTTGTGATGTAGTCAGAGATTTTGACATCTCCATTCCAGCTGCTGATAAAACTGAAAAATAACCTTATGCCAGGAAGCTATTAGAGGCACGTCTTCAGAGATTTAATGTGTAGGCGACGACTATGTATTCACATTTTTTATGACAATGTCCCTATGTGTTTCTGGTTCAACAATAATTGGAAAGGTAATCTATCTTCCTTGCAGGATATCACAATTAATTATTCACGAGGAATCTTACTGCCTCAGAGCCCTGCCTTTACTAAAGCAGCTGGCATTTTGTTCCAAGTACCAGCCTCACAAGAAACAGGAGTGGACCTGGCCATCAGCTCCTCATTCAACAGGATCATGGCACACCCTCCATCTCAAACCTACTTTCCCACACTATCCCTATATCCACACCGGGCTGCTGAACTGTGAACCCAAGGACAAATGGTCAGACTTCACTCAATTCACAATCCGACAATAGACCGAAAGCCGCTTGTGCACCTTTTCAACAGACTCTTGAGATGAAATCAAGACCCAACGCGCTGCTTCCTCTTCTTAAACCTTCAATGAAACCCTTATACTTTTCGATCTCCCTTCCAAACTATAGTCTACAGCCTTTTAAAACCAACAAATTAGTACAAGTCCCTACTTCCAGGCTTCATGTGCCCACCTTTTCTGCATGCTAACTTGCATTTGCATAGCACCTTTAACATAGCAAACATCCCGACGGCAAATCGTACAAGTGTTGCCAAACAGGATTTGGTCCTGAGCCACGTGAGGTGATATTTTTAGGCGAACGAAAACATGGTCAAAAAGGCAGATGTAAGCAAGTATCTCAGAGGAACAGACGGACGTACAGAAATGGGAAGGTTTAGAGAAAGACTTCCAAGTTAGGGACTGCTGTCAGTGCTGCCAATTGTATTTTCTAAATGCGTGGATGTTTTTAGGGGCTTCAATGGTTTAGTCTATGCAAGGGTCGTCACCACTAAGTCAAACTGGAAGAGTCTTGGAGAGAGTAAACAAGATGAAGTGGATTGTTATTTAGTAGTCTAGACTCTATTTTGGCAGTTGAAACAGTAGCGCACACATGTTCGTATTCACTCAAGGAAGACCTCAACATCTGCACTGCAGCACGACATCACAGCAATCTGGGCCAGCCACCATTGGGTGGATCAGTATTCACTGAATTTATGAACTCGTGCAGTTCAGCTCAGTTTAAATGATACTCTGTCTGCTTAAGCAGATCGTGTTGCCATGGGATCCCCGCTAGACCCAACCCTCGCAGACATCTTTGCTCTTTTGCACAAAAAACTTGCCTCTGAGGAGTTGGAATATCATGTTACGGCTGTACAAAACATTGGTAAGGCCACATTTGGAGCACTGTGTACAGTTCTGGTTGCCCTACTATAGGAAGGATATTATTAAATTGGAAAAAGCCCAAAAACGTTTTACAAGGATGTCACTGGGACTGGAAGATTTGAATTATAAGAAGAGTCTGGATAGGCTTGGATTTTTTTTACTGGAGCACAGGAAGCTGAGGGGTAACCTTATAGAGGCTTCTAAAATTTGAGTGGCATAGGTAAGGTGATTAGCCAAGGTCTTTTCCCCAGACGAGGAGAGTCCAAAACTACATGGCATAGTTTTAAGGTGAGAGAGGAAAGATTTAAAAGGGACCCGAGGGGCAACCTTTTCACACAGAGTGGTGCGTACTTGGAATGAACCGCTTGAGGAAGTGATAGAGGCAAACACAATTACATTTGAAAGACATTTGGACAGGCATGTGGATAGGAAAGATTAGAGGGTAATGGGCCAAATGCAAGCAAATGGGAATTGTTCGGTTTAGGAAACCGGGTCAGCCTGGACGAGTTGGGCTGAAGGGCCTGTTTCCATGCTGTATGCCTTTAAGACTCTATGACAGAATGACACCTAACCTTCTCCTCCTTGCATATATCTCCGCCATGTAGATCATACATTTGAATCTGTAGCTGATGGGCCACCAACCTGCGCTCAAAATCACATTTGAAACGGAACAGTCAAGTGAGATCCCTTTTCTTGACCTCTCGGTTGAGATAACAATTAGGGTGTTCTCTACTATTGTCTATCACAAACCTACCTTCATTAGTTAGTATATACATTGGTGATTCCTCCAGTTCCGTGTGCTACAAGAGTGTCTTTATTGGCAACTTTATGAATAGGGCCTGAGCTGTCTGTACACTGGGCAAACTTGATGCTAAAACAGGAATGCTTCAAAGTCATCCTGTAAGCTAGCAGCCACCCTGATCAGCTCCTTTCTCACTACATACTGAGCAAAATCAAGAGAGGCCTTAAACCAGTCACTTTTGGTCCTCAACCTTGCCTAGTCTACCTAATTACCCTGAAAGGGAAAAGCTCTGAACAGCAGGCGAAGCTGTGGTGTATGAATTTCATTGCTGGTGTGATGCCTGTTACCTAGTCCACACTTTCCAAAGAAAACTGGCAAATCACGCCTTTGACGGTCAGCAACAATTAAAGCACTAACCAGCCCATGCTTGTAGAACTTGCAACACATGTATGCAACATCAGAGGTGACTCTGCAAAGGTGGACAACACTTGCTATATAATCCCACATGCGAGAGGAATTACAGAGAACCAATTTAGGTTTCTCAGTTAGGCTCATGGGTGGTACACTTGCATATTCTGGAACATACAAATATTGATATGCAGGGCCTTTGTTTTTTTACAGACAGAAAGAGCCTGTACTTGCACTGTGCCTATTACAACTCAACAAAACAGGTGACAGCCATGCTCTGACCAATCAGTCAATCTGCCTGGCTTAAAATCTAAACAAAGCCTGATAGTTAACAGTCAGTCAGCATTAACTGCTACATTCTCCACTGCAACATCTCTATCAATCAGAGTCAACTTGATTACCAATCAGTACTCTCCTGTGATAAGGTCTAATAGTTGGTTTTCACCTGATTGGTACATTTGTGAATTGCTTCAGTGGGTGCAAGACAAAAAGAAGTCTTTTTACAGCAATAGTCAGGATGTAACTTGGTGTATTGTAATTATTTATTCGTTAGAAGAATAGGTTCAACATTACTATGACAACCCCATTGGGAGGGTTCACTCTTCAGTTTGTCTCTTTCACGGTCCTAGTTTAAGCTTCCCATCAAACCTTCATGACATCACCACTGTAGAAGGTCCATATTGCAGTTAGTCAATCATTAACCCTTTCAGATCCTTACTGGACAGCTATAGGCATGACCACCAATGGGGGTAGGTTTGGGTCTAAGGAGGTTACAATTATAGCAAGGGATAAAGCCTTATTGGGATCTGAACAATTCTGACACCAATGTTATGCCAGATTGGGAATCAAGTTGTTTTGTATTCATTGATGGGATGTAGGCATTGATGGCTACACCATTATTTATTGTCTATTTGAAAGTGCCCTAAAAAAGGTAATAGTGAACCATTTCTTTCAACCAGGGATACTCACTCACTGTTGGAGAGGATATCCCAGGATTTTGACCCTATGACAATTAAAGAACAGGAATATATCTCCAGGACAGGAATTTGCAGGAGGTGGCTTAACCATGTAACTGCTACCCTTGTCCTTCTAGATGGTGCTGGCTACAAGTTTTGAATGTGCTTTTGGAGGAGCTTTAGTGAGTTACTGCAGTGCATCTTGTGGTATGATGGGAGTGACTGTTGAAGACCTTAGATAGGATGATTTGACCTGGATGGTGTTGAGCACTGTGTGTCTTGCTGGAACTGTACCTAGCTAGGCAAATGGAAAGTATTCAATTGCACTTGTGCCTTGTAGATGGTAGACAGGTTTTGGGGTGGGGCGTGTTCAGAAAATGAGTTACTCACCGGAGAATTCCCAGCCACTGACATAAACTTGTAGCCACTATATTAATAAGGCTTGACCAGTTCAGCTTCTGGTCATTAGTATCCACCAGGAAATTGATACAGAGCAGTTTAATAATGGTAATGCCATTGAATGTCAACAGGCAATGGTTAGACTCTATCTTGTGAGATGGTCATTGCCTGATACTGAACATTGCATGCCACTTATCAATGCAAGTCTGAATGCTCCTAAGATACTGAATGCTGCTTCAGTATCTTAGGAATCATGACTGATGCTGAACACTGTTTAATCATCAGCAAACATCCTCATTTCTAACCTCATGATGGAGGGAAGGCCATTGAGGAGGCAGCTAAGACACTAGACTTAGGAATTCCCACAGAGATTTCCTGGAGCTGAGATGACTGACCTCCAACAACCATCTTCTGTTGCACTAGGTATGACTACAACCTGTGAGAACTTAGCCCATTTTCCATTTTGTTTTGTTATATTACGATTGATCAGAATTCAGTTCTGTTAAGATTCCTTGATGCCACACCCAATCAAATTTTGCCCTAATGTCAAGGACAGTCAGTCTATGAAGAAGGGTTATTACATTAGATACCCTACACAATGGAAACACGCCCTTCAGCCCAACAAATCCATACCGACCCTCTGAACAGCAACCCACCCAGACCCATTGCCCCGTTCTAATGCACCTAGCACTGTGGACAACTTAGCATGGCCAATTCACCATGCTAAGGTGGAAACCCACACAGACACGGCACAGGGAGAACGTGCAAACTCCACACAGTTGCCCGAGGCAGGAATCAAACCCAGTCCCTAGCGCTGTGAGGCAGCAGTGCTAACCACTGAGCCACCTTGCCACCCCACATGGTTATTAATTTGTTATATCGACTATAAAATCTTGATATTTTAGAAGAGGACACTTTTCAAAACAGAGAAATTGGCCACTGGAGCAACAATGTTGTATTTTCAAAGAACACAATCTACCTGAATGGAGACAACGAATCTGCAATGTTTCCAGAGACAGGCCACATGACCCAGTGTGTGGGTCTGAAAAAACATTATTGGTTGTGAGCACGCCCAGAGAAACCCTTCCACACAGGGCAACAGTCTCTGTCTTCTTTCTATTTCTCTGAATCCACTCTCATTAACACTTCTGAGGTGACAATTCACTGGAAGACCACTTTGTTATAATTTGAGGGTTAAAAAAGAAGCCAACCTACATTGTCTCTCTTAAAAAAAAAAGAGAATTTAATTAGCTATAACTGATCCAAGAAGAAACCTCAGTGACAGTAGCTTGTGACTGTATCTGCAATGGGAATGCTAGAGAAACGCAGCAGATCTGGCAACACCTGGGGAGAGAGGAACAGTGTTAATGTATAACTCTTCCTCAGAACAGAGAGATTTGCAGGACAATCTGTGAATCAGTATTTTTTTTTTCTGAATCCAACTATTCTTTGGCCAAAATGCTTTTAAGTTAAACACTGCAAAGTTTGATATCTTTTGGCAGGCTTCGAGGGGTCTATGTATGTATGCATGTTTTTTGTTAGATCTTTACCTGTTAGTTTGTGGAACCCTTGTCTCGAAAGGCTTATGCCCGAAATGTCATTAATAGAACAATGGGATAAGGAAAGGAGTCAGTTCACCTCTCCTAACTTGCTCATAACACAATGTAGTTGATGCAGTGAGCACTTGGTGATTAGTTCTACAGGATTTGGTTTGGGTTGCGATAGACATAGTAGAGGTTTGGGTTAACTTAGGGCTAACCAGGAGACCGCTGGAACATTCTTTTCATCAACCTGCACCATTAAGCTTCGCTGAGAACCCTCAAACTGAGTTTGGATGGTGCCTTGTGGTATCATAGTGCCCTGAAGGACGTGAGGACTTCCCAAAGTGACTTGCAACTAATTTGAATGGCAATCACTGATGTAATGTAGCCAATCTCTGCACAACAGGCCTTCACAAACAGCAATGTGATAACAAGAAGAAAATCTGTTGTGGTGATGCTGGTCAAGGGATAAATACACCCCCCCCCCGCTACTCTCCTTTAAAAATGTCATCTTGAAACTTCTTCAAAAGACTTTGGGTATCTTACACTCACCTAGAGAGTAGACTGGGCATTGTCATAGAATCGAGCTGAAAATGTGTTGCTGGTTAAAGCACAGCAGGTTAGGCAGCATCCAAGGAACAGGAAATTCATCAGGAATGAGGTGAGAGTGTTGTCCTGAGCTGGGGTAGGGCTGATTGCAGGGAACGTAGGTAGCGACGCATGGCTGCAAGGGTGGAGCGGAGGATCCGGAGGGAGGTCTGTTGCTGCAGGCTTCGGATTTGTTGTAGGTACAGGTTGTCCTGGTTGGGTCCAAATTTTGTTGGTTGGAATGTAGTCCGGAGTCCGTGTGGGATCAGTCGGTTCCGTAGGCAGGTGCTGAGGAAGGAGATGTGGCTGTGGTAGCGGGTCTGTTTGAGAACGTGGCTGAAGAGCTTCTGTGCAGAGGAGATGACCTGGGGGGTGCAGTGAGAGAGAGACTCACTGAAATCCTTGTAGAGGGAGGAAGAGAGCTTCGCAAGAGGATTCGCAGTAGGTTAAAATCTTCGAGTAAAAAGTGAGGTCTGCAGATGCTGGAGATCAGAGCTGAAATGTGTTGCTGGGTAAAGCACAGCAGGTTAGGCAGCATCCAAGGAACAGGAAATTCGACGTTTCGGGCCAGAGCCCTTCATCAGGAATGATATTGTCATAGAATCATACAGCATGAAAGCAAACCCTTCAGTCCAACCATGCCAACAATAATCCCAAACTAAACTAGTCCCATCTGCCTGCGTTTGGCCCACATCCCTGCAAATATTTCATATTCATGTTCTTATCTAAATGTCTTTTAAACGTAACTGTACCCACATCCACCACTTTCTCTGGCAGTTCATTCCACACATGAACAACTCTGTGTGTAAAAGATTTGCCCCTCATGTCCTTATTAATCTTTCTCCTCTCATCTTAAAAATATGCCCATTAGTTTTGAACACCCAAGGGAAAATATCCTTGTCACTCACTATGCCCCTCATGATTTTATAAATTCCAATAAGGTCACCCTTCAACTTCCTACACTCCAGTGACAAGAATCCCAGGCTATCACACCCCAAAACATCAACTCTGATAGCGCAGCACTGGTTGTGTCACCTTAATCTTTGGGCTAACGTGCAGGAATCAGACTTGAACAATTTTCTGGTTCAGAGGTTAATGGGCTGCCCACTAAGCCGAGACTGACACAAGTCCATAGGAATTTACAGAGAACGATCCCTTTGGGTAAGAAAAAGGAAGTGCTGGAGAAACTCAGCAGGACGGTAGCTCAGTGGTTAGCACTACTGCCTCACAGTGTGATCTGGGTTCGATTCCAGCCTGAGGCGACTGTTTGTGTGGAGTTTGCACATTCTCCCAGTGTCTGCATGGGTTTCCTCCAGGTGCTCCAGTCTCCTCCCACAATGCAAAGATGTGCAGGTCAGGTGAATTGGCCATGCTAAATTGCCCATTGTGTTAGGTGCATTAGTCAGAGGTAAATATAGGGTAGGGGAATGGGTCGGAGTGGATTTGTTGGGCCAAATGGCAAGTTTGCATACAGTAGGGAATCGTATCCAAACAAAAATCTAAAGACTGGCAGCTGTGGAGAAAGAAACTGAGTTAATGTTTCTAGTCCAATAACTCCTCTTTGGAACCTGTCCCATTGAGTGTTTTACAACAAAACATTTCTCAAGTATCCAACTCTCTTTGAGACAAGATTCTATAAACAGTAAGTGCCCACTGAAATCAAGAGGTTCTTCTTTCTACATGCATGGAATTAAGCTATTTAACCACATGGGGCATCGCAATTAAGCCAGATTCCACCCTGTTGCAATGTCTGACTGAAACTAGGTCTTACAAGATGGCACACATTAGCCAGACCCTTGGCCCAAATGTTCTTTCTGTAGCACACGGAGATAAGTTATAGAGTCCCAGACTGCCACCCATTTGTGAGTGGCTCACTCAAAAGAGATCAGGGAGCAAAGTGAAGTCATCAATTCTACTGTAAGCAACAAGCTTGCTGACTGAAAGCAGTTTCCAGTTAGATTTAATACTCAACAAAACAGTCTTTCTTGGATTCCCAGCAGAAGAAAAACATAAACTTTATAGGTTTCTAAAAATGCACACACACAGACAAAGACATCTATAAAACAGTATAATTATTTGTCACTGTGGGTTCAAGTCACACTGGAGAGACGTACACACAATATCTAAGCAGGGATCTCAATGCACAGCTGAAGGAATGTCGCACTGTTAGAAGTGCAGTCTTTCAGATGAGGCACTGAACTATGGTCCTCTCCGGTGAACTAAGAGCAAGGAAGTTCTCTCCCCAGTGGTGTACTTGGCCAACACTGATCCTTCAATCAACGTCACAATAAGAACAGGCTACTTGGTCATTACGGCATTGCTATTCGTGGGACCTTGCTGTGCACAAATTGCTGCCCAGTTCCCTCAATTACAAGGCTGATTGCACTTCAAGGGACACCTCGCTGGTTGTAAACGATGCCTTTGAGTTGCAAAATCTTTGCTAAGGGCTATCACTACACTGTACATTCTGTTTACTGGAAAACTAGATAAATGTGGAAGATAAAGGGAGTGGCAATGGAGAGATGAGCGTAGAATATAAAATCAGAGCAATTGGGCAGAATCCATGGTGTCTGCTCCACGTTCAATGTAAAATATTAAAGGCTTGGAAAGCAAAGTAGCTCACTACTTCTTGAATTCTTTATTTGAACGCCTTTCATGACAAGTGGAAACGTCTTTGCTTCACTGCAGGCTCCTTCCCTTAGTTTTATTCAAGAATGACTTTTTGATGATTGCAAACATTTCCCCTGAATGCCTTTTTAAAAAATTTGCATGCTTATAGGAGGCTCGGGGGGGGGGGGGGGGGGGGGGGGGGGGTCTGACGTCCCTCTGCAGCCTCCTCTCCTGACGGTGTAGCTTCATTGGACAGTATGGCCAGACGGAAAAATGGCTGATCTGGTGCCACTGGCGATACTGTGGAAGCTTGGGTCTTCCTTCTCGGCCGAATATCAAACAAAACAAATTAACCCAATGGCTTTCAGTCAAGGTGACTTCAGTTCTACGAATTCCACTTAAACATCTAATGTGGGAGGAGTGAAATCCGAAATAATTCCTACCCTTCCAACTTCTCAAGGATATCTACTAATGACCAATAAATAGCAGAGACACCTATATCTCAAAATGAAAAGAATTTTAGAAAACTCTGTCTCCAAAGAAAAATGTCCCAGTTCTCTTTTAGACTGAGGCAAAAGTCATTAGCTAATCCTCTATCCCCTTGCCAAATAGATTTACTCTTCAGTTAACAGATGGCTTTGCAAAGCTGATTTATGAAGCATCAGCCAAAACAGATGCTTAATATGGATCCTGAAGTCTCGCTCACACCTACAATATCTAAATGCTCCTCAATAACCTTCAAAATTAGGGCAACTCTTTTATTAGAAAGTTTCTGCTTCTGAAGCTGAAATCATGTTTTATTAATCGCTAGCACAACACAAGAGTGTCTGTGGGGCTTCATACTGGCCCCTCACAGTTCATGGTGTCAATAATTTACCCTTAATTGGTAGGAGTCTGATTGAGAAGTTTGATAAAAGATATGGGTCTTCTGGTAGACAATGGAGAAGACTACAGGAAGATATCAGGTGGACCAAGAAGTGGCAAATGGAATTCAGTCGGGATGAGCGAGAGGCAATGAATTTGAGGAGGACATACAATACCGCAGAATATACAAGAAACAGGAGGATATTAAGAATTGCAGACAACAGCCGTAATTTGAAGTATATAACCAGAGATTCCTGGAGGTAGCATAGCAGGTAGATAGAATTCAAGCAGGCATATAAGGCACTTTCTTCGAATGAACAAGACCTGGATGATAAGCGCAGGGAGAATACGCTAGATCACAGCTGGTCACTATGCTGTTCCCAGTAATATAGAAAAAATGTGATTACATTAGAAAGGCTACAGAGGGTTATTTACAGTCATAGAATTATACAGCATAGAGACTGACACTTCGGCCCAATTCGTCCATGCCAATCAGGTTTCCTAAACTGAATTAGTCCCATTTCCCTGTGTTTCGCCCTTATCCCTCTAAACTGTTTCTATCCGCGTATCTTTTCAAATGTTCTTTAAACTTCAGTAAGGCGTTCAACAAGGTTCCCCATGGGAGACTGGTTAACAAAGTTAGATCTCATGGAATACAGGGAGAACTAGCCATTTGGATACAGAACTAGCTCAAAGGTAGAAGACAGAGGGTGGTGGTGGTGGGTTGCTTTTCAAACTGGAGGCCTGTGATGCTTTTCATCATTTATATAAATGACTTGGATGTGAACATAGGAGGTATGGTTAGTAAATTTGCAGACAAAAATGAAGGTTACCTCAGAGTACAATGAGATCTTGATCAAATGGGCCAATGAGCTGAGGAGTGGCAGATGGAGTTTAATTTAGATAAATGTGAAGCGCTGCATTTTGGAAAGGCAAATCAGGGCAGGACTCATGGAGTTAATGGTAAGGTCCTGGGGAGAGTTGCTGAACAAAGAAATCTTGGTGTGCAGGTTCATAGCTCCTTGAAAAGGAAGTCACAGGTAGATAGGATAGTGAAGAAGGTATTTGGTAAGCTTGCTTTTATTGGACAGAACATTGAGTACAGGAGTTGGGAGGTCATGTTGTGCTCTACAGTTCATTGGTTAGGCCACTTTTGGAATACTGTGTTCAATTCTGGTCTCCCTGCTACAGGAAGAATGTTGTGAAACTTGAAAGGGCTCAGAAAAGATTTACAAGGATATTGGCAGGGTTGGAGGATTTGAGTTCTAGGGAGAGGCTGAATAGGCTTTGGCTGTTTTCCCTGGAGCTTCGGAGACTGAGGGGTGACCTTAGAGAGGTTTATAAAATCATGAGAGGTATGGATAGGATAAATAGACAAGGTCTTTTCCCTGGGATCGGGGAGTCCAGAACTAGAGGGCATAGGTTTAGGGTGAGAGGGGAAAAATATAAAAGAGACAGAACGGGCAACTTTTTCACGCAGTAGGTGGTACGTGTATGGAATGAGCTGCCAGAGGAAGTGGTGGAGGCTGATACAATTGCAACATTTAAGAGGCATTTGGATGGGTATATGAATAGGAAGGGTTTGGACGGATGTGGGCCGGGTGCTGGCAGGTGGGACTAGATTAACTTAGGATATCTGGTCGGCATGGGTAAGTTGGTTTGTTTCCGTGCTGTGCATCTCTGTGACTCTAAGTGTTGTATTTGTACTGGCCTCTACCACTTCCTCCAACAGTTCATTCCAAATACACATCACTCTATGTGAAAATGTTGCTCCTTAGATGTATTTTTAAATCTTTCCCCTGTCACCGATGCCCTCTAGTTTTGGACTCTGCTACCTTGGGGAAAAGACCTGGCTATTCACCTTATCTATGACCCCATTATTTTATACGCCTCTGAAATGTCAGCCCCTCAGCCTCCTATGCTCCAGGAAAACACATCTCAGCCTATTTCGCCACTCCTTATGGTTCAAACCCTCTCATCTCAGTAATTTCCTGTACTACCTTTTTGCACTCTTTCCAATTTAATAACATGCTTCCTATAGCAAGGTGACCAGAACTGTACACAGTACCCCAAATGTGGCCTTACCAATGTCTTGGACAGCTATAACATGACATTTTAACTCCTGTACCCAGTGTTCTGACCAATGAAGACAAGTGTGCCAAGTCCTTCTTCACCACCCTGTCCACCAGTGACACCACTTTCAAGAGACTATGTAACTACACCCTTAGGATTCTCTGTATACCAACATGCCTAGGGCCCTACCATTCACTCAGTAAGTCCTGCCCTGGTTTGTCTTAACAAAATGCAACACCTTGAATTTATCTGGATTAAATTCCATCTGCCATTCTCGGCCACTGGCCCAGTTGATAAGATCCCAGTGAACTCTTAGATAACCATCTTCACTGTCCACCATACTGCCAATTTTGGCATCATCCACAAACTTACTAACCATGCCTCCTCTGTTCTCATCTAAATCATTTAGATAATAATGAACTGATCCTTGCGGCACACCCCTGTTCACAGGCCTCCAGTCTGCATAGCAACCCTCTACCACCACTCTGTCTCCTACCATCAAGCCAATTATGCATCCAATTGGCTAGCTCTCCCTGGATTCTATGTGATCTAACCTTACTAACCACTCTAGCACGCAGAACCTTGTCAAAGGCCTTGCTAACGTCCATGTAGAAATGTTTATCGCTTTGCCTTCATTTATCATCATCTTCTTGTTTCTGTGACAGGATTTCCCATGCACAAAGCCGTGCTGGCTATCCCTAATCAGTTCTTGCCTTTCCAACTGAATGTGGATCCTGTCTCTCAGAATCCTTTCCAACAACTTACCCAGCACTGATGTCAGGCTCACCAGTTTTTTTCCTTGCAGCCTTTCTTAAACTAATGACACAACATTAGTGACCATCCAGTCTTCCAAAACCTCATGTATGGCTGTCCATGAGAAAAATATCTCCACTAGACACCCAGCAATCTCTTCCTTAGCTTCCCACAATGTCGTGGGATATAGTTAATCGGGTCCAGGGGATTTATCTATTTATGAGATGTTACCAGGAAGTAAGAATGTTAGCTATGAGGAAACACAGTGCCTGTGACTGTTTTCAATGGGACAGAGGGTCTTTGGGGGATTTTCTAGAGGTGGTGAAAGTTATACAAGGTCTAGATAGAGTGGATAGGAAGGACCCATTTCCATTAGCAGAGAAGTCAATAACTACGGACACAGATTTAACCTCCTCCTTACGTCCTCTACAACATCAATTTCTTCCTGTAAAACGGTTGGTGTCAGTATTTTTGTTCATCACTGAGGTCAGCAGACCATTCCAAACGCTGAGTTCTGCATAAAATTTAGGATAAGAATTCTTATTCACGAGTTTTAAAACGTGACTGCGCTCAACAGTGCTTCAAATTAATAAAGCCCATAAATTTTAATCACCCGTGTCTAAATTTTAATATTCATTCACTCGTTTTGTAAAATATTATCCTGAGCCTAAACCTCATCTTGCATTCATCTCTCGCTGACAGCATTTATGTCAGTCCTTCCAAATACAATGCCTGCAGGACATGAGCAGGAATTAATTCATTAACGATAGCTATAATTCAAGCCAGTCACTCACCTATAGGACCTTGCTAGGATATACTGCACTATAGTGCCACCTCCAGGTTAGCCTCACCAACATTTGTTCAATCTTCATCTGAACTTTCATTGACGGTGCTCGGGTTGATGGATTAGTCCTGTGCACTTTTGCACTTGAGGTCAATAATGAGGGCTGCTTTCATCCCGAGTACACTTTTGCCATACAAAATCCAGAAGGGTCAGCTAACTAGCCAATGTCTGGTTTATCCTGCCTATTTTACCCCAAAAGGAATAAATTGCATTTATGTAGCACCAATGATGGCTTTACAGCCAAGAAAGTACTTTGGAACTGTAGCAACCACTGGTGGAATGCAGGAAACACGGCAGTCATGTTGCATACAACAAGAGCCCACAAAATACAGTGTGATAATGATCCGGCCTGGTGTAGCGGACCCTTCCCGACAGCCTCCAGGTGTGGCATCGTCTCAGCCCAGCATGCCGATCTCTTGGCCTGGCATGGCCTCACTGTGGTCTCCCAGTCTTCAGGTGATTCCACAGTGATTTCTCAGCCTGAAGGACCTCAAGGTGAAGCCCAGCCTGGGCTGGAGCGAAGGCCGAGTATGGGCTGGAGGCTAGATGCCAGCGTGCTCTGGGTTGGAAGCCTGCTGTTCTGCACTTTTATGTCTGCAATGCTGGACTCTTTACTTCTCTACTTTCTAAGACCTTGTAACTGATGAAGTTATATCTAGGTACTTTTGTACCTAAGTTGACGCTGTAAGTGGCAACGTGAAAACTTTTCACTGTACTCATTTGAGTACATGTGACAATAAAGCTAATTTTAATTCTGATCTGTTTTGAATGGTGATCGAAGGTTGACTCAGACACCTGGGAGATTGATCGCCTTGTTTTTCTTCGAAATAGTGGTCATGGGATGTTTTACACCCATCTGGGAGGGCAGTTAAATGTCTTACCTATAATGGGGCTGCCTCAGCACTGCAGCTTCCCCTCAGAGTTAGGTTTAACCTCGAATCCCTGAAGAGGAAGCAACATTCTGGCTCCGAGGTGACAGTGCTCCCCAGTGGATTACAGCTGGCTCAATGGGTCACTAGTACATTGCCATTGACCTTAGCAGTGCTTTGCACGCAACTTTTAATATTTTCAATTGTCACGCTTTAAACACAAGTGTATCCAGGAACACCAGTCTGAATTTGAACTCTGAGCTTACTCTCACTGCAGATAGAAGTCTCTCTGTTGTTTGTGGGATTCCGTTGTGGGTAATGTGGTTGCCATTTGTCCTGACTTGCATCACATCTGCTCACCCACCTCCCTTGTATTTGCTGATCTTCGGTCGCTCACAGCCTAGCAACAGTTCCATTTTAACAGCATCATTCAATTATTCAAATACCTTCCTGGTCTCACCATTCCCTATCTCTCTCTACCCCCTCCAGACCCATCATCTTCCAGGTTCCCTCTGCTCTCCAACACAGCTTCAGTTTTAATTGTTTTACCCAAATATACTCCGCCTGACTTCGGAGGCCCTGGAAGCCCCTCCCTAGATCCCTCTGAGGTATATCTTGCTCTCTGGGGTTTCTGACAAAAGGAGGAGACTGAGGGGCAAGACTTGGTGCTCAAGTTTAAAAATGGCCAACTGAGCCCAGTGACCCTTTTTACTCATAGTGAGTAAATTTTTTAACCTTCAGGATTTGTCTCATTGTCATCACGAGAATACCAAGTAAGGTAAATGTGGCATAGTTTAGCAAAACCCATCGGTACTACACCTTGACAAAAAAACCCAGAAAGGACTACGTATGCTGGAAATCTGAAACAAAAACAGAAACTCCTGGAAAACCTCAGCAGGTCTGCGGAGGTCAATCAGAGTTAATGTTTCAGGTCCAGTGACCCTTCCTCAGAAACCAGAGATTATCCAGCAGTTTCTAATTTTATTTCAACTTGTTGCACAACCAGATTCAAAATACTTCAAGGAGTGTTGACAAACTAAAACCATCACAGAAATTTCAGGTACTTACGTCTCCTTCCATCACTAGTTGGTTCTCACATTCTGCTGTCGGGCTAATATCTTGTCGCATAACCCAGATGGGCTCTGCTGGCTCGTCTGGAGTGTAAGGTGATCGGACGGTTCTGGTTTTTACTTCTTCAATTGCTTCCTTGATGTCCTTAATAGCTAAAGAAATGGCATCTCTTTGTTCTCTGGTATGCCTCAGAGACTCTCCCAGGCCTGTGGAAGACACAGACCGGGAGTTCAGCGCAGACATGACATCGTCGGCCTCCTGCCCACTGCCTGAGTTCTGTTCAGCTTCTGGCATTTCCTCGCAGCCCCGGTCGAGGCTTTGGGAACTCATGCTCTGCTTCACTTCCGCCACGATCTGGTCAATGTCCTCCTCTTGCTCGTAGCTATCCATTCGAGGGTAGGGAGCAAACTCGGCCTCCTTCTCAGGGCTGTCCGACTCGTTGTCCGACCGTTCGTCGTAATGGTGCAGCCTGGCCCCCAGGGCTTCCTTGCGGTAGTGCTCAGCCTCCTCCCTCTCTCGCTCGTACAGCCGGAGGGTTTCCCCACCGTCCAGATCGGGCGCCTCGCCGATTTCCTCATAAACGTGCTCCTGTGCTGCATAGTCGTCGTAGGGCTCGGCATACTGTTGGTCCTCGCCGCGGTGGAATGGGTGGTGGCTGTAAACATATCCAGAGTAGGCTGAGCCCAGAAGCCCTTCGCGGTCCACCATGTCAAAGTGCAGGACGCTCGGGAGAGTCCGACTGTCAGCAGCTTCCACGTGCTCCGACTCGGCGTTCTCCGTGTACTCCTCCGCCTCCGGCCGGCAGTGCACGGCGTAGGAACGCTCGTCCTCCTCTCCGTTGTCCTGAAGCCTCTCCCGGGACCCGTAGGGGTCGCCGTGCGTGCAGATGACGTCGCCCTCGGCTCTGTCCGTATGGTTGTGGAAGCCGCTTTCGGTGCTGGCGGACCTGGCCAGGGTGCCCTCCTCATCCGCCAGCCGTGCCCGTCCTCCTCGCTTGCTGTTGCCGCGGCGACCGGCCTCCTCCTCCTCCTCCGAGTGCTGGAGATCAGCCTCCACTGCCTCGTTCACGTCCTCACTCCCCGGTTCCTCGTCCGTCTCCAGCGCCTCCTCTGGTCTGTTCATGTCGGAATGCCCAGAGCTGGTCCGTCTACACTGGCAGCATCTCCGGCGGCTCTCCCTGGAATGCACAGAAAGGGACAAAACAAAAGCAAGGAAGTCAACGTTGTGCAGTTGAAGTGAAAGCAGACATTACAGCTCTTTCCAACAGACCTCACAATGGACCTCAGCGTTTCTTCACTTCAAACACTGAAGTTAGAGTTAGGGTTGTGTTTCACTGTTTCATTCTGTGAACACCTCGCTTAGCTCCATTTCCCTCATCAGCCAACCACTTCAGCACACTTTGATCATATTTTTTAATGCATTCTTTATCAAAGGGAAGAATCACATTTCTAGGGTAGCTTTCAGCACCTCTGTTGTCTCAGAAGGCTTCACACCCCAATAAAGTATCGAATGGGAACTGACTTGTCCACTGCAATGTTGCCAATGACCAATTTGTTGGTTTTGGATGTTGGTTCCTGGACAAACCTTGATCGGGATATCTGAAACTACGTTTAAAACACCATCACTAAAACAACCTACCTCCACACCTCCATTGCATTTGCCCACATCCACCCATAGCTCAGTGCTCTGACTGATGAAACCCTCACGCATGGCTTTCTTACCCTCCAGCCTTGACAATGAGATACGATAGCATAATGAATGTGGTAATGTGCTCTTGCTCAGAAGACCATAAGACATAGGAGTAGAAGTAAGGTTATTTGACCCATCGAGTCCACTCCGCCATTCAATCATGGCTGATGAGCATTTCAACACCAGTTACCCGCATTCTCCCCAGAGCCCTCATTCCTTGTGAGATTAAGAATTTATCAAATCTTGGCCTTGAAGACATTTAACGTCCCGGCCTCCACTGCACTGTGGCAATGAATTCCACAGTCCCACCACACTCTGGCTGAAGAAAGGTCTCCTCTTTTCAGTTCTAAATTGACCCCCTCTAATTCTAAATGTCCTGGCACCGATGGACTACATCCTAGAGTTCTGAGGGAGGTGGGTGAAGAAATAGTGGAGGCGTCATGTTATGGAAATGTGAGTTCAACTCCCAGCATGTCATCTGTGAGATTTATATCCTGTTAATTCGATGAATCTAGAATAGTACTGTTCTGACAAAGGGATAGCTAGCTTGCCCAAATGAGACTCACTGATACTGAATTCACAACACAGCTGACGATCCTCAAAGTTTAAGAACAGCCAATTACAGACACCAAATTTATGACTTAGACAGAAATTAACAAATTATTAACATTGTAACTTTAGTAGAGCAAAGCTGACTAATAAGCAGCTAATATTTATGGGTTAAAGCTACTCTTCTTTGATTGACACACACACATCCACATCCACACACATAAAGGATAAACTAGAAAGAAAGTAAGAAGTTGAAACAAGCCAGTTTGCTAACTATTTCTACAAAGAGTACAAAGCCTTTAGGAAATTCCTTGACTGATGGGTTGTATTACAGGCACATGGGATTGTATTTTGCTTAAATTCTGAAGACCGCAGCCAATGCAAACAGCTTCCTGCAGGCTCCAACACATCGTCACTTCTCTCTTACAAACTGGGATTCTTTTCTCAAAATATTCGATAATTCTTTAACTGAATATAAAACTAGAGAGAGTAAAACTCAAACACATTTTTCTAGTCCAGCAGTTTCCAAGCACATAGCCCAGTTCAGCTCCTGGCTTCACTCTCACTTTCCTACAAGCTGTGTGTTGGCTGATTAGCTCTAACCTCCCCTTGATCGACCAATGCAGCATCCAACCAGCTGCTGGCCCTTGAGCGCAACACATCCTGGAGCTGAAAGATCTGCAATGTTAATTATAACTAACTAACTATAATATCTTTCTAGGCTAGTTCTCATAAACAAACATCCATTTGTTTAGTGTCCTTTCCAAAACAAGGGGCTGCTCAAAGTTCAATTCTCAATTTCAGCTCAACTTTCCAAACCAATGTGGTGACTCTTAACTGACCCCCGACATGGCCGAGTGAGCCACTCAGTTATTTTCCAAGGGTCATAAATGCTGACTCTCTCAGTGATGTCCCAGTCACTGAATTAAAAACAAAGATTTCAGTTCTAATTGGGCAGACGTTGGCCCAGTGGTATTATCGCTACACCATTAATCCAGGGACCCAGGTAATGTTCTGGGGACCTGGGTTCAAATCCCACAATGGCAGATGGAAGAATTTGAATTCAACTTTTTTAAAAAATGTGATGAACAGTCTAATAGTGATCATGAAACTGTTGTCAAATTGTTGGAAAAACCCACCTAGTTCACTAATATCCTTTAGGGAAGGAAATGCCATCCTTACCTGGTCTTGGCTTACATTGACTCCAGGCCCACAGCAATGTGGTTGACTTGTCACTTCCCTCTAGGCAATAAGAGATGGACAATAAACGCTGGCCTGACCAGTGACACATGCATCCTATGAATGGCCAAGAAGTGCCATAGCACTTTTGCCTAGCCTCCCAACTACCAACCTCCACCAAATGAAGGTCTTTCAAAGTTTGACTGCCCCTGTCATTTCTTCCAGTGAATTTCATTCACCCATCACCCTTTGACTCAAAAGCTGATGTTATCTTCAAGCCAAACCAACTTCCTTGAGTATTAAAATCTCTCATCCTCAATTTCAAATTCTTTCATCCCTCTGTATCTCTGTAACCTCATCCCACCCCAAAACCATCCTAGTTCCCTACCATCCTCTGGCTTTTAACACATCCCAACATAAATCACTCCATCACTGAAAGTCGCTCCCTCAGCTGTAAACTGAGGAACTCCTTGCCTGAACCTCTCAACCTCTCTGTCTTATTTTCCTCCATTAAGCTGCTCTGTAAAAACCTACCTCTCATGGCCAAGCTTTAGCCCACCTCTTCTAATATGTCAAGTAGCTCTGCATCAAAATTTGATTTGCAACATTACTGTGAAGAATCTTGGGATGTTTTAATATTGAGATAAATCCTAACTGTTATAGTCAGGAAGTGGCTTGCCTCTTCCTGCTATGTGGTTCGGATGGTAGTACGATGGCACAGTGGTTAGCACTGCTGCCTCACAGCGCCAGAGACCTGGGTTCAATTCCGGCCTCAGGCAACTGTGTGTGGAGTTTGCACATTCTCCCTGTGTCTGCATGGGTTTCCTCCGGGTGCTCCGGTTTCCTCCCACAGTCCAAAAACGTGCAGGTTAGGTGAATTGACCATGCTGAATTGCCCGTAGTGTTAGGTGGAGAGGAATGGGTCTGGGTGGGTTGCTGTTCGGAGAGTTGGTGTGGACTTGTTGGGCCGAAGGGCCTGTTTCCACACTGTAAGAAAGTAATCTAAGTAAGTAATCTAATTTAGTACCCTTGAGAAATGTTAATAATGGCTGAGGAAATCTGGGCCTTCACTGCAGCAATAAAACACATCAGTGTCCAATACTCAGGCAATCCCACAGGGATAATGTCCAGAAGGTGGGGGGGCGGAGAATGAGTATTCATGAATGGATCTATCAGCCCCTCCAGCCCGTTCCACCATTTGCTTAGAGCATGGCTGCCTTGTTGCTGATACAATTTGGTTCCATAGCTGTAGCTCAGCAGGTAGTATGCTCATCTCTGAATTACACGTTTCAAGGTTCCAGCCCGACTCTAGAGTTTCAGCATAGGAATTGAAGCTAGCAAGCCAATGGAGTATTGAAGGGCTTGTTGCTGTGTCAGAGGTGCATACTTTCAGATGAGATGTTAAACCAAAGTTGCCCTCTGACATATCAGGTGGGTTCAATATATCCACAGCACTAGGGGTGAAAAGGAGCAAGGCTGTTCTCCTCCATGCCCTAGCGATTATTTCTCCTTCAATGCAAACATCATAACAGTAGATTATCCAGTCGTCAATGCATTGCTACTGTTGGGAGTTTGTCGTGTGTTAATTGACTGCTGTGTTTCCTACAATACAACAATAACTACAGAAATTAAACTGTACATCATGCTTTGAGATATATGATATTAGCGAAAATTGCTATTTAAATCCATTTAAAAATTCTTGAACACTTTTGCCTAACGAAAGCAATCAATTTCATTTTGAAATTTTCCATTTGACCCTGAGTTTCTTTGCTTTGTAAGACAAGAGAGATAAAAATTTCCATTCTCCTCAGTGCGAAGGAGTCAATCTGAATGGCCTAGTTCTAATGTTAAGTTTGTTCTGCGCTCTCTCCACCAGAGCTAATAGCTTCTTTCTAACCATCCCAATTGGATCCTGCAGCAAAATGAGGAGATATTTTCAAACTTAATCGGCAGCTCTTCAAATGAAAAGCAATTAACTTTCTCTCAGCAGCAGGTCAGTGACATTCAAGGAAAAATCGAGTCGATGATGCTTCCTTTCTCCAGGGTTTTGAAGAATGAGAGCTGATCCAACTGAAACGCACAGAATTTTTACAAGGTTTGATGCAGCAGATACCGGGAGGATGTTTCCCCTACCTGGAGAATCTAGAATAAGAACGCACAGCCTCAGAATACAAGTTTATTCATATTGGACTGAGATGAGAAGAATTTTCTTCATTCAAAGCATCTTTGGAATTCTCCACCCTAGACGGCTGTGGATGCTCTGTCATGACACTGACGTCAGAGATCATTAAGAGTTTGGAATACTACAGGAATTAAAGGGTACGGGACAGCGTGAAGAATTGAGGTAGAAGATCAGCCATTATATGGCCATGGAGCAGCACTGATGAGGAGAAAGACCTCCTCTCGCTCTTATTCTTTACATTGTTTTTGAGATAGTTACTGTATATGTATTTTGAATTATTTTAGAGATGTGACCCTGTAATTCACAACTACTTAATAAAGCCTAGTCACAGTCATTATGGAAGAAACTTTGAGTTATAATTGCATTTAATAAGCCCACAAAAACAAAAATGAAGTGCATAATCAGGTAGTTTTTCCCCCCTGAAAGTAAGGTTGGTTAAGATGTAAACATTGTCCAGGACAAGCAGGGAAAAACACTTCTGTTCTTCTTTAAAATACACGCTGTTCTGCTATAATGCACGTTTCTTAACGTGAATTCGCTATAATGCGATTGCGGAATTTGGGACACACCCCCCACCAACCCAACCTCCACCCCCGGCACTTTCCCCTGCAACCGCCACACCCCCCACCAACCCAACCTCCACCCCCGGCACTTTCCCCTGCAACCGCACCACCTCCAAACGGACCCCACCACCAAGGATATATTTCCCTCCCCTCCCCTATCAGCGTTCCGCAAGGACCACTCCCTTCGTGACTCCCTCGTCAGATCCACACCCCCCACCAACCCAACCTCCACCCCCGGCACTTTC
Source organism: Hemiscyllium ocellatum (assembly GCF_020745735.1). Taxonomy (NCBI): domain Eukaryota; kingdom Metazoa; phylum Chordata; class Chondrichthyes; order Orectolobiformes; family Hemiscylliidae; genus Hemiscyllium; species Hemiscyllium ocellatum. The sequence goes on along the minus strand of NC_083402.1, from coordinate 122,348,821 downwards.
CCCTGCAACCGCAGGAAATGTAAAACTTGCGCCCACACCTCCACACTCACTTCCCTCCAAGGCCCCAAGGGATCCTTCCATATCCGCCACAAGTTCACCTGTACCTCCACACACATCATCTATTGCATCCGCTGCACCCGATGTGGCCGCCTCTATATTGGTGAGACAGGCCGCTTACTTGCGGAACGCTTCAGAGAACACCTCCGGGCCGCCCGGACCAACCAACCCAATCACCCCGTGGCTCAACACTTTAACTCTCCCTCCCACTCCACCGAGGACATGCAGGTCCTTGGACTCCTCCACTGGCAGAACATAACAACACGACGGCTGGAGGAGGAGCGCCTCATCTTCCGCCTGGGAACCCTCCAACCACAAGGTATGAATTCAGATTTCTCCAGTTTCCTCATTTCCCCTCCCCCCACCTTGTCTCAGTCGGTTCCCTCAACTCAGCACCGCCCTCCTAACCTGCAATCTCCTTCCTGACCTCTCCGCCCCCACCCCACTCCGGCCTATCACCCTCACCTTGACCTCCTTCCACCTATCCCACCTCCATCGCCCCTCCCCCAAGTCCCTCCTCCCTACCTTTTATCTTAGCCTGCTTGGCTACTCTCTCTCATTCCTGATGAAGGGCTTATGCTCGAAACGTCGAATTCCCTATTCCTGAGATGCTGCCTGGCCTGCTGTGCTTTGACCAGCAACACATTTCCAGCTGTGATCTCCAGCATCTGCAGACCTCATTTTTTACACTTGTGAAAGCGCAAACCTTTACAATGTGTGTTGGCGGTAAAGCGATTATATCGCCAACACTTTAAGTGCTGTTTCTAAAGTGCGATCTTTCTCTAACAAATTGTTGCACAAGAACACAACCTTCCCATTATGGAAGGACCACCTGGAGTGAATGGTGACCTTTAACATCCACCCATGATTGGGTAGACGGGGAGTCTCTTCCAAAACATGGTATTTCCTAGATTATGAGCTCAAGTCTCTAAAGTGGGAATGATCTGACAATGTGTTTCATAGTTTTGGTGGTTGAGTATGATTGTTGGCCCAAACACACGAGAGACCCTCCCACTGTCCTTCCAATGTAAGCTGCAACACTACCAATACGAAGGCTCTCCATTTCATTTTGCATGGGGTGGGGGTGGGGTCTGAGTGAGTGTATGCTTGGAAATTTAGTTTTAAGTGGGAATTTGATGCAAATGGGTACTGATGTACTTTAACTCGAGTTTATTACAGAAAATAAATTCTCCACAGTGGGAGATGTTAAAAGGAAAGGCTGACCTGTCACGAGGCCAGTGCTAGAGAAACATCACAAACCACAGCCACAGTGTGGTGGAAGTGCAGGGAAGGAGGCTGATTAGTAAGTAGAAATAGTATGATAGTGAATAATGAATAGGAATGATAGGTATGATAGGAATAGTGAATATTTCTAGCCTGTGAACTAAAACAAAGATCTCCAATTTGCTTTAGATCCCCAGGATGCTTTTTGTTTTCTCTTTTTTCTTGAACGTAGCTACTTTTTAAAGTGGTTTTGTGTGGTAGAAATTGTCTCAATAACTTAATTGAGTTTTTTGATGAAGAGGATTGAGGTGGATGGGATCTATCAGTAAAGTATTTGACAAGGTTCCTTATGGTAGACTGGTTGGCAAGGTTAAATCCCATGGAATACAGGGAGAACTAGCCATTTGGATACAGAACTGGCTTGAAGGTAGAAGACAGAGGGTGGTGGTTGAGGGTCGCTTTTCAGACTGGAGGGCTGCGACCAGTGGACTGCCACAAGGATTGGTGCTGGGTCCACTGCTTTTTATCACTTATGTTTTAGATGTGAATTAGGAGGTATAGTTAGTAAGCTTGCCAATGATACCAAAATTGGAGGTGTAGTCAACAATCAACAATGAAGAAGGTTACCTCCAGTGTGGAAGTAGTAAGAATGTAGCATATAATGGTACACTTGACCAAGGTAAAAGGTATCTTGGCTCTCAGGCTTACGTCTGTAGTGGAAAACACTGCTCCAGATAACAACTGAGGTTCTGTAACTATAGTTTGAAACATAGGGAGTACATCTGGAGCTTGTTACTTTCTCTGTCCTTGAGCAACATCAAAGAACAAAGGTGAAGTGTGGAAGTAAGCAAAGTTGTTTGTACCATTGTATAAACATGGGCCAATGTTCAGCTGGAGAGAGTGCTGTGAGACAGTGAAGAGTGTATCAACCTCTACATGAATTCATGAGAATTTCTTGAAACAAGAATCTAAGTATGAGACTTGATAATTTCCTCAACACTCAGAATGCAATGGGATCTTGATCGGATTAACAAATGGGCTGAGGAGTGGCAAGTGGAGTTTAATTTAGATAAATGTCAGATGCTGCATTTTGGAAAGGCAAATCTGGAGAGGACTTGTACACTTAATGGTGAGGTATTGGGGAGTGTTGTTAAACAAACTTCTTGGAGTGGAGTCAAAGGTAGAAGGATAGTGAAGGGGGCGTTTGGCTTGCTTGCCTTGTTGGACAGTGTAAGAGTTAGGAGGTCATGTTGTGGCTGTGCAGGACATTGGTTAGGCCACTTTTGGAAGACTGCACGCAGTTCTGGTCTCCCTCCTCTCGGAAACATTTTGTGAAACTTGAAAGGGTTCAGGAGATTTACAAGAATGTTGCCAAGGTTGGAGAATTTGAGCTATAGGGAGAGATTGAAATAGGCTAGGGCTGTATTCCCTGCAGCGTCAGAGTTGGAGGGGTGACCTTATCGAGGTTGATAAAATTGAGGGGCATGGACAGGATAAATAGACAAAGTCTTTTCCTGGGATGGGGGAGTCCAGAACTAGAGGGCGTAAGTTTAGGGTGAGAGGGGAAAGATATAAAAGAGACCTAAGGGGCAACTTTTTCACACAGAAGGTGGTACATGCCAGAGGAAGTGGTGCAGGCTGGTCCAATTACAATATTTAAGAGATCTGGATGTGTATATGAATAGGAAGGATTTAGAAGGATACAGCTCAAATGGGTCTAGATTTATTTAAATATCTGGCTGGCATGTAGGAGTTGGACCAAACAGTCTGTTTCTGTGCTGTACATCTCTGACTTGAAGTAGAAGATTTCATTTTTTTAAAATGAGCAAGTAACAACACTGTGTAAAGTCTAGGGAATCTAAAGTCATCACTTTATAAACTAAATCAAATGAGGGATGCACAGCTGCTGCAACATCTGCGAACTGCTGGATACCAGAACAAACATATCTGTTGGAACTGTTTGCAGCTTGGAAAAGTTTTGGATCAGCATTGAGCTGGAATCAGAGCAGCAGACACTGCAGCACATCAGGGAAGGGAAAAGTTCTTGAATGCTTACCTCGAGAGCAGTCACATCCCTCATATTAGATCATTCAATATTAGTCTGTGTTCAAGGAGAGGATGGGTATGATCCAGGGGATCACAATTGAGGAGCCGCTGCCCCTTGTTTTATTCGTTCACAGGAAATGGGTGCCACTGGCCAGTCACCCATCCCTAATGGCCCATTTAAGTGCCAACCAAAATGGAGTCACACATGTAGGCCAGATCAGGTACAGGCCGCAGATTTCTCCCTGAAAGGACATTAGTGAACCAGACAGATTTTTTCCAACAATCGACCATTAGTGATCTTTACGACAACTAATTCCAGATATTTATTCAAATTCCACCAACTGCAATGGCCGGATTCGGACTGAGGTACCCAGAACATTACCAGGATCTCTGGATTAATAGCCTAGTGGCATTATCACTAGACTATCATCGTCCCTTCATCCAAAAGTTATGAAGGTCTTGTGGATGAGTGAAATGAGGATTACAGGAAGAGGCTAAGCCAACCATGGTTAACTAGGGACGTTAAGGCTTTGAAAGAGGGGGGAAAAATGTGGCAAAGATTAGTCGTAAGCCTGAAGATTGGGAATGTTTTAAAAGCTAACCAAAGATAAACTTTGAGGGCAAACATGCAATTAATATTCAAGAGCTTCTTTTAAGTACATAAAGAGAGGCCAAAGTGTAATATAGGCCCCTTAGAACTAGGCTGGGTAAACCATAATTGGAACCAGGAAATGGCAGAGAGGAGTTGAGAAAATACATTACAATCTTCACAGTAGATGATGCTAATAGCACTCAAACTACGTATAATGAGGGGCAAAAACAGGATAGAAAATAAATACAAGTTCACAGTAGAGATGTGATGGAAATGAATAGAATTAAACAGCAATAAGTCTCCTGACCTGAGAGATATTAAAAGTAGCTAGAGTTAGAGGATGCACCAATAGAAATTTTCTAATAAAAGAGGCTTATAAAACTGCAAAAGTAATATTCTCTTTTAAAAAGTAAAGGTAACCATTGACTAATTAGATACTTTCTCCAATGACATGTTAACCTATGAGAAAGATTACATGCATTTCAAAAATACATATGATCAAGTAGAGTCAGCACAGTTTCATGAAGGGGAAATCATGCCTGACAAACTTAATGGGATGCTTTGAGGGGGTAGCAAACAGGATGGATAAAGGGGAAGCAGTGGATGAAACATATTTGGATTTCCATACCTATTTGGTAAGGAAGCACTCATTAGACTAAACAATGTAAAAGCCACTGTATTGGAGATGGTATATTAGCATAGATACAGGATTGGCTAACTAACAGACTTGAATAAGTGGGGGCCTTTTACGGATGGCAACCTGTAACCAATAGAGTGCCATAGGGATCAGTGCTGGGAGCAAAATTATTCACAACATTAATGACTTGGGTAGCCAAGTTTGTGGCGGACTCACAAATAAGATTAGATTAGATTAGATTACTTACAGTGTGGAAACAGGCCCTTCGGCCCAACAAGTCCACACCGACCCACTGAAGCGCAACCCACCCATACCCCTTACCTAACACTACGGGCAATTTAGCATGGCCAATTCACCTGACCCGCACACCTTTGGACTGTGGGAGGAAACCGGAGCACCCGGAGGAAACCCACGCAGACATGGGGAGAACGTGCAAACTCCACACAGTCAGTCACCTGAGTCGGGAATTGAACCCGGGTCTCAGGCGCTGTGAGGCAGCAGTGCTAACCACTGTGCCACCGTGCCGCCCACTAAGTGGGAAAGTGGGAAAGCAAATGGTGAGAATGAGTCTAGAGACACAGACAAGTTAAGCAAGTCTACAAAGACTTGCCAGATGGAATATAACATGGGAAATGTGAGGTTATGCACTTTGTCAGGAATAATGGAGGAGGTTAATATTTAAATGGGGAAAACTGAAACAAGGTGCAGCACATAGGTGGTCCTTGTGCACATACCTCAAATCTAGCATTCACTTTCAGCAGATAATAAAGAAGGCAGATGTAATGTTGGCCTTCATTTCGAAAGGAATTGAATAAAAAGAGTCTTGCTAAGCACTAGTTAGCCCACACCTAAAACAGTGATCAGTTTTGGTCTGCTTTTTCTAAGGGAAAGATCAACTGACATTGGAGACAGTCCACGGAAGCTTCACTCAGCTGATTCTAATGTGGAGGGATCACCTTGAGAGGGCAGGCTGTGTCTCTACTGACTGGAGTTCAGTAGAATGAGGTAATTTTATTGAAACATACAGGTTTCTTGGGGAACTTTACAGGGTGGTTCCAAAAAAAGATGAGTTCCTGTTGTCTAGGACCAGAAGGCATAATCTTAGAATAAGGGGTCACACATTTGAGCTAGATGAGAGAAATTCCCTTCAGGGTAATGCATTTGTGGAATTATTTGGAGGGCTGTTGACGCAGGTCATTCAAGGAATTCAAGGCTGAGGAAAAAAACAGATTTTTAATCAGTAAGGGGAATCAAGACTTAAGGAAAATGCAGGAAAGGAGTTGAGAATTTCAAATACCATGATTGCATTGAAAGGTGGAGCTGACTTCATGGACTAAATGGACTGCTTCTGCTCCTTTTTCTTGTAGTCTTCATTTTTAAAATTCACTCGTGGGTGTTGCTGCTCATCGCTAGTCACCTGTGAGAACGGGGTGATGAGCTGTCATCTTAAGCCTCTGAAAGTCCATGCATTGCAGGTTGATCCATGATGCCCTTAGAGGGGATTCCAGTATTTTGATCCGGTGAAAAACTAGCTGTCTGTCCTCCCAAGAGGATGAAAGGGATCCTGTGGTCACAATTTCAGGCAAGCTCAGTGGAATTTTCCCTGCTTAATGTTTATCCTGCAACTTGTTGGCTACAAAATGCTTTGAAATATTCAGATCACTAATGGGCACTACACAAAGTCTGCGTTTTTTTTGTGTGAAGATTTAGCTCGGGTTGTAAGTTTAATCACTGATCTAGAAGATTTGTTCTCGGACATTTCATCACCATGCAAGACAACATCATCAGTGAGTCTCCACTGAAACACTGGTGTACTGTCCTGCTTTCTATTTGTCTTGGACTGTTTGGTGGGTGATATCACTTCCAGTTCTTTGAGAGGTTGGCAAATGGGGTCCAAATCAGTGTTGATGTAGGTCTGGTTTAAATGCTGGGCCTCAAGGAATCCCTGTGCATGTATTTTGTTATGACAAGAGTAAACCCTTCTACTAATGCGAACCAGACCCACAGTAAAACTCACCTCATAATCTGTTAAAATGAGTGACCAAGAGCTACAAAAATCCTTCCATGTAAAGAAGAACATTTTAACAATTTATATTTTAACTCAGAAATAAAAGAACATTAAACAATAACTATCTAAACAGTAATCCTCTGTCTAATCAAATTATCTACCTCCCACTCTCCAACAACACATTGATTTGATAAAACCCCCCAATTAAGTTTACAAAAAATCAGGCAGTTATCACTGTTTCCTTGGGTATCTTTCTCTGTACTTTCCTGGGTTTTTTCTTTGGTCTTCTGCTTCATAATTTGAATATGAGAGGGTACCTTTCAGAGAAGGGCTCTGCAAGCTGTATCTTCGTTGGTTAGTGCTCTTTCCCCTCTGGCTAACTGTTCAAAATGTCTGATTTTATGTTTCCCAAAACATCCGACCATCTCATTGGTTTGTCAAAGCATTAAAATTAAAATTTGATATGGATTTTGGTATTTTGTGGCATAATTTAAACTGGCTGAATTTGAATACCATGGCAACTCAGTTCCAGCTATTTGTTTCACAATCAAGTGGTGCATTTTTTAAATTGTTCAGCACACTCTGTGCCTTCAGTCCGAGCCAGCTTCCACACTCAAAGATATCGTATGCGTCTACACTGTCATAACACTTTGTTTAACCTGTCCCAGTCGAACTGGTGCCCCTCATTGTCAGTGTATGGATACCAGTGAGAGTTGGTCATGTCTTTTAGTGGCTAGTTTCCTACCAGTCTGTCCAATTTTAATGCTTGTTGCAGTCATGCAACGAACATTACATTGGACAGATGGGCAGGAAACTAGCCACCAGGATACATGAGCACCAACTAGCCAATAAAAGACATGACCAACTAGCACTAGTATGCTTACACACAATGAGGGACACCAGTTTGACTGGGACTATACATCCATCCTGGGATTGTCTAAACAAAGACACAGGAATTCCTAGAGGCCCAGCACTTAAACCAGAACTCCATCAACAAATAAATCAATTTGGACCCCATTTACCAACCTTTCAAAGAAGAAGTGATATCACTCACCACAAGAGTCCAAGACAAATAGAAAGTGGGACAGTACACCAGTGCTTCAATAGAGGCTCACTGTTACCTAGCATGGTGACAAAACATCGGAGAACAAATCTTCCAGCGTAGCAAGCAAAGTTACAACCTAAATAAACATCTCTTTTTCAATCTTAACTGCCTCAAGGCATTTCGGCTTAACTCCAGTGTGCTACTGGAGTCACATATAGACCAGATGAGATGGCGAGAGAATTTTCTACCTATGAAGGAATCTAGAAGAAAAAGCATGATTTTTTAAAACATTGGGGTCTCCATTAAGACTAGGAAAAGCAGGAATTTCTTGAGAGTCACCGACATGTGGAATTCTCTCCACAGAGCAGTGGAGGCTGGGTCTTTGGATACAGTCAAAGCTACGCTGGACTGACAAAAGGGTTCAGGGTTATGGGAGATAGGCATAAAACAATTTAAAGCCACTTTAAAATCAGCCATGATCTTCATGACTACTACAACAGTCCAAAAGGGCTTTTGCCCGAAACGTCGATTTCCCTGCTCCTCGGATACTGCCTGACCGGCTATGCTTTTCCAGCACTACTCTAATCTAGACTCAACGGTCCAAAAAGCCGCCTCCTGTTTCTATTTCTTTGCTCCTTTTCACAGGAGAGTGGCGACAAATTATTAGTGCCCAGCTTTGGGCACTTATTTCCTGCCACCATCCCTCAGCCAGGTAGAATTCTCTTAAAAAGATTCCATTTCACAAACTGTCGCAGGATCCGAATCCACAGTCACTTTGCAGATATTCCAGTACAGCCTCCACTCGGTGTTGCAGGCTTGCCTCTTAAGCAGAGGCATCAATTCATTAGTGAGGCCTCCCCAAAGGCATGACCAAAATTAATTTCATTTACAGTACCACCCCTCAAACATCAGCCAGAGGTGACCTTCACTGCTTCGCTCTACATTTCATTCAGCCCCAGTTTCCAATGAAAGGATTACATTGCTGCTATCAGGCCCTGTCATGGGGCTATCCTCAATGCAAAGTAATTGTCACACAGTCCTGCTGTTACCCTGACCAATGATCAGTGTTTAGCGGAACAGCTTATTCCCCAGGCCAAGCTCCTTTGATCACAGAAGCAGACTGTATCCATTCTGCGATGATTTCAAATTTACCTTTGCGAAGAACCAGCAACCATTTCACACTTTTTATCAAAAACAGGCATGTCTTGATTTACTAGCTGTGTTTTTTTTAAAAAAATCAGCTTTAGCTCAACTGGGTGGACTCTCACTTGAGGAGAAAGTGAGGTCTGCAGATGCTGGAGATCAGAGCTGAAAATGTGTTGCTGGAAAAGCGCAGCAGGTCAGGCAGCATCCAAGGAACAGGAAATTTGATGTTTCGGGCATAAGCCTGATGAAGGGCTTATGCCCGAAACGTCAAATTTCCTGTTCCTTGGATGCTGCCTGACCTGCTGCGCTTTTCCAGCAACACATTTTCAGCTCCGAAATCTCACTTGAGGCCCACTTGAGGCTTGAGCACAAACCCAGATGACCCTGTCAGGCAGGCCATCTTACAGCTGGGATGGTTAAATGAGGTTCCTTTTCAAATGGACAATAAGACCTTGCCTGAATATTATTCTGAAACAGAGCTGAGCATATCCCTAGGTGTTCTGGATAATATACAATTCACCAACCGACACTTCTAAAGTCAGATTATCTCCTTGCTGCTGTGGGAGCTTGCTGTACACAAATTAGCTGACACGCTCCATACAAGAGTGACTTCTCCAAGTTCTTCTCCTCATTACTTGATGGCTGCCACATTATGACGAAGGCCCTCATTTTGTTGTGGGATCAGGCAAGGGCGGCACACGCCAGAATGAAAAGCCAGGCCAGAACAGAGACTGTGTACCTAATGCTGTTGTATTAGACTGGTATCTCGTCAGACAACTGAGTTAACTTCACACACCCCATCCCCACCCCAAACAAAAGCTGCCACAATATACAAGTAACTACATTTTTTTCAAAAATAGCTGGAATATGTCTTGATTTATTAGCTGCCAGAACCGCATGCAATTTATTTCTTTACCTTTTAACTGAAGGTAAGCACAGTGTGGGTCTGCCTGGAGGTTGTAGGGCAATCAAGCGGAGAGTCAGGGCACCCAATTACCAGTATTCATTCATCAGGTTTGCTGCATTTCTAAAGATGAGTCATTGCAAGAGAAGAGTTGCCATTAAGGAAAGATTATTTTGAAACACAGAACAATCCTTGTATAGTTAATGTTCCCGGGCTTTTAACCCAGAGCTGTGAGCTAAAATCACACATGGACAGTCTGTATTTTAATTTGGTGTTGAAATAAACCACAAAACTGGCTATGGTCAGTAATGGCAACTTGAAACTGAGATTAATGTAAAAACCCATCTGGTTTACGAAAGTCCTTTAGCAAAGTTGGCACGCTCTCCTCGCCTGCTCAACCTATAAGACCAGACCCACGGCAATTCTTAACTGCATTTGGAAATGGTCTTTGTAAGACATCAGGATGTATCCCAACCATTACAAAAACTCCACTCCTAATTGGCAGCAAAAGGGTTTTGGGATGATGAATAAATGACCAAGCCAGCAAGACTCGCATCCTGAGAATGAGAGAATATCATCACCCAAGGAGGATTTAAAAAGAATTCACTTTCCTCTAAACCCCAACCATCTTTTCATTAATCTGTAGTTTTCATAACATCATAAATTAATTTCACTTTGTTAAATAATACCATGCACATCAGGGCAGTTCAAAACTAATGAGTAGGGGCAGAATCAGTAAGCAAGGTGATACAGATATCCCAGTTTGCTTGGAACTATCTGGCTTTTCCCACTGTCCCTAAGAAGTTAAAGGGCTAATTTGTTCTGAATACAAGGAATTGGATGTTGCGGGAGGGGCGGGGTTTGTCTTGCAGGCAGGATGTGATAATCTAATCATACTCTAAATACTGTTAAGGAATACCTAATCTCTCATTTGTTTCTGGAAATAATCTAATCCATTTACACTGTTTTTGTGTGGCAAGTGATTATGGGGGAGTGGCAGGGGTTTGGGTCTTTTGTGCATAACTGTCTGTGATGTAAAACCCTGTATAAAAGGGAGGATGGTTCCCTGTTCAGGGAGCCTCACTTGACATGCTCCACAAGCATCAGAGTATTAAGGGATCCTCCAAAAGCTTGGACTTGCTGAAATAAATCATGGCTCTTGACAGAAGTTGGCATGTTGCAGTTGTATCAAGCATGTAAGAATCTCAAGAAGGCAACCTAACATTTGGTGACAAGAGTGGCATTCCAACATTTATGGAGCTTCTAGGCAGATTAAGTGATCACCTGTGTGACGGTAATGAGAGACAGATGGGCCCACTAAGATTTACCTTGATCTCCCTCACTAAACCCTACATCCCTTGGGATTTTATAGTGATGGAATTTCTGAAATAACTTACTCACTTGTATGCAACCCGTTTGCCCCAGGGAGGTTAGGGACCTCTGGAATTTGGTGATTAGATCTCTCTAGTCATGGGATTTGAGGCCCCAGAACATAGTACATATGATAAAGGATGTCTCAATCAACCTGCCTCAGACCAATGGGAAATTTCCCCACATTAAGGTCAAGACGCTGAAGTGGGTGTGGAGATTGAGGGCACTTTAAATAGAGATAAGTTAGGAAGTTGAGACTTCAAAAATGGGACAAACATTTGAAAAAGTGTTGAAACTACTTTGCATCAGTTATGCCGGGATGACATCCCAAAATGAGGAATGGGCCAGGCTCCTGTCAGGATGCTTAAATTGGGAAATGAAATTTGACGAGAGGAGAAACTTGCGACATAGATAAATCTTTAAAAGCAGAGGAGGCAATTTGGAAACATAATAGGGGGACTAAAGTGGAAAACATTAATATCCACGTGGAGAGACTATTGAGGAAATAACAAATCTAAACAGGCCAGCTGGAAGAATAACACACCACAGAGGGATCAGTGTGATCATGAGGGAAGCCCTAAGTCTTGGGTGGTGCTGAAGAGTCAGTGTGGGGATTGAGTAAACAAAGAGGAAAAATTGAGAAAGGAGAGACAAAAGGGATCAGTGTTGAAACACCTATCCGGAGCATTGCTGCCTCACAGCACCAGGGTCCCAGATTCAATTCCAGCCTCAGGCGACTGCCTGTGTGGAGTTTGCACATTCTCCCCTTGTCTGCGTGGGTTTCCTCCGAGTGCTCCGGTTTCCTCCCACATTCCAAAGATGTGCAGGTCAGGTGAATTGGCCATGCTAAATTGCCCATTAGTCAGAGGGAAACGGGTCTGGGTGGATTACTCTTCGGAGGGTCAGTGTGGATTGGTTGGGCAAAAGGGCCTGTTTCCACACTGTAGGGAATCAAATCTAATGTGGATTTCTGACCTTGGACACCTATTCAGAACTCCTGATGTCTGGAATCTCGTCCTCCACCCATACTCTCCAAGCAATTGACCATAATCAAATGAGCTACCCACGTAATGGACAATAAGGATACTGGCAATGCCAGAGCTGATCAAGCCACCAAAAATGCAGTAACAGCTCAATTCTATTGTTCTCTGAACCAGTAGGTGCTAAATAGATCATCTGCCTCAAACAGGTATACAATACTTTGTCACTGTGCAGTGTTTACAGGGAGATGCTCCTGACCCTGAAAAAAAACAAATGGATGTTTGCACTCTGCGTCAAAGGCCTCTGGACCACTCCAGTTGGCCAAGCGTGTACACCTGAATCTTTGTTACCAATGCTTATTGACTGTATTCATTCTGATACCTTCCTGGACAAGGTAGGCAAAGAGAGGAAATGCAAGGATACTTTCAGCAGCTAACATCGTCTCTGACATCTCCCCATTCACAGGTAAAGCATGCCTTCAGACTACCACCTGCCCCTTCAACTTGATCAAAGTCCCACTCCACTTACCCAGCCCCCTGGAAATGTCACCCATGCTCACTCAGCACCAAGTCACATTCCCGGGAAACTTGCTCAGCACTTCTGATAGACAATTAACTCTGGAACGTAATGCACTCATTCCGGTGACCTGTACACTTTACCAGCACCAACTGCCCAGAGGAGGGTGACACAACAGATTCAATCAGCTTCCCAGTCACAAGCACAAACTGATGAAGTCGACAGTGGCCTTCCTATGGATATTAAACCACGTGAGCTTTACCTTCTCTTCCCTTCATTTAAGGAATATGCAGGCTTACTGGTCAAGCTAACATCAAAACAGCCAGTTGGCTTTGTTACACTTGACAGCAGTGTAGAAGCTGTAATGAATGCATTAAACAGTACTCTATTTGATTCTGAAAATCCTCAGACTCTCTGTGTGGAATTTGTAAAGGTGAACAAGATGATAGCCAAAAGCAAACTGACAGCTACACCTAACTCCACAAATATGCATCCTGCCTTGGCAGCACACTTCATTGCACACGACCCCTATGACCTTGCAGGAACAGCATTGATTCCTGCATGTCCAGAAGCCTGGTCTCCCTATTGCCTGTACACAACAGAACTGACCCCTGCCATTCCACATACTGCGTTCACCTACCCTGCTGCTGCACTTCACACTCAGATGTGCTGGTATCATCCATCTGAAATACCTCCACAAGGATGGAAGTCTCATCAGTTAAATATTTAACTGATCTTATCCAAGAATTCAGATTTCTTCATGGAGTGATACACAAGGAGAGACTGGAATTTGTTTTCAGGTTACACTTTACAGAAAGAGATTTTTTTGGATAACTGGCTCACTTCCACTCAACTTGGAGGTGGAGTGATCAAAGGACTGGATTTAAGAACTTTACTGGTGAACATTTTTTCCCACAATTCTGTTATAATCACTGTATGTTGTGTCAATAACTTGCTTAAAGAGTGGCTGTCAGATTCTTATAAATAAACTGGTAGCATCTTTGTTTCAGCCCCATTTACTTGGTTATCACGGAATGATAAAAGGAGGGAATGAGATGTTTAAAGGGTTGAATTGCTCTGTTGACATGTAAGACATTAGATGTCTGGGGAGGGGAGGGTTTCTGTCTTGGAGGTAGGATGTGACAAGCTAATGTTTTGAGGAATAACCTAATCTCATTTTGTTTCTGGAAATAATCTAATTACTTTGTTTTTGGGTAGCATATGACTATGGGGGAGTGGTGTGGGTTGGATCTTACATGCATGACTGACTGTGATGTAAAACCCTGTATAAGGGGAGGATGGTTCCCTTGTTCAGGGAGCCTCACTTGACATGCTCCACAAGCATCACGAAGAGTGTTAAGTGATCCTCTAAAAACTTGTTCTTGCTGAAATAAATTGTGGCTGTTCATAGAAATTGGTAAGTTGCAGGTGCATCACATCTTAATCTCAAGAAAAGAACCTAATAGTGCCCAGGTGTCCAAATTGCTCCAAATTTGTTCAGCATCATTAAGTTTACCCCACCCTCAAACTCCACTTACTTTCACATGGGTCATTTGTTTTGACCTGATCATTATGTTGGAGGCACAATCAGGACTTATGCCCAAGGAATATTTATATATATAATGGTTAGTTATAGTAAAGGTTTGGTGGATTCTTCAATACCATAATATCCACAAGTTTCTCTTATACCACAAGAAAATAAATATTGCTGCATCAGTAGAACACACTGATGGAGGCAAACTCTCTCCAAAACCATATTGAAGAAATACTTTATAGCTAAATGGACAGAAGTGAATGGTCGAGCACTTGTTTATTTCAGATTTTCATCAGTTGCTTATGAATCTGACCTAAAACCTCTTTAGCTAGTTTAATATCATCTTTTTTCCTGATATTACTCCTCTGAAGCATCAAGGGTATTTATTGCAGTAAAGGCACTATATCAATGCAATTTCATGTTACCAGTCTTTGCCTCTACGTACAGGGTCTCTTATTCTAGTCACATCTCATAACCTTAACCTTCCCAAACAGTGCGGGGTTACCTGTGCCTAAAGTCCTCTCTGCAAATTATTTGTAGGTGAAACTTCAAATTCCAATCTCAATTGCAACACCAGTAATGTAACCATCTGTACAATTACAATCACTGTATTGGAAAACTGCTTTAAAAAGGCAATCTCTACTGATAGTGGTAACCTTGAGTTAGGTCTGTGCAGGACAAACCGAGCACAGCACAGTCCCTGCATATTCTGCCTCAGTATAATCTTCAGAGTATACAGATTTTTTAAAAAATCTGTATCTAACAACTTTTCATCCTTGCCAATGACCACATTTGACTTGCATTGATATAGTGTCTTTACTGCATTCAAATGTCCCATAGTGCTTTAGAAGAACAATTTACACTGAGTCCAAGGTGTTTGTTCTCAAGGAGTGAAGGAAACAAAATGTCACAACTTGACCCAGATAGCTGTAGTGATTAAAATTGGGCTATTCAGAGGCCAGAACTGGAAGAATATAGTTCTTGGCAGCTTGTATGGATAAAGGTCAACAAAAATAGGGAACAGTTCCTGAACCCTTAATTCTGGCCATTGCTTCTTGTGCCATACAGTTCAATTTACTATAGTTTTGATTAGGGAGCAAACCCTAAAAATGTCTCTAGTTCCCTGCCCTCAAGTCCTTTTTCTTTCTTTATTCACAGAATGAGAGTGTCAAACATTTATTACCTATACCTAATTCTCCAGAGGGCAATTGAGTCAACCACATTGCTGGGGGTCTGCAGTCACATGTAGGTTAGACCAGGTAAGGATGGCAGTGTCCTTCCCTAAAGGACATTAGTGAACCTGATAGGTTTTTCTGACAATGGATTCATGGTCATCATTAGACTCAATTTCGGGGTTTTTTTTTCTTATTGAATTCAAATTCCACCAACTACAGGGTGGGATTTGAGCTCTGGTCACCAGAACATTATCTGGGTCCATGGATTAACAGTTCAGCTAGCTGTGCCTTCAGTCATTCATTTCTACAGCAAAAAAGGGCCATTAATATCACTAGGCCACACCCCCTCCCCCTCACACCCAGGGTCTCTGGCCAAATTTTCAACTGTCCTTCCTGAAATCTGCATTTATCTCTTTCCAACTGCTATATTTTGAAGCTCCTTCATTGTCTACATTAAAGACTATATTGTTATTGCACATGATCTCTTTGGCCAAAGTATAAATTCCAGCAACTCCTCCCTGTGGCTCAGTATTCACTGCTGGCTGACGCCTGGTTCTGTGAAGTGCTTTAGACTTTGATAGCAATGAACCTTTCAGATGAGGCATAAAAGCAAGGTCCCACCTGCTCTGACAGATGGAGGTAAAATATCCCACTGCAAGATCACCGAAAAAGGGCAGTGTACAAAAATATTTCTCCCTTAATCCACTTCACAAAAACAGCACATCTGGCCATTGTCCCATTGTCTGTGAGTTTGCTATGCACAAATTGGCTGCTGCAGTCCCAACATTATAACCATGACAAGCTCTTCAAAAGGATACTTCATTCACTGTAAAACTGCCAGATGATCTGATGACGTAAAAGGTACCAAAGGAAGTGTTATAAACTAAGATGTGCTTTAAATCACAGCACGAGGAGTGACTCATTGGGAGGTAGGGAACACACTTGTGTATGACCTTACTTTCTTTAAATGGAAAACGTCTGCCGTTCTGGTCACCAGTTAGTAAGCAGTCTGAGTGTTTAAAATGGGAAGACAAGCATGCGGTGGAAGATAGGAAGAAAAAATACTGCTGATTGGGTGAGGTGAAGTAGTGTGAGAGGGGGTTTGCGCATTTCACAGAGTTTAGAATACAGCAGTTAGGCTGAATGGCCTGTTCTGCTGTAGAATCAATGATTGACGACACAGCAAGCAGCAGTGGAGCAAATGGGGGTTTGAGGCTGATTCAAACATCAGGCAATCAGAAGTGAACCACAGGGGCAGAACTGGAGTTGAACATTTGATATCTCGTGTCTTCTGGTGTATTGCCTAATGTGGAAAATTCGCTGGGAATGAGCTACAATTTTACCCTCTCTCCAAACATTTTCTTTCTATTTATTTTCCTTTCTTAGTGATGGGAAGGTCTATAAATCCGCTTCAAATTACACTGAAATGATCCTTATTAACATCTATGTTTATACAACACCTCTACAGTGTGAAGACATGGAACATATTCAGGCAGTAAGAGCGTACTATTTTTAAACCATATTTCTGTTTGTTATAGAGTGTGAAATTATGCCACGGTCCCTAATGGCACAGCAGCAATTCATCACAGCCCTTCTATGTGATGAAACATATTGACAATCATACAGGATACTTTTATCCTTGAGCATCTCCTGATTTTAATCTGACCAATATTGACAGCCATGCTTTCAGTTTCTTAGACTCGAGTTCAAAAATTCTACTCCTCAATCTCCCACTTTCACTCTTTCCCCCTCCCCTTTAAGTTGCTTGTTAAAGCCAAGATCTCTGAACAGGCTCCTGATTACTTGCCCTAATGTTACCTCACATGACTTCTTCATGAAGCACCCTGAGAAAATGGGGCAGCACGGTGGCTCAGCGGTTAGCACTGCTACCTCGTAACATCAGGGTCTCAGGTTCGATTCCAGCCTTGGGCAACTGTCTGTGTGGAGTTTGCACATTCTCCCTGTGTCTGTGTGGGTTTTCTCCAGGTGCTCCGGTTTCCACCCACAATACAAAGATGTGCAGGTCAGGTGAATTGGCCATGCTAAATCGTCCATAGTGTTCGGTGCATTACTCAGAGGGAAATGGGTCTGAGTGGGTTACTCTTCGGAGGGTCGGTGTGGACTGGTTGGGCCGAAGGGCCTGTTTCTACACTGTAAGGAATCTAATCTAAATTTACTATGTTAAAGGTACGACACAAATGTAAATTATTCCTATAAAGCTATGCTGATTGGTACGAATGAGGTTTATATTGCACAGATTAATAATCAAGGTTATTTCTGATAACTGCTGTATTGTCTTTACAAGGAATTGACTTAGTGGGGAGGATTGGTGCAAGGTCAGTTCATAGCAACAAGTAAATAATTATTCAAATTGAATAGCTATTAAAATCACCAAGAAATATCAAAAAGTAACCCCTTACAAATTGAAACTAGACAGATTTGTAATTAGGCAAAAGTGAGGACTGTAGATACTGGAAATTAGAGTAGAGAGTGTGGCACTGGAAAAGCATAGCAGGTCAGGCAGCATCTGAGGAGCAGGAAAATAGACGTTTCGAGTCGGAGCCCTTCGGTCAGGAATGAGGCTGGGTGGAGAGATATATGGGAGGGGGAGGGGGATGGGTCTAGGGGGAAGGTAGCTGAGAGTTCAATAGGTGGATGGAGGTGGGGGTGAAGGTGATAGGTCAGAGAGGAGGGTGGAACGGATAGGAGGGAAGGAAGATGGACAGATCATGAGGGCGGTGCTGAGCTGGAAGGTTGGAAGTGGGATAAGGTGGGAAGGGAAATGAGAAAACTGGTGAAATTGGTTGATGCCATGTGATTGGAGGGTTTCAAGGCAGAACATGAGGTGTTCTTCCTCCAGGCGTCGGGTGGTGAGGGTTTGGCGGTGGAGGAGGCCCAGGACCTGCATGTCCTTGGCAGACTGGGAGGGGGAGTTAAAGTGTTCAGCCACGAGGCAGAGACTTCGGTTGGTGCAGGTGTCCTGGAAATGTTCTCTGAAGCGCTCTGCGAGTATGCATTCTGTCTCCACAATGTAGAAGAGTTAATTTGTAATTATATTACTTTCCTCACCTAAACCCTAATGTGCCTAGTATCACAGAACTCTACAGCACAAAAGGCTATTTGGCCCATTGTGACTACACTATCAATTGTGCTCGTTCTTTCAAAGGGCTGTCTAACGATGCCTCAATGCCTTTCTTTTCTGCATAACCCTGTACAATTTTCCCTAATACTTGGCCAATTCCCTTTAGCAAGTTACCACTGAATTGGCTTCGTCTGTTAGTTCAGGCACCACCTTCCAGATCAGAACAACTCACTGCATTAAAAAAAATCTTCTCATTTCCCCTCTGATTCTCTGGGCAGCTGACTTGGATGCTCAGTTAAATATTCAGCCTTGTTCTCCTGTCGTTAAATCCTTCAGAACAGGTTTTTACGTCACATTCTACAAGGGAATGTGCAACCAGGGACCTTATGAGTTTGAGTCTGCATTATTTTTCCACATCAGGCATAATCCCCTGCCTAATATCCCTCGGGTAGGGAGATCATGTGAAATACATAAGCTCCTTTTATTAGAGAATTTTGCCTCAGTAACCTTTAGGCAGACATCTCCAAAAACAGGTTGTGTGCAACTCCAACAAGACTGAAGAAACTTGACACCATCCAGGAAAGAGCAGCCTGCCAGATTGATACCACATCCACTGCCTTCAACATGCACTCCCATCATCACTGACATACAGAGGCAGCATTGTGTTGCATCTGCGAAACACATAGCAGCAACTCATCAAGGATCCTCCAACATCACCATCCAAACCTGCGATCTTATCCAGGACAAGGAAATAGGAACACCACCACCTGCAAGTTTCCCTTCAAGCTACATACTGTCCTGACTTGGAAATCTATTATCACTACATTAACGTTGTTGAGTCAAATCTTAGAACTCCCTTCCTAACAACAGGATATACTTACAACTTGTGCGCTGCAGAAGGTCAAGAAGGGGCTCAACACCATCTTGTCAATGTGGAAGACACACAGTCCATGAATGAATTAGTAAAATGTGACACCAGCTTACGCATGATTGGAAGCTTCAAAGGGTTACCACAAAAAGGAGCTGGGCAACTCCTGGCATCCAAACAGCCATTCTTCCTCAAGTCAATGCCACCCAAGAACTGGACATTTAATTCCAGACTTGGTGTGCAAGCAAGAATGAAAAATCCCGCCAGTTTGCCTGTGGAATGGGTAAGGTGTGAAGTTGTTCGAAGTTGTCCGTGCTTTAAATAAAGTACCATGATTTGAAGTCTGATTTTTTCCAACACATCTGAAATGTTCTCATAGAGTAAGAACACTTAAAACTTGACCAATACGAGCTTCCAAGCTTTCAACATTACATCAGTTTAGGATATCTGGTTGACGAGGACGAGTTGGTATATAGGGTGGGTTTCCATGGTGTATGACTCTCTGGATTTACAATCATTGGCCAAGATGTTTTCTCTCAAAGGGAAACATAAATCAGGGGCTGTTAATGAGTTAACATTTGAAACAAAAAGGGTAGAGTCAGGAGAATCACCTTTACATGGAAAATGCTAAAAATATGGAACACACCATCTCAGTATTTGAGGTGAAGACTACAGATGCTTTTAGGGGGAAAGTAAATAACACATGAAGGAGAAAGAAATAGAAGAATATATAGTGTAGGGTGAGGAGAGGCTGGTATGGAGCAAAAAATCCAGCAAAGACCAGTTGGGCCAAATGATAGGTTTCTGTGGTACACACTTTCTTATATGCCAGGAATCCACTCTTAACATCAAGGCAGAAAAATATTTCAAATATGACCTTATGCAAAGGCAAACATTATATATACAATTCTTGACTTCTGAATTCAATGCTGTGGCACTTCTTAAGTAAAGTCTGACACATGTCAGTGAACAGGAATTCATTTATATGTGTACCAAATGCTTCCCTTTCAAACAAAAAGCCTTTGAAATGCAGAATCCCAATAAGTAAGCCTTTGACCAGTGTTTAGAAGAACGAAAGGTGATCTCATTGAAACAAACAACTCTTACACAGACCGTGACAGTACAGTTGGACAGGTTGTTCCCCCTTTGCTGCAGTGTCGAGAACTGGAAACCTGGTGCTGCACTTTGGCTGCCAGGACTACGGCTCAGAAATTTCCTGGTTCACTGGATCCAAATTCCTGAGCAGTCCCCCAAGTCATAGAATTGCTAACCCCAGAAAGAGATCATATGTTGCTATAGGGACAGGAAGTATTACGGCAGGCTCATTAGAAGGCCCACCTCTGTTTTCCAGGACTTTGTCCCCAATTGTTTCAGAAGCCATTTGACTCTCCACCCCTCACATCTCCACACACAAGTCTCACCTCCCAAATTCAACGTCAACTCATGCCACCATCCCATCACCCCTCATCTCCTCCAATCATTCCAACTTAACAGCCACTTACCCAGCATGCACTCTAGGCACAGCTCAGATCCATGTGGACATGGGAAAAAAAATTAACAATCTAGTACAGCTGTTATTCCTGCTTGCTTGATAATGGAGGGGATAAAAATCTTCCAGTCAAAGCTTTCAAATCTTAAGCGGCAGGGTGGCCCAGTGGTTAGCATTGCTGCCTCACAGCATCAGGGACCCAGATTTGGTTTCAGCTTTGGGTGACTGTCTGTGTGGAGTTTTGCACGTTCTCTCTTGCATTTCCTCTGTGTGGGTTTCCACTCGTTGCTCCAGTTCCCTCCCACAGTCCAAAGATGTGCAGGTTAGGTGGCTAGCCATGGAAAATTTGGCATTACCGGGATAGGATAGGGGGCTGGGTTTGGGTGGGATGCAGTTCGGAGAGTTGGTGCAGACTCAATGGGCTGAACAGCCTCTTTTTGCTCTGTAGGGATTCAATGATTCTATTGTATACCTCTAGTTTTAAAAAATGGTGTCTTTGTGCAGGTCTTTTGGATTTACTCAAGGGATGTGGGTATCTCTAGCTGGGCTGGCATTTATTACCCATTTCTAAACGCACTGGAGAAGGTGATGAGTTGCCTTCTTGAACCTCTGCAGTCCATGTGATGTAGGAACATCCACTATGCTGTTAGGGGGGGGGGACGTTGGAGTTCCAGTATTTAGACTCAGCGACCCTGAAGGAATGATGATGCATTTTCAAGTCAGGTTGGTGCATGACTTTGGGGATGGCTTGCAGGTGGTGTGTCCACAAGGAACTGTTGCCCCTGTCCTTCAATAGTAGGTTTAGGGAGCTGTCTAAAAAGCCTTGGTGAATTGCTCCAGTGTATCTTGTAGACGGAGCACACTGCTACTACTGAACATTGGTGGCAGTGTGGATGTGGTGCCAATCAAGCGGGTTGCTTTATCCTGGATGGTGTCAGATTGGTTGAATCTTGTTGGAGCTGCACTCATCCAGGCAAATTGGGGTGCACTCCATCACAACTCCTGCTTTATGCCTTGCAGATAGTGGTTAGGCTTTAGAGAGTCAGGAGGTGAGTTACTTGCAGGATTTGTATGTCATTATTTATATGTCAATTCAGTTCAGCTTCTGGTCAATGGCCAGCCCAGGATGTTGATAGTGGGGGCTTCAGTGATGGTAATGCCACTAAATAGCAAGAGGAAATGGTTAGATTTTCTCTCATTGAAGATGGTTGTCTGTGGCACTTTTTTGGGCACAATTTATTAACAATGCAGCTGTTTCTCACTTCCCATCCCTAAGTTTAATGGTTGGGGGATTTTTTTTTTAAATGCCTTAGATCATGACAATTGAAGTCACTTGTCCTCCAAGAGTGGTCCTCCATTTCCTTCATTGATTCGTGACTCCTAGATGCAGTTTAAGGTCCTTGCATCAGCCAAACTGAGACTCTTCTCAAACTCGGGACTGAGTTCAAACGACCCTGCAGAGTTGGGATATTCCCTCCTGGATGAATTACATCCAGCTCCCTTTCCTCTAATGGCAAAAACTGCATATTCCCAATTCTGCACAAATCTGCTCTAGTCTCAGAGTAAGTGGAGAGTGATTTCAAACTGAGATGCAGGGGAGTTTCTTCCCACTGAAAGTCTGGCAATCATTACATTTTTTCTGAATGATATTAGATGAGAGACCATTGATCCTGAGGAGACCAGGGAAAACTCCCTCGACTTATCTCTAACAGTGGCATGGGATCTATTACACAATTTAACAGATTGTCATGTAAAATGCCTTGGTGAGTGTCTCTATTTGGATTGTGATCTGCTGCCTCTAATATTCCCTCGACCTGCATTTATCTTCGTTTCTTAGTTTGGATACCTGCAGTTAATCTTCCCCAACTCTCCTTCATCTCTATCAGTGCAAAGAGCTTCTTTCATGCCAATATCAGCAGGTTGTGCCTTTACCCCTTAGCTCTAGAAAATTACATTTAAATATAAAATATATTTAAAAATATAAATATTTTAAAAATTACAAATATATTTAGATCAAAAGGGTAACTAGGGAGAGAATGTGGCGCCTCAAAGATCAGCAAGGCGGCCTTTGTGTGGAACCACAGAAAATGGGGGAGATACTAAATGAATATTTTGCATCAGTATTTACTGTGGAAAAGGATATGGAAGATACAGACTGTAGGGAAATAGATGGTGACATCTTGCAAAATGTCCACATTACAGAAGAGGAAGTGCTGGATGTCTTGAAACGGTTAAAAGTGGATAAATCCCCAGGGCCTGATCAGGTGTACCCGAGAACTCTGTGGGAAGCTAGAGAAGTGATTGCTGGGCCTCTTGCTGAGATATTTGTATCATCGATATTCACAGGTGAGGTGCTGGAAGACTGGAGGTTGGCAAACGTGATGCCACTGTTTAAGAAGCAGGGAAAAATAGACCGGTGAACCTGACCTCGGTGGTGGGCAAGTTGTTGGAGGGAATCCTAAGGGACAGGATGTACATGTATTTGGAAAGGCAAGGACTGATTCGGGATAGTCAACATGGTTTTGTGCATGGGAAATCATGTCTCACAAACTTGATTGAGTTTTTTGAAGTAACAAAGAAGATTGACGAGGGCAGTGCAGTAGATGTGATCTATATGGACTTCAGTAAGGTGTTCGACAAGGTTCCCCATGGGAGACTGATTAGCAAGGTTAGATCTCATGGAATACAGGGTGAACTAGCCATTTGGATATAGTACTGGCTCAAAGGTAGAAGACGGAGGGTGGTGGTGGAGGGTTGTTTTTCAGACTGGAGGCCTGTGACCAGTGGAGTGCCACAAGGATCAGCGCTGGGCCTTCCACTTTTTGTCATTTACATAAATGATTTGGATGCGAGCATAAGAGGTACAGTTAGTAAGTTTGCAGATGACACCAAAATTGGAGGTATAGTGGACAGCGAAGAAGGTTACCTCAGGTTACAATAGGATCTGGACCAGATGGGCAGAGAAGTGACAGATGGGGTTTAATTCAGATAATTGCGAGGTGCTGCATTTTGGGAAAGCAAATCTTAGCAGGACGTATACACTAAATGGTAAGGTCCTAGGGAGTGTTGCTGAGCAAAGAGACCTTGGAGTGCAGGTTCATAGCTCCTTCAAAGTGGAGTCGCATGCTTCCTTTATTGGGCAGAGTTTTGAGTACAGGAGTTGGGATATCATGTTGCGGCTGTACAGGACATTGGTTAGGCCACTGTTGGAATATTGCATGCAATTCCGGTCTCCATCTTATCAGAAAGATGTTGTGAAACTTGAAAGGGTTCAGAAAAGATTTACAAGGATGTTGCCAGGGTTGGAGGATCTGAGCTACAGGGAGAAGCTGAACAGGCTGGGGCTTTTTTCCCTGGAGCGTCAGAGGCTGAGGGGTGACCTTATAGAGGTTTACAAAATTATGAGGGGCATGGATAGAATAAATAGACGAAGTCTTTTCTCTGGGCTTGGGGAGTCCAGAACTAGAGGACATAGGTTTAGGGTGAGAGGGGAAAGATAAGAGAGACCGAAGGGGTAACGTTTTCACGCAGAGGGTGGTACGTGCATGGAATGAGCTGCCAGAGGAAGTGGTAGAGGCTGGTACAATTGCAATATTTAAGAGGCATCTGGACGGGTATATGAATAGGAAGGGTTTGGAGGGATATGGACCGGGTACTGGCAGGTGGGACTAGACTGGGTTGGGATATCTGGTCGGCATGGACCGAAGGGTCTGTTTCCATGCTGTACATCTCTATGACTGTCATAAAGCATCTCCCAAGATGCTTCACAGGAGAGATTTACCAATGAATCACATTGATATTGGAACAGATGGTCAAAAGTTTGGTCTAAAAAGTCAAGTTTTAATGAGAAAGAGGCAGAGTGGTTTAGAGACGGAATTCCAGGCGCTGAGGGACAGCCGCCAATGGTGGAGCAACTAAAATGGGAGTGATTAGAGACCAGAATTAAAGTGAAGATCACTTGAAAGATTGTAGGGCTTGAGGAGGTTACAGAGGTGGAAGTGGGTATTGCAGATGCTGGAGATTAGAGTCGAGATTAGAGTGGTGCTGGAAAAGCACAACAGGTCAGGGCAGCATCAGAGGAGCAGGAAAATTGGCGTTTTGGGCAAAAGCCCTTCACCAGGCGGTTACAGAGGTGGAGAGTGGTGAGGCCTTGGAAGGATTTGAAAACAAGAATGCAACTATTATAACCAGCAGTGAAAGAACTTTACAATAAATACAAGGAACGATTCATTATATAGCCAGTGGCTAGTATGCAGGTAATATCTAGCAGGCATATCCTAAACAAGCATTGGTCTGTTTCTGTGCTGTATGTCTCTATGACTCTAAGTAGGTAAACAGACATACAAACATTGAAATGCACTCTATTTTTGCATATGATTTTCTTAATGTGTCAGTCTGATGCTTATGCAAGGAAATTAATTGTATTCAGAAGGTATCAGTAAATTTCGAACCGTTCTCCAGTTACTCAGAGGTCCTCAGAGGTCTGATCA
Source organism: Hemiscyllium ocellatum (assembly GCF_020745735.1). Classification (NCBI taxonomy): domain Eukaryota; kingdom Metazoa; phylum Chordata; class Chondrichthyes; order Orectolobiformes; family Hemiscylliidae; genus Hemiscyllium; species Hemiscyllium ocellatum. The sequence continues at coordinate 122,323,656 of NC_083402.1, read as the reverse complement.
AAGTTTTAAGGTTATTTGGAAGGTACGAGTGTATCAATGTTGTCTCCAGAGCCACAGACCATCTGCTGCTGGATTGACAGGTGTTTTGCCGTAAGCAGCAGTGAACCAGGCTCCTAACCTATGTCACATGCAGCAAGGGACGTGACAACTCCTGCGAGAGTGCCAGCCTGTGAAAGTCGATGGAATGCACCAAGGTAAAAGTGACAGCCATGTTAGGTTCAATGGCCTTTACCTCTAAATGATCAAAAGAGGCTTTTGTTCTAAAAGTTAGGTGTTGTACACTGTCGGAGACTATAAGCATTTGAAGCAAGGCACTTTCTTGATAAATGAACTGAAGCCACTGCTTGAAGTGACCAACCAGAGCATTGCTGAAAAGCCGATTACCACTTCAATTGTCCACTAGCACTCATTTAAGGGAGCCTCCGAGAGAACGTTAGTGTGAAACACTCAATTTAACCCCTTCTCCATCAATAAGCAGCTGACTGGGAGTGAACAAACCCTTTGAGGGTTTGGGAGCTGCTTGCAATTTGTATCACCTTTTCCTATTCACCTACCATTCGAGGTTTGAAGGAGGCTTTCACAAAGACATCAGGTGACTCTCGGAGACATTCTGTCATGACTTTATTTAACATTTATTCCAGAAATTCTCCAGAAGACTTCCAAAAATAAAAGAGTTTGTGCTGTTGCTAAAAGAAATGTCAAGAGATTGGGCCTTTGTTGGTGCAGTGGTAGCATACCTATCTCTGGTCCACAATGTCCAGGTTCAAGTCTCTGCCCCTGTTGACATGGTCATAAGACATTCAAGCAGGTTGATTCAAAATGCTATTTTTGTTTAAACACCCACTCACCAAAATCTTTCTTTTATTCGATGAAAAATACAATATTCATAAATAAAATCACAAAACTGGAAAATCACAGCAGGGAGAATTTTAATTATAGAATGTAAAAAATTTAAATATTTCCTCATCAAGCGTTCTTCCATATGTTGTGTTACATGAACGCCATACAGTAAAACCCTGCCGAGTAAAAAGCAGTCGTTAAGTTGCTAATCTGGGGTTTTTAACAGCACTGGCTGTACAAACTTGATTCATCTCCTGCACTCCAAAGCAAGTAAAACATACTTCTTGCAATGACAGCTTTATGGAATGTGTTTCAGACAAGTTTGATAATGTTAGCTTGCAGGCATATGAGAATTGCTGTAATAAAATGGTTGGAAATTAGTCTGTAGCATTCATCTGAGTAATTGCCGAGTTGCCGCAGCAATGATGGCCTACAAATCCTGATCGTTGGGAAGTTTTTAATTCATTTTGAGACGCGATATTAATTTAAGACCCAGCTTATCCCAGTGTGCACACAACGTCCCATGGTCACTATTTCACAGAAGTACAGGTAGTTCTCCACAGCGAGCTATTTAATATTTATCCCTCAACCATCCTGAAAAACAGGTTACCTGCTCATTATTGATTGTGGGAACTTGCTGTAAGTAAATTGGCTGCCAGTTTGTCAACTGTACAACACTTGACCAGATTTCAAGAAGTCAGTTCATTGGCTGTAAAACGTTTTGGGACATACTGAGGTTGTGAAAGATGTTCTATATAAATGTAGGATTGCCTGTCCAATTTAATTATTAATTGGCTGGAGTGAGCCCTTGGAGCTCATTTGTTATTGATATTGACCATGGCAGTGGAGAGAATTCTCCTGCCCTTCATTGAGACAGTACCATGGAAACTAAACTCTTACATCCACCTGATGTAACTTTTAGGTGTATTGCATTGGAGTGCATAACCTAGGTTTACCCTCCAGCACGGGTACTGGGTGGAGGGGGGGGAACTGCACTGTTGAAGGCACCATCTGAGGGATCAGATGCTAAACTGAGGCCTTTTCTGAAAGCTCAGACAGATAGAAGACACCCCATTGCCACCAGTTCAAAGGCGAGGAGTGGCCTTCTCCCCAGTATCCTCAACAACAATTATCCCTCAACCAGCATCACAAAAACTGGTTATGACATTGCTAGGTGTGGGATTTCTCTGTACACAGGTAGGGGGCTGCATTTGCTAAAATTTGAGAAATACATTGTTGACTGGAAAGTGCTTTGTGGCATATTGAGGTTTCTTTCCAATTACAAAATGTAACTTATTTTTCAAGTCTTTTAATAATCTCCAGAGAAAGGATAGAAAACAGGAACCCAGAATTTCCAACAATACTTCCAGCATAACTGCAATGTAAGGGAAGAACACAATCATTTGAGCTGTCAGCAAAGGAGTGCGCCAAAACCATGTGCCACTCAGTGATAAGTCTTCACACCCACACCCATCTCACTCTTTGCAAAGACTAGCTTGAGTCTCCAGGATTGAAGAAAATAATGCACCAATATAGATTTACCCCTGCACATTCAGGCAGAGGCTGACTTCAATGGTGGGCAAGTTGTTAGATGGGATCCTGAGAGACAGGATCTAGATGCATTTGGAAAGGCAAGGGCGGATTAGAGATAGTCAGCATGGTTTTGTGCATGGGAAATCAAGTCTCACTAATTTGGTTGAATTTTTTGAAGAGGTGATCAAGAAGATAAATGAAGGCATTTATCTTCTGAAGACAGTAGATGTCGTCTATATGGACTTTAGCAAGGCCTTCGACAAGGTTCAGTATGGCAGACTGGTGAGTACGGTTAGATCACATGGGATTCAGGGAGACATAGCTCATTGGATACAAAATTGGCTTGATGGTAAGAGACAGAGGGTGGTGGTACAGGGTTGTTGTTCATCAATTATGTAAACAATTTGGATGGCAATATGGGAGGTATGGTTAGTAAGTTTGCACATGACAATATAATTGGTGGCGTAGTGGACAGTGAGAAGATTATCTAAGAGTACCTTGAGATCTTGATCAACTGGGCAAGTGGACTAAGGAATGGCAGATGAAGTTTAATTTAGATAATGTGACGTGTTGCATTTTGGTAAGGCAAATCAGGACAGGACTTACACAGTTAGTGGTAGGACCTTGGGGAGTGTTGTCGGACAGACAGACCTAGGAATGCAGGTACATAGTTCCTTGAAAGTGGTGTCACCAGTAGACAGGGTGGAAATGAAGACATTTGACACGCTTGCCTTCATTGGTCAGAACCGAGTGTAGGAGTTGGGATGCCATGTTACAGCTGTACAAGACATTGGTAAGACCACATTTGGAGCATTGTGTATAATTCTGATCATCCTGCTATGGAAAGGATGGTATTAAACTGAAAAGGATGCAAAAAAGATTGACACAGATGTTACCTGGTAGGCTTGAATTACAAGGTGGTATCGTTAATAAGTTTGCAGATGAGACCATAATTGGAGGTGTAGTGGACAGCGAAGAAGATTACCTCAGAGTACAACAGGATCTTGATCTGATGGGCCAATGGGCCGAGGAGTGGCAAATGGAGTTTAATTTAGATAAATGAGTGGTGCTGCATTTTGGAAAGGCAAATGACAGCAGGACTTATACACTGCATAAGTCCAGACGAGTATGGCTGAACAAAGAGACCTTGGAGTGCAGGTTCATAGCTCGTTGAAAGTAGAGTCACAGGTAGACAAGATAGTGAAGGCAGTGTTTGGTACACTTGTCTTTATTGGTCAATGCACTGAGCATAGGAGTTGGGAAATGATGTTGCACCTGTACAGAACATTGGTTAGGCCACTTCTGGGATATTGTGTTCAATTCTGCACTCCGGACTAGAGGAAAGATTTTATGAAACTTGAAAGGGTTCAGAAAAGATTTACAAGAATGATGCCAGTGTTGGAAGATTTGAGTTATAGGGAGAGGCTGAATAGGCTGGGGCTGTTTTCCTTGGAGTGTCAGAGGCTGAGGACTGACCTTACAGAAGTTTATCAAATCATGAGAGGCATAGATATGGTGAATAACCAAGGTCTTTTCCCCAGGGTAGCAGAATCAAAAGTAGAGGTCATTGGTTTAAGGTGAAAGGGGAAATATATAAAAGGGACCTACGAATCATAGGATCCTTACAGCGTGCAAACAGGCCATTTGGCCCAACAAGTCCACACCGACCCTCTGAAGAGTATCCCACCCAGACCCACTTCCCTACCCCTTTTACTCTACATTTACCCCTGACTAATGTACCTAACCTACACATCCCTGAAAACTACGGACATTTTAGCATGGCCAATTCACCTAATCTGCACATCTTTGGACTGTGGGAGGAAACCAGAGCACCTGGAGGAAACTGACGCAGACACAGGGAGATTGTACAAACTCCATACAGATAGTTGCCACAGGCTGGGATTGGACCCAGCTCCCTTGCACTGTGAGGCAGCTGTGCTAACCACTGAGCGACCCCATAGGGGCAACTTTTTCTTGCAGAAGATGGTGAATGTATGGAATGAGCTGCCAGAGGAAATTGTGGAGGTTGGTACAATTCCAACATTTAAAAACATTTGGACAGGTACATGGATAGTCAAGATTTAGGGGGGATATGGGCCTAATGCAGTTAAATGGGACTAGTTATCAAACCATAGAAGTAGGGAGTCATACAGCAAGGAAACAGGCCCTTTGGCCAACTAATCTACGCCAACCATGTTCTTAAACCGTGCTAGTCCCACTCGTCTGCATTTGGCCAAATCTTTCTGATCCTTTCCTATTTATGTACTTATCCAAATGTCTTTTAAACGCTGCATGACTGTACCTTCATCCAACAATTCCCCTGGCAAGAAGTTTCGGAAACCTAGTCAGCATGGACAAGTTGGGCCAAAGGGTCTGTTTCCATGCTGTATGACTCTCAGGGCTTTGCCTAAAAGTCACCTGATTTTGGCATGACTGAGATGTCTGTAGCTTGGCAGTGAGCATCCTTTAAAGCTTATCAAGGCCTGAACTACACTTAGCCGAATTGTTATACATCTTGATGCACAGAAATACTACGGATCCTTCAAGCTTAAAACATTGGGCACTTAGATTGCCCTCCATAAAAAGCATGAGGTTGCATAACGTAATGCAGAAACAGCGAGATGTGTCTTCGATAGAGCAGAGAAGGTTTGAGGAAATTTGACAGAGATGTTCAAAACTATGAAGGGCTTTGACAGGCGAAAATGCTTCCAATGGCAGGAGCATCAGTCATCAGAAGGCAGAGATTTAAAAAGTGAATAGCAAATGAACCTAAGGCAAAGTTAAAAATCACACAACACCAGGGTCGGTGTGGACTTGTTGGGCCAAATGGCCTATTTGCACACTGTAAAGATTCTATGATTCTTAGGTCCCTTTAATTGGAAGCACAATTAAACCTGTTGGATTATAACCTGGTGTTGTGTGATTTGTAACTTTGTACACCCCAGTCCAACACCGGCATCTCCACATCATGAACCTAAGGCAGGATGCGAACTTTGGTTTTATGCAGCGAGTTGTGATCTGGAAAATCTGCCGAGTAGTGGAAGCTGATTCGAGAGTAACCTTTAAAAAGGCGGTTCATGACTGAACAAAAAAAAACAAATCCCAGGCTTTGAGGAAAGAAAGGGAATTGGGATTAACTGGACAACGCTTTCAGAAGGCTAGAATAGGCATGAAAGGTCAAATGGTCTACCTCGGTGTATTCTCAGGACACTACTGTACAATACATTGGCAGTAATTAATTTGAGGTCTATTTGTGCTAATAATGTCGCAAGTGAACAATGCAAAAAATCACAGGGATAAATTTGATAGCATTAACCACAGTGTCATTTTCTACACTTGGGACTTCCAGGAAATTCCACCCACCACTGGCCCATGCCAGCTCAAGTTGGGCTGTTTTAAAAAGTGGGTTGCATTCAGTTAGTCATATGTAGTCACTAACAGTACCTGAAAGACATTGCTACCACTGCACTGCATCATAGAAACTGGAGGTTATTCAGCCTCATGATGCTGTTCACCCACTCAATCATATCGTAGTTCATCTGCATCTTAATTCCAACCAGCTGCCTTAGTTTATGCCATATAATTACATTATATATAGTTTGAAATCAACAGCTCCGCACAGTAGGATTTATGATCTTCTCAAGTTTCCTTCCATCCTTAAATAAAAGCGAAGTACTTCTGGAAATCAGAAATAAAAGCAGAAAGAGGTGGAGAATGTCAGCTGACCTGGCAGTAACATTCCCTCTAACCTGTGTGTCCACACAGTCTATTGGGAAACTCCACATATCTCAATTGGGGTGCTGGTGCAAGAATTCCACTCCCAGAAGCTATTGCTACACACAGATTTTGGAAGTCTGCACAGCAGCAGGAAACATTACAAGGAACATCACCTGTAAGTACAGTGATCTTATTTTAACCAGCACCTGGGATAAATCAGCAAGATACATACCAGGAAGATTACTGTATTATTATGTCCAATTATTACAGTTTGTAATTTATCTACCTCAATGTAAATATATTTGTTGTTCAATTCAATGACCACATGAAATGTTAAACATGATTTGGAGATGCCGATGTTGGACTGGGGTGTACAAAGTTAAAAATCACACAACACCAGGTTATAGTCCAACAGGTTTAATTGGAAGCACACTAGCTTTCGGAGCGACGCTCCTTCATCAGGTGATAGTGGAGGGCTCGATCGTAACACAGAATTTATAGCAAAAATTTACAGTGTGATGTAACTGAAATTATACATTGAAAAATTGATTGTCTGTTTAGCTTTTCATCTGTTAGAATACCGTGACAGTTTCACTTCTTTCATGTGTAAACTGCAAAACGTTTTTTTAAAATGTTGCATTCTCAGGTTAGTTGTTAACAATGGGTGATAGCTAGACAATATGTTGAAGGTGTTAGCTCCCTGTGTTCTCTGTCTATGCCATGATGTTTAGATTGATTCTAATCTAAAAAGTGAGATAACGGAGTTTTACATGAATTCTGTGTTAGGATTGAGCCCTCCACTACCACCTGATGAAGGAGAGACACTCCAAAAGATAGTGTGCTTCCAGTTAAACCTATTGGTCTGGTGTTACGTGATTTTTAACTTTGAAATGTTAAAGGCTGATTCAATTTGGAGTCAATTTCTCCTCAAATACCACAAACAACCACAATGTCTGAATAGTCAGTTGAGGATGCTCTCTGCCAGTAAGTTTTATTTTAGGACAAGTTGCATTATTATTTAAGCAATCTATGTGTAAATAAAGCATAACAGCGAGCATACCACTGCATTACACATTTTTACTTAGTGTGTTTTTACATCGATTATGTGGACCTCTTGATTATCCAGAATATTTAACCAACGAGCATACTCCTGGTCCCAGAAGTGCTGGTTAATAAATAGTTTCTCTCTGGAGAGAGAAACTGCACAGGTCAGCTTTGTTTCTCTAACACTTTGTTTACATCCCTTCTATCCTTCCTGATCGAATTGTGAGTCCTCCAATTCCTTTTCCCTTGTGTTTATCCAGTTTCCCTTCCCTCAACTCAACCATGCCCTTTGGTAGCATCTGCCAATTTGCACCACTCTCTGGGTGAAGAAGCTTCTTGTCATAGACTCCACCATCAACAAAGTTTCTACTTACCCTACACAAACCCTCAAATCTGCATATCCCAACGAATACAAGCCTCAATTAGAAATATTCTCCTCACAATCTAATCCATTAGACCTTGGCAATATTATGAAGATTTTCTAAGGTTCCTTGATGAGGTTTGGACATTACTGGCTGAGCCGGCATTTATTGTCCATCCCTAATTGTGCTGGAGGTGGTGGTGGTGAGTCACCTTCCTGCGTACCTACACACCCACGGTGCAGTTAGGGAGGCAGCATCTTAATTTTGACCCAGCGACATTGAAGGAACAACCATCTATTTCCGATTCAGGATGGTGAGTGGCTTGGAGGGGAACTTGCAAGTGATTGTGCGACCCCTACCCTTACCCTTCTAAATAGTTGAGATCATGGATTTGGAAGGCAAATTGCTGCAGTGCATCCCTTGGAAGGTACACACTGCTGCCACCATGCATCAGTTGAAGCATTTGCAAAATGAATCAGTTGATTGTTTAAATCGTCAACCTATGTGATTTAGAAGTGCTGTACAGAGAATTACCTGGAAATTCCTGAGGCCTTGCCTGTTTGTCTCTTTCTCTTCGTGACTCGAAGCATTCGTGGGAGACAGTGCTAGTCAGCGCTTTTGTAAATTGCCCAGTTGGTCTTTTTCTGCTCCCAGTCCAGAAGTGACAGTGTACACTGTTTGCTGTTGATCAGCACATTGGCTTTGGAAGGATGGAGGAAACAGCAGCCAGTAAACACCGTCACTCCTGGACCACAGCAGAGTCAGATTCTTAAAGGTGGCAATTTCCAAAAGTGCTGACCAGCACTGTCTCCCAAAAATGCTTTGAGTCACATAGAGAGGGTGACACACAGGCATGGCCTTGAGAATTTACAGGAACACAGTGAGCTCTGGTTATTCTCTGGACAGCACTGACCTCTAACCCTTTCAAGATGGTGGTGGCAGAGTAGCCCCGTCCATTTCAACCATTTTTCTTTATTGTTCTTCTTTTATCGTTTTCTCTTTTTTTTAAAAAACGTACCTTCTGGAGAGAGCTCAGAGTGGAGGCAGCAGCAGCGATGGAGCATGGCAGTGGCTAGGCCCCAGCCTGAGCCTGAGCACAATGGCAGCATAGCTCAGGCGGGTCTTAGCCCAGTGCAAGAAAGAGCGACCCCTGGTGTGTCCCACATGGGGCGTGTGCAAGCCCATGGCTTAAGAAAGAACTTTAACATTTAACTTTATTTCTTTATGTTTCTACTTTATACCAAGAAGAACTGTTGTGTTGACCTTTTAACTTATTTCTTTATTTTTCCATTTTTGTTCCTAAGATTTTGTACCCAAGATGGTGCCAGTAATGGCGACACTGTATACAGCACGGTGGCTATGTGGTTAGCACTGCTGCCTCACAGCACCAGGGACCCGTGTTCAATTCCTGCCTCAGGCGACTGTGTGGAGTTAGCACATTCTCCCCGTATCTGCGCGCGTTTCCTCCAGGTGCTCCAGTTTCCTCCCACAGTCAAAAGATGTGCAGGTTAAGTGAATTGGCCATGCTAAATTACCCATAGTGTCAGGTGTATTAGTCAGGGGTAAATATAAGGTAGGGGAATGGGTCTGGGTGGGTTATTCTTCGGAGAGTCAGTGTGGACTCGGGCTGAAGGGCCTGTTTCCATATTGTAAGGATTCTAATTCTAATTCTAATCTATACCGTGCTCGAGTACAAGTGACAATAAAACCGAAATCACAAAACAATGAATCAAACAATTCATTTCTCAATGCATCAACTGGTTGAATAGCTAGTTCCTGTCTGACCCTGTGCTGATTGGGTTAGGTGCTGCACCATGCCATTGTTCAAACCTCAAAAAATTGAGGAGATAAATAAATACATAGAAAAGGATGATGATTAAGTGCTTCCCTTCCATGAATCCAGACATTTTTGAAGTGTACTTTCCTTGGATTAACTATGCAGGTTCAAACTGCACAATCCCTCTCACATACATGAAAGTGAAGGAGCAATACTTTACAACAGGGCAAGCTTTTTTTTTAAAAATGTGATTGTAGATCGATGCGCACACACAATGTGACAACACATATTGCAGCATATTAAACAGGGAGCTGTCCAATCCTGTAGAATCACTTCACTGAAGGAGGCCATACATCCCACTGTACCAATGCCTACTTTCTACAAGAGCTTTCCAATTAATCCTGTTCCCCAGAGCTCCGGTTTTAAAGTACTTATTCAACTCCTTTTTGAAAGTTACAATGAACGTGCTTCTACAACCTTTCTTCAGGCAGCCAATTCCAGACCACAACTACCCTGCTGCATCGAAAAAACCTCAGATCATGTCTCTGGCTTTTTAAAAGCATTTATTTCACAGAATTCTCAAGCTATGTCTGAACCAGCTTCTGATATCGAGTTGGTCAAAGTAAAATTGAACCAGCACCAATCTTCATTCCATTTACATTAATTACCAAAATGCAACATTACAAGTACATTTCTCCTTACAGTATCAGTACATGTCTCTTTATGTACATTCAAGTAACAACCCAATCAATACCCTCCACCTGCATATATTTAACCACAATTGATCTGCAATTAACAGTTCAGCAGTGCTTTAGTAAGTAGTGTCCCTGACCCGGAGCAAAAAGCTCTGGTTTCAATTTCCATCCCAGGTTCATATCATGGCTAAACAATCTATAACTCTCTCCAACACACACCAACAGCAGGCATTAAAGAGGGGGGAAGAGATTCCTCGACAGTCACATGATGGGAAGACATTGGAGCCTTGACCAGCACTATCCTTACCTCTAGATTACAGCAGTCACAGAGCCCTGAATTAACTGTAACACACTGCCCGGTGAGTTGTAACGGTGATTGAACCTGTTGAGTAGAATGAAAAGTAGACAAGCAGGAGGCTGGAGGACCACAGCGAGCCAGACAACATCAGGAGGTGGAGAAGTCAACATTTCAGGTAAAGCCCTTCTTCAGAATGAAGGCAGTCAACATAACACTGTCTGGACCACATGCCCAAAGGCTGACAGCTCATGATGAGTTTACAACCCACTGAGGGCCTCATCAAAGCTGGTTACTTTGGGTTTATCACACTATGTGACTCTTTGTGTTGTATATTTCCAGAGTGTTCCCACTATCTCCAATTTGTCACATTGCTTCTCCAAATACAGCGTTCAACCAGCAGAAGTGGGGAGAGACTAAATAGTCTGAGGCTATTTTCCCTGCAGTGTCAGAGGCGAAAGGGGGAACTCCTAGGTTTTGTAAAATCATGAGGGGCATGGACAGGGTAAACAGAAAGATCTTTTCCCTGAGATGGGGGTGTCCAAAACTAGAGGACAAATGTTTAAGGTAAGAGGGGAAAGATTTAAAGGGGATCTAAGGGGCAACGTTTTCACGCAGAGGGTGGTGTGTGTATGGGATGAGCTGCCACAGGAAATGGTGGAGGCTGGTACGATTACAAGATTTAAAAGGCAGCTGGATGGGTATATGAATAGGAAGGATTGAGAAGAATATGGGCCAAGTGCTGGCAAATGGGACTAGATTAGGTTAGGATATCTGGTTGGCATGGACAAGTTGGACCAAAGGATCTGTTTCCGTGCTGTACATCTCTATGACTCCACTGCTTCCATCCTTTTATCGGGCCGCACTCTGACATGGAGTTAGATGACTCATAGCCTCTGACCCAGACTTTTTATCTTCTCCATCACAAAGACCACCTACCTCCACTGCTTCAGCTCATTGATAAAGGAAAACGGTGTCCAAAGCTTTTAGTATACCACCTTCATTACTCCAAAACTCTCCAGGTTAACCGGCACTTTCCACTCCATGTAGACTTCAGCCTAGCCAAAGCTCTGCTGCACCAAGTTGCAAAGATCTTCCTTTCCTTCACTTGCTGACCCTATAATGCTTTCTGGTTAAGGAATGCCTCAACTTTAATTTAAAAGTCTTGTCCTCGTCTTTCCCTGTGGTCTCACTCCTCCTGATCTCTTGTGCTGTGCTCCAGGGCAAAATCCCTCCAAAATATCTACATAACCCTTAGGGTGGCCTCTCGCTTTCCCCTCTTCAGCACCATCACTGGTGGCCATACTTTCAGTTGCCTCGTTCCCCAAATTGGAATTTCCTCCTTAACCCTCTCCACCTCCCTCCCCCAGTATGCTGCACCTATCTCAATTATGCAGATGAGGATTAAGGGGTGGAGGGAGGGGGGTGCGAGTTGGAACATAGTATAAGGCTTGACCAACACCTATCCAAAAAAGGAACATGGGAGGGGGCTATGTAGCAATGATCTATGCATCCACCTACCCTTTAGCCTGTTCCACCATTGAGATTATATCCAGTCTCTAACTGAGCTCCATTTGAATCACAGATCATAGAATCCCTACAGTGTGGAAACAGGCCATTTGACCCACAAGTCCACACCGACCCTCTGAACAGTATCCCACCCAGACACATTCCTCTATTACTCTGTATTTACCCCTGCCTAATGCACTTAACCTACACATCCCTGAACATTATGGGCAATTTAGCATGGCCAACTCACCTAAGTTGCACATCTCTTGATTCTGGGAGGAAACTGGAGCACCCAGAGGAAGCCCATGCAGATGGGGAGAATGCACAGACAGTCGCCTGAGGCTGGAATCAAACCCATGTCCTTGGCACTGTTAGGTAGCAGTGGTAACCACTGAGCCACCGTGCTTCACTATCGCGGAATACCTTTGATAGGTAAATCGAACAAAGCAGTTAAATTGCCCTGGCTTGACAATGAGTCATACAAATCTTAGTTCTGACCCTGGTAATGTAGAAATGAGCAACAACTCACACCCATCACCACTTTGTGGACGAACAGAGCGCCTGACCTTGTAATAATTTATATTTACAACCGGGCAAGGCAACGCTCATCAACCACAAACAAAACCAAGAAAAACATCCATGGCCCAAACATAAAACAAGCATCAGCCACACAGGAGGGCTACCACAGGCAAGACTAGAATCATAGAATCCCTTCAGTGTGGAAGCAGGCCTGGGGAGAGTGAGCAAACTCCACCCAGACAGTTGCCTGAGGCTGGAATTGAATTCAGGTCCCTGGCGCTGTGAGTCACCGTGTTGTCCTATGAATGGCAAACAGATGCCTCTGAAAACTCAGAAATCTGTCACATATGTTCATATAATAAAGAATGAATTTTCATTTCTATAGAACCTTTCTCCACCTCAGGACCTCCCCACCACTTCACAGCAAACAAGTACTTGTGAAGTGTAGACACTATTGTGGCTGAAAATGTGTTGCTGGAAAAGCGCAGCAGGTCAGGCAGCATCCAAGGAGCAGGAGAATCGACGTTTCGGGCATGAGCCCTTCTTCAGGAATCTTTCAGCAACACAGTTTCAGCTCTGATCTCCAGCATCTGCAGTCCTCACTTTCTCCTTGAAGACACTATTGTAGTACAAGAAACGGGGCAGCCAGTTTTTGCACACAGCAAGCTCCCATGAAAGAAATCAATTTGATAATGAGCAGGATAATCTGTTCCAGTGATGTTGATTCAGAAATAAGTATTTGCTGATAACACCAGGATGTCAGCTTTCTTTACTATAAATACTTTCCAATTTGAAAGCATCCAGAATTCAAGGGACTTCCTGAGATTATTAAAAAAAACTGCAATAAGGGTGGCACGGTGGTTCAGTGGTTAGCACTGCTGTCTCACAGCGCCAGGGAACTGGGTTCGATTCCAGCCTCGGGCAACTGCCTGTATGGGGTTGGCACATTCTCCCAATGTCTGCACGTTCTCCTCTCAGGGTGCTCCAGTTTCCTGCCACAATCCAAAAGATGTGCAGGTCAGGTGAACTGGTGATGCTAAATAGCCCATGAGGTGCATTAATCAGGAGTAAATATAGGGTAGGGGAATGGGTCTGGGTGGGTTACTCTCTGGAGAGTTAGTGTGGATTTGTTCGGCCGAAAGGCCAGTTTCCATACTGTAGGGTATCTAATCTAAAATAAACTTGCATTTACATAGCAAAATATATCTGGAGTAGTGAAATGTGACTAGATACTTCCAAGGAACACAAATCAGACAGAATTTGGAAATGTTTCACTTAAGGAGCTTTATGAGAGGTGACACAAGCTTAGTTAAAGAGGTAATTTTTAAGTGCTGTCTTACAGGAATGATTTGACAACCACCTGATGAAGGAGCGGCGCTCTGAAAGCTACTGTGCTTCCAATTAAACCTGTTGGACTACAACTGGTGTTGTGAGATTTTTAACGTCTTACAGGAAGAGAGAGAGAGAGAGAGAGAGAGAGAGAGAGAGAGAGAGAGATTGCCGAGGTTTAAGGATAGAAATTTAACAATTACAGTGGGAGGGCTCATTTTAAACACCCGACCCTCTCTGTAATCACAGATGATGTGCAAGAGGATCAAATTTAAAATGTTCACAATGCATAATTTGGTAACATGTTGCTGAATTGAAAAAAAAATTGTGGGTGTTAAGTATCAAAGTGCAATGAGACCTATTAATATTTAAATTTTATGCGATTTAATTCTATGGATTTTTGTGCCAGTTAGTGAGGAGCACAATCTGTGTCACAGCACAAGATTTCACAAAGCAGCTGGCAAAAATGAAAAACACAGTAATGAAGAAACTCATCAATTTTCCATTGCATTGAAAAACATAGTTTATTACTTCCTTTCTGTTCTTTGACCCCACACCTGAATTTATTTTGTTTTCCCTTTGCTTTAATGAAATCTTTAAAATTCCTGTTCTTGTTTCTGCTTCCAACTATATTGTTCTGCCTCCCTACCTCTATAATCACCTCCACCTCAAACTGGCACTTGTAGAGTGCCACTGGCATCAGTTCAAGGCCTTCTACTATTTACAAACTATATCAGTGACTTGGATGAAAGAATTCACTGTATTGTAATGAAATGTGTTGCAGAGTAAATTATGAGACCCTCAACCACATGGCAGATCTGTCTAAAATCAGAGGGCATACGTTTATGATGAAGATACCTGAGAAAAAGATTTTTCATCTCGAGGGTGACAGAAATGTGGAATGTGCTACCTGAGAGGGTGATGGAGACAAGTACTCTCGCAAAATTTAAGAAGCACCTGGATGAGTACTTCAAGTGCTAGGGCATAGTAAGCAATAGAGCAAGTGCAAGTAAATGGGATTAGTGCAGTTTAGTGTTTGTTGGTAAGCATAGACATGGTGGGTTCTATGTCTCTATTACATAGATTATAGGAAAGCAAGTTTTGAGGAGAACACTGAGGCTGCAAAGGAATCAGGATAGATTAACTGGGCAAATAAAAACAAAATGTAGATGGTTATACGTATGAAAAATGAGATGCTGTCCACCTTTTGCAGGAAGAACACAAAAGTATGTTATTTAGATGCTGGGGCGGCACGGTGGCTCAGTGGTTAGCACTGCTGCCTCACAGCATCAGGGTCCCAGGTTCGATTCCAGCCTCGGGCAACTGTCTGTGTGGAGTTTGCACATTCCCCCTGTGTCTGCATGGGTTTCCTCCGGGTGCCCCGGTTTCCTTCCACAATCACAAAGATGGGCAGATTTGGTGAATTGGCTATTTTAAATTGCCCATAGTGTTAGGTGCATTAGTCAGAGGGAAATGGGTCTGGGTGGGTTACTCTCCGGAGGGTCGGTGTGGATTTGTTGGGCCGAAGGGCCTGTTTCCACTCTGTATCTAATCTAATCTAAAAAAGACTGCAGAATGCTACAATACAAAGGGATTTGTGTCTTTGTACATAAATCACAAAAAAAAATGCAAATACAGAAAGTAATTAGGAAGGCAAACAGAATTGTAAAGTTAAAAATCACACAACACCAGGTTATAGCCCAAAATGTTTATTTGGAAGCAATAGCTTTTGGAGTGCTGCTCCTTCATCAGGTGGTTGTGGAGTAGGACCATAAGACACAGAATTTATAGCAAAAGATTACAGTGTCATGAAACTGAAATGATATATTGAACAAACCTAGAATGGGTTGCAGGTTTCAGTTCATTAATGCGTAAATCCCAAAACTTTGAAATGCACCTTTAATGCATTGTCTGAGCTGAGGTGTCACTTTTTTTTAAATAGAAAACCTTAAAATATCTTGAGAATGTGGCTGAAAAAAGGTTCTCGGATGTACATATTAATGAACCAAAACCTACAACCCATTCTAAAAGATGAAAGACTTAACAGCAACCTAGGTTTGTTCAGTATATCATTTCAGTTGCATCACACTAAAATCTTTTGCTATAAATTCTGTGTCTTACGGTCCTACTCCACAATCACCTGATGAAGGAGCAGCACTCCGAAAGTTAGTGCTTCCAAATAAACCTGTTGAACTATAACCTAGTGTTGTGTGAATTTTTTTACTTTGTCCACCCCAATCCAACACCGGCTCCTCCACATCATGGCTTTATTTTAAAGGTGATGGAGTACAAAAAGTAGGGAAGTCTTGCTATAACTAGAAAACATATCAGTGAGACAAGCGTACCATGTACAGCAGGGTTGTCCATCACTTTCACATGGGGCTGGGGGCAAGGGGCACATTTCAACAGTAAGCGAGAGAAAAGGATTAGGCCCAAGTCCAAATCAGCAGCAATAATGAGTTTTGCTTTAAGCAGGGTATTTTACCTGACATAAGGCCTACATTGTACACTGAAACATAAAAAAAAGCACAGATGTCATGTTATTAATGAATCGAACAGATTATTACAATTAGTTATTATGTGCAAACACTACATTCACGGGCATGTCAGAGTCTGTTTAACAGGTTATAACAAAGCAGCATACTTTCAATACCATATCATGATTCAAATAAGCCCCAGGTAGGATGGAGTGAGAGATTTTTATATCCTCAGGTCAAAAGCCACGTGACCATAATGATGACATGTGCATGTTGCTGAAGGTAAGCTGACATATTGAATATGAGACAGTTAGATTAAAACTAAGAGTGACCATGGTTCACATCTGATATTCTGAACTGGCCTCACTAGAATTCACATGGAAGTGGGGTACGTTTTGCCTGAACTATCCTCATCACTCAACCTGTATTGTGGATATTTTTGAGGCCAGAGGAGAAAGACAACGTTGGCTGTATGTCTCACTCATTTACCTAGCAGACCATTCACTCAGACACTCATGGGGTCTTCAGTATATGGGTAGACTGGGAAAATCAGGATGGTGGCAAATTCCAAGTAAAGGAACTCATTCACTGCCTACAATTGTTTTTGGAACAGCTTGTGGTACAGCCCTCTAGGGAACAAACAATTCTGGATTTGGTGATGTGTATTGAGGCAGACTGGATCAGGAAGCTTAAGGTAAAGGAACTCCTAGGAGGAGTGACCACAATATGATAAATGTCACGGTTGCAGTCTGAGAGGGAGAAGCTGGAATCAGATGCAACGGTATTACGATTGAGTAAAGGTAACTATAAAGACATGAGGAAGGAGCTGGCCAGAGTTGATTGGAAGGGCAGCCTCACAGGGAAGACAATAGACCAGCGCTGATAGGGGGTAATTCAGGAGACATAGTAGAAGTTCATTCCAAGGAAAAACACACACACTGACGGGAGGAAGAGGCAACCGAGGTTGACTGGGAAGTCAGGGACAGCACAGAAGCAAAAGAGAAAGCATACAACGTAGTGAAGATTTGCGGAAAACCGAGAATTGGAAAGACTCTAAAAACCAACAGAGGATAAGTAAAAAGCAATAAAAGGAGGGAGAAGATGAAATATGAGGGTAAGCTAGTGAGTAACATAAAAGAAGATTGCAAGAGCTTTTTTTTTAGTTATATAAAATGAAAAAAAGTATCAATATTGGACAATGAAAAAGTAGTAATGGAGAACAAAGAAATGGCATAGGAACTGAATAGACATTCTGCATTCACACTGGAAGACACCAGTAGCATGACAGAACTTCAAGAGAATCAGGGAGCAGAGGTGATGGAGTGACCATCATTAAGGAGAATATGCTGGGGAAGCTGAAAGGCCTGACAGCGAGTAGATCACCTGGACTAGATGAACTACACCCCAGAATTCTGAAGGAGATGACGGAGATTGTGGAGGCATCAGATGGTAGATTCTTCAGGGAGGATCCCAGAGGATTGGAAAATGGCTCTGTTTAAGAAAGGGAGGGAAGCAGAAGGTGGGAAATTATCGGCAGATTAGTCTGACCTTGGTCATTGATAAGATTTAAGAGTCCATTATTTGGGAGTGCAAGGTGAAATAGGGCTGAGACAGCATGACTTTATTAAGGGGAGGTCATGCCTAACAAATCTGTTGGAATTATTTTAGGCGGTAACAAGAAAGTTAGACAAAGGAGAGTTAGGGCACATTATCTATTTGAATTTCCAGAAGGCCTTTGACAAGATGCCAAACAGGACACTGCTAAATAAAATAAGAGCCCATGGTGTTAGGGACAAGGTACTGGCATGGATAGAGACTGGCTGACTGGCAAATGGCACAAAGTAGTGACAAAGGAGTCTTTTTCAGGGTAGCAACCAGTAACTAAAGGAGTTTGGCAGGGATCAGTGTTGGGACAACTATTCACGTTATATATTAACAATCTGGATGAAGGAACTGAGGTAATTGTTGCTACGTTTGTAGATAACACCAAGACAGATGGAGAAGCAGATAGTGTTCAGGAAGGGAGAGGCTGCAGAAGGACTTGGGCAGGCTAGGAGAGAGGGCAAAGAAATGGCAGACAGAATACAATGTTGTAAAGGGTGAGGTCCTGCACTTTGTTAGGAACAATTGGGGCGTAGAATTATTTTTCCAAAAGGGAATGGCTTCAGAAGTCTGAAGCACAAAGGAACTTTGGAGTCCTAGTTCAGGATTCTCTTAAGGTTAACATGCAAATTCAGTGGCCGTTAGGAAGGGAAATGCAATGTTAGCATTCATAAAGGAGATCAAGAGATTACAAGAATGATCTTGGGAATAAAGGACATTTCATATGAGGAGTGGTTGAGAATTCTGGGTCTGTATTCAATGGAGTTTAGAAGGAAGAGTGGAGATCTAATTGAAACTTATAGAATGTCCAGAGGCTTGGAGACAGTAGATGTGGAGAAGATGTTTCCAACAGTAAGGAAGATTAGGACTTGAGGACACAGCCTCAGAGTGAGGAGACGACCCTTGAGATAAGGAGGAATTTCATCAGCCTGAGGATGGTTAATCTGTGGAACTCATTTTCACAGAAGCCTGTGGAGGTCAAGTCAAGGAGTGTATTTAAGACAGAGATAGATAGGTTCTTGATTAGTTACGGTGGGGGGAAGGGGGTGGAGGGAACAAAAAAGACGGGGTTGAGAAATGTATTCAGCCACGATCGAATGGTGGAACAGACTGGATGGGCCAAATGGCCGAACTCTGGTCCTATACCTTTTGGTCTAGTCTCTCACCCAGCCACTCATTCACTCACTTGTTCACCCTGTGGGTTACTGGGTAAGTGCACCAACAGTGTGGAAAACCAGCCCAATGTGAGACCTTGCAGTATTTTAACTGACTTCACTGTGGCATGACATGTGTCTGAAATAACTCCCACCATTGGTAAAGTTCCATGGTGCAGGCTTGCAAAATTCACCCCATTACTCACTGCCTGGAAAACTGTCAAACAAACATCTTTGCAAATGATGCTTTGCTGATACACAGGCTCAACTCATTTGACACTTCCTAGAACAAGGAATATACTTTAAAGATAAAGTGTCCCTCTTTTGAAACAGAGACGAGGAGGAATTTCTTCTATCAGAGGGTCATTAGTGTTTAGAATTCTCTTCCGCAGTGAGCAGTGGAGATTGGGTCATTGAATATATTTCAGAATTAAACAGAGTTTTGATTGACAAGGAAACAAAGGTTTATGACCTGATTGAACAATGGAATGGCCTACTTCCACTCCCATTTCTTGTGCTTTTATGTCTCCATTTCTTCCTGTCTATACCCCTCAGTTTTATACATCTCAATCACGTGCCCCCCCCCATTGTCTCTGTTGAAATGAAAATAACCCCCATCGATCCAATCTCTATTCATAACAAATTGACCAGCCCAATATTCCGGTAAATCTCTTCTGCACCCTCTCCATTGTAATCATCCCTCCTATAATGTGGATTCCAGAACTGCACATAATACTCTAATTCTGGCTTAACCAATGTTTTATACAGTTCCAGTATAAAGCCCTTGTTCTAAAACTCTATGCTTCAGCTAATAAAGACAACTATCCGGTTTGCTTTCTTCACCACTTCATCTACCAGTCTTGCTACCTGAAGGGACGAGAGGACATGCACACCAAGGTCCCTTGATCCTCGCTGCTTCCCAGGTCCTACCATTCATCGTGTATTCCCTTATCTTGTTTCAGCCTGGTCAAGCACATCACCTCACACTCATCCAGAATGAATTCCATTTGCCTCTGATTAGCCCATCTGACCAGCACCAGGGACATAGATTTAAGATAAAGGGCAGAAGGCTCAGAGGAGATGAGGGGCAAGATTTTTTGACCTAGAGGGTGGTGGAAATCTGGAATCATTGCCTGTAAGACTGGTAGAGACAGAAACGCCCTAACATTTAAGGAGGATCTAGATGTACATTTGGAATACCAAGGTTTAGAAGGTTATGGCCTAAGTTCTGGATAAATAGGATTAGAATATTCAGAGCATGGTTTTGATCAGTGCAGAGTTGAAGGACCAAAGAGCCTTTTTCTGTGCTGTAGACCTCTCTAACTCTACGATATCAATGCTATTCTAATTCTGGTCTCTTCAGCATTCCAGATTTTAATGGCTTCACTGTCAATGGCTGTGCCTTTAGCTAGCTGGGCTTTAACCTCTGGAATTCCCTTCCTAAATCTCTCCACCTCTCTGCCCTTCAAAACATTCCTCAAAACCCAGTTCTCTGCCAGGTTTTTAGTCACTTGTCTTTTGAAGCGAATCTGTCAGATTCTGATTGGCAATTGTTCCTCTGCTTTGGAACATTATACTGCACCGAAGGTGCTATATAAATTCATGGTGATTGCTGTTGATCATGCACACCCCTGCTGGAATGCGGGTTTGTGGATACCAGTAACTAACTTTTCAAACAGGTGGATGTGTATTCACATCGAGAGGCTGGGGAAAGAGGGGGAATTGAATAGTGAGGGGGGACGTGGACCCTCAACACCGGACACATAGCCAGTAGGTGAGAGCTAACCCGGAGGAGGAAATGCAGTTCAGATCACAATTTGATCAGTCACGTTCTTATCAAATGGCAGAGCAGGCTTGAGGGGCTGACTGGCATAACCTTGCCCCTACATCTTTTATCCCTACGTTCTACAATGCCATCAATGCAGTAAGGAAATCACATGGCGCTAAATAAAGCAAGTTTTTGTAGCCATTATTAGAAGAATAACATCGGTATTAATTGTTGTTTGGTAGTATAGAACTTCAATATTGCTAAAAGAAGACACATTCCATCTAGTTTTTAATCCAGCCTAGGACAATTCTCAAGATATTCAAATGTAAAGGGAAATCAACCTTTTCACCTTGTTATGGGAAGAGGGCTGACTGCTTGGCAACTTGACTCTGATTGACGGATCAAATGCACCGGCTAGATGATGATTAGCTACTAACTGCCAGGCTCTGTTTAAATTTAGATTTAGATCCCCTACAGTGTGGAAACAGACCATTTGGCCCAACATTTGGTAAATGTAGGGGAATCGGTCTGGGTGGGTTACTCTTCAGAGGATCAGTGTGGACGTGTTAGGATGAAGGGCCTGTTTCCATACTGTAGGGAATCTATTCTAATTCTAATCTAATCAAGTCTACACTGACCCTCCGAAGAGTAACCGACCCAGACCCATTCCCCTACCCTATATTTACCCAGACTAATGTACCTAACACTATGGGCAATTTAGCATGACCAATTCACCTGACCTGCACATCTTTAGACTGTGGGAGGAAACCAGAGCACCCGGAGGAAACCCAACGCAGACACAGGGAAAACGTGCAAACTCCACACAGACAGTTGCCCAAGGCCAGAATCGAACCCGGGTCCCTGGTGCTGTGAGGCAGCAGTGCTGACCACTGAGCCACTGTGTCGTCCCTTTATCTAAATTTAGACCATGCAGTTTAATTCTGATTGGGCAAGATGTTAATTGCCATGGCAATTAGACCACAGACTGGCTGTCACTTGCTTTGTTGAGGTGAAACAGCTGCAGTGTCCACACACATTCTCTCTATCTGCAAAGCATAGGGAATCCTGTGTTAATGTGATGGCCATGGGTTTATATGAATGGGTGGAACGTGTACAGGCAGTACCTGTTCCAGTTTGACAGAACTGGTGACAGGCATTCGCTCTTTCAATCATCAGAGCAATGTCTGGCCTGATCCTTTGGAAGGATTAATGTTATAAAGTTGGAAATTTCATCAAGCTCCACCCACAGTGATTTCATTAGGATATGGACAGGTAACAGCAGAAAATCTTAGCATTTAGATATACTGAATATCTATTTCCACAGATCGCTTGATTATCTCAGTTTGTGTCACTAATGTAACTTATAAGTGATTGCGATTGAGCAGTAAATGACACCAAGTTTAAGGTAAGAACCTCTTCTCATTAATGCCAATTAATGGCTTGCCTTTACCACTATAAATCAAATAGGTCCTCAACTCCAGTCAAAGGGAATGGTGACTGTCAATAATACCCACACAGGCTGGTGGTATTCTAGCATATATAACAGTGAGTATCTACCAAGACAGGGCAACCAATCAACTAATGGTAATATCAATGGCAAATGGTGACATTTGAATTCAATAAACTCTGATCATACAACTATTGCCAATGATTGGAAACACATATTTGGTTCTCTAATGTCCTTTGGAAAACAAAGTCTGCCATCCTTTCCTGGATTAGCCTAGGGCCTGGGACTGGCGTTGGTAGAAACAGTGAGGGTGGCAGGGAAAGACAGAAGGCGGGTAATGGAAGGAGAGCGGAGAAGGAGAGAGAGAGGGATAAGAGGTGAAACAGAGGTGGGGAAGAAACAGCAAGAGAGATAGGGGCAAAAGAGAGATGGGGGAAGAACAGGGAGAGAGAGAGAGAATGTGACAAAGAAAGGAGATAAAACAAGGGAGGACAAAGTCAGTAAAAGAACTTAATTTGCACAAAATGGTTTTACTATATAGATTTCACAGCCTGAGACTTTTGAAAAAAACAATAACACTAGTAGCTTAAATTTTTCAATGAATAGTTTGCAATTGCATTGAATTGATAAAATGTGGCCTTTTAGAATTGTAGTTGAGCAGAATCACAGTACTGAACACCCGCTCCTGCTTTCTATGCTTTCTATTTAGTTTTAATGCTAACCTCTCTGGAAATTACCAGGTTGGGAGGGGTTAGCCTGAAGCTGACTGCTGCAGATGGTCTGAATACAAAAACATGGGCATCTATTTGCCAACATGCTGAACTGTAGCAGTTAACAAAGGAACTGAAGTGGGGCTCACAGTAGTGTCCTTCCCTCTGGGCCAGGAAGCCTGGATTCACATTCCACCTGCTCCAGAAATATGTAATAATATCTCTGAACAGGTTGATTAGAATTTTTTTTTGAAAAAAGCAAGGAACTGAACAAAAACCAACGGGACGACTCCAAGATAAAAGATTGAAAATTAAATTAAAACCTAAACATGTCAAGCAGTTAAACATAATTGCAGCTGTAACAGTGCAGTCTGCTTTCTCAAATATATATTTTAACAGCACAGCATTCAGTGCAAAAGGCACATAGAACAAAAATAGAAATTGTATTTAAAGCATTTGAAATGGAACTAATTTCAATGTTGATTTAGACAGAGCCTAGAATCTAACAAGTACTGTTGATTTTATTTCCCTCCACAAGGATAATTTAAACGCCATTTAATTATTATTACAGATATCAACTGGTTTTGCAGTAGAATAACTCATTGACTTTTATCTCTGAATCAGTGCCCAGTTTATTTGCCTCTGAATCAGTCTCAGTCCCACTTGAGAGACATGAGCACAAAATCTTGATGGACACTCCTGGTATGGTGCTGAGGAACACTGCAATGTCGAAGGTGTCAGCTTTTCAAAGAGACCTGAGACCAAAACCCCGTCTGTCCTTTCTGACAGATGTAACCAATTCCAGGGTACTATGTTAACAAGCAGTAAGGGAGACATTCCTGGAGCCCTGGCCAAGGTTTATCCCTCCAGCAACTTGTATGAAAGAGGTTGTCTGGTCATCATCATGTTGCTATTTGTGGAATCTTGATGTGTAAAATGACTGCCGTACTTCCTACATTGCAACAGTAAACTAAAGTTCAAAAGTATTTTATTGGATAGGCAAGAGGTTTGGGATATCCTGATAATTATATAATTAGCCTTCTGAACCGACAATTACTTGAAGTGCAAATACATATTCTAAGCTTCCTTACCCACTCTACAGTCACTTGGGGTGGAAGAAAACTACAACCATACTAACCAGAAAAACAGACAACAGGGATTTATTTTTTAAAATCCAATAATCGCTGCAATTCTTGCGTTCCCTTCCCCCGGGCTATATGTTTATGATCAGGTTCTGCAGTGTGTGCACTGGGAGTGCAAATTCCATATGTCAACAATATACACAGCAGCTGTGCTCTAATTACTGAATACTAGCACGGCAACAACCCACATTCATGAGGTGCCTTTAATATATTAATCATCCAAAGGTGCTTCACAGGCCTTTGTCAGACAAATATAAGACAGTGAGCTGTGGGAGGAGATATTAGGACCTCAGCAATGACAAATGCTTCAAGCAGCATCTTAATGAAGTGAGAGAAAGACAGGAGAGGAGCAGGGAGGGCATTCTAGAATTTAGTGTATGGAGTAAAATATCTTTCCTAAAGTACCACAGTCATGTGACCTCTGCCATATGTTGGCTCGGTGGTTAGCATTGCTGCCTCACAGCGCCAGGGACCCGGGTTCGATTTCAGCCTTGGGTGACAACTGTCTGTGCGGAGTTTGCACATTCTCCCCGTGTCTGTGTGGGTTACCTCTGGGTGCTCTGGTTTTCTCTCACAGACCAAAGAAGTGCAGGTTAGGTGCACTGGCCATGCCAATTTGCACATAGTGTTCAGAGATGCGCAGGCTAGGTCGATTAGCCATTGGAATTGCAGGGTTACATGGATAGGGTGGATGTGGCTGGGTTGCCCTTTGGAGGGTCAGTGTGAATTGGATGGAACAAATGGCCTACTTTCACACTGTACAGATTCTGTTCTATGTAAGGCAGTCACTTCCATATAGGTAGTCATCACATGTAAGACTTCTGTCCTGTGTGCTTATAAGATGGTCTGAAAGTGAAGCTGCCATTGAGAGTTAAAGCGTTGTATCGAAGCATATCTACTAAAAGAGGAACACAAATGTTCAGAACTGCTGAAAGATGCTAAGAGCCAAAGGAAACCACAGAAGTTGAACACAGAAGCAGGTCAGAGCCAAAAGCACAGACTAAGCCCATGGCTATAAATGTTCCTATCCCAGCACCACTCATACAGTCATTGAGATGTACCACACGGAAACAGACCCTTCAGTTCAACTCATCCATGTCAACCAGATGTCCTAAATTAATCTAGTCCCATTTGCTTGCACTTGGCCCATATCCCTCCAAAACCTTCCTATTCATATACCCATTCAGATGCCTTTTCAATGCTGTAATTATACCAGCCTCCATCACTTCCTCTGACAGCATATTCAATACAGGTTCCACCCTCTGTGTGAAAAAGTTGCCCCTTATGTCTCTTTTCTATCTTTCCCCTCTCACCCTAAACTATTCCCTCTAGTCCATGGACTCCCTCACCCCGGGAAAAAGACCTTGTCTGTTTACCCTATCCATACCCCTCAAGATTTTATAAACTTCTATAAGGTCACCCCTCAGTCTCTAACGCTCCAGGGAAAATAGCCCCAGTCCATTCAGTCTCTCCCTGTAGCTCAAATCCTCCAACCATGGCAACATCTCTGTAAATCTTTTCTGAACCCTTTCAAATTTCTCAACATCCTTCCAAAAGGAGGGAGACCACAATTGGACACAATATTCCAAAAGTGGCCTAACCAACATCCTGTACAGCTGCAACATGACCTCCCAACTCCTATACCCAATGCTCTTATCAATAAAGGAAAGCATACCAAACGGTTTCTTCACTATCCTATCTACCTATGACTCTCCTTTCAAGGAACTACCAACCAGCAGGACAAGGTCTCTTTGTTCAGCAACACTCCCAGGACCTTACCATTAAGTGTATAAGTCCTGTCCTGATTTACCCTTCCAAAATGCAGCACCTCACAATTACCTAAAGGGTATATGTTTAAGGTGAGAGGGAAAAGATATAAAAGGAACCTAAGGGGTAATATTTTTACTCAGATGGTCATGCATGTATGGAATGAGCTGCCAGAGGAAGTGGTGGAAGCTAGTACAATTACATTTGTCACTCCTAAACCCATTTGCCCATCTATCAAGAGCCCATTATACTCTTAGGTAAACTTCTTTGCTGTCTACTACACCTCCAATTTTGGTGTCACCTGTAAACTTATTAGCTATACCTCCTATGTTCACATCCAAATCATTATATAAGTGACGAAAAACAGTGGACCGACTGGAAGAAAAGCTGAAAACCTGCACACATAGCATGTATGTAAAGCGACTGATAATGAGAGAACTGCTAGGGGAACAAACAGTTGTTAATGTATGAGACCTGTTGTTTGTACAAGTAACCTAGGCAACTCATTTGTATCTTTTTGTGTGTGGATGGTCAGATTGAAATGTAATCATTGACAAAATTTCTTCCAAGCTTATCAGTCACACAACGTCTGCCAGGAGGCACCATTCACTGCATGCAGGCATCTTATGGCCAGTTCAATAAAGGCGTGATGCTCTGAGCTTGTAATACGTAATGCCCAGGCAACCAGGCACAGCCACCGACACTGGAATAATTAAAGTCATACAGATGCAAGGGGCCAGAATTGGAATATACGGATCACAGAGAATTGCAGCTCTGGAGGAGGTTACAGAGGGAATTACCACAATTCCTCGGAATAACTTGAAAACAAGAACAAGAATTTTAAAAATCAAGGCACTGCCATACCTGGAACCAATGAGAGATTGGCAAATTTACTTTGCATATTATATATGCTGGCAAGGTTCACTTAGGAAAACACAGACAATTAGAAAAACAGAATGAAACTTGGAGGGTTAGACAATTCATAATTTAAAGATTCTGGGGAAGATCGAACTGAAGAACCTGCACCTTATGTCTATATCAACACCAATGGTGGAGTTAGCAGCAGCATGTGCTCAGCTTAGAGATTATCAAGCAACAGCACTGCAGTGTTACTACTCCACGATAAACACAACTCTTTGCTTGTGAAAACAATTCCAGGATACTTTTCCATCAATTTTACAAAAGGATGACTACAATCCTTTGGGCCTTCAATCCCAACTCATCAGAATCTTTCCCACTATCCCCTTTCCATTTCCAGAATCCTATTATCTACCTCAGACTAAGCACAATTTCACAAGCCAGCTATTTTCCGGTTTGTTTACACAGGCTTTTACAATTGCAACTAGGATAAAGCCAGAACAACAACATGAATTCATATAATGCATCTGATGTAGTGAAATTCTCCAGAACCCTTCATTGCAGCAATAATCAAACAACAATTAACAAACACACATGCATAGATATTAGGTCAGTTAATCCACTGCCTGAATAAAAGAGGTAGGTTATAATTAGTACATTGAAGGAAAAAATGTGAGGTCGAGAGGCAGAGGGGTTTTGGGCAGGTATTCCAGAGATTAGGACATAACCTAGCTTTAGTGGAATGATTAAAATAAAGAATGTTTAAGACATTAGATTTGAGAAAATTTAAATTCAATTAATAAATCTGGAGTGTAAAGCTCTTCTCAGGGATGGTTACTATGACAACAACCATTGATTGTTGTAAACAACTATCTGGATCATTCATGTTCTTTACAGAGGGAAATCTGCTGCCTTTTCCCATTCTGACCTATATGTGACTCCGGATCTAAATCAATTTGGTTGAATTTTAAAATGGCCTCTGAGCTAATAGAGAAGGGGCCAAGAGTCGATCACATCATTGCAGGTCCAGAATCACATGTAAGTCAGACTATGTAAAGATAGCAAGTTTCCTTCCAAGAGGACACTAGTGGCCTGCAGGGGGCTTTTATCGACCATCATCTATGGTTACATGTTTGCCGTTAGGCCTGTCTGTTTTTGAAGGTGCGTGCATTTGGGTTTAAAGGGATATAGTCTAAGTTGATGTAGTAGCAATTATCTGTAAAAATAATAGGGTGGTTATGGTAGGGGATTTTAACTTTCCAAACATAGGCTGGGACTGACATAGTGTTAAGACTTTAGATAGAGAAGAATTTATTAAGCGTGTCCAAGAAAGTTTTCTGATTCAGTATGTGGATGTACCTACTACAGAAGCTTCAAAACCTAACCTACCCTTGGGAAATAAGGCAGGGCAGGTGACTGAGGCGTCAGTGGGGGAGCACTTTGGGGCCAGCGACCATAATCCTATTAGTTTTAAAATAGTGATGGAAAAGGATAAACCAGATCTAAAAGTCTGAAGCTCTCAATTGGAGGGAGGGCCAATTTTGACGGTATTAGGCAAGAACTTTCAAAAGTTGACTGGGCACGGATGTTCACGGGCAAAACGGGAAGCTTTCAGGAATTAGGTAACAAGACTTCAGAGACAGTATATTCCTGTTAGGGTGAAAGGCAAGGTTGGTAGATGTAGGCAATGCTGGATAACTAGAGAAATTGAGGTTTTGTTGAAGAAAAAGGAGGAAGCTTTTGTCAGATATAGACATCAGATATCGAGTGAATCCTTAGAGTATAAAGGCAGTAAGAATATACTGAAGAGGGAAATTAGGAAAGCAAAAAGGGGACACGAGATAGCTTTGGCAAATAGAATTAAGGAGAATCCAAAGGGACTTTATGAATATATTAAGGACAAAAGGGTAACTACGGAGAGAAGAGAGCCCATCAAAGATCAGCAAGATGGCCTTTGTGTGGAGCCATAGGAGATGGGGGAGACACTAAACGAGTATTTTGCATCAGTATTTACTGTGGAAAAGGTCACGGAAGATATAGAATGTAGGGAAATAGATGATGACATTTTGAAAAATGTCCATATTGCAGACGTAGTGGTGCTGGTTGTCTTAAAACGCATAAGAGTGGATAGATCCCCAGGACCTGATCAGGTGTGCCCTGGAACTTTGTGGGAAACAAGGGGAGTGATTGCTGAGCCTCTTGCTGAGATATTTGTATCATCAATAGTCACAGGTGAGGTGCCGGAAGCCTGGAGGTTGGCTAACACGGTGCCGCTATTTAAAAAAGGTGGTAAGGACAAGCCAGGGAACCATAGAACATTACAGTGCAGTACAGGCCCTTCGGCCCTCGATGTTGCACCGCCCTGTCATACTAATCTGAAGCCCATCCCACCTACACTATTCCATGTACGTCCATATGCCTGTCCAATGACGACTTAAATGCACTTAAACTTGGCGAATCTACTACCGATGCAGGCAAAGCATTCCATACCCTTACTACTCTCCGAGTAAAGAAACTCCCTCTGACATCTGTCTTATATCTATCTCCCCTCACTTTAAAGTTGTGTCCCCTCGTGTTTGCCATCCCCATACTTGGAAAAAGGCTCTCCCTGTCCACCCTATCTAACCCTCTGATTATCTTGTATGTCTCTATTAAGTCACCTATCAACCTTCTTCTCTCTAACGAGAACAGCCTCAAGGTCCTCAGCCTTTCCTCGTAAGACATTCCTTCCATACCAGGCAACATCCTAGTAAATCTCCTCTGCACCCTTTCCAAAGCTTCCACATCCTTTTTATGATGCGGTGACCAGAACTGTACACAATACTCCAAGTGTGGTCGTACCAGAGCTTTGTACAGCTGTAGCATAACTTCCTGGTTCCAGAACTCAATCCCTCTATTAATAAAGGCCAAGACACTGTATGCCTTCTTAACAACCCTGTCAATCTGGGTGGCACCTTTCAGGGATCTGTGTACATGGACACCGAGATCTCTCTGCTCATCTGCATGCCTAAGAATCCTACCATTAGCCCAGTACTTTGCATTCCGATTACTCCAGCCAAAGTGAATCACCTCACACTTGTCCACATTAAACTCCATTTGCCACCTCTCAGCCCAGCACTGCATCCTATCTATGTCTCTCTGCAACCTACTACATCCTTCGTCACTATCTACAACTCCACCGACCTTACTGTCGTCCACAAATTTACTAACCCACCCTTCTAAGCTCTCATCCAGGTCATTTATAAAAATGACGAACAACAGTGGAGCCAACACCAAACCTTGCGGTACGCCGCTAGTAACTGGACATCAAGATGAACATGTTCCATCAACTACAACCCTCTGTTTTCTTTCAGCAAGCCAATTACTTGTGAACCTCTTCTCTTCTAGTCTAGGTCAAGTATCTCTGTATCTTCCTCACCAACATTTTCATTTTCTACAGTGAACACGGTTGAAAAATATTTATTTAGTGCTTCCCCTATCTCCTCTGATTCCACACACAACTTCCCACTATTATCCTTGATTGGCCCTAATCTAACTCTCGTCTTTCTTTTATTCCTGACATACCTATGGAAAGCCTTAGGGTTAACCCTGATCCCATCCACCAACAACTTCTCATGTCCCCTCTTGGCTCTTCTGAGCTCTCTTTTTAGGTCTTTCCTGACTTCCTTGTAACCCTCAAGAGCCCTAACTGAGTTTTCACATTTTGTCCTAACATAAGCCTTCTTCTTCTTCTTGACCAGGGATTCCACTTCCTTAGTAAACCACAGTTTACTTCCTTAGTAAACCGCATTCTATATCTTCCTCCCGGACTGACAGGTACATACTTATCTAGGACATAAAGGAGCTTTTCCTTGAATAAGCTCCACATTTTTAATGTGCTCATCCCCTACAGTTTCCTTCCCCATTCTACGCTTCCTAAATCTTTCCTAATTGCATCGTAATTTCCCTTCCCCCAGCTGTAACTCTTGCTCGGTGAAGTACACCTATCCCTTTCCATCACTAAAGTAAACTTGACAGAATTGTGATCGCTGTTTCCAAAGTGCTCACCTACTTCCAAATCTAACACCTGGCCAGGCTCGTTACCCAGTACTAAATCTAAAGTGGCTTCGCCCCTTGTAGGCCTGTCTACATACTGTGTCAGGAAGCCCTCCTGCACACACTGGACAAAAACTGAACCATCTATAGTACTCGTACTGTAGTAATCCCTGGCAATATTTGGATAGTTGAAGTCCCCCATGACAACTACCCTGCCTCTCTCACTCCTATCGAGAATCATCTTTGCTATCCTTTCCTCTACATCTCTGGGACTATTCGGAGGCCTATAGAAAACTCCCAGCATGGTGACTTCTTTCCTGTTTCTAACCTCAGCCCATACTACCTCAGTTAACAAGTCCCCAAACATCCTTTCTACAACTGTAACATTGTCCCTGATCAACAATGCCA
Organism: Hemiscyllium ocellatum; assembly: GCF_020745735.1. Classification (NCBI taxonomy): domain Eukaryota; kingdom Metazoa; phylum Chordata; class Chondrichthyes; order Orectolobiformes; family Hemiscylliidae; genus Hemiscyllium; species Hemiscyllium ocellatum. The sequence continues at coordinate 122,292,668 of NC_083402.1, read as the reverse complement.
CACCTCCCCCTCTTTTACCATCTTCTCTGTTCTTACTGAAACATCTGAATCCCAGATGTTCCAGTAACAGCCATTCTTGTCCCTGCTCTATCCATGTTTCCATAATGGCCACAACATCGAAGTCCCAGGTACTAACCCATGCTGCCAGTTCACCCACTTTATTTATGATGCTCCTCGCGTTGAAGTACACACACTTCAAACCAGGTTCTCGCTTGCCAGTGTCAGATCCTTGATTTGGGAACTCCCTACTCTCATCCTCTTCTGTACCTGTCCTATAATTTTGGTTCTCATCCCCTTGCTTTATTAGTTTAAATTCACCTTAATAGCTTTAGCGAATTTCCCACACAGGATATTGGTACCCCTCTGGTTTAGATGAAGACCATCCTGCTTGTAGAGGTCCCACCTACCCCAGAGAGAGTTCCAATTATCCAAAAACCCGAAACCCTCCCTCCTGCTCCATCCCTGTAGCCACGTGTTCAACTCCTTTCTCTCCCTATTCCTCACCTCATTAGCACATGGCACGGGCAGCAAACCAGAGAAAACAACTCTGTTTGTCCTAGCTCTAAGCTTCCATCCTAGCTCCCTGAATTTCTGCCTCAAGTCCTCATCTCTCTTCCGACCTATGTCGTTGGTGCCAATGTGCACCACGACTTGGGGCTGCTCTCCCTCCCCCTGAAGGATCCCAAAAACACGATCAGAGACATCACGGACCATAGACCAGCAAGCCTGATATCTGTAGTGGGCTGGTTATTGGAGAGAATCCTGAGAGACAGGATTTACATGTATTTGGAAAGGCAAGGACTGACTAGGGATACTCAACATGGCCTTGTGCATTGGAAATCATGTTTCACAAACTTGATTGCATTTTTTGTTGAAGGAACAAAGAGGATTGATGAGGGCAGAGCACTAGACTTGAACTATATGGACTTCAGTAAGGCATTCGACAAGATTCTTCATGAGAGACTGATTAGCAAGGTTAGATCTCATGGAATACAGGGAGAACTAGCCATCTGGATACAGAACTGGCTCAAAGGTAGAAGACAGAGGGTGGTAGTGAAGGGTTGATTTTCAGACTGGAGGCCTGTGACCACTGGAGTGCCACAAGGATTGGTGCTGGGTCCACTACTTTTCACAATTTATATAAATGATTTGGACATGAATGTCAGAGGTCTAGTTAGTAAATTTGCAGATGACACCAAAATTGGAGGTGTAGTGGACAGTGAAGAAGGTTACCTCAGAGTACAATGGGATCTTGATCAGATGGGCCAATGGGCTGAGAAGTGACAGATGGAGTTTAATTTAGATAAATGTGAGGTGCTGCATTTTGGAAAGGCAAATCACAGCAGGACTTATACACTTAATGGTAAGGTCCTAGGGAGTGTTGTGAAACAAAGAGACCTTGGAGTGCAGGTTCATAGCTCCTTGAAAGTGGAATTGCAGGTAGAAAAGATAGTGAAGAAACCTTTTGGTACAGAAGTTGGGAGGTCATGTTGTGGCTATACAGGACATTGGTTAGGCTATGTCTGGAATATTGTGTGCATTTCTGGTCTCCCTGCTATAGGAAGGATGTTATGAAAGTTGAAAGGGTACCAAAAAGATTTATAAGGATATTGCCAGGGTTGGAGAATTTGAGCTACAGGGAGAGGCTGAATAGGCTGGGGCTGTTTTCCCTGGAGCATCAGAGACTGAGGAGTGGCCTTACAGAGGTCTATAAAATCATGAGGGGCATGGATAGGGTAAATAGACAAGGTCTTTTCCCCGAGGTGGGGGAGTCCAGAACTAGAGCGCGTAGGTTCAGGGCGATCAGGGAAAATTTTAAAAGGGACCTAAGGGGCAAAGTTTTCATGCAGAGGGTGGTGCATGTATGGAATGAGGTGCCAGAGGAAATGGTGGAGGCTGGTACAATTACAACAGTTAAAAGGCATCTGAACGGGTACATTAATAGGAAGAGTTAGAGGGATATGGGCAAACGGGTCTAGATTAGGTTAGGATATACAGTCACTATGGATGAGTTAGACTGAAGGGTGCTGTGCTATGACTCTCAGTGTTCAAAAATGAGGGGTTTTGATAGACCAAATAGGAAGAATGTTTCTCTTAGGTAATGGGTTGTTAATGAGAGATCACAGATCTAAAATAATTTATAAGGTGATTCAAGGGAAAACAGAAGAGAAATTTCTTTACTTGGTGAATTTATGATTTGCAATGTGCGACCTGAAAGAAGCAGATTTCATAGTGACTTTCAAAATGTCCTTGGACCTACATTGGGAGAGGATCAATTTACAGGATTATGAGGAAAGAACAAGGGAATAGGGCTACATTGGACAGCTTTTCCAAGAGGCGGCAGAGACACAATGAGCTGAAGTACCACCTCTGATGCTCAATAATTCTAATTATCCCTGAATTGGTGTGACTTCATTGGAGAATAGACCTACTTGGCAACTGGAGCAGATTAGAAAAACCTAAAGGGCTAAAAAAAATTCTGAACAATTCAATCAAACCGAAAGCAGATTCTAGTCCTCGGGAGTATTTGTTTTAGCATAAAGGACATATTTAGAAAGCAGACAATAAAGATGATTCGCATTCCAAGTGAGACATGACATTTTGGATATGTTATTTAGCCATTCAGTACAGATTCTTTCACAGGCAAAAATACTTATAATTTACCTTCATTCAAACAAACAGATTGCCACGTGACTTGCTTCGCAGAATCAAAAGAACAAACAGAACGACGGCCAAAGGAAAATATAACACAGGAACAGGCCCTTCGGCCCTGCAAGTCTGAGCCGACATATTTTGCCCTTCCATTTTAACTGTCTTCACTTACAGGATCTGCATCCCTATGTTCCTTTCCTATTTATGTATTTGTTCAGGTGCTTCTTGAATGCTACTGTTGTGTTTGCTTCCACCATCACCTGTGGCAGTGCATTCCAGACACTCACCACCCTTTGTGTGAGAAACCTGCCTCACATGTGGGTTCACAGAGATGTACAGCACAGAAACAGGCCAACTCATCCATGCCGACCAGACATCCTAACCTAATCTAGTTCCACCTGCCAGCACTTGGCCCGTATTCTTCCAAACGCTTCCTATTCATATACCCATCCAGATGGCTTTTAAATGCTGCAATTGTCCCAACCTCCACCACTTCCTCTGGCAGCAAATTCCATACATGCACCACCCTCTGTGAGAAAAAGTTGTTCCTTAGGTCTCTTTTATATCTTTCCCCTCATCCTAAACCTATGCCCTCTAGTTCTGGACTCCCTCAGCCCAGGGAAAAGACCGTCTATTATTCTATCCTTGCCCTTCATGATTTTATAAACCTCTATAAGCTCACCCCTCAGCCTCTGGCGCTCCATGGAAAACAGTCCTAGCCTATTCAACCTTCCCCCATTGGTCAAATCCTCCAACCCTGGCAACATCCTTGTAAATCTTTTCTAAATCCTTTTAAGTTTCACAACATTTTTCTGATAGGAAGGAGACCAGAATTGCACACAATATTCCAACAGTGGCCTCACCAATGTCCTGTACAGCTGCAACACGACCTCCCAACTCCTGTACTCAATTCTCTCACCAATAAAGGAAAGCATACCAAATGCCTTCTTCACTATCGTTTCCATCTGTAACTCTACTTTCAAGGAGCTATGAGCCTGCACTCTGAGGTCTCTTTGTTCAGTAACACTCCCTCAGGCCTCACAATTAAGTTCTGCTAAGATTTGCTTTCCTGAAATGCAGCACCTCGCATTTATCTAAATTAAACTCCATCTACCACTTCTCAGCCCATTGGCCCATCTGATCAAAATCCCGTTGTTCTCTGAGGTAACCTTCTTTGTTGTCCACTACACCACCAATATTGGTATCATCTGCGAACTTACTAACTATACCTCCTATGTTCACATCCAAATCATTTACATAAATGACAAAAAGCAGTGGACCCAGCATCGATCCTTGTGGCACTCCACTGGTCACAGGCCTCCAATCTGAAAATCAACCCTCCATCACCACCCTCTGTCTTCTACCTTTGAGCCAGTTCTGGATCCAGATGGCGAGTCCTCCCTGTATTCCATGAGATCTAACCTTGCTCATCAGTCTCCCATGGGGAACCTTGTCAAACGTCTTACTGAAATCCATTCGGATGACATCCACCGCTCTATCCTCATCAATCCTCTTTATTACTTTTTCAAAAAGCTCAATCGAGTTCGTGAGACATGATTTCCCACAAACCAAGCCATGTTAACAATTCCTAATCAGTCCTTAGCTTTCCAAATACGTGAAACCTGCACCATATCTCCTCCTCTTTTCTAGACAAAGCCTGAATATCTCTCGTAATGCATGGTTCCCTATTCCTGTCAACCTTGCCTTTCAACCGCACAGGAACATACAGACCTTGAACTCTAGCTATCTCGCTTTTAAAGGTGTTCCACTTGCCGGAGGTCCCTTTCGTTGAACTCGTGTCCCACGGTTATTGACTCCTCCAATCTGGGAAACAGAGTCATACTTTCCACTCTATCCATGCCATTGACCCTTTTTTTAAACTTCTATCAGGTTGCCCCCTCAATCTCCTGAGTTCCAGCGAAAACAAAACTGTTCTTCATAGCTGAAATCCCTCAGACCAGGCAACAGCCTGGTAAACCTTTTCTGTACCATCTCCAAAGCATGCACATCCTTTTGGTTGTGTGGTAACCAGTTTTCATTTTGCTTTGTCTTATTTTCACTCCATTTGAGACAAAAACATGTGGTCATCACCGTAAGATAGTCAGTAATAAATCCAACAGGGAATTCTGAAGAAATCACTTCACCCAAAAAGTGCTGAGAACTGGAACTCATTAACATAGTGAAAGCAAATAGGTTTGATTAATTTAAGGGCTATCTTGGGCAGTGGTAGTGTTATGGTATGGTTTAATAGGTTCTTGATTGAAGCTGCTCTAGGTGTGTTATAAGATGTCTGAACCAGTTGATTAAAAAGATCTATAGATACATTTAAGGGGAAACTATATTAGCCCAAGAGGGAGCAGGGAATAAACCATTCAGACTGAATCGCCTGTTCCTGTCTTGCAAATTTTGATGCAAGTCAGGCAATTCAGTTAGCAGAAAAAATAAGGCACTGTTAGGTTTAAGAGTGCTGTCAATCAGATAAAGAAAATTAATAGACCGTGCTTTGCTTTATAATGATGGATTACGTTTGAAACTTGAATGCAATTTCAGAATTATTTAACAATTTTCCAGATGTCTCTCTTAATCCCCCAATTTCAATTGTTAACAATCATTTCAATTAATACAAGTAATTTGATGTCTTGGTGCACCCACAATGACAATGTCAAAAGTTTTCAAATGCGATAGGTAGCTTTGATTGCTCTTTGGTCCTGTGAAATTGCCTTGCAGGCTTTCAATATAGGTTCAACAGACAATGTTGAGAGTTAGAATTGAATCAGAGAATCCCTACAGTGATGGAAACAGGCCATTCAGCGCATCAAGTACACACCAACCCTCTGAAGCATATCCCACCCAGACCCCCTACCCTATTACCCTACATTAACCATGGCTAATCCACCTAGCCGACACAGCCCTAGACACTATGGGGAAATTTAGCACAGCCAAACCACCTAAACTGCACATCTTTGGACTGAGGGAGGAAACCAGAGCACCTGGAGGAAACCCACGCAGATACAGGGAGAGTGTGCAAACTCCACACACAGTCATCCAGGGCTAGAAATGAACCGGGTCCCTGGCGCCGTGAGGTAGCAGTGCTAACCAATGAGCCACTATGCCACCCCTCGGTTTTCACCATCTAATCAACACTGATACCGTTCATGGGTATTTCTTCATAAAAAGGAAAATAGAGTCATACAGTAGGAAGAAAGTGCATTTATAGAACACCTTGAACATAACAGAAGTGTTGCAAGCCCCTTCACAGGTGTAATTATTGCCACACAAGCAGGTACCCGGGACAATAACTCACAAAGGTTCTTCGACAGAAACACCATCATCAGCACGTTGCTCTTCAATCCCCAAACTGTCTTGATATGGGATTATATCACTGTGTGTCTGTGTGCATGCATGTGTACATGTACTCCCCATCACCTCCTCAACAGTGACTAGTGATGGAAAATAAATCTCAGCCTAACCAGCAACACCTATGAATGAATTAAAACAACGTTCAAAAGCTTGGTCAAAAATAAATCAAAAATAAATTAAGAGAGCTGGAGATGGGTGAGGACTGAGAACCTGATGCCGCTGTTCAGGGTCCAGGAGTTGGAGGCATGGTTAGCAATGGTGGTGTGTGTGGCCATTTTGTAGGCTTATACCAGGATAAACTGCTTTCCATTTCAATGTTGACTGAGAGACACAAACTGTTAAGATGGGAGGAATACAGAGGTATCAGAAATTATAAGGAAGTTGTAGAGCTTGAAGGGGTTTATCATTCTCCAAAACAAATAGCTGGTAAAGAGTAGAACTGGAGCCAATCTTTACACTCTTACATATTTATTTACAGACTGACTTATACATGAGGAGACATACTCAAAACTCAACAACCACACAGTTTTAGTCTGTACCTAGTCATAGGGATTCAAGTTAATGCTCACTGCCTGTATACAATTCAATTAATGGGAGATGGGGTTATCGTTGAGTTACATTCACCAGGTGGCCTGACTGAAACCAGCAAGGTCAGTGGACCACTGAAGCAGCACAAAATCCCAGCAGACCACATACTGTTTTGGCTGGGCTGTTTAATTATCCTGTAGGATACGTACCTACGTGCAGGAGACGTGCAGATTGTTATGAGTGTTAATTATGCATTAACAATGGTCTCCTCACAGCGCAGAACAGTAAAGCATAACTGAAGGCCATCCTGCTGGAGGTAAAGCGTCTTCCTCACAACTTCATTGCTTGCTAATAAGTGTGCTCGACAAAAAGATATGTCTATTGCAGAATACTGTGCCTCCTCCTCTCACAGAAACAACAGAACCAAACCACAGACTAATCAAGAAAAGGACACTCTTGAAAGTACAGTACTGGGTCTAGATCAGAGAGCATTAATTATCTTTTACGGTTTTGATCAAACTGGTTTCATTTTGTCGTATGATTACGTGTGAAAGTGTCTAGAGTTTAGGGTTAAAAGATAATCCAGCTGTGTTTAAACAAGAGAACTGCAGGAGTACAAAGGCCTCACAGGGAGGGTGTAGGAGGATCTAAAGATGTCTAAACGTTTTTTGAAAGAAAAAGCTAATTGCTATCATTTCCACAACGCAATAGCAATTTCCACTGATTCATTGCTAAAACTTCCGGAGTAACTTGTAGCAAATTTCTCTTCCCCACGTGTCAAATAAAGTTTTCCTACCTAACCATCAAAACTGGGAGTAAGCCTGGACTGTTGATTTTAAATAGAGTGCACCTCAACACAGAATTCCTCCTGGGTCAAAACATAAGGAAGTCATCCTGCCTATGTGGTGAATATCAGTATTGATGTTTCACATGGACCTCCTCCCACTCAACTTTCTCCCATCCCATCAATATTTCTTCTATTCCTCTCTCTCACGTATTGATCAAGGTCCAGGTATTTGGAGTTCTGAAGGGCATCGGTTGGTAGACGCAGGAAAAATGTTTCCACTAGTGAGGGAAAACCATAACCAGGAGCTAAATAGTAAGATTGCCACAGATAAATCCAGTAGAGAATTCAGAAGAAACTCTTCACTCAGAGAGTAGTGTGTGCAATTCATTACCATACAGAGTGGTTGAGGTGAACAGTATATACATTTAAGCAGAAACTAGATTATTACATGAGGGAGAAAGGGATGGAATGATATGTTCTTAATATGAATATATTGATGACAGTGATGTAAATAATCATGCTACCCTGAGAGAGGCAAACAAGTGATTAAGACTTGAAGAGGAGCAGAGGAGAAACTTGGAACTCAAGAGCTGTATTCAGCACGATGGATGTCACAGTGTAAATAGCTTACAGTACTGAAGAGATTGAGTAAGCCTTGCTCTTAGGGTAACCTAGGCATGTTAGAGACTCAAAACAGTGACCGCCTAGTAAGATAGGATAGTCTCCAAGTGTGGACGCCATACAGCCTCGACAACAGAGACAGTATAGAATCCAGGAAGGGCCAATCAGGAGCCAAACGTCTTGGGGAGAAACAAAATCCAAAAGTCTTAGCTGCAGCAGGCCAAGGCCTGGTTAATAGAGTTCCCTCAAATCAAGGTTGACAGGATTAAAGAAAAGGATGGTGCTGTGATTGGCTGGGTTGGAGGAGGGACCATTCAGCCAAATGGCCTGTTTCTATGCTATCGACCTGAGGTAATTGTCAGTCTTGATCAATTTTGATATTAGGAGAAAGTGAGGACTGTAGATGCTGGAGATCAGAGCTGAAAATGTGTTGCTGGAAATGCGCAACAGGTCAGGCAGCATCCAAGGAACAGGAGATTCGATGTTTCGGGCATAAGCCCTTCTTCAGGAATCCTGAAGAAGGGCTTATGCCCGAAACATCGAATTTCCTGTTCCTTGGATGCTGCCTGACCTGCTGCGCTTTTCCAGCAACACATTTTCAGCAATTTTGATATTACTCAGGCTGTCACTCAAGACCTGCAACAACGTGGCACACTTTTTATTCATTCACAGAATGTCAGCATTGCTACTGGGCCAGCATTTATTACCCATCCCTAATTGTCCTTGAACTAAGTGCTTGCTTGGCCATTTCAAAGGGCACAACAGGTCAGGCAGCATCCAAGGAGCAGGAAAATCAAAGTTTCAGGCAAAAGACCTTCAGCAGGAATGAGAAGCCCTCATTCCTGATGAAGGGCTTTTGCTCAAAGCATCGATTTTCCTGCTCCTCAGATGCTGCCTGACTGGCTGTGCTTTTCCAGCACCACACTCTCAACTCTAATCTCCAGCATTGACAGTCCTCACTTTCTCCCATTTCAAAGGGCAGTTAAGAGTCAACCAGATTGCCGTGGGGCTGGAATCACATTGAGGCCAGATCAGGTAAGGGCAACCTAAGGATATTAAAGGACATGAACAATCCAGATGTGTCTTTATGACAATCAACCATGGCTATGTGGTTGTCACTAGACTAACATGTATTTCCAGATTTTTACTGAATTCAAGTTTTGTCATCTGCTATGATGAGATTTGAACTTATTACCCAGAATATTAAGGGCTCTGATTTACTCGCAAGTCTACTGACATCACCACTGCACTACAGCCTCCACTTGGCATTATTTTTAGCTTTTTTTTATTAATATGCTTTATATGTACAGTGCCATATGACTCACTTGCAAATTAATCATAGGCATTAATCTCATTCATAATGAATAGTGGTACAGTATACAAGTAGTAATCAGAGTTCTATTTAATGTGCTATGAGCTTGGGTCCTGGTTTAAATTATTTACTGTCTTACTTCACAATCAACAATTCATTGGCCAATTTTATTTTTCATGATTCATGAAATTATTTAATTTATTAACCATTTTGATCCCTGTAACTGTCCAGTCAATACATCCCAAGACACGATCGTAAACAATTACTCCGTCCACTATTGACACACAGTGGTAGTAATGTGTGCCATCGACAAGCAACAACTCACTAAGGGTCATTCAACAGCACCTTCCGAACCCATGACCTCTGCCACCTAGAAGGGCAAGAGCAGCAGATGCTTGGGAATGCCACCATTTCCAAGTTGCCTATTACCCTGACTTGGAACTATAGTTCTGTCCCTCCACTGCCATTGTACAAATCCTGGAACTTCTTTATTAACAGCACTGAGGTTCAGCTGCAGTTCATGACAGTGGTTGATCGTCTTCAGGAGTAGGCTGGCTCAGTTTGCTGGACAGCTGGTTTGTCATGCAGAGTGATGCCAATAGCACGGATGCAATTACCACACCAGCTGAGGTTTTCATGAAGATCACATCTCCTCAATCTCACCCCTCAGGTTAAGCTCACCACCAGATGTTTCCTCTCTATGAGATAGCAGCCCTAAGGTCCTCTAGGACAAAGGCAGCTTTACTTTTACCACTTTGTACAAGAATGAGAAGGAGTAGGCCATTTGGCTCCTTGACTCTGCTCTCCCATTCAATATAGTCATGGCTGATCTGACTGTACCTTAACTTCACTTTCCAGCTTGCACCCACCATAACCCCTGGCTCACTTGTCCATCAAAAATCTAACTCAATCTTGAGCATATTCAATGAGCCAGGCACGACTGTTCTCAGGAGTAGTGAACCTCAAAGGTTTAACGCCCCTCAGAGAAGAAAGTCCGCCTTCCCTCTATATACACAAACACGCAAGTTGGCATCAAGAGTCAGCCGTTTGACTCTTTACAACTATTCCACCATTCAACTAGACTGTTCACTGATCTGCGTGCGGCCTTAATTCATTGCCTTAAGCGGAAGTCCCTTCAGTCTGAAACTTTCTCTCTTGTTACTGACTATCCCACATGGGGAAAACATTCTCTCAGCAATTGTCCTTTCAAGTCCCCCAAAATATTTCTGAATAGGAAGGGTTTAGAGGGATATGGGCCAAGTGTTGGCAAAGGGGACTAGATTAGGTTAGGATATTTGGTCGGCATGGACGACTTGGACCAAAGGGGTCTGTTTCCATGCTGTACATCTTTCTGACTCTATGTTTTAATAAGATCACCTCTCGTTCTTCTAGGTTCTAATGGGTGCAGGGCAAGGTCTGCTCATCCTTTTGTCAGGTACAAACCTTGTCATCCCAGTGAATCTTCTCTGAACTGCTGGCATTACAATTAGAACATGATTGTAAGGGCAACTAAGAATGGATAATTAATAGTGACCTTGACAGCAATGCTCCAATCAAGTATGAATGGGGAAACTATCTGTTCTCCAGGTGCTGGATATTTATACCTAAAACATGAAGCCTTCACGGTTCTTAGCATTCTTGTGGTAAAGTTCCCACCTGCAAGGGAGGAGGTCCAGGTTCAAGTTCCACCTACTCCAGAGCATGTGCAATGACATCTTTGAACAGGTTTCAAAGAACATGTCTAAAAGCATCAAATATCGCAGTAATTAAGGTCTCCAAATATCGCTACTCAGCTGGCTGTTTTCACATGTGGAAATGCTCCTAACCAGGAAAAATAGTGTTACAATAATTGACTAAAACAGCCAGAGGTGGGTAAGGAGAATTGTTTCTGGGGCAGTTAGTTAAAATTTGACTGGGATGGCTGAAAGAGCAGTGGAAGTAAAAGGTTCTTTCAGTACATAAGAAACAAACGACAGGCAAAATTAGACATTGGGCCACTTCAAACTGATGCAGGAAGCCTAGTGATGGGAGATAAGGAAATAGCAGGAGAACTTAACAACTACTTTGCGTCAGTTTTCACAGTGGAAGACATGAGTAATATCCCAAAAATTAAAGGGAGTCACGGGGCTGAGTTGAGTATGGTTGCCGTTACGAAAGAGATAGTGCTAGAAAAGTTAAAAAGTCTTAAAATTGATAAATCTTCTGGCCCCGATGGGATACACCCTAGAGTTCTGAGAGAGGTGGCTGAGGAAATAGCAGAGGCATTGGTTGAGATCTTTCAAGAGTCACTGGAGTCAGGAAAGGTCCCAGATGATTGGAAGATGGCTGTTGTAACACCCTTGTTCAAGAAAGGATCAAGACAAAAGATGGAAAATTATAGGCCAATTAGCTTAACCTCAGTTGTTGGTAAAATTCTAGAATCCATCATTAAGGATGAGGTTTCTAAATTCTTGGAAGAGCAGAGTCTGATTAGAACAAGTCAACATGGTTTTAGTAAGGGGAGGTCATGCCTGACAAACCTGTTGGAATTTTTTGAAGAGCTAACAAGTAGGTTAGACCAGGGAAACCCAGTGGATGTGGTCTATCTAGACTTTCAAAAGGCCTTTGATAAGGTGCCACACGGGAGGCTGCTGAGCAAGATGAGGGCTCATGGTGTTCGAGGTGAGCTGCTGGGATGGATTGAGGATTGGCTGTCTAACAGAAGGCAGAGAGTTGGGATAAAAGGTTCTTTTTCAGAATGGCAGCCGGTGACGAGCGGTGTCCCGCAGGGTTCAGTGTTGGGGCCACAGCTATTCGCATTATATATTAATGATTTGGATGAGGGGACTGGGGGCATTCTAGCGAAGTTTGCCGATGATACGAAGTTAGGTGGACAGGCAGGTAGTACGGAGGAAGTGGGGAGGCTACAGAAGGATCTAGACAGGTTGGGAGAGTGGTCCAGGAAATGGCTGATGGAATTTAACGTGAGCAAGTGCGAGGTCTTGCGCTTTGGCAAAAAGAATAAAAGCATAGACTACTTTCTAAATGGTGAGAAAATTAGTAAAGCCAAAGTACAAAGGGATCTGGGAGTGCTAGTCGAGGATTCTCTAAAGGTAAACATGCAGGTTGAGTCCGTGATTAAGAAAGCGAATGCAATGTTGTCTCTTATCTCAAAGAGGGTTGGAATATAAAAACAGATGTGCTACTGAGACTTTATAAAGCTCTGGTTAGGCCCCATTTGGAGTACTGTGTCCAGTTTTGGTCCCCACACCTCAGGAAGGACATAGTGGCACTGGAACGTGTCCAGCAGAGATTCACACAGATGATCCCTGGAATGGCAGGTCTAACATATGAGGAACGGCTGAGGATCCTGGGATTGTATTCGTTGGAGTTTAGAAGATTGAGGGGAGACTTAATAGAGACGTACAAGATAATACATGGCTTGGAAAGGGTGGACGCTAGGAAATTGTTTCCGTTAGACGAGGAGACTCGGACCCGTGGACACAGCCTTAGAATTAGAGGGGGTCAATTCAGAACAGAAATGCGGAGACATTTCTTCAGCCAGAGAGTGGTGGGCCTGTGGAATTCATTGCCACGGAGTGCAGTGGAGGCCGGGACGCTAAATGTCTTTAAGGCCGAGATTGATAGATTCTTGTTGTCTCGAGGAATTAAGGGCTACGGGGAGAACGCTGGTAAGTGGAGTTGAAATGCCCATCAGCCATGATTGAATGGCGGAGTGGACTCGATGGGCCGAATGGCCTTACGTCCACTCCTATGTCTTATGGTCTTATTTATTAGTACCTTTCAGAAGGGAACTAGACAAGTACTTGCGCAGGAAAATCATGTAGGCTTATAGGAAAAGAGCAAAAGCTTTGGACAAATTGGACAGCTCACTTGAACGGCTGAGTGGTCTCTTTTCTGGATCAACCTAAGATGCACATAATATCATTATATTTGGACTAAATTCCAGCAACACCATAGATTAAAAACCAGCATACTTTAACCAAAAGCGGCACTTCCTCAAAATATTGCACAGGAGTTCATCACGGAACTGAATAGATCCAAAGTGCAAAAGCAATATTACTGAATCTGTAAATATTGAACTACTTAGGTGCGGCATCTCTCAAATATCACAGAATCATGTTGGAGTTGTGGCACAGAAGGCCAATAAACCAATCACATCTACACTTGCTCTCCAAATGAGTTTCATGTCTTTGAGTCCTTATCCTGCCTTTTATCCCATATCCTTGCACATTGCAGGGGAACCTTGATTATCCGAATACCAATTATCCAAAAATTGGATTATCCGAAGGAGATCTCAAGGTCCCAACAGAAACATTACAGCAAAGACGTATTTCCAACAGTGATGACATCTTTTGTTTACAGTGATTAAACAAGCACCGTCTCCAAATGACTGACTGCCCTCTCTCTCTCTCCCCACACATTCCCTGGAGTTCTACACAGGGGTGTACCCTAAACACCCCCACCTCGAGGAATAGTTTCTCCAACATTGTCCTGTGGAGGGCAAACTTGGAAGCTGTCAAATATTTGCAGTAAAAAGTTGTGTGTGTGGCTCCGGCTGTATGTATGAGTGCTATTTGGAGACTTACCCACAGAGGCAGCTGGTGGGGGGCTGTCTTGGGGGTAGGGGAGGGCGGGGTTGGACTAGGTTGGGGTGGGGCTGTGCTGGTGCAGTCTCCTGAACGTGGAGCAGACTTTAAAAACTCCGAGCCCCAAAGGAAAGGCATTTAATCGATGTTCCGAATAATCGATTATCCAAACAAAATACTGCCCGCCTATCACGTTCGGAGAATCAAGTTTCCACTGTATTTAAATAGAAACAATTAACTCAATGACCTCTTGAATGCCTCAACTTAAATTGCCTGCACAGGGTTAAAAAAGGTTTTCGTCACATCACATTTGCTTCTTTTCCGAATCACGTCAAATCCATGTCTTTTTGTTCTTGGTTCTTTTACAAGTGGGTACAGTTTCTTACTATTTAATTTATCCAGCCCCTTCCTGATCTTGAAAACTTTTGTCAGATCTTAGCCTTATTCCCTCCATGGAGAACAGTGTCAATCTCTCCAACATATCCTCAATGAATTGTCTCATCCCTGGGTCCATTCCTGTAAATATTTCCTGCACTCTCTCCAATGTGCCCACAACCTTCCTATACTGTGGCACAGAACTATACACAAACCCCCATCTGAAGCCTTACTAGTGTCTTATACAAATGCAACAGAACTTCCTTGCTCTCATATATTCTGTGCCCCCAATAATAAACCCCAGGACTCTTGAATGTTTTATCAACTGTTCTCCCCACTACCCTGCCACCTTCCATGATTTGTGCAAATATAGATGATGTTTCTCTGCTCGTACACCTGCTTTCAAACTGTATGCTGTATTTTATATTTGCTGTCCAGGTTCTTCCACCAAAATGTGTGATCATAGATCGTAGATCATTGTATCCCAACAGTGTGGAAACAGGCCCTTCGGCCCAACAAGTCCACACTGACCCTCCAAAGAGTAACCCACCCAGACCCATTCCCCTACCCTATTATCCCATAATTACCCCTGGCTAATACACCTAACCTACACATCTGAACATTATGGGCAATTTAGCATGGTCAATTTACCTGACCTGCACTTCTTTGGACTGTGGGACGAAACCGGAGCAGCCACAGGAAACCCACGCAGACACAGGGAAAATGTGCAAACTCCACACAGACAGTCGTCTGGGGTTGAACCTGGGTCCTTGGCGCTGTGAGGCAGTGGTGCTAACCACTGAGCCACCATGCCACCCTTATCATCTTCTTCTCTTCATTGGACTTTGTCTGCCACCTATCTGCCCACTCTAGGGACTTGTCAAAGTACCTTTGTAGGTCTTCACAACTCTCAAGTTTCATATCATCTCTAAATTTTGAAACTGTCCTCTGCATACAAGAACTACTCTTTAATAACTAACAGGAAGAACAATACTGACTCTGGGGAATTCTACTTCACACCTTCTCCAGGTTGAAAAATATCCATTGAATCAGTCAAATTTGTATCCATATTGGTCTCATTTACTGCTTAAGCTATAACTTATCTCAATAGTTTGTTGTGTGGTACTGTGTCAAACACCTTCTGAAAGTCCATATACAGCACATCAACAGCATTAACCTCATTGAACCATTGTATTATCTCTTCAAAACATTCTAGCAAGTTAGTTAAAATTTCAGAAACAATGCTGGTTCTTCCTAATAATCCATATAACTTCTAATTTTATCCCAAATAATTGTTTCTTGAAGCTTTCCTACCACTGAACTGATTGGTCTGTAATTGCTAGGCTAATTGTTACAACCTTTTTTGAACAAGGGCATAATGTTTGCAATTCTCCAGTTTTCTGGGACCTCCACTGAATTTTACGTAAGTTTGCACTGCCAGTAACCCTGCATTTTACACAATTAGTTTCTGCAATATCCTTGGTTGCGTCCCATCAATCTTAGTGCCTTATCAACTTTAAGTACCAACAATTCAGCCATTTCAATCTTGCATACTCCTTGTGACATAGCTTTCCCCTTCTGTTCCCATAGCCTGGGCTATCTCTATCTGCTTGGTAAAATAATATATTGCAAAGTATTTACTGAACACTTCAACTATGTCACCAATCTTTTTGATCCCCAATTGTTCCTGCTCCTCTTTTTAACCACCTTTTTGATGCATCTAGAGAAAACATTGGGATTCCCCTTTATGTTAGCTACCCCAGTCTTTTCTCGCAATTCCTCTTTGCTTTTCACATTTGCTTTATCACCTCCTTTCACAGCCATCTGTATTCAGCTCAAGTTCTCAACAATATTTACTATCTGACACTGCCGTAAGCACATTTTCTTTTATTTTAATTTCTATCTCCTTTGTCAACCAGAGAGCTCTGAAATTGTTTGTTCTACTTTTTTTGCTTTTGAGGAACTGTACCTTTACTGTATCTGAGTCATCTCCTCTTTGAATAAAGCCCTTTGCTCAGTTACAGTTTCTACTTCCAAACTTTGGTTCCAGTCTATCTGGGTCTGCTCTGTTCTTCTCCCATTGAAGTCAGGTCTCTGTCAATTTACTATCTTTACACCAAATTGACTGCTGTCATTCTCCACAATCATTTTGTATGGAACGATACAATAATCAGTGTCTCCTAATTTCCCTTACTGACACTTGATCTGCTTGGCCCACTTAATTTCCAAGAATCAGGTCCAACAATGCATCCTTTCTTGTTGGATTGGACACACATGCCATAGAAAACTCTCCTGAATACAATCTAGGAACACTGCTCTTCTCTGTCCATTACACGACCAGTATGCCAGTCTATACCTGAGTAATTAAAGTCCCCATTATATCTACTCTAGAATTTTAATATCTGTCTGTAAGTTCCCTACACATTTGTTTCTCTACATCCTTCCAACATGCTGACCGTCTATAGACTACACTAAACAATGGAATTACACTGTTGTTGCTCCTTAGCTCTGGACAATTTGATTTGTCCTTGAATTGTTTGGAATGTCCCCTTTTTCCAACACTGTAATGCTCTGCTTAATGAATACTACATGTGTCCTTCTTTCCTATCCTTTGTAAACATCTGCTCTTTCTTAAACCAGATCTTCGTTATCACCACAACATCATATTTCCACATTGCAACCTATGTCTATAACTCTCCAACCTTATTTACGCTATGCCATGTAATTACATTCATGCATGTCAACTCTGCTTGGGACTTAACTTCTTTCTCCCTTACTCCGACTTCATCTTTTAACTCACTATTCTCTACGCGACTGATTCCATCTTTCCAAGTATTCTGGGAACCTTCGCATTCTTTGCTCCTGGTTCCCATATCCCTACCAAGTTAGTATAAAGCACATCCCCAACAGCATGAGCTAAATACCCTGTAAAAACCACTGTCCTAGCTCTGTCCTGGTGCAATCCATCCAGCTTGTAGAGGCGCCATCTTCACCAGGGCTAGTCCCAGGAATCTAGAGCCCTCCCCTTCCACCATCTATGCATTCAGCTATGCCTGGTTTTGTACTCACCTGTACGTGACACTGGGAATAATCTGGAGATCACTCTATTCTTGTTAATTTTCTACCCATCTCCTTAAATACTGATTGCAGGACCATATTCCCCTTCCTACTCAAGTCAATGCACACCGTGACCACTGGCTTACCCTTGCTCAGTCAAATGACAGATGAGGACTCTGTGACAGAGGGCCAAGGTGGATTAGGGAGTACTCTGCTGCAGAGTGGTAACACTGTCCTTTTGCTGGAAGGAGGGGTGAGTGTTTGAAATGTTGAGGGCCAATCCCGTGTAAGAACTAGGAACGCTTGCTGCAAATGTAGCATTGTATTTCATGATACAGTTTTGACTTCTGGGCATGAGGGGAATCCGATCCACATGGCAGCCCTGTCCAGAGCTGCCCAACTGAGTTCCACACGAGTCAGAGTGGCATCACCCAGAAAGTCAGGAACCGATTGCTTGTTGAGCAGTGACCTTTGGTTTCGACCCCAGTAATTTTGTGAAACGTAAACTTCTAAACTAGCACAAAGGGAAAGAAAGAATTTATAGGTACAGACGACGGAGCTAATTTGTCAGTGAGGGCAAAGAATTTCTACTTTTCAACAAATTTCAAGTCAATAGCGCAAGAAATTTAAATAATATTCCTACTCAAATTCTGGTTCAGAGTTATCTAACTTAAAGGCATGGCAGGAGATCTCAGACCCGTTTGATGCATAGTAGCCTGTGGGCAGTTTTAGTCACGCCTGGGCAGTCTGGGCGATTGTATCCTTAAGTAGTGTCACCATTGGACCCAGCTTGAGCACCAGGGTTTGGAGCCTGAATATCGGCTGCAGTCCATCTGCGAGGCTGATGGTTTTTGTAGACAGCACATTTTTTGACGTGTCATTGATACCTCAAAGAGCTGAAAGGGAATAGAAAGGTCAGGAAAGGAGTGGCTGCTAAGCAGGAGAGGCAGACAGGCAACCAGGAGTGCCTCAGAGTGCATCTCACTCAAGATTAGGGCGGCACGGTGGCACAGTGGTTAGCACTGCTGCCTCACAGCGCCAGGGACCTGGGATCAATTCCCACCTCAGGCGACTGACTGTGTGGAGTTTGCACGTTCTCCCCGTGTCTGCGTGGGTTTCCTCCGGGTGCTCCGGTTTCCTCCCACAGTCCAAAGATGTGCGGGTCAGGTGAATTGGCCATGCTAAATTGCCCATAGTGTTAGGTAAGGGGTATATGTGGGGGTAGGGGTGGGTTTCGCTTCGGCGGGTCGGTGTGGACTTGTTGGGCCGAAGGGCCTGTTTCCACACTGTAAGTAATCTAATCTAAAAAAAACAGCTTTTTCTGAATTGAAAAAAAGTGAGCACCAAGTGTTCCCTGAGTTCAGCTCCCAAGAGAAAAACAGAGGAAGAGCAATAGTGATAGGAAAGTCAATAGAGAAAGGTTCGGACAGGCCTTTCTGTGTCCACAGAATGGTGTATCACATCAGGGGTGGCACTGAATGGCTGCAGGGCACTCTGAAAGCAGAGGGTGAACAGTCAATGGCTGTGGCTCACATTAGTGCCAAGGACGAAGGTAGGTAGAGGACTGAGATCAGCAGCTAAAACTTATGGAGCTAGGTAACAGATTGAAAAGACCTCCTAGATTTTAACCTCTTGATTATTCTCAGTATCACATGTTAGTGAGTACAGAAATAGGCGTAGATGAAAACATAGCTGAAGAATTGAACTCGGAGGGACAGCTTAGATTTCCGGATCACTAGGGAAACAGGAGACTGTACAAGTCCACTGGGTTAGGGAGGGGAGGTACAAAGGAGGTTTAAACTAAATTAGCAGGGGAGTGGGTGGATACAGAGTGGAGGTACAATAATGGGTGATGCACAGACAAATATAGAATAAAACCCAAGTCACTCTGGAAGGTAGTGCCCAGATGGTCAGTGATAAAAACAGCAAAAAACCCAAAAACTACAGAACCTGGAAACCACAGCCAACCAAAAACAGAAAGTGCTGGAAAAAAAACTCAACAGGTCTGGCACAATGTGTGGAGAGAAAATAAAGTTAACATTTCATATTCACTGTCTCTTCTTCAGAACCCATAGAGTCAAGTAAAGGCACAACTGAGCATGGCTCAGCTGGATGGCACCTACTTTACTGAAAGGTGTCTTACGTATAAGAACTCATTTTACATTCCACTATTTCGGACCATCACTCCCATCCCACCTCCCCCAAGGTCAGGCCTTGTTAACTTTGCTGTTAGTAGTGAGAGGATCCATTTGCTCCTTTTCACACTTGCATTCACATCTCTATCTCTCCTCCACTACCATTAGCAACCCTCCTGTGAGTTGCCCTGGGCATCCATTCAATCTGTTCCACTCGCTCCTCCTCGCCGCTGCCCTCTAAGCCCTGTCACAGATGAGCCACGATTCTACTGAATGGCCGAGCAGACTCGAGGGGCCAAATGGCCTACTCCTGTTCTTAGTTCTTATGGCCAATAGCGTCACAACCATATCCCAACCCCTTTCGGTTGCGAAGACGATTCCTACTGGACTCAAAATGTTAACGTGATTCTCTTTCCAAAGATGCTGTTGAGCTTCTCCAGCAACCTGGTTTTATTTCACCACGATGTTGCCTGGGCTGCAGTGTTTCAGCTATGAAATGGAGCTAAATAAGCTGGGATTGTTTTCCTTACAGCAAAGAAGGCTCAGAGGTCATGGTCCAGGTGTAAGACGTGATGAAATGTTGTGCCTTAGAGAGTTTAATAACCAGGATGGGAGGGTACAGATTTAAGATAAG
This sequence comes from Hemiscyllium ocellatum, assembly GCF_020745735.1. Taxonomy (NCBI): domain Eukaryota; kingdom Metazoa; phylum Chordata; class Chondrichthyes; order Orectolobiformes; family Hemiscylliidae; genus Hemiscyllium; species Hemiscyllium ocellatum. The sequence goes on along the minus strand of NC_083402.1, from coordinate 122,272,618 downwards.
GGACAGGAGGCATATAGGGGAGTTAAGGATGGTAAAGCTGTGAACAATCAAGAACTTTTAAGAAGTATTTAGACGAATGGTTGAAACACTGGGCACACGGGTTACTGGGCCAAGTGCTGGAAAATGCAACTAAATATGTGTTATATGACCAGCAGGGAAAAGATGGGCCAAAGAAATTTTTGGAAAGGCTCAGCAGGTCCGGCAATATCTGTGGAAAGAAATCAGATTTAATGTTCCGGATCCAGTAAAGGGTCACTCGAACCAAATCATTAATCATTACCCTGTGGGAGAAGTAATTTTTTTTGCATGTGTGTTTTAAATGAATATCCCCTTCTTCTGTAACTATGTTTTTTTTAAAAATCCCTACAGTGTGAAAACAGGCCCTTCGGCCCAACAAGTCCACACCGACCCCTCCGAAGAGTATCCCACCCAAACCCATTCCACATCATTCTACATTTAATGCATCTAACCTACACATCCCTGAACACTGTGGACAATTTAGCATGGCCAATCCACCTAACCCGCACACCTTTGGATTGTGAGAGGAAACCGGAGCACCCAGAGGAAACCCACACAGACACTGGGAGAATCTGCAAACTCCACACAGTCACCAGAGGCTGGAATTGAACCCGGGTCTCTGACGTTGTGAGGCAGCAGTGCTAACCACTGACCCACCGTGCCGCCCCAGCCACCCAATACAATAAGCTCCTTTTTTGTACAAAACCCTTTTATGTGGCACTTCATTGAATGTCTTCTGATCCTGCAGCCTCTTGGTGACATCCTTGACTCTGGCACCAGTAAGGGAGGGATCAATTCCTGGAGTTACTCCAGCTGTGAACCCCAGAGCATGAGTATTTGCAGTAATAGCACTTGCCACACGTGTGGCCATCTAGAAGGCCGGTAGGCTCTTCCCATATATTACAAGCCATACATTTTACTTAACTGAGCTGAGCTGCCATATTTTCATTATACGTCCCTTATATTAACATTCTTCTGCTGAAGATTACTTATATTACTTTATACGATTGGCCCAGACTCTCCTATTCTTGGTGTTTCTCCATTAAATCCATGTATAGCTATTTCTTTAAAAATAACATGCTTTTAAAGACTGTCCCTAGAAGTAGTTTCTTACTGACTAACACACTTACTGAAATAAAGAAAAAAAGCCACCACTTCCTCTCTTTTCACCAAACTCCCCACACAGCACACTTTATTTCTTGAAATAACACTTGCTTTAAACACCTCTTTACCCCTCAGCACCCAATTCCCACTTTGAATGCAACTCCCAGATATATTCACACAGCCTCAGTCTCACTCAGGCAAAGTCTCCCTCATACTGACTGCACCTTTACCACGCATTCTGAAAATCCCTTTCTGAGATGACACTATGATGAGACACCTTCTAGTTTAGCTTCCTGCTACAGCAATCAATGCCTTATTCAGGCAAGGGATTTGCATAATTGCTACTACGAGGCAGCTGCCTGTTTAACTGAGCTATTTTAAATTAAATATTGCTACTTTCTCAAATAAAAAACATATAAATCTGTTCAAGTAATGCATCAGGAAACAAATGTTTCAAGCCAATGTAAAACATTGCTTTGTTATCACTTCTAATTTCTGATTCAGAAATTTTAGGCATCTGATGATGAAAGAGGGTTTCCATAGGTTTTAGATAGGCTATAAATCAGAAGAGGTGCTTTGACCTAGATGGTGCTGAGCTTATTGATTGTTGGATGAGTTGTATTTAACTACACTGCTGGTTTGGGGCTTGTAATGGTGGACAGGAGTTGAGAAACCAGAAGGTGATCTACTCACTGCTGAGTCCCAACCTCTGAGCTGCTCTTGTACAATGTTCTCGTATTTGATATGGCTGTCCAGTTGAGTTCTTTGTCAATGGTGATCCCCACCACATACATGATAATGGATTCATCACGGTGCTGCATTAATGAACTGTAATGAAAGAGCGCTGCAGCTGCAGAGACGAAGCTGCACTATCCCAAGGGGGCAATACTGGGGGAGCGCTGCATCATTGGAGAGTTCACACTGAAGGTGCACTGCACCATTGGAGGGTCTGCACTGAAGGAGCACTGCACCACTGGAGGGTCCATAATGAAGGCGCACTGCACCATTGGAGAGTCTGTACTGAGGGAACGCTGCACAATTGTGTAATAAGTAATTGAGGCTTGTGGCAATGTAGAGGAAGTGCTGCACCATTGGGGGGTCTGCACTGAGGGTGTGCTGCACTGTTGGAGGGACCATACTGAGGGAGCATTGTGACACTGGAGAGGCAGTACTGAGAGAGCAGTGTACTGTTGGAGGGACAGTACTGAGGGAGCACTGCACTCTTGGAGGGGAAGCACTGAGGGAGCACTGCACTGTTGGAGGGGCAATACTGAGGGAGCAGTGCACTCTTGGAGGGTCAGCACTGAGGGAGGACTGCACAGTTGGGGGGTCAGCACTGAGGGAGTGCTGCACAGTGGGAGGGACAGTATTGAGGGAGTGCTGCACAGTTGGAGGGGCAGTATTGAGGGGGTGCTGCACAGTTGGAGGGATAGCACTGAGGAAATGCTACACTGTTGGAGGGACAATATTGAGGGAATGAGCACCTTGGCAAGGGCAGTATTGAGCAGGAGCTACACAGTTGGAGGGGCAGCACTGAGGGAGTGCTGCACAGTGGGAGGGACAGTATTGAGGGAGTGCTGCGCAGTTGGAGGGTCAGTATTGTGGGAGTGTTGCGCAGTTGGAGGGGCAGTATTGAGGGAGTTGTGCACAGTTGGAGGGCAGCACTGAGGGAGTGCTGCACAGTTGGAGGGGCAGTATTGAGGGAGTGCTGCACTGTCAGCCTAGCAGAAACCTGAGAAGAAACCAGTGACTGTAAAAGTACTTGCTGCGAGATCATGACTGTGGATTACTGAGGCAGAATATTATTCAGAGACTTGTTTACTACAGAGAACATCAACAAAAACGGAAAAATACAGAAATCATCAAGGGAAGAATATACAACTTAATGCATCAAAAATTTCAAAGAGTCATATCAAAGGCTTGAATTCAAATTATTTTTTTGAGTCTGCCAAGTAAAATATCAAATGCCCTCAGAATCAAGTCATTCTGATTTTGAAAGTTCAGGAAATTAGCCACTTACTCAGAACACACCTCATTCACACCAATCCTTTCAGTTCCTTTCTCGCAGCAAGTCCCATTCATCCATCACCCGTGACTGACATGAAGTACCCAGCACCTCCGTCCACAGTCTCACCCTTCCCCAACCCTCCATATCAAGGAGATGTACAAGTCCTGGGCCTTCTCCACTGCCAAATCCAAGCCATTCGCCGATTGGAGGAAGAGCACTTCATGTTCTGCCTTGGAATCCTTCAACCACACGGCATCAATGTTAACTTCACCAGTTTCCTCATCTCCCCTCCCCCGACCTCATCCCAGATCCAACCCAACAACTCGGCACTGCCCTCTTGACCTGTCCATCTTCCTTCCCACCTTTCCGCACCACCTTCCCCTATCACTATTATCCCTCACCTATATCCACCTATCGCCTTCCCAGCACCCTTCCCCCCAGCTCCACCCTGCTTTTTTTTTATCTCACAGCCCCCTTTCACTTCCTAATGAAGGGCTTACATTTGAAATATCGACTCTCCTGTTTCTTGCATGCTGCCTGACCTGCTGGGCTTTTCTGGCACCACACTTTTCGACTCTATTTCTCCAGCATCTGCAGTTCTCACTTTCTCCAACATTAGTCTTCATCTGACCAGGTCCTGAACTCTGAGCCTTGATTCAATGATCTGACACTTTAAATATGAAAAGGTATCATCTAGAACATAGAACATAGAAAAATACAGCGCAGTACAGGCCCTTCGGCCCTCGATGTTGCGCCGACCAAAGTCTACCTAACCTACACTAGCCCAATGACCTCCATATGCTTATCCAATGCCCGCTTAAATGACCATAAAGAGGGAGAGTTCACCACTGCTACTGGCAAGGCATTCCATGAACTCACAACCCGCTGAGTAAAGATTTTTTTTCTCAAGTATTTTATTGGTTTGGAGCTGCAGAGACCTCAATATTCCGGAGACGGGTGTAAGAGCCACCCGTCATATCATTCTTAACACAAGTGAAAAATACAATATCTGCACGTGTGTTCAACTGGAAAAGTACGGGTGTGAGCCAGCATGCATTTTGATTCAGAGAGAGTTGAATGAATGTCTGAAAACATGTCGGTTTCTAAGCTCCACACGAGCTTCTGTCGATAATACCTTATCTCACCCTTTCTGTGAGTCATAGAGTCAGACAGCGCGCAAACAGACCTTTGATCCAACCAGTCCAAGCCAACCGTAATCCCAAACTAAACTAGTCCCACCTGCCCACTCCTGGCCCATTTCTCTCTAGACATTTCTTATTCATGTACTTACCCAAATGTCTTTTAAACATTGCAACTGTACCCTCGTCCACCACTTCCTCTGGCAGTTCATTCCACACATTAACTACTCTTTGTGTAAAAACAAACTGCCCCTCATGTCCTTTTTAAAATCTTTCTCCTCTCACCTTAAAAATATGCCCCAAGATCTTGAAATCCCCCAACCTAAAGAAAAGACCCTTGCTATGCCCCTCATGATTTTATAAACCTCTCTAAGGTCACCCCTCAACTTCCTGCATCCCATTCTCCTTATAACTCAAACCTTCCATTCCCAGCAACATCCTGGTAAATCTTTTCTGAACCCTCTCCAGCGTAATAATATCCTTCCTGTAATGAGACAACCAGAACTGGACACAGTACTCCAGAAGAGGCCTCAATGTCCTGTGCAACCTCAACACAACATCCCAACTCCTATACTCAAAGGTCTGAGCAATGAAAGCAAGTCTGCTAAACCCCTTCTTAACCACCCTATCTACATGTGACGCAAAGGTCAAAGAATTATCTGTCTGAAGCCCTAGCTATTCCACAACACACAGGACGCTCTATTCTTCATTGTATAAATCCTGCCATTGTTTGTTTACCAAAATGTTCTCCTTCTATTCTGTTCTCCCTTACATGTCTACCCAGCTTCCCCTTAAATCTCTCTACAGCATTCACCTCTTTCCCTTTACCACTCTCTGTAGTAGCAAGCTCCATATTCTCGCCACTCTCTAGCTCAAGGAGTTCCTCTGAATTCGCGAGTGATCAGTCACTTCTGACAGTTTCATTTGATGGCCTCCGATTGTGGACAATTCTTCAAGTGCAAACATTTTCTCTAGGTTCTGCATCTCGGTCATTTGAAAATCCTCTATCAGGGCACTCTTCTCAACCTCCAGTGTCCGAGAGGCAATTTTCTCTCTCACAATCAGATAAGCACACAGCAACTGACACCACGTACCACAAAAGGACTGCTGACCTAACGTAAACCACCCTCACTGCTTCAGTCCACTGCCAACAATCAGTTTGTGCAACAGAAGTAAGACAAACAAATCCTTTACTATTCATAAAAAAGTGACCTAGCTGTTTCAGTACTGTGTGCTTTGCACAGTTTTATTGCACAGAAGCGTTTGTCAGCACAAGTGCTGAGTGAGTCATTTTGTACTCGCAGGATGGGTAGGACAATAAAATGTGGATTGAAATTCAGTTCACACACACACACCGATGCATCGCTATCCTGCAATGCACACTGCTTCAGCTCTCCACGCGACATAAGGTCATGTCTACTCAACATTGCTCCCAATTTCACGGGAAAGACTTGCATTTCTGTAGCGCCGTTCACAACCTCAGGTCAGCCCAAAGCACTAACATATTTCAGAAATGCAGTCATGCTTAGGATGTCAGGAATGCAGCGGTCAATTTATGCACAGCAAGCACCCATTAATTACAATCTAATATTAACTAGACAATGTGCTTTTAGCGATGGCAGTTAAAGAATAATTATTGAGCAAGATAACAGGGAGAACTCTCTTGATCTGCCTTAAAATTGTGCCACAAATCCCTTTATGTCCACAAGTGGAGGTGACCGCCCAGTGGTATTATCGCCAGTTTACTAATGCAGAGACTCAGGTAATGCTCGGAGGACCCACTTTTAAATCCTGTCACAGCAGATAGTACTCGTTTGAGAGGATTCTTGCAGCAGTTGGTGCTTCCTTGAAGGGATCTGGGGAGCTAGTTTGTTTGTGGGGCTGGTGGCTCCTGAACCTCGTTGGTGTCTGGTGGCATGGAGAACGTTAGTGTAAGCCTAGACTCTATACTGGAACTGTGCCTGCTGAGACATTGAGAAATGGGCAGATGGCTAAAGATGGATAGTGTCAAGAGGAACTCAGTGATGAGGCAAAGTGATGATGGAAATCACTCACTGAAATTGCAGAGGCAACGTGCACTGATTCAACGTGAGAATCTCAGCCAGTGAAGCAAAACCTTGGCACAGAGTGAAAAATAGACTCTATATCATCAGACAAATACAAAAGTGACAAATCTATTCTGCAACGGAATTCATTTGGACTGCAGCCATTGCATTGTGTGGTGCAGTCCTGTTCAGCAATAGCCTGAAAGTATTTCCTCTACACTAGTGGGCGGCACGGTGGCACCGTGGTTAGCACTGCTGCCTCACAGCGCCAGAGAGCCGGGTTCGATTCCCGACTCAGGCGACTGACTGTGTGGAGTTTTCACATTCTCCCCGTATCTGCGTGGGTTTCCTCCGGGTGCTCCGGTTTCCTCCCACAGTCCAAAGATGTGCAGGCCAGGTGAATTGGCCATGCTAAATTGCCCGTAGTGTTAGGTAAATGGGTAAATGTAGGGGAATGGGTGGGTTGCACTTTGGCGGGTCGGTGTGGACTTGTTGGACTGAAGGGCCTGTTTCCACACTGTAAGTAATCTAACCTAATCTAAAAGCACAGACAATCAAGCTTGAACACAGATACTGGCCAATCGACCCAAAGTGTTCATGTACCACTCAAGTCTCTGCTGATCTTGCTTCATCTAAATCTATCGATATAACCCCTTCTGCGTTTCTCTAGCTTTCTTTTAAATGCATCTATACACTATTTATCTCAATACTGCCTGTAAAAGTGAGCTTAACAGTCAACACAAGGACAAATGCTGTGCTTCTCTGCTGCTGATAATTTAAGACCTTAGACGTCCCATACTTTCCATGTTACAGAGCTATAAAAATCCTACATCACAGCACAGGAGCTAATACTACTCAAGGCTGCAGAAATGGTAAGCACGTAGATAGAAAGAGAGTCTAAAAATTAATTCAGTTAATGCCCTTGTCAAACAGTACAGTGTCCCATAGAATTACTGACTTGGGAATGAGTTCGATTTACAATGTTTTTTCTCATTGCTAGATTTTGCCGACCAAATCAACAGCAGAGTTGAGTTTCCAATTGCCTGACAGCTTCATAAATCCAACGCAACCTCATTTGGTTACATCAGACTAGATTTTTTTGCAAACTCAGCGTGATACCCTGAGCTTTAAAACAATGACTGGGACCTGATTCCAGGATGTGGGCACCCCAGTTTTTGTGATCAGGGTGTTTTCTGGTGTAGATCGTGAGCTGCACCCTGCAGGGTCATCCTGGTTGGAAGTCCAGGCATCCATTAGTTTGTTGAAGAAGCTTTACCCAAGGGAAAACTTTGCTAACTTGACTTCACAATGTGAACAAGCATGGAAGTGTCACAGGTTGCCATGAGGAAGAAAGAGTGTGAGTTGACAGGCACAGCTTGGTTTGGAGGGGCCATGGGGATGAGCAGAAGGGTATAGCTTGGTTTTGGGGATCCTGATGAAGGGCCCAGCTTGAAACATCGACTCTCCTGCTCCTTGGATACTGCTGTACTTTTTCCAGCGCCACGCTTTTCAACTTTAGGGATCATAAGTGAGAAATGTAGCAAATATACAGACAAAATCCATTACTGGAGTACTGCATCCAGTTCTGGTGACCATGTTATAGGAAGCTGGAGAGAGTTCAGAAGACATTTACCAGGCTGATATGAGAGTGTTTGAATTATAAGGAGAGGCTGGATAGGCTGAGATTTCTTTCACTGCAGCGTAGGAGGTGGAGGGGTGACCCTTACTGGGATTTATAAAGTCATGAGGAGCATAGATAAGGTGAATGATAAGTGTCTTTTCCCTTGGCTGCAGGATTTCATGGCAAGGGGGCATATTTTTAAGGTTAGAGGCAAAAGTTTTAAAAAGGACATGAGTGACAACTTTTTCTACATAAAGCTGAGTTCATGTGTGGAATGAACTTTCAGAGGAAGTGGTGAATGCAGGTACAGTTACAATATTTAAAAGATTTGGATAAGTACATGAATAAGAAATGTTTGGAGAGATGTGAGCCAAGTGCAAACAGGTGAGATTACTTTAGTTTGGTCTCATGTTTTGGTTTGACCAGGGTCTGTTTCCTTGCTCTGCAACGCTAGGATTCTATAGCTGAAGGTTCAGATAGTACAATATCATAACTATCACAGAAATATGACTTCAGAAGGGGCATTCCTGGCACCAGTTCTTGTTTATAGAGTCTGCAGACCAGATAGACAGGAGATAAATACAAGGAGGGATAGTGGCGATTTTGATCAAATAAATAACTCTCACGGTAAGGAGAGAGTATATGTCAGAATGACCAGCAAATGAGGCGATATGGATTGAACTAAGGAATAACAAGGGGGCACTCACAATGTTGGAACAACACAACAGATGCCCAGGGAGGGCTGTAGAGTTGGGCAAATCTCTGAGAAATACAAAAACAACAGGGGATTTTAATGAGTCCAATATGAACTTGAATAACTTTGCTGAGAAAGGGGTTCAGGGAGTAGAATTCTTGAGGTGCATTCAGGACAACGTTTTTGGCCAGTGTGTAGCAAATACAACAAAAGAGAGCACAGTTCTGAACTTGGTTGTAGGAAATGAAGCGAGGGAGGTAGAAGGAATAGCAACAGGAGAGCATTTAAGTGATAGTAATCAATTGACAGGCTTGCTGTGCAGAGTGATGCCTATAGAACAGATTCAGTTCCTGCTGAGGTTACAATGAAGACCTCTCCTCCTCAACCTCTCCCCTCACCTGTGGCATGGTGACTGTCAACTTAAACCAACACCTCTCTAATAACAGAGAAGCCTTATGGTCGTGTAGGACCATGGCAACTTTACCTTTGCCTAGTGATTGTAACTCAGTTAGTTATGAGCAAGCTATGTAGGTGCAGGAGCAGGTCAATCAGTCTCGTGAACCACTCAGTAAAGTCAGAGTCATAGGGTCATAGAGACGTACAGCACAGAAACAGACCCTTCAGTCCAATTCATCCATGTTGACCAGATATCCTAAATTAGTCTAGTCCCATTTGCCAGCACTTGGCCCATATCCTTCCAAACCTTCCTATTCATATACCCATCCAGATGCTTTTTCAACGTTGTAGTTGTACCAGCCTCCACCACTTCCTCTGGCAGTTCATTCCATACACGCACCACACTTTGCATGAAAATGGTGCCCCTTAGGTCCCTTTTAAATCATTACCCCCTCACCCTAAACCTATTCCCTCTAGTTTTGGACTCCCCCACCCTGGGGAAAAGACCTTGTCTATTTACCTTATCCATGGCTCTCACGATTTTACAAACCTTGATACGGTCACCCCTCAGCCTCCAATGTTCCAGGTAAAACAGCCCCAGCCTATTCTGCCTCTCCCGATAGCTCAGATGTTCCAACCCTGGCGACATCCTTGGAAATCTTTTCTGAACCCTTTCAAGTTTCACATCATCCTTTTGATTATTCTACATGGCCACCTTCCTCCAAGAACATCTCATGCCCTTAATTATCAAGAATCTATCAACCTATGCTTTAAAATTATTCAAAGAATCTTCCTCCACCACTTTTAAGCGAAAGGAGTGTTCCGAAGGCACTCATGCCTCACTGAAATAAGAATTATCCTCATGTTTGTCTTAAATAGGTGACTCCCTTACAATAAATAATGATCTCACCTAGTTTTAGATACTCCCACAACCTTCTTCTGAACCCCAGCAGATACAAGGCGAAAGTGAGAACTGCAGATCCTGGAGATTAGAGTCCAGAGTTTGGTGTTGGAAAAGCACAGCAGGTCAGACAGCACCTGAGGAGAAGGGCTTTTGCGCAAAACGTCATTTTCCTGCTCCTCTGATGCTGCCTGACCTGCTGTGCTTTTCCAACACCAAACTCTGGACTCCAGCTGATACAAGCCTAGCCTATCCAACCTCTCCTCATAAGACATCCCTCTCCTTCCAGGTATGAGTCTAGTAAACTGTCTCTAAACTACTTCAAAATCATTTACATCCTTTCTTAAATAATGTGACCAATTCTGTCCAGAGTACTCCAAACGTGGCCTCACCAACGCCCTGAATATGTGAAGCATAACCTCCCTACTTATTCAATTCTCCTCGCAACAAATAATAACACTCTGTTCGCTCTCCTGATTACTTGCCGTACTTGCCAATTAACCTTTCATGATTCATGCACTAGAACACCTCTTTGCCACTCAGAGCTCTGCTATCTCTCACTATTTAGATAATTTAAAAAAATTCTTCCTCCCACATTAAACACTGTGAAATGGGAAATGATTTCACTAAATTTAAAACTGGACAATTATGAGGTGCTGTAGGCCATCAGCAGCCAAATTCTATTCAATCACAAGGTGTGACCTCATGCCAGGAATATTCGACACATTCAATGAAAAGTACACTAGGGCATACGGACAGCAGCATCAGGCAGATCTATAAAGGGAGGCACAGTGGCTCAGTGGTTAGCACTGCTGCTTCACAGCGCCAGAGACCTGGGTTCAATTCCCATCTCGGGCAACTGTCTGTGTGGAATTCGCACATTCTCCCCGTGTCTGCGTGGGTTTCCTCCGGGTGCTCCGGTTTCCTCCCACTGTCCAAAGATGTGCAGGTTAGGTGAATTGGCCATGCTGAATTGCCCGTGGTGTTAGGTGAAGAGGTAAATGTAGGGGAATGGGTCTGAGTGGGTTGCTCTTTGGAGGGTCAGTGTGGACTTGTTGGGCCGAAGGGCCTGTTTCCACACTGTAAGTAATCTAATCTAAGGTATCAATCTGATGAAGTGAAGCAGCAGACATTAGATAGGGCTTGGTGATCCCATAACCAACATATCAGAAATAAGCTCTACAGTCCTGTCACTTCCAGTTTGTCAATCAGAGGAGATTTAGCAGAGTCGCTTCCCATTTCACATGTGGGAGGAAGAATTTTTTAAAATTATCTAAATAGTGAGAGATAGCAAAGCTCTGGGTGGCAAAGAGGTGTTCTAGTGCATGAATCACAAAAGGTCAATAGGCAAGCACAGCAAGTAATCAGATGCACTAACAGAATATTATTTGTTGCAAGGGGAATTGAATAAATAGGGAGCGTATTTTATACCTCTCCAGTCGTGGAACGGTGGTGAACAGTTCAACGGCTACCAAGAGGTGGAGACTCCACAATCATCCTCATCCTTGGTGATGGGTGAGCCCCCTATATCAATGTGAAAGATAAAGCTGGAGAAACTGCATTTAACTTCAGCCTGAAGCGCTGGGAGGATCATTCATGTGACTTCTTCCTGAGGTCTCCAGCATCTCACATGTCAATCTTCACCCAGTTGGCACTGGATACTGAAGAGGCTATGAACCCTGTCAACATTCTGGCAATTGTACTGAAGACTTGCGCTCCAGAACTTGCCAAACAGTAGCCAAGCTGTTCCAGTACGGTTATAATACTTGCATCTATCTGACAATTATTTAATTACAGTCTTGGTCCAATCACAGACAAAGAGTTGAGTTCAAGGAGTGAGGTGAAAGTGACTGCTCTTGATACACAGGCTGCACTCAACCAAACCTGAGAAAAACAAGAGTCAGTAGAAATCGGAGGAAAACTCTTCACTGGTTGGAGTCATACTCAATGTAAAATAGCTGTTATTCTTGGAGGTCAATCACCTTGACCACAGGATATCAACACAGAGATACTCAGCGTGATGTCACAGGCCCAACCATATTCAACTGTTTTTCCAATGGCCTTCCCTCCATCGCAAGGTTAAAAGTGGGAATGTTCGTTAATGATTGTACAAAGGTTCAGCACCATTCACGACTCCTCAGATACTGAAGCAGTTCACATCTAAATGCAGCAAGATATAGACAATCTCCAGATGTGGGTTGACAAGTAAAAAGTAACAGTTATGATATTTAAGTGCCAAGCAATGGCATGCTCCTTAGAAAACACCTTCAAAATCTCCATAAACTCTACAATTGAGAAAGGCAAGGGCCACAGCATCATGAGTAACACCATCACCTGCAAGTTCCCTGCTAAGCCATGCACCATCCTGAGCAGGAAACATGTTGCTAGGTCGAAATCCTGAAACTCCCTTCTTTACAACAAAGTGTACCCCAGTGATTCCAGAGGTTCAAAAATGCAGTTCACCACCCCCTCCTCAGACCAGTTAATGATAGGCAATAAAGGCTGGCCTAGCCAGTGATGCTGACATCCCACAAACAAAGACAAAAAAAATCATTGTTTGACGCCACACGCACACTGAAGGCAAGGTTTTGGCTCATCACACTTCGCTCCAACACAGAATCATAAAAACCCTAAAGTCAGAAAGAGGCCATTCAGCCCATCAAGCCTGCACTGACACTCCAAACAGCATTCCACCCAGACCCCACCCTATCTCTGTCACCTTGCATTTCCCATGACTAATTCACCTAGCCTGCACATCTCTGCACACTACGGGGCAATTTACCATGTGCACCCTACCAACCTGCACATCTTTGGATTGCGCGAGGAAAGTAGAGCCACCTGGAGGAAATCCATGCAGACTAGGGGGAAAATATGCAAAGACCACACAGCTAGTTGTCCGACGGTGGAATTGAATCTGGGTTCCTGGTGCTGTGAGGCAGCAGTGCTAACCACTGTTGGGAACAGTCAAGAAGCAGGGCAGGAACAGTATGAAGTCAAATTATTCTTTCCAGAAACCCATTTTCATCTCCCTCAATGTGGCCTAACTCTCATAGCGGATTGTCAGATATATTCTCTGCTAAAGACATAAGACCTAGGACTTCAAGGTTTGGGTTTAAATAATATCTATATAGTGAGTATGTAAGTTGGCTCGCTGAGCTGCAAGATTTATTTGCGGACTTTTCATCACCATGACTAAGTAACATCACCAGTGGGAGTCTCTGGTGAAGTGCTGGTGGTATGTCCCGCCTCTCTATTTATAGGTATTGGTTTCTTAAGGTGAGTGATGTCATGTTCATTTTTTTTTCAAGGGAAGGTAGACAGGGTCTAAATTGATGTGTTTATTGATGGAGTTCTGGTTAGAATGCCATGCCTCTAAGAATTCACGTGCGTGCCTTTGTTTCGCCTGTCCCAGGAATGTGTGTGTTGTCCCAGTCAAAATGGTGTCCTTCTGAAATGTTTGAAAACAAACCTCCCAACTCACCGAGCTAAGTTACAGACATATCGTCAACCTGAGCTACAAATCTTCTCATAGTGACATATAGTGCACCAATAATGACAACGTAAATGCTGCTGCTGTTCAGGTATGAGCAGAGCCGAGACAAATATGAGCAAGGTTCAGCATGAGAGACAAACTGTACTGCAGTGCTCGTATTCTGTTATATTGGATATCTTAGTATAAATAAAGAATTTAGAGTACTGAAGAGATTGAGAGAGCCTTATTCAAGGAAGGACAGACTAGGACTCAGAACAGTAACAGTCTTGTAAGACATTAGAGCCTCTAAGTGTGCAGGCCCCAAACCCTAAATGACTAAGATCGAATCCATGAAAAGGCAATCAGCACAATTCACAGACTTTGCTGCAGCAGGCCAAGGCCAAGTTACTGTAGAGTTCTCTCAAAGGAGACAGCTCCAACATTCAGGACAAAGTTGAGTCAAAGATAAAGTCAAAACGTGTGCTGGCTTTGCATAGGAAAAGAACACAATGTTTCCAAAATACCCAAGAAATCATGGCAAGTAATAAACAGCACTCACAGGACCGTGTTGAAGGTGATATCACACTGAGCCGCTTAGGCAATGGCGTGAATATGTTTCTTCAATGAAAAAGACAAAAAGCTAAACCAGCCCTAATCTCAGAAATATTTCTGCTGTCATAATGCTGCGAGGTTTATTGATTGAAAAAGAAACAAGATATCTAGCTGGACGTTTCCAAATGGCTTCCAATCACAGCACTTGGATAAGTTTTCTGTTCGAGTATGAACAGCTCTTCCTCAGTGTCGAGATTTGGTTACAACTTCCCCGCTATCTAGGAATAAAACCGAAACATTATCAATCACTCAAACTAACACTCCCAAAATATACACACCTATGCTCCAAGAAACAACTTCTTCCATCACATTAATGTCAAGGAGTACTCTTACACCATTGTTTAAGTTGTGCACAGTGCATTATAGTACGTACATTTTGTACAATACTGGGGCGTAAATGGGGTTAGCTATTAAGCCTGAATTCTGGTTGGATGTGGGGGTAGCTGACAGATCTGGAAGTTGGATTTGCAATCAGTAAGGTTTGGAAATCACTGAACCGTCTGTCTCAATCACTTCTTCAAAAATTCATGGCATTGTGCTTCTTTAACTAACTAGCCTTAACTCTAATTATGAATATTCAGGGGATTTGTGACTGATATTAGTCTACCTCATCAATAGCTCATCAGTTTCTCTGTCATCTTCAGCGAGTTGTTAAACTGACCATCATCTCGTTGCTGGGTTCATTGGCAGACTTCAGGAGGATTGGGGCAGGACTAGGCCACATTAGGAGCAGGACTAGGCCACAAAGTAAGATCATAGCTTATCTGCTTGTGGCCTCTACTCCACATTCTCACCCAGTCTGAGAAATCAGTGACTCTCTTGTTAGTCAAGAATCTATAGACCTCTGTCTTAAAAATACTCAATGATTCCGCCTCCACTGTTCTCTCGGAAAGTAAGTTAAGTTCCAAAGTCTCACAAACTTCTACTGTGATTAAAGTCTTTTCCAGCTCCTCCATGAGTGTCCCCAAAATGCAGTGAGTGATCCACCTGAGATCTGCCCATTCTTTCCAGAAATGATCAAAACACTCGTTCCTCCTCCAGTACATCCATATCACCACTTCACTGTCACCATCACTTTTCAACAACATGGCAACAAAAAATGCATCCTCTATATAGTCATGCTCTGATTTTGCTGTTTAAATGCTGCAAAAGCTCTTTGTCCTTTTATATTTTAAAACAGCAAATAGCAGGAGGAGGCCATTCAGCCTTTCAAGACTGGCTCACCACTCATCATGATTAACTCCAGTTTACCACCCTATCCCCATGCCCCAGTGCACCCAAAGTCCCTTGAGCTGTCTCGAATATATTGAATGTGTGAGCATTTATAATTCTCCAAGATTGAAAATGACAAATATTCACAACCATTGGACGTAAGAAATTTCTTCCCATCTGTGTCTTCAACGTTCAATCCCTTTTGATATTAAGACTTCTCATTCTGGCTTTCCCAGATGGGAAAAATGTCTTCCAAGCAACTACACTGTCTAGCCTCTTAAGAATTTTAATGAGTTCATCTCTCAGTTTTCTAAGCTTTAGGGAATAGAAGTATAATCTGCAGAATGTATTTTGTTTTTCAAAATTCAAATGGGGCTCCCTGTGCAGTACCGAGGGAATATTGCCCTGTCTCAGCTGCTGCTTTATAAAGTCATTTTAAACCAAGACTCCTCCTCTTTGGACACAGAGCATCCTATTGCACTGTCTGAAAAAGATTTGATTTTATTGTCCTGACCAGTATCTCTTAAACAACATTAGTTAAAAACAATCTTGTCATTATCACATTGCTGTTTCTGGGAACTTGCTGCACACACATGCCCTAAACTTGGATTGTAAAGCCTTTTGTGATGTCCAGCAAATGCGAAAATGCTAAATAAATGTTTTTATTATGGTTAGCTTGTGTGTCATTACATAAGTGTATTCCTACCATCAAGATTCATCCGAGGTCAACTAAAGGAGTTAGGGAAAGCATCAAACTTGAAAATACATCATTTAATTGTGTAAAGTTGAGTCATACAGTCATAGAGGTCTACGGCACAGAAAAAGTTGAGGTGAGGTGAGAGTTACAGCCCTTGGCATCAAGGGGCACAAGCAAAACTGGAATTAATGGGTATCAGGTGGCAATCTCTCTGCTGGTTGGAGACACACCTGACACATAAGTTGTGGTTGTGGAGGGTCAGTGGGAGGAAACCAGAGCACCCAGAGGAAACCCACACAGACAGGGGGAGAATGGGCAAACTCCACACAGTCAGTCCCCTGAAGCGGGAATTGAATCCAGGTCTCCGGCACTATGAAGCAGCAGTGCTAACCACTGTGCCACCATGCCACCCATTCTGCCTGGTCAGGTGCAGCTCCAACAACTCTCAAGAAGCTTGACCCAGGACTGAAAGCTAAACCAAGGATCCTAGTTCTGCAGGAATTTGGCCACACAAACTCAGGGTGCTTCTATTGTTCCAATTTAAAAAACACTCAAGGCCACAGCATCATCACAATTAGCATCAGGTCCACAAGCATCCACTCTCTCCAGCATCATTTTGCAGAAACTGCAATGTGCACTATCTACAAGATGCATTGCAGAAATTCACCAAAGATTCTTCGACACAACCATCCAAACTCATGACCACTTCCACCTAGAAGGACAGGGCAGCAGACACATGGGAACACCACCACTTGCAAGTTTCCCTCCAAGCCACTCAATATCCTCACTTGGAAATATATCCTGTCCTTTCACTATCACTGGCTTAAAATCATGGAATTCATGCCTCAAGGGCATTGTGGATCAACTTACAGCACATGGATAGCACCAGTTCAAGAAGGTGGGCCACCCCCACCACCTTCTCAAGGGCAACTAGGGACAGGCAATAAAGGCTGCACTTCAGCTCATCATGTCTATGCTGATCAAAAACCACCACTTAACTATTCTCATCCCATTTTCCATCTCTTGGCACATAGTCTTGTCTGCTTCAGATGATTGGTCACAATACAAAGAATGGGATGGAAAAGGTTAATCAGGAGAAAGAAGTTTGAGCATGACAGGAAGCTAGATAGATATTTAAAAATGGATAGCAACAATTTTAATAAGGATTTAAAAAGTAAAAACGTAAATTGAGTGTTGGTGTTCTAGAACGTGAGAACAGGGAGTAAATAGTAGATAATAAGACAATACAGATGAAATGAACAAATACTTTGCTTTTGTCTTCTTTTTAGAAGCTACAAAAACATTCCTGTGACAGGAAATTTGTTAAATTATCTCATTACAGAATCAGTACTAAGCAAAACGTTGAACCTACAAGTGAATTAGTAAATGGCTGGTTGTCAAATTTCCAAAATTCCTTCAAATCAGAAAAGGTTCAATCAGTCTGGAAAGAAGAAAATAGAATCCTTCTATTCAAGATTATTGAACTGCAGACCAGTTAGCTTGACATCTATCACAGAGAAGGTGGTAGAATCAATCTCTGAAGAGATTACAGCTGCATACTTTAAAAAAACTCAAAGGAATCAACAAGAGTCAGCATCGTTTCAACAAAGAGAAATAATATTTAAGTAATTTATGGGAATTATTTGAAGGAACAGCACGAACTGTAAATGTTCCACAGTCGGATCTCCAGAGCTATTTGATTAGGTGGCACATCAAACGCTATTACGGAAAATAAAAGCTCGCGACGCACAGGGTAACATGTTAGCAAGGATAGGAGATTGGCTGCTTGGCAGAAAACGGAATATTCATGAATGGGCCTTTGTCTGATTGGCAGGATATGATGAGTGGAGTCCCATAGGAGTCTGAGCTGGGCCTCAACTTTCTACAGCTGACATCATTGATTTCGATGGAGTGAAGGTAAATACACAGCTAATACCAAGATAAATAGAAAGTTTGTTAAGAACCTGTAAGAAGTCTGCAGATGGAAATAGAGAATTTAAATGATTAGGCATATGAGCATAATATTGAAAAACATGTGACATTGTTAATTTTGACAGGAATATGAAAAAACAGAGAAGTCCTAAAATGGCGAATGACATTGGGATTCTGGGCTGGAGAGGGAACTAAGTGTCCCAGTGCATGAGCCTCAAAAAGTTGTATGTAAGTATAGGATGTAGTCAAGATGTTAATGAAATGTTAGTCTTTATTACAAAGGGGAATGAACCTTAAAGAGTGCTACATTTATACAAGACACTGATGAGACACATCGCAAGCACATTGAGTAGTTTTGGGTCCTTATTTCAGGAACAATGTAAATGGATTGGTGGCAGTTGAAAAGTAGCTAACTAGATTAACATCATAAATAAATGGGTTGTCGCATAAGGATAGGTTGGAAGGGTATGGCATGTTTCCACTGGAGTTTAGAAAAGAAAGAGATAATTTGTCTTCTTCACCATCTCGCTTTCCAATCATTGTGATTCAGATAATAATCTGCCTTTCTGTTTCTGATACCAAATGGATAACCTCATTTTTATCCATATTATACTTCAAATGCAACAGATTTGCCCATTCCCTCAATGTGTCCAAATCCCACTGAAACACCTCTTTATCCTCCTCAAGTTCAGCATCCCTGCCAGCTTTCAGGCCAGTTTCTGCAAAGAAAGTTCTGAAAGGTCAATTATTTCAACAAACATTTTGCAAGATATCAAAATGCTCGATCTTATAAAGGCATAGAGATATCATTAGATATCGTCAAATCCATATGATCACAAGACATAGGAACAGAATCCAGCAACATGGCCCATCTGCCATTCAGTAAGATCATGGTTGATCTCATACTCCTCAATTCCATTTGTCTGCCTTACCTCCCATAACACTTGAATGCCATACTGATTAAAAGTCTGTTTCACACAGATTCTCTACCTTCAGAGAGGAGAAATCTTTCCTTATCTCTGTCTTAAATGGGCACACACCCCCCCTCCCCCCATTCTGAGTTTATGCCCTCTGGTCCTAGACTCTCTCACAAGGGGCAAAAACCTTTCCTCATCTACAATGTTAGATCCCTCACATTTCGTCTTGGAAATGTGGGTCAGTCCAAACGAGGGAGCAATGTTTTAAAACTGAATGCTGTCCTTTTACAACAGCGATAAAGAGAAATATTTTCTCTTCAAGGTTTGTGCAACTTTAGAACTCGCTGATTCGAGGCGGGGGAAGTAGGGTTATTGAATATTTTCACAAAGAGGCTGATAGATTCTTGTTAGGCATGGGGATCAAAGCTTATCAAGGATAGCTGAGGATGTGGAATCTAAAACACAACCAGATCTTATTGAATGGCCAACTACTGTTTTTATTTTATATGTTCATTTGTTACAGGTAATATTACTTGAAAAAAAAAACAAACAGTCATGCCATATTTATCATTACATGGTGGCATCCATTTTGCACAGCTCAACAATGCAATAGCAAGGGAAATCCACCCTATATCTACGGTAGATAAGAGTTTAGTAGAGTCTTCACTAAACTTGATGCCAGCTGTGGATTCTGACAGCTACCATTAAGCTAGCAACAAGGTTAGTTTTCATTCCGTTTGGAAGATTTTGGTTTGACAGTTTAGGCTGACAACTTTGTGCCACAAAAACCATCTCCAACAGAAGTGTATCTACCCATGCGTTCTTGACATTTAATGACATTGCCAACACTGCCAACATCTTGAGGGTTACTACCAACCAGGAGCAGAACTGAATTAGATACATAATTTCTCCGCACTTGCTATCATACAATAAACCGCATCTTGTTAAGATGTATAGTGGTTTATCCTCTATCACAGTGAGCCAATTAAACCCTTTGACCACAACAAGCAAAGTGGATCTACAAATCCCACATCTGCTTCCTCCTTGAACAAGGAACTGATCAGTCCATGCCTACTACCAACTATCTCTGCCTGGCTGAACTTGTTCTCACATTGAACAACTTCTCCTTTCCACTGTATTCACTTTCTCCAAATATGGGAACCAGTCAGAGTCCAAACTAATCCCACCGAGAAATACAGAAGATAGGAGAAAGACTAGGCCATTTGACAACTCATGCCTGCTCCACTCTTCAATTTGATCATGCCGATCATTGAGCTTAGTAACCCTAATCCTTCCCTCCCCATCCCCATACCCTTTGATCACTTTAGCTACAAGAACTATATTTACTTTTATCCTGAAAACAGAATGTTGTGGCCTAAACCACTTTCTGTGGTAGTGAATTCCAGAGTCACCACTCTCTGGGTGAGGAATAAAAAATACATTTCTCTTTATCTCAGGCCTAAAAGATTTACCTATTACCCTTGTACTTTGATTGCTGGTTCTGGACTCCCCCACCATTGGGTACATCCTTCCTCTATCGAACCTGTCTAGTCCTACTAGAATTTTGTAGGTATCTATTAGATCTCCCCCCTCGTACTTCTAAACTCCAGCTAATACAATCTTAACTAATTCAATCAATCACTCTTCAAACGTCACTCTGCCATCCCAGTAATCAATTTGGTAAACCTTTGCTGCACTCCCTCTATAGCAAGTTCATCCGTCCTCAGATAAGGAGTCCAAAACTGCACACAAAATTCCTGGTGTGTCCTGATTAATTGCAGCAAGGTATCCTGGACCTTATATGTAGATTATAAGGAACATTCTTTGTTGCAGTCCTACTTGGGCTACTCTCATCTCATTTCTTGGTACAGTGATGACGACACCACTGCCATTTCCTACTCTTTCTCCATGCTGAAAAGGTTATTCAACTTTACCTCTGATTCCCTCACCTTCACATAGTCCATCTCAGATCTTTCTTTATCTCTCTTGACTTCTCTGTCTCTATTTGTTCGGACAGGCTATCAGTTGATATTCAGTAAATCCTGTCCGTTCTCTTTCACACACACACGTCTATTCTAATCACCTTCAGCCCTGAATCTTCCAGTTCCACCAGCCTCCTTACTGAATGGTTCATCATTCTCCACTTCTGTCACCTCAATCAAACATATCTCCACCTCTCCTCCCCTTCATCATTCTAAAGAGATGCTTCCCTCTATGACACCCTGACTCACTCTAACACCTCATCCCTCATCTCTGACACTCTGCTGAGAAAGGACAAGGGAATTCAACACCTGCCCTTTTACCTTCTCTCCCGTCGTTGTCAAGAGGCTCTAAATTCTCCTTCCAAGTTACTCCTTTCACAATGGGGTCTCATCCACGATGCAGAGAGCTCTTGCAGGATGCACTTGTAGAGTCATAAATCTGACCCCCAGCTTTCAGCCCGCTGTCATTTTAATTCCCCACTTCACTCTCATTCTTACCTCAGCCTCCCTACTTGTCCCAGTAATGCTTAATGTAAACTCAAGGCACCACATCTCTCGATGAGTGACTTAACAGCCTTCGAGACGCAACATCAAGTTCAACAGCTTCAGGTCACAAACTTTGTCTCCCTTTATTCGGAATGTAGTTGTTTGCGATAACTCTGTAAATCCCAACCACACCCTCATTTGCTTCTTGTCCTGTTATAGTCTTCTTTAAGCTTGGCCCGTCATGCCTCTTTTGTTACTTAATCTTTCCTATCACAGACCTTCCCTTCTGCTGTTACCCTGCCCCCTCTTCAGCAATCCAAAAGAATAATTTGCTACGATTCTTAATATTTTCAAGTTCTGAAGAAAGGCCATCCACCTAAAACATTAATTCTGCTTTTCTCCCTCCACAGAAGCTGCCTGACCTCCCGAACATGAACAGCATTTTCTGTTTCTCTTTTGGGTTTTCAGCAGCTGCGTATTTTCCTTGGGCATCAATGTAAATACAGAGCCTGGTGGGGATCATTCCTGACCTGGAGTGAAGTGAAATACCAGAGTCCTACAACTCACAATGGAACCTCACAAAGGAAAGAAACAACATTTCCATCTTTGAATTCAAACTTCAGAAGACAAAGTTCTAATCTGCTGTCCATGCCCTGAAGGACAATGAATGGAGAGAGAAATGCAAATATCTGTTGAGCCAGTATATGAAAGTAGGAGAAAGAGAGGACTGCAGGTGCTAGAGATCAGAGTCAAGAGTGTGGTGCTGGAAAAGCACAGCTGCTCAGGCAGCATCTGAGGAGCAGGAGAATCGACATTTTGGGCATAAGTCCTTCATCAGGAACATAAGTATGGGAGTAGGAATGCAAGTGCAGCAGGCAGTGAAGATAGCAAATGGTATGTTGGCTTTTAATAGCAAGAGGAGCTGAGAGGACAGGAACAGGGATACCTTGATGCAATTGAACAGGAGCCTAATGAGACCTTACCTGAAGTATTATGTTCAGTTTTGGTCTTCTTGTCTGAGAAAGCATATTCTAGCTATGGAAGGACTGCAACAACCATTTACCAGACTAACTCCTGCAATGACTGAACTGAACTACAAGGAGAGACTGGATGAGTTTGGGGTGTGCCCATTGGAGTTTAGAAGAATGAAGGGGGGGGGGAATCTCCTAGAAATCTATAAAATCTAACAGGACTAGACAGGCTAAACATAGGAAGGATGTTCCTGACAACTGAGGTGTCCAGAACCGGCCTCACAGTTTAAGCATATGGACAGGCCATTTAGGTGTCAAATAGAGATAAATTTCTTCAGCCAGAGAGTAGTGGCCTGTGGAAATATCAATACATTGTCTCAGCCTGCTCCTGCCCCACCGAACTCATCTCCGCATACCTCGACACGGTCCTGTCCCCCTTAGTCCAAGAACTCCCCACCTACGTTCGGGACACCACCATCTTCCGCAACTACACTGGCACCACCCCCCACTTTTCCTCCGCTACATCGATGACTGTAAAGGCGCTGCCTCGTGCTCCCACGAGGAGGTTGAACAGTTCATCCACTTTACCAACACCTTCCACCCCGAACTCAAATTCACCTGGACCGTCTCAGACTCCTCCCTCCCCTTCCTAGACCTTTCCATTTCTATCTCAGGCGACCAAATCAACACGGACATCTACTATAAACTGACTGACTCCCACAGCTACCTAGACTACACCTCCTCCCACCCTGCCCCCTGTAAAAACGCCATCCCATATTCCCAATTCCTTTGTCTCCGCCGCATCTGCTCCCAGGAGGACCAGTTCCAACACCGCACAGCCCAGATGGCCTCCTTCTTCAAGGACCGCAGATTCCCCTCAGACGTGATCAACAATGCCCTCCACCGCATCTCCTCCACTTCCCGCTCCTCCGCCCTTGAGCCCTGCCCCTCCAACCACCACCAGGACAGAATCCCACTGGTTCACACCTACCAGCCCACCAACCTCCATTTACAGCGTATCATCCGCCGTCATTTCCGCTACCTCCAAACGGACCCCACCACCAGGGATATATTTCCCTCCCCTCTCCTATCAGTATTCCGAAAAGACCACTCCCTCCGTGACTCCCTCGTCAGGTCCACACCTCCCACCAACCCAACCTCCACTCCCGGCACCTTCCCCTGCAACCGCAGGAAATGCAAAACTTGCGCCCACACCTCCTCCCTTACTTCTCTCCAAGGCCCCAAGGGATCCTTCCATATCCGCCACAAATTCACCTGCACCTCCACACACATCATCTATTGCATCCGCTGCACCCGATGTGGCCTCCTCTATATTGGGGTGACAGGCTGCCTACTTGCGGAACGTTTCAGAGAACACCTCTGGGACACCCGGACCAACCAACTGAACCACCCCGTGGCTCAACACTTTAACTCCCCCTCCCACTCCACCAAGGACATGCAAGTCCTTGGACTCCTCCATCATCAGACCATAACAACACGACGGTTGGAGGAAGAGCGCCTCATCTTTAGTCTAGGAACCCTCCAACCACAAGGGATGAACTCAGATTTCTCCAGTTTCCTCATTTCCCCTCCCCCCACCTTGTTTCAGTCAAATCCCTCAAACTCAGCACCGCCTTTCTAACCTGCAATCTTCTTCCTGACCTCTCCGCCCCCACCCCACTCCGGCCTATCACCCTCACCTTGACCTCCTTCCACCTATCACATCTCCATCGCCCACCCCCCAAGTCCCTCCTCCCTACCTTTTATCTTAGCCTGCTGGACACACTTTCCTCATTCCTGAAGAAGGGCTTATGCCCGAAACGTCGAATTTCCTGTTCCTTGCATGCTGCCTGACGTGCTGCGCTTTTCCAGCAACACATTTTCAGCTCTGATCTCCAGCATCTGCAGACCTCACATTCTCCAGGAAATATCAATACTGCATGGTTTTCAAGGAGATACGTATAGTTCTTAGGGTTACAGGGATCAAAGGGTATGGGGTGAAAGCAGGAACTTTCACTCAGTTGGATGATCAGCCATTTGAGTAGGCTCAAAAGGTTGGATGGCCTAGTCATGCTCTTATGTTCTATGAACCAAAACACAGGTTTATGTAAGGAAATCATATTTCAGCAACATCACATGACTTGTGATGTGCGTGTGGGGGGTTCTGAAAATGCAAATCCAGAGCAGGAGGCAGCCACTCAGCTCCTCAAGCCTGCTCCGCCATTCAAAAAGATCTTGGTTGATGGCCACTTTTGGAATATTGCGAGTAATTCTGGGCTCCTTCATATCAGAAGGGTTTGTGAAACTTAAAAGGGTTCAGAAAAGAGTTATAAGGACATTGCAAGGGTTGGAGGATTTGAGCTATAAGGAGAGGTTGAATAGGCTCGGGCTGTCTTCCCTGGAGCTTTGGAGGCTGAGGGGTGACCTTATAGAGGTTTACAAAATTATGAGGGGCATGGATAGGGTAAATAGACGAAGTCTCTTCCCTGGAGTGGGGGGAATCCAGAACTAGAGGGCATAAGTTTAGGGTGAGAGGGAAAAGATATAAAAGAGACCTAAGGGGCAACTTTTTCAAGCAGAGGGTGGTACATGTATAGAATGAGCCACCAGAGGAAGTGGTGGAGGCTGGTACAATTGCAACATTTCAAAGGCATCTGGATGGGTATATGAATAGGAAGGGTTTGGAGGGATATAGGCCGGGTGCTGGCAGGTGAGACTAGATTGGTTTGAGATATCTGGTTGGCATGGACAGGTTGAACCGAAGGGTCTGTTTCCGTGCTGTACATCTCTATGATTTTATGATCACACCTTCTGCTCAAGGGTTTGTCACTGCCTACTGAGAGCAGAGGCAGCCAGGAATAAAAGAAAATTAACGGTGTGTGATACCCACTTGGGAAGTTAAAATCTTGGCTCACTGTATTACAAAAAAATGACACAAGCACAGGAGAAGGTCCAAGAGTTGTTTCGTGGATGGTACCCAAACTGAGAGGTAAACCCCATCAGGAAAACCTGATCAAGTCTGACCTTCCCTAGAAAAGCTATAACAAATAGCCTTGTCTGAAAGATCTTTAAAACCATGACAGGGTTTGACAGAAGAGACATACAGAAAACGTTTCCACCTATGGGCAAGTCCAAAACTAAATCTACATAAGTCACTAACTAATCCAATGGGGAATTCAGCAGAAACCTCCCTACCCACGGAGTGGTGAAAATACGGAACTCACAACCACAGGGAGTGCCTGAAGTTAATACCATTGATGAATTTAGGGGGAAGCTCGATAAATGAAATGACTAGAAGAATATATTGTCAGGGCGAGGTGAAGGAGGGTGAGAGGAAGCTCATGTGGAGCATTTACACTGGAAAGACCAATTGGGCTGAATTGCTGGTTTCAATGTTGTAATTCTATGTAATTTAATTCAGCTGTCAGAGCCTATCCCAATGAGCTATAGCACATTCGATCAGATACAAACAGCACACAATTACCTCTGCAGGGTTAGCCTCGAGGGGTGACAGGAGGCTGCCCGCAACTTTCCAGAGCAGATAGTGCAATCTCCTCACCAAAAGAATATGGATCTACAAACTAGATTTATAGACTACATGTCCCAGCCAACAGCACAGTATGATTAATATCTTTACAGATTTGGCTGTCTAGATAAAGAACAGGGCGGTTAGAAGGCCACAAAGTTTGTTATTTTCATAGCATGTTTCCAATTGAAAAATGCACACTTTAGTGTCAGCAAAGATTAGTCAATTGGGCAAGAGCAAGAAAACATTAAAATCCGTCATTTTGTGAAGGATTCCTGCTGCAGTCTACTTTCAACTTTGTTTGCCCTCTCATTTGCAAACGAGCTTGCCAAATTTCAAATATTCCTTTCTCAGATCAGGACAATTTCCAAATTTCCCAGCTCTGAATTGCCCGTCACCGGGCAATTTTTCCAGTAAAACATGGACCCAGGCCTTCCTGCAACAGCAACATTATCAATGTACTGTACTGTGTGGTACAAACCGGGATGTCTCACTCTCAGATTGGTCAAATGTTCAAGAAGAGCTGAATTTTGGGCTGAATCATGAAGGCCAAAGACAGCAGGCACAAGAAGTTACAAAACATGGAATAAAAAACATAAGGGAAAAGCATGCTCTTCGCCACAACAATCTGGGCTCGTGTAATGACTTTGAGACAATAAAACATTCCAACTGCATTCAGCAAAAAAGTGTTACCGTAAAATTTAACACCAAACCACATAAGGGCAGGTGACGAGAAAT
Organism: Hemiscyllium ocellatum; assembly: GCF_020745735.1. NCBI lineage: Eukaryota > Metazoa > Chordata > Chondrichthyes > Orectolobiformes > Hemiscylliidae > Hemiscyllium > Hemiscyllium ocellatum. The sequence goes on along the minus strand of NC_083402.1, from coordinate 122,246,147 downwards.
TTGGACAAAATGGTCATTTTAAGTGGCAGTCTAAAAGAAGGATTATAATGGAGAAGAGAGGGAGAGAAAAAGAGAATGGCAGACACATTTAAGTAAGGAATTCAAGAGTACCGGTCCTTGCCAGCTGAAGGCATGGCCACCAATGGTGAATCTATTCAAATTTGGGATATACAAGGCGTCAGATTGGAATGAGTTCAGAAATCTCAGAGAGATGGTGAGCTGAAGGTGATTACAGAAAGAGAATTAAAAAGGTGTTCTAAAAAATCTGGTACCGAGGTCATTGGACACAGAATGTACCGTGGAGAGTTTTGGTTCGGATGTTGCCAGGGTTGGGCGGTTTGAGCTAGAGGGAAGAGGCTGAATAGGCTCGGGCTATGTTCCTTGGAGCATCAGAGGCTGAGGGGTGACATTATAAAGGTTTATAAAATCATTTGGGTCATGGATAGGGTGAATAGTTAAGGTTTTTTCCTCAGGCTAAGGGAATCTAAAACTATAGGGCACAGGTTTAAGTTGTGAGGAGAAAGATTTAGAAGGGACCTAGGGCACAAATTTTTCACGCATAGGGAGATGTGTATGGAATGAGCTGCCAGAGGAAGTTCATAAGATATCGGAGCAGAATAGGCCAATCGGCCCATCAAGTCTGCTCTCCAATTCAATCATGGCTGATATGTTCCTCACCCTCTTTTTAACTGCCTTCTGTCCATATCCCTTCAACCCATTACCAACTAAACGTCTGTCCAACTCCTCCTTAAATATACTCACTCTCCCAGCATCCACTGTACTTTAGGGTAGCAAATTCCACAGATTTACAACCCTTTGGGAGAAGTAGTTGCTCCTCAGTTGTTTTAAATTTGCTACCCTTTATCCAAAGACTGTGATCTCTCGCCTGAGAATGTCCCACAGGGGGAAGCATCCGCTCCATGTCTATTTTATCCACACCCTTTGTCATCTTGAAAACCTCAACTTGATTCCCCCCCCTCATTGTTCTAAATTCCATAGAGTTTAGCCTAATCTGTACAATATCTCTTCATACAACAAACTCCTCATCTCTGGGATCAATCTAATGAACCTCCTCTGAACTGCCTCCAATGTCTCTACATCTATCTTCAAATAAAGGGACCAAAACTGTGCACAATACTCCAGTGATGGGAGCAGGTACAACTACAACATTTAAAAGGCAGCTGGATGGATACACGAATAGGAAGAGTTTAGACAGCAGTTGGCCAAATGGGACTAGATTAATTTCGGCCAAATGGCCAACATGGGTCTTCGTCAGTGCTGTACATCTCTATGACTCGACATAAAGAGAAATTTATTCGCACCGGAGGTGGTTCAAAGAAGGTGCACTAGATAAGAAGGTCCAGTTCTGAGGAAAAGTCGAAAAAGTTTGGCCAATCCCCATTGAAGTTGAGAAGAATGAGAGGTGACCTTATTGAAAGTTAAGATTCTGAGAAGATATATGATGGGTGGACGTTTCTCATTGTGGGGGAATCTTGAACTAAGGGCCACAGTTTACAAGGGGTCTCAAGTTTAAGACAGCTAAGGAGGCATTTCTTCTCTCAATGGATCATTTATTGTAGAAGTTCTCCATCACAGTGGGCATTGGAGGCTGGGTCATAGAATACACTCAGAGTTGAGTTAGACAGATTTTTCACCCTCAGCGGAGTCCAGAATTTTGAATGTCAGAAAGGACAATTGAGTTAAGGCCTCAATCAGCAATGATCTTATTGAATGATGGAGCAAGCTCTAGAGTGGAACAACTTTTCCTGCTCCTATTTCTTATATATTCCCCATGGCAACACATCCAAAATAAATGCTATTAGACTCAGATGCCTGAAAAGTAATGAAAATGACAGAAAGCAGGCAGGACAGTGAAATTAGACTAGAAGGCTCATATGGAGAAAAACATTTGTACAAGTTTGACGGGCCAAATAGCCTCCTCCTGTGCGACAGCACCATGCTACATAATAATAATGTCATGCGGTGAAGGGATAATTTGACTTGGTGAACAACACACTGGTATTACTGGTTTCAGACACAGCTGACAGAATACAAATGAGATTGATTAATAGAATTCCACACCAAGTACAAAAGGCAATTAATTTTAAAGCTTTTCTATCTTCTTATTTGCATGTTTTAATTCATACCATCAACAAATCAATTCAGGAACTTGCCCATGTTGCTCAGCATCCTTAAGGTAGTAAACATCCTAGGACATTCATGACAGCGTTATCAAATTAAATGCGACACTGAACAAATAACAGAAATTTTTGTTATCTCCCATGGGATGTGATGCATTCTTTGTAGCTGGTGAACAGATTTTGGAGGATCAGGATGTCAGTTATTTATCAAAGAATAACAAGCCCCTGGCCTGCTCTGTTTTTATATGGCCGTTCCAATTCAGTTTCTGATCAATGGCAATCCCCAGGATGTTATTAGTAGGGGATTCGGCAATGTACTGCCATTGACTTTGCAAGGCAAATATGTAACTTGCAATTTATCATCCTAAACCTGAATCATGTCCAGGTCATGCTGCATATGGACACAGGGACGACTTCAACATCTGAGGAATTATAAATGGTACTGATGATTGCACAATCATCACCGCTGGCCTTGTGATGGATGGAGGATCATTGCTGAAACAGCTGAAGATGGTTGAGCCTAGGACACTACCCTAAGGAACTTCTGCTGAGATGTTCTGGAGCTGAGATGACTGACTTCCAAAAACCACAACCATCTTCCTATGTGCCAGTATGACTCCAACAAGAGGAGTGAGTGCTCCGATACTCACGCATTCCAGTTTTGCTTGGGGTCCTTAATGCCACCCTCGGCAACATCACTCTCACAAAGTCACTGTCAAGGACAGTCATTCTCACCTCACCTCTGGAATTCAGCTCTTTTGTCCATGTTTGAATCAAGGCTATGAGGAGGTCAGACTGGATCAAACTTGAGTGGCCCTGACAGAACCTAAGCTAAGTGAGGCTGTACTGCTTGATAGTACAATCAATTAAATTTTCCATTTCCTTGCTGGTGATCGAAAGACAACTGATAGGGCCACAGGAACTGGCTAAGTTAGATCTGTGCTGCCTTTCATGAACCATGGTGATTTCCCACATTGTTGAGTAGATGTTGGTGTTGGACTATATTGAAACAGCTTGGCTAGAAAAGCAGCTATTTCTGGAACACAAGCCTGCCTTATTAAAACTGAAATGTTGTCAGGTCCCACAGCCTTTGCAATTTCTTATGTGCATTTAGCCCTTGCTAGGTAACACAAAGTGAATCGTGTTGCTTAAAGTCTGGGATCAGCAATGATGTGATTTCAGGAGAAACTCCAGATGGGTCATGAATTCAGCACATCTGGCTTTAGATGACTGTACTCTGCCAGCAGTGGAGAACACCACGAAGGAGGAGAGACAGAGGTAGAGATATTTATGGAGGGAATTCCAGACTGTTGGAATTCCCTTCATTTGATGTCACAGTTACCAACAGTGGAACAATTAGAACTGGGGCTGTTCAAGAACCCAGAATTGGAGGAGTGTGGATTTTTCACAGGTGTATAGGGCTGGAGGAGATTACAGAGACACAGAGGGGTGAGGTTATGGAGAGAAAGGAAAAGAAGGATGAGAATTTTAAAATTAAAGGTGTTGTTTAAGCATGAACTCTGAGTAATAAGAGAATTAAGGGATAAAGAGTTTGAACATGATGATTAACTTGAAGTAGATGCTCAAACATGATCTGAGCGAATGGTACAACTGGGTCGAAGGGCTGAATGGCCTCCTCCCAGTTCACAGCAGTTCAGTGATGGGTGAACAGAGTTTGGTGAGAGTTAGGATGCACATAGCAAGGGATTGCTAAACTGGAGGAGGTTACAGACACAGAATGGGCAAAAACATGAGGTTACTTGAACACCAGGATGATACACTGTAATCGGAGGCTCTGGAGGCCAGTGAGCCAAGGTTGCTCAGCAAGCAGAAGGGCGAGAGACTTTTAGTGAGAGTTAGGACATGGCCCGCAAAGCTTACATTTACATAACACAGAAAATCGGAGAGCAATAAAATAGTTGAGTATGAAGATGGCAAAGATAGGAACAAGGGCTTCAGCAACAGCCAGACTGAAATGGGGTCAGAATAGCTGACCACATGCAAGCAAGCAGCCTTCACGATGCACAGGACATGTGGTCAGAAACTCAGCTCAGAATCAAATATAACAGCAAAGCTGCTAACAGCTTAATTCAACCTCAGGCCTTTACTGGAGAAGGGGCAGAATTGATGGTGAGGCAGCAGAATTTGTGGTATTTTCAGTCTTCTCAGTATTTCACCGAAGCATGGCTCTGCAAGTCTGGATATTGAACAAAGTATTTAACATCACAGACAGTGAAGCAGTCAAGACAGAGGGGGGAGAGCTGGATATTGTAAGCATACATCTGAAAGCCGACCCACATCTGCAGATATCAACAAGAGGCAGCACGATACTGAAGAAGTCATTCCTCAAAATCAAACATCCATTGAATGACTGGAACTACCTATTCGCAAAAGAGTGAGGTTTAAAATTTCAAGTCTGCTGTTTATCTCGCACAGGTCAATTAATCAGTTTTTAATCTTATACTCCTATGGGTTTTATCATTCATTCAGTGGATATTACTTAACCAAATCTTTTATCTTTTTGACTCATTCAAGTTATTATTGGCAAATAAAAGAAACTGAATGAAATGTCCTTCAAACACTTGTCAAAATTAAATACAACACATGGTGTTGTGTAAAAGCTGTAGAATTTAAACACTTTCTCTCTTCTGAACTAGATATAGTATTATTTTTTAACCTATGTAGAGTTATGTGAAACGTAAAACTGGCATTCCAGTAAAACAGCAACAATGGCTATTATGTTTGCTAAAAATGTACAGAGATGTTTTCTAGATCATCATGATCTAGTTACCGTTGGTTATCATTGCTGCTGAAATAATTACAATTTTCAAATCAAATACTGTAACCATGTTAGCCTTTAAAAACAGAGGATTTGTTCCCGCCTGATCTTGGGAGAATTCACAGTGAGCTTACAGGTTGGCATAAATGGGATCATGTATGAAATCTTGTTAATGTAAGATAGATTCATCACTCTCTGGGTTAAGACGATGCAACATAGGTTTTCTTTCCCCACCTCCCCATATCATACACATGTAAGCACACCAACAAATGAAAGGCAAAAACAAGATCTTAAAAAGGATTTCTGTTTGTAGTCTGCCATAACCTTGCTACTGTACATTCTCAGGAAAGATGCCATATCAACACAACAAAGCATTACTGCAGCATGATCCTCAGTAAACTGATGGGCGAGAACAGCATCTTCACAATAAGATGGACCATCTCTAGGTTGTTCCAGTCAATGCACAATTCAGATTGGAGGATCATATGCATGATATCTAAGTTAAAAATACGCTTGAATTACTCTGCTTTAAACGTGCTGTTTTTTTGATGTGTTTATTTTCTTGCACGAAAGTGTGTAGGGGATTTCTGCATCCTTTCTCCCACCTTTTTTTACATCTGTCGCAAAATACTCTGCAAATGACTAAAAGCGTTTAGCACAAAAAAAGGGAAATGAGAGCCAGAAGCCTGCTGCTACATACCTGTGATTCCTAAAGCCCCTCAAGATCTGGAGGTGATTGCATTGCGCGCACTTTGCCCGTTTTCTTGCAATTGTTTAAAGCTCTCTAGTTGCCAGCTGATCCTCCCTGTGGTTCTTGCAGAGACACACTCAGATTTTCAGAGGGACTCAGACAGGAAGTGGCCCTGGTGCGCGAAGACGCTGCAGGGGGAAGTGCGCCTGCGCATGAGGGCCGGCGGCCGGCGGCTCACCGCCAACCCGCATTCAAGACGCATGCGTGAAAGCCGGGCCCGGCAAGGGGCTACTGCGCAGGCCCGGACTCAGGAGTGTTTGAGATGTTTGCTCCAAAGCCAGGGGTCACTCTCCCTGTCCCCTGTGGTCACCCTCACCCACAGGGGTAATTCTCCACCATATCCCATGGTCACTTTGTCACCCAGAGGTCACTCTTCACACCTTCACCCCCAGGGGTAATTCTCCACCACATCCCCTGGTCACTCTGTCACCCAGGGGTCACTCTCCACACCTTCACCCCCAGGGATCAGTCTCCACCACATTCCATGGTCACTCTGTCATCCAGGGGTCACTCTCCACACCTTCACCCCCAGGGGTAATTCTCCACCACATCCCCTGGTCACTCTGTCACCCAGGGGTCACTCTCCACACCTTCACCCCCAGGGATCAGTCTCCATCACATCCCATGGTCACTCTGTCGCCCAGAGGTCACTCTCCACACCTTCACCCCCAGGGGTAATTCTCCACCACATCCCATGGTCACTCTGTCACCCAGAGGTCACTCTCCACACCTTCACCCCAGGGATCAGTCTCCTCCACATCCCATGGTCACTCTATCACCCAGGGATCACTCTCCATATCCCCTGTGGTCACCCTCACCCCCAGGGATCAGTCTCCACCACATTCCATGGTCACTCTGTCACCCAGGGGTCACTCTCCACACCTTCACCCCTAGGGATCAGTCTCCACCGCATCCCATGGTCACTCCGTCACCCAGAGGTCACTCTCCACACCACCCCCAGGGATCAGTCTCCACCACATCCCATGGTCACTCTGTCACCCGGGGTCACTCTGCACCCTACACATTTTCACTCTGACAGCCAGGGATCATTCTCCATCCCCAGGTCACTCTCACTGTCACATTCAGATTCACTCTCCATGCCCCAGTCTTCACTTTCACTTCCAGGGATCATCCAACACTCGAGTGATTCTTCATTCCCCATGGATTACTCCGACACGCAGGACTAATTCTCCATTCCCCAGTGGTCCTTTTCACACTGCAGTCCCCAGGGATCACTCCAGCACTCAGGTATAACTCTCCACTTATCCCAGATGTCACCTAGGAGTCAATGTCCAAAGTTCATGTGTCATTGTCACACCCAGGGGTCACTCCCACACTGAGTGTCCATCTCTATCCTCTATCCATCACTCAACACTTGATACTGAACTCACCTTTCAGGTCTTGCAACTTTCCTGATGATAGGGGCTTAACATGGTAATATTACATGTTTAATGCCAGCATGGGGTCCAGTTCTGCCTTTTATATCACACAGAGAGATTTAGGCTTGTGGAACCCCATCGAAACATGCTCAGAAACTGGGTGGAGAAATAATATTTGCAGTTTCCTGCTCTCTCCTCCCTGTCTGCAGTTCCTAGCTCATTGTAAGGGTTTTAAGGTCTGTGCAACTTTTCCTTGAGCACAATCCAAGATTGTTGATAGATTCCCAAATGGCCACAGGGATTTTGTTAAAATTGGAAAACAGCTTTTGCATATGGATCAAAGAGGAAAGAAAATCAAGACTTTCATTTCCTCAGCACCTTTCACCACCTCAGGATGTTGCTGAGCTTCAAAGCCAAGGAATTACATGTATTTAAAGACAGAGCAGAGATAAAATACTTATCAATTGGACAAAATGTGTTTATTAACTTGGCTGGTAAAGGAACTAACAATAAATAGTAGCTACAGAGTCTGCATGGGAAATGGGATATGTTGACAGTCTTTAGCAACTCTGATACAAAAGTAACGCTGCCATCGTCCCACTCTCTCACCAGAGAGAAACGTCTGGAGGTGATTTACCATCAGGCAAGAGGAGAGGTTGAAAAAGAGTCCTTCATGGTAACCTCAACTGCTAGGGGAATTGAACACACACTGTTAGTGTCACTCTGTCTTGTGAAACCAGCTCGGGAATGATGAAGGGCTTTTGCCCGAAGCGTTGATTTCCTGCTCCTTGGATGCTACCTGACCTGCTGTGCTTTTCCAGCACCACTTTAATCTTGACTCTGATCTCCAGCATCTGCAGCACCCACTTCCACTATTGTGAAACCCTGTCCAGCTAACTGAGCCCCAAGTTAGCTTGATGATTCTGTCTGATTGTGAACAGGGGATGTTTTGCGCATTCAGCGAATGTGATGACTACTACACTATAGAATATATAGGCATAAAGAGAACCTTGTGCTTCATCCCTACAATTGTTGTTTCACATAACTTATTGCACAAAAACAGGCCAGTCAGCCCAACGTGTCCATGCTGGTGTTAATGCTCCACATGGATCTTTATTCATTCCTTTTTCATCTCACCTTGTCAGAATATCCCCATAGTCTTTTTTCCCTCAGTTCTTCATCCAGCTCCTCTTTAAATGCAAAACAAAAACAAAAAATCCTGGAAATCAATAAGAAAACCAGAAATTACCGGAAAAAAACTCAGCAGGGAGAACTCAACTAGTTCTGAGGAAGGGTCACTGGACCCAAAATGTTAACTTTGCAGGTTGTCAGACCTGCTGAGTTTTTTTTAACCAACAATTTCTGTTTTAGTCTGCTTCAATTCATCTACGCTATTCATTTCAATCACTCCTTGTGGTAGCAATTTCTACATTCTGGAAAATTTCACAAAATACAGAGGTATATACTTTTGGGTAAAATGTTTAAAAATAAAGGAAAATAACTGATGAATTTATCACTTGTATTAAACATGCAATACAAAATGCAAGGAATTTATTTTTTCGCATGGCCGTACAGATTTGAAGTAAGCATTGGATTGCAGCTGCTTCACTGTTTTCCATCTCTCTGGGTTAATGTGTTTATAGTGAGTGATGTCTCTCAGCTCTGCAGTAGCAGCTGCTGTTTCTCCATTCTTCAGTACCAACACACCCTGATGTCAGGGATCCTAAAGAGAAACTACCTTCTGTGTCCACAGGGAAATAACTGCTGCAGAACCGCCATCAAAAGGGCTGTAATTTGGTTAGGTTAGTGCATTATGTTAATTTTAACCTTTTTAATGAATGGAACTGCTCAGCAATCTGTGATGTGTGCTTGTCTCTTACTTAAATGTACAGAAATCATTTGCTTCTGATACAAAACATTCTAAAGCAGGGAATGAGCATATTTGTTTAATTCAAAGTATTTCCTGAAGAAAGTGAAAATACATTGTTTTGTAATTGCTTTCTTGCTGTTTTGTTGTCCATGTGTTTCTCATCTGAAGCAGTTGGAATTTTAAAATTATGTTATGATCCTGAAAACATCAACTGACACAAGTGGAATCTATGTACATAGGTTAAATGGAAAAGTAGAAATGGAGAGAAATAAAGCCACATTTAAAAAAATGATAATACCTGTTTTTTGTAATCGGGCAGTTGTGGCTTCAAGTGGTGAGGCCTTAAGCTCTGGAATTCCACCCCTGAGTCTCTGTCTCCATCTGTTTCCCCTCTTTTGAAACTAAGTCTTTGATTGTTTCTGTCTCCTGCCCTAATGTTTCTTGTGCAGCTCAGTGTCAAATTTTGAAATACACTCTGTGGATCACCTTTGGACAGATTACTGTGTTAAAGACACAATATGAATTATTATCCATCACTTGACAAAACTCATGCCACCTACTTCTGATATCACATAAGAAATATCAACTTCTACTATTTTGTGTTTGTGAATGATTGCATACATAAAATTACACAGTTTGGAAGGTTCAGAAACAGGCTATTTGACACAACTAATCTGTTCCAGTGATTTTTTTCCTCCCACTCCAGCTTCCTCCCATTTTACCTCATCTATATCTATCCAGATGACCTCTAGCCTCTTCTTCCTCATATGACTGTCCAGCTTCCTCCTAAATGCGTCTATACTATTTTCTTTAACAATCCCTGTTATTGAGTTCCACATTCATTCCGCTCTTTGACTGAAGATGTATCATGAATTCTTTACTGGATGCCTTGATGATTGTCTTGCCTGGGTGACCCCTACTTACGCTTTTCCCCACAAGAAGAAACTCTCTTTCCACTCCATCAAAACCTTAAATCCTTTTCCTTTTGTCAATACAGCATCTCCTGAGGTTTAGGTACCAACTGGGCTCATGATACAATGCACTGAAACAGTGGCAGACTGCCACAGAATTAATTGAGATTGACATGGTTAAGAAGCCTGTTTCATGGTAAAATCCTACAACCAGATTGAATTAGAGAATTTGTGCAGTTAATCTATAAATCCAAAAGACATCTGGTCTCTCAGCTACTGTGCATACTGGAGAATGCTGAACATAGAAAATATAAGAAAGTTAAAAGCCTTGAGTATTTCCTACAAGACAGCAAATCCACTGCCCAATTTAAAAACCCATAAGTGATAGAGGTTTCTGTGAAATGTTTCTGCGGTTGGTGTCCAAAAGTAGAGTTCATAAATTTAAGATGGTAATTAGATTAGTTTCTTTACAGTCTGGAAACAGGCCATTTGTCCCCACCAGTCCACACTGACCTTCCAAAGCGTAACCTACCCAGACACTACGGGCAATTTAGCATGGCCAATCCATCTGACTTGTACATCTTTGGATTGTGGGAGGAAACCGGAGCACCCGGAGGAAACCCACGCAGACACAGGGAGAATGTGCAAACTGCACACAGTCGCCTGAGGCTTGAATTGAACCTGGGTTCCTGGCGCTGTGAGACAGCAGTGCTAATCACCATACCGTCAGTTTAGGAAATTCAGAATAAACTTCTTTATTCGGAATGTGGTGAGAATGAGGACAGGAACGTAAGAAACAAAAGCAAAGTCAGATCATAGAGTCCATCATTCAATATGAACATAACTAATCTTTTGTCTTAAGTCCACTTTCCTGCCCGATCCCCATATATTTTGTCTCTTCTAGAATCTAACAATCTTGAAAATTCAGTCTTGATCTCTGCCTTGAATCACATGGAAGAATGAAGTGAATAACACAGATACATTTAAGGGGAAATTAAATATGTATGTGAGGGAGAAAGGAGGAGAAGGAAATGCTGCTAGTGTGAGATAATGTCGAGGTGGATGAGGTCTATATGGAGCCTAAACACCATCACAGATAAGTTGGGTTGAATAGCCTGTTTCAGTTTAGTGTATGTTATATTATAGGGTCAGGGCATTGATTTATTATTGGTTTTACAATTCCTCTTTTTCAAGGGTACTTAGATCAGAAATCCCCCAAATCTTTAATTCTTGCTGCTTACCTCAATCTCTGCGTCACAATTACAATAAAGAGTAAATATCCCCAAGCTCTACTGGAATATCTACTATACCAATCAAATCATTTTCAACACATCTGTAAACCCATAGCCACCTCCCTCATCCCTCTCACAACCCAGATAATGACCATAAGACACATAGCTACACAGACAGTAGATGCAGGAGTGTGCCGTTCGACACCGCAAGCCTGCTCACCGTTCAATATGACCATTGCCGATCATGGAGTTCCAGACCCTCATCCAGCCCTTCCACCCTATCTCTTGATCCCTTTAGCCACAAGAGCTATATCTAACTCCTTCTTGAAAACACATATAGTCTTGTCCTCAATCACTTTCTATGGTATAAAATTTCACAGACACCGGAGGAGAAAAAGGCCATTCAGCTCATTGAGTCTTCTTCACCTTTCAGTGAGATCATGGTTGATCTGATAATCCTCATCTCCATTTTCTTGCCTTTTCCTTATAACTCTTGATATCCTTACTGATTTAAAACCTATCTATCTATCTCAGCCTTGAATATACTTGATGATCCAACCTCCACAGCATTCCGCAATAAAGAATTCCACAGATCCACTACCTTCGGAGAGAGAAAAAAATCCTCCTCATCTCAGTCTTAAATGGACATTCCCACATTCTGCGATCATTCCCTCTGGTTCTAGATTCTGTCACAAGGGGAACCAAGCTCTCTTCAAATCTGCAAAGAATCATATCTGTTTCAAAATGGTTGTGTTTCATTCCATTAAACTCCAATCTACTCAACCTCTCATCATAAGAAGATCCTTCCTTCCCTGGAATCAATCTAGTGAACCTTCTCTGGACTGCCTCCAATGCTAGTATTTCTTTCCTTAGATAAAGGATCCAAAACTGTACACAATATTCTAGATGTGGTCTGACTGGTGTCTTATATAGTTTTAGCAAAACTTCAGTATTTTTATGTTCCATTCCTTTTGAAATAAACACTAACATTCTGTTTGCCTGCCCAATGACCTACTGAACTTGTATATTAACTTTTTGTGATTTATGCACAAGGGCTCCCAAATGCCTCTGTGCTGTAGCTTCCTGCTTTCTTTTTCCATTTGAATAATATTTAGCTTATTCATTCTTCCTGCCAAAGTTCATAAGCTCATAGTTTCCCACATTATATTCCATCTCCCAAGTTTTTTTGCCCAATCACTTAATCTGTTTATATCCCTTTTTGTGTCTTCCTCACAACTTGCCATCTCACCTATTTTTATATCATCTGTAAACATGACAAGAGTACATTCACTTTCCTCAGCCAAGTCATTAACGCATATTGCAAGTAATTGTGGCTGTAGCACTGATCCCAATGCATTCCATTAGTCACGAGTTGCAATCCTGAAAATGCACCCACTCCTGTCTTTAATCAGATAGCAAATCCTCGATCCAAGGTAATATACCACCTTCAATATCATGGGCTACTATATAATTAACAGCCTTGTGTGTGGTGCTTTGTCAAATGACTTTTTAGAACTCCAAATATATTACCACATCTAATTCCCTCTTATCTATCCTGCTTGTTACGTCCTCAAAGAATTCTAATGAATTTGTCAGAGATGATTTCTTCTTCATGAAGTCAGTCTAATTCTGCTTGATTCTATCATGTATTTCTAAATGAACAGCTATTACATCCTGTATATAAACTCTGACATTTCCCGATGAGAAATTTTAAGTACTTGGTCTACAGTTCCCTATTTTTTGTTTCACTCCCTTTTGGATAAGGATACTGTCCTTGACTATGACTTGGAGGTGCCGGTGTTGGACTGAGGTAGACAAAGTTAAAAATCACACAAAGCCAAATTACAGTACAACAGGTTTATTTGGAAGCACGAGTTTTAAGGGCTCCGCTCAAGGAGCAGTGCTCTGAAAGCTAGTGCTTCCAAATAAACCTGTTGGACTATAACCTGGTGTTGTGTGATTTTTAACTTTGTCCTTGACTATATTCTTCCTCTGCAGGCAAGAATTTCAGAACTTTTTTGCCTGGAGTAAGCATTGTCTGCACCACATTTTATCCAAGCCAAAGTACAAATCTACTTCCATTAGCAACTCTGATCTGAAAGTTTCATATCAGTTAAAACACAGAAGTAGGCCAGTCTGTCTATGCAATTGTTTGTGCACTTTATGAACCTCCTCCAACCATAGTTCATTTCATCTAAGCAACTTCCTTTCTCCCTCATATCTTTACTTAGCTTCCCTTTAAACACATCTCTGTAATTTTCCTTAAACAGACCTTCTGGCAATGTATTCCAAACTGTCACCACTATCTATCTAAAGAATGTCTCCTGAGTTCCTTACGAACTTGATGAACATTTTATATACATGTCAACTAGTTTCAGATTCCCCACCCTCAAAGTGAAATTAACTATGTTTCCCCTATTGCCAAACTTCATAACTTTAATGCCCACTATTGGCGTATCTGGAGTCTGGACCAACTTAGTTTCAAAGGGTCCAACTACTGAAAGTGCTCATAAGTTACATAATGAGTTGCACAATGATAGTATTTCATAAAATTCTGCACAGATAAATATACTCTTCTTGTGAAAACTGCATACTTTTCATTCATGTATTTTTGTGTCAACAAAGCATTATTGATATGAAGTCTAAGTCTAGTTTCAGTAAGATGTTGATTCTATCTGCTGTCTCTCAGGACAAGTGAATTCACTGGCAGCGCCAATGGAATATCTGGTGCATAGCATGAGCATCCTAGGCTTCACTCTCTCATCCATACATTGATTTAATTAATGTAAGAAGAAAAAGAAGAAGGTCAAATCATATAGTATGTGAGGTCCACTCGCAGGAGTGAGCAGGATGCAGAATACAAGAGACCGTCTTGCTCAAGAATGATGGCAGTCCCTTTACCCTTGCTCCTTGTTTCTTGTGAAAGATATTTAGATAAGCTGATTCCATTTCAACCAAAATCTGGATTCTATTTTGCAATTGAAACAAAAAAAAGCTGTGAACAGCAATGACCCTCATTTGCACAAATTTCCATTTAAATGGCTTTTAAAAATTAATATTTGGAGACCTTACATCAGATCATATCATTGCTTGTTGAGCTATTGATTGCTGTTTCCAAAACTGATGAACTCCATTATATCGATCAGATATTTTGAAAGCTGGACTCTGGGTTTTGAATTTTTAAATCTCTTCCTTCGCCTCTTCCTGCTTTAGCTGATCTTTTGGTTTGATTAGATTAGACTTACAGTGTGGAAACAGGCCCTTCGGCCCAACAAGTCCACACCGACCCGCCGAAGCGAAACCCACCCATACCCCTACATTACCCCTTACCTAACACTACGGGCAATTTAGCATGGCCAATTCACCTGACCCGCACATCTTTGGACTGTGGGAGGAAACCGGAGCACCCGGAGGAAACCCACGCAGACACGGGGAGAACGTGCAAACTCCACACAGTCAGTCGCCTGAGTCGGGAATTGAACCCGGGTCTTCAGGCGCTGTGAGGCAGCAGTGCTAACCACTGTGCCACCGTGCCGCCCGTTTGGTATAGTTTCTTTCCACTATTTGACAAATAGGATCTGTTTCACTTATCCAATGGTCACACAGCTATCACTCCCTCACTGTCTTTGATCCTGTGAATTCAGTTGTTTGTCATTTGATTTTTGACTACTGAAGAATACCAAAAAATGCTTTGTCCTGAGTAGAAATGCTATCGGATCTGCATGTTTCCAGTCATTTCAATATTTGTTTAACATTTTAATTGCCTGGCTATGAGGAATAGTTTGTTTTCCAAAAATGCCCTCAACAGAGAAATCCTGAGAATGTCAGCACTCATTAAGCAGAGATAACTTTGTTGAGTCAAGATACGATAGGAGAAAAACGCATATCCAAAGATATTCTGCCCTAGTGAGACAGCTGCAGCTAGAAGACCGGTAAGACACCCAAGCTCTGCCTCAAGGATGCTTACACATTTGACATGAAGGAACAAAAACAGAAATTGCTGGAGAAACTCAGCAGTTCTGACAGCATCTATGGAGAGAAAGCAGAGTTAACAGTTTGTGTCCAGTGGTCCTTCTTCAGAACATTAGTTTCTGGTCATTAAGAAGGGTCACAGGACTTGAAATGGTAGCTCTGCTTTGGAAAAACTCAGCAGGTCTGGCAGCATCTGTGGAGAGAAAGCAGAGCCACCATTTTAAGTCATGTAACCCTTCTTCATTACCAGAAACTAATGTTCTGAAGAAGGATCACTGGACACAAATGGTTAATTCTGCTTTCTCTCCACAGATGCTGCCAGAACTGCTGAGTTTTTCCAGAAATTTTTGTTTTTATATCAGATTTCCAGCATCCACAGTTCTTTCTTTCATTTTTTTCTGATATGAAGGACATCCATATTTACACCATGTAGATATAAACTGATGAAAGAGGAAAAATGTCAACATCATCTGTAGATCTGCATGCACCACCATGACGCTCAGTCACTATTTTTCAACAGTCACCAAAGCTAAAACAAAATACCTGATAACCCCTTCATACACAACACTTGCGGCAGAACCTGTCATAGATTGATCTTTTCAGCCATCAACAAAGCTGTACCACCTAAATCTACCCCATTCCCAAGCGATTTGATTTGATGTCCACCATCTTGCAAAGATGGAAGGAAGACAACAACAATAAATCCTTGTGTTAATGATATTTTTGACACTTTAAAGACTCAGCATTTAGGATTTGGGATGTAACCCTTTAGACAAAGACTGGAAGCCTTGGTAATTGGAAGTGTTAATCAATCCAGTAAAACAAAGTCTAAACCTTTGTCAGATCGTTCTCTTTTGCTAACTTAGCTTTGAAGGATTGTGGGATCATTGTGTGTTTTTGTTGTGATTGTGATGGAACAGATTTCTTTCAATGGCCCAGCCATGACACATAACTAAACTTGGTGCCCAGGGCAAGGTTGCATCCTTTGTGCAGTATAAGGTTGAGCTTGGCATGGACTGGAGATAATGTCCTGGCACGGTCTGCTAGAAGGAAATGCTGAACTTTTTATTTCTTTATTTTTCTAATTTATTCCTAGTACTTTGTACCTATGATGGTGTGAAGGACTGTAATCCTGAACTTGTTAATTTTATTTCTTGATTTTATACATAAGTACTTTTGTACTTAGAGGGCTCAGTAAGTAGTGGCTTTGTAAACGTTTCACTTGCACTCATGTGGGTTCATGTGACAATAAACCGTATGCTAATTCTAAACTGTAGAAGTCCTATTGGTTTCTACTCATAGGCGAGGTATTTTTGTTAAAGGTGCTAATCAGATGTATGTCAGAAACTGTTGGAGCAAACAGCAGTTTAGGCAAAGATAAGGAAGCCAGGAATAGAAGAGATATACCGTTCAAGTGAGATGAAGAGGGATTAAAGAAAATGCATGTGGACATAAACCATGGGCAGGTTGTGCTGAATGACATGTTCCTGTGCTGCACATTCCTTGGTTAGGAAACATTGCAGCAAACAGGCCTGCTGATGTTACCAGGGATATTTATTTATATCTAAACCATGACACGGAACTAACAACATCTAACACATTTTATCCCAGCACCTCATTTGGATTTAACTTACATGCCAAAAGATAAACGATCTCCTCATCGCTGAAGGATGAAGAGGAGAATATTACATTTGCTACTGGTCCCAGCATTTATTTCAACTCGAAAACGTTGATATTTAGTAAAAATCTAACATGTTGGTTCTGTCAGAGGTAGATGGATGGATGTAGATCCTAACATTTTTAAAAAAGAAAACCTATATTTCTGCTCAAGATTCAACTGGTGGTGACGTTGATTGTTATTGCAGTCTGCATCAGAAACAGAATTTCACAAAACGTTAGTAAAGCTTGGCAGCACGAAAGTGATGCTTCCATTATTTTGTTAAAACACTGGAAAGAATTCCCAAGAAGACGTATTGGAGTTGTAGAATAAGATTTCCAACGAGGTTTTCAAATTCAATGACAAGACTATCCAAAAAATTGGGGAAAAAATAAAACAACATAAGCAAGGTTAAAATGACTTCTTTGTCCTCTTTGTCTCTTTCCCAAAACCCTCTTAAGGCACACCTCCCCCCCCATAGTTCTATAGTTTCAGTCAGACGAACAAAATATGACAATTGCTAGTGCAGGATGATGTAAAAAGCAGCACTGCTTTAGGGTGTAGTTCTATAATACTCAAACAATTTTCTATGAGCAGACCAGTGCAAAAGCTTTTAACAGATTACATATTAAAGCACTTACATAATTACAATAAGTCCATTAGTTACAAGTAGATAAATCATACAGCGAACATTTTATTAAAAGCATCTCCACTACAGAATAAATAGAAAGTTAATTTACAATCCAACGTAATAACTACATCACTTTCCAAATATGGATTTTAAATCTGTGTACAGGTATAAAACACACCTAATAATAAATAACAAATGTCATCGCCATGTAACAATACTAATTTTGACAGCAGCACAATAGCATTTTGTGCTACTCAATGGCACAAACACAATGATAGCTAGAACAAAACCTCTTGCATAGGACTATTGTGTCTTGAGGCTGTTTCTACAGAATTTTCTGTCTTTATGTACTGGAACACAGCTAGCATGCAGTATTACTAAAACATACAGAGAACCTATTTAGTTGCCAGGACTTCTTCTAGGAAGTTGGTACAACCAAACAAGTCAGAATGGAAACTTTTGCTCCAATGGAGAATTTAAAATAAAGATCCTATTTTCTCTTCTTTGACTTGAATTAGTTATTCAAACAGCAAACCACCAAAATAAGTTCTAAATCCATCTTCTTTCAACTGTTCCAAAACGGTTTCATGAACCTTTCCTCTATTAACTGTATCTGTTAAGTTCGAAGTATGAACAAGGTTCAAAAAAGTGGTTTGAATGAAAACTACATTTTTGTAACTTTGTATCTTATGGAAAATACAATATCCTCTTTCCTATTGGTCCCCAGGCAACACTAATGCTAACCTTCCAATCAAGCATTTAGCCTTGAGCCTCAGTATCAAGTTCCATTTGAATCATAACCTCTGCTTCCATTTTATTCGAGAAAGCAGCTCCTCTGGTGCTGTCTTTTATTTATTTTTTTTGTCCCATTACCATCCCTTTTTGTCTTGCAGCACCATTCTTTCTCTCAATTAATATCTCCTGTCATCCAAACTTACATTTTAGATGATATTTACCAAGGTCTTTTGTTCTTTAACACCTTTTTTTCACCCTTAACCTTAAAACCAGTTACATCCAACCTCTTAAGTTCTGACATGAAAATTATTAACAACATTATTAATGTTGTTTCTCTCTCCACAGATCCTGTCTTACCTGCAGAATGTTTTTAGTAAGTTGTTTTAGTCCCTAGAACCAGAATACCTGCTCCAAACAATCTGCGTTAATTTAACTATAAACATCCCTCTTCCTCTTTATGTAAAAGGATCCAAACTATATTTGGCCACTCTTCCTGGTTTGCCCCACTTCCCTAGCCCTGTAGGAGTTACCCACATGGATAAGAGCACTGATATTTGCAGAAAGGCCATAAAAGAAAAACGCAACTCTTTGAAAGTTAGCAGAAGTTGAAAAAGCAATTAAATTCACTAAAAGGCGTGCATCAACCTTAGAATTAACTTTTCAATACAACTGGCACTGTGGAAAGCCCACTCAAATATAAATTCCAATGAAAGACAAATCTGCCATCTTTCAAAAGGCAAAATAATGTACATCATTATCCAGCAATAACTGTATGACTATATAATGCACAACTTAATGCTATAAAGCTGCCAAGATCAGTTACCAATTTTGTTACAGTACTAAAGTGAGATTTATTTCAATATTGCTTCTTTATTATCTTAATGATCTGTACAAACAAAAACAATTTTACCATTTTAGTATGTCTTCAGAAATTGCACAGAGGGACCACACATGGCTCACAATATCTTACAGAAGTTAAAGAAAGTCAAACGGAAGGGCGACTTTAAAAACAATCCATTTAGATATTCCTACAGATGTGAAGAACAGATGATATTTGTAAGAAAATGTTCCCTGAAAACATTTTTTTGGGGGGAAGATTAATTTGCTGTAGAGTTGTGTTTCAAGTAGTAAGCCTATAGAAGGGTCACAAACAAAAATGACTACAAAAGCAAAATACTGCTGGAAACCTGAAATATAAAAAAGGGTAAATGCTGGAAACACTTAGCTGGTCTGGCATTAATGCATTTTCTATTTTAAAGCATATACACACTATATTCAAGTTATATAACAAAGATAGTGTCTGTACTAAAAATATGCTGAGTATATCGATGTTGAACTTTCAGTGGGTGCAATGTTAGTGCTGTGAACTCTGTTAGCCATGTCACATTTCAATGACACTGAAGCAGTCTTGATGCTGTCATTGCACCAGCACTTTCTACTCATGCACCTTGCAGTGTTGTACAATTTATTCTTGCTACTTTTGAGACAGAAGAACATCCAAAGAGTCAACCTAAACATTTGTTTTCTATTTTCACAAACAATTTAATGGCCACCTTCAGATTATGCATTTGTTTTGGGTCTGTAATCTCTGGAGTCTAGAGGAAGCACTCTTATTGTAGCATACAAGATTCTGAAGAGGATGCAGCATAGAGATAACTGGACTGGTCAGGAATCTAAAACACAGGGATACAGTGCCAGGGAAAGGGGGAAACTATTCAGGACTGATATAAAAGGAGTAATTAATTCTTTCAGCGCAGTAGGAACGCTTGAAAGTCTCTATATTAGTTTTGGGAATGCTTCTTCAAAGATTGAATGAGGGGTTGGGATAGAGGGATTTTTCTTCAATGGTAATTATGGGGAATCAATGGGAAAGTGAGTCAAAGCTCACATCAGTCACAATCATTCTAAATAACAGAGCAGGCTTGACAAACTGCATGATCTATTCTTGTTCTCATTTCTCGTACTTGTGTTGTAAAATAAACTGTACAATTACAATTTAAAACAAAGCAAATTTGTAAATTGGACTAACTTTAAAGTGCACCACACTAATTTAATCCACACATTTTTATGTTAAGACTAGACTTACAGTGTGGAAACAGGCCCTTCGGCCCAACAAGTCCACACCGACCCGCCAAAGCGCAACCCACCCATACCCCTACATTTACCCCTTACCTAACACTATGGGCAATTTAGCATGGCCAATTCACCTGACCCGCACATCTTTGGACTGTGGGAGGAAACCGGAGCACCCGGAGGAAACCCACGCAGACACGGGGAGAACGTGCAAACTCCACACAGTCAGTTGCCTGAGTCGGGAATTGAACCCGGGTCTCAGGCGCTGTGAGGCAGCAGTGCTAACCACTGTGCCACCGTGCCGCCCCGTTCTGGATAGCTATAGTCCAAAAGGGTTATGAACTTGAGTACTGCTGAAAAGACTTTTTTTAAAGGTTTGCAACTTTACTTATTAGGACAGTTTGTAAGAAACAAGGTGATGGAAACAATGCTTATACTGTGTGAGAGAAACATGATCAGTTGTTAAGTGGAATCTGATTGGTAAGGATGGTGCCAAGGTGAACACAAGTTTGATGATGACTGGCAGTTAATTAACAAGCTTTACTGAAATTTTAAATCAGGCAGGTTGTCTGATTTCTCAGGGCAACACTTTGTTCAAAGAACCATAGAAAGCTATCACATTATTATCATAGTATTGAAACTGATGTACATACTACATGTTCTTTCCAACAATACAGTACAAAATCCTGTATTTTAATTTGTGTAGCTTCCAGTACACACAAGTGCATCACACTGCATACTCAAATGACAATCCTATATTAGTTTCAGCAAAATCTTCACACCCACAGGAGTATTTATTAATTGTTATCCACTCATGGAATCACATCTAATGTTGAACACAGTTTTGAGTTTAAGCTAGGAATGGTGGGTTCTGACAGTCATCATTTAACCAGTACATTCTCTAGGCAATGCCTCTACTAGAAATCACTCACCAACAATCAGTACTCTCCTTTCACACAGTATGGCATTTCCCCTTTAATACTTCTTGAGAACTGTTTCTCACTACATTCCAAAAAGCCTCAGCAAATGTCTTTTTTCAGCAATACTCAAGATAAAGACAATTTACTTCACAGCACAATAATTCCAATGATTTAAACAATGAGGCTACGTGTTATTGGAACTAGGCTATGGTATATTGTTTTCACAGGACAGAGAAAGCAAAGTGAGAATCAATCTCATAAGCAGTTACATCACCAGGGAATTGTATTTGCTCATGTTCAAACTAAAACCATACTTGTTCACTCAAATGACCTGCTATTATGAATAAAGAAATGATGGGAGGATGGTTTTGTACAAGACACAAGCTACAACTATATTCTTATATTATAAATGGCGCAAAATAACATCTGCTGTTGGAAGAACCTGTCTCCTTTGAAAGAATTTGAATCGGAGTTTATATTTAGCACTCTTGTGGGAGTGAGCTTTGCGTTTAATGTACAAGTTGAAACAAAACTCAACAAACTTTAGAACTTTTAGGAGAACAAACGTATTTAATATTAGTTATGGAGATGTCACTGGTCAAATTAGGAGTTGAATGTAAACAGAAAAGAGAGGGATATGAGGGAAGTTCTCTTTCCATACAGGTTACAATTTCGATGCCCTAGACTGCATAGTCAGAATAGGTAATGAAAGTCGATTCAAAAATTCACAGGGGAATTGTCTTTTTTGCCTCCTTCAAGTGTTTATCAGGGCAATGGGGAAAAATAAAATGGGATTAAGTGGACTGTTTCTTCAAAAGCACAGGACAGTTACGGCAGGTGAATGGCCTCCCCCTCCCTGCTGTTTCACTCTGTAATTCTGCTGCCCTTAGATTTTATGGACAGGAGGGAAAATTGTAGAGAACATGGTTCCTTTAAGTTTGTGCTTTAAGCTCATTAAACTGGATCCATACACTACAAGCGATTGCTTGTTTTCCCATTTCATTGGTTGGGATTTGTCCCCCTTGGAAGGATGATGACAAAAAGACCACATCAGATATTACATGGCCTTGTTGGTTTGGTTTTGATGGGGGTGGGGAGGGGGATATGTAAAATAGCTTTGGGAGTACCCAGCTCACAACAACCGTACCACCAACTCCAGGCTCAACACCATAAAACCAGATGGGAACCTAAAGTCAACCACACACAAATAAATAAATAATGGAGGTTGCGAAGAACTCAAACTGATCCCAATGTTACTTTACCAATACCATAATATGGTTGGTGCAAATAAGACACGGGCAGAGATGGGAAGCCTGTGTTTTGGAAAGTTTATAAAGTGGCTGGAAGAAAGGGGCTATTATTTGTGAAGGCTGCCCTTTGCAGGGAGGGAACCTCTCCCCCCCACACACAAAATATACAACAACTGACATGGGTCCAGGGATCTAGCTGCAGTCCTGAGGTGCAGTTTTGTGTCTGTCAGTTTATTTCGAGTCGGGGGGAGGGAGCTAGAAGAAGAGAGCGGAGAGGGCAGACTCTCTCCACTCTAGTCCCCTTGAATTTCTGCCCTGCAGCTGAAGCATCAGCAAACTGCAACCCTTTATACAATAATAGGTTTTCTTTTCAACCCTTGCCACTTTTGATTGAGAACAAGACCAGATATATCAGCTTTCCAGGCATTAGCAAAGGTGTGCCGAACAGGGGAGAAAAGAAGAATGAAATTGGAGACTTAGATGCCACGTATAATGGATCCAACACGAGCACCATACTGGTCTATAATGAGGCATTTACTGCTCACTGGACTGCTGCAGCAACAGGTTACCTGGACAGATTAGTTTTCGCCGCCACCCCCCACCCCCTCCAAATCTCAACATTCAACATGCTGACCTGACTTCATGTTAAAAAAGTCACATCTGTGTAAGATTAAAAAAAGAGGAAAGAAATAGAAAACACAAAAGGATAGAGCACATGGTCTCTCAAATGCTCCACCATTCAATAAGACTTGATCCCCATCTCAGATATTCCTTCTTGCCTATGCCCCATAAAACCCATCTTCCTCACAGGTTATAAATCTGACAATTCAGCCTTCAAGGCCCTAATCTCTACATCTCTCCCTGGGTTGAGAATTTCATCAAATATTCCAATAAGAGAACCTCCATTAATATCCTTCCTACCAAGTATTTGCTCATTCACCTATCCGATCTATATTGCATCGCAAACTCTTCAATCCTCCACAATTTGCTTGCCTGCCCAAGTTTTGTACCAACCCCTAGACTGGCTTCAATATGCTCACTTCTTTCATTCAAGTCATTGATACAGACTGTAAATCAGATACTCAAGTGCTTGTATGACCTGACTAATTATAGTTTCTCAACTGGAAAAAAGACCCATTTATCCAAATGCTGTGTTGTCAGTTACATGACCAATACTCTGTCCAACAATCTTCAGTTGAGACTGTTCACAATGCAAGTTAGGCATTGAATTCAGCAAGTGAGTGGGTTTGTAGTTAAGTCATATGTTGCCTACTTATTTCATTATCCAAAATCAACTCCTGAACAAGAACCATTCTTTATTATGTTCGTACACAGAATGGTGATGAGTTATCTAAACCTTCATATATTCAGATGGGATTAAACCGAAACAAAAAACAAAATTGCCAAGTCTGATTTCTGGCTTGGGAGGTGTGGAAAATAACCAATTTTCACAGTTACATTTACAAGAAAAAGCCATTTGATTGATCACTTAAGCATAGAGATAAAAATGGGTAATGCACAAAGTTAGACATATTTTCAATATTAAAGTGAGAAGTCCCTCTCTAACACTGAGATTTGAAAATGTGTAACATTTCAATTTGCAAGTTCACTTCTGTTGAACAAACCTCCATAAAACATAGCTTTATTAAAAGAAAAGTTCCAGTGAGTACACCCTTTAAATTGAACACAAAGTATGAATGTTCCCTTTAAAAAAAAGATGCCATGCAACATAGCTGCTTAAACCAGAATAGTGAGTGAGTGTTTGTGTTAGGGAATGGGATTTAAGACCAATTTAAAAAACATCTGAATTAGACTCAATTACTGACCTATAGCTACGTCTAACCACTTTCTGTAAGCACTAGCAAATCTGGCTTGCTCTATATTAGTGCAATTGGCTAGGATTGTATCAATGAATCGGTGTTCTTCCAGCAAGCTGTTCAAGTCTAGCGAAGGGCCACGTTTGAGGCGCTTGGTTTCCTGCGTATAGCCTTGCTTGGCTGTGTCAGCCACACCATCAACATCCATGCCTTGAAAGGAGTAACTGTCCGAAGTGGCCAGCTGAACATTGTCCACCGTTCCATCGCTCCTCTTGCTGGGATCAGACAGGACCTGAAGACGCTCTCTGTTCCAGCAATGCCAAAGGTAGAAAACACACCTCCTGCAAAGGGCAGAAAAACAGATGCTTAAAACCTGCAGGACGTGAGATCATTACTGATTATCTTGGCAGCTCTCCGCAATAAATATAACTGGATCAGTTACAACAACAGCTGCCAGTTACATTGTGCTGTGCTACATTAAATGCACTAAGGTGTTATGTCTGGTCATTCCAAAAGTTTAAAAGTACCTTGATATTCAAATGCTCAACGTTCATTGAAAAGATTTCTCAGATCACATGTTTTGTGACTGGATAAATTGTGAGATCATATCAAGATTGCAGTCAGGAGTGAGTGATGTGACAATGGGTATACTTACTATACTATATAGTATAGTATACTATACCTATCCTTGAACTTATTCTTGCAATATGATTGAGGAACGATGGCAAAACTTGCGTTACCTCGTGCGCACTGATAATCAGTTGGTGCTCAGATATCAAAAGAAAAGAAGTTTGTTAACCCTTTGTGGTTATGGCAGGAAATAGCAGGAATCAAATGGGAAGTTGCCTTAATACATATGGCAAGCTGCAAAGGCTTTCAGACTGCACTTCCCCTCTCTTAGAACACAGAACATAGGAGTACAGCACAGTACAGTACAGGCCCTCGATGCTGTGCTGACCTTTTATCCTACATACCCTTCATTTTACTATCATCCATGCACCAATTCAAGAGTTAGTTAAATGCCCCTAATGTATCTGACTCTACTACCACCACTGCCAGTGCATTCCACACACCCACCACTCTGTGGAAAGAACCGACCTTTGACATCTACCTAAACCTTCCTCCAATCACCTTAAAATTATGTCCCCTTGTGATAGCCATTTCTGCCCTGGGAAAAAGTCTTTGACTATTCACTATCAATGCCTCATTATCTTGTACACCTATCAAGTCACCTCTCATCCTTCTTTGCTCTAATGAGAAAAGCCCTAGCTCCCACAACCTTTCTTCATAATACATGCCCTCTAGTCCAGGCAACATCCTGGTAAATCTCTCTATACCCTCTCTAAAGCTTCCGCATCCTTCCTATAATGAGGCGACCAGAACTGAACACAATATTCCAAATGTGGTCTAACCAGGGCTCTACAGAGCTGCAGCCTAACCTCGCGGCTCTTAAACTCAATCCCTCTGCAAATGAAAGCCAACACACCGTATGCCTTCTTAACAACCCTATCAACTTGCTGTCAACTTTGAGACATCTATGGACACAGACCCAAAGATCCCTCTGTACCTCCACACTGCCAAGTATCCTGCCTTTAATCCTGTACTCAACTTCCAAACCAAATCATTTCACACTTCTCCAGGTTGAACTCCATCTGCCATTTCTCAACCCTGCTCTACATCCTGCCAATGTCCCACTGCAACCTACAACAACCCTCCATACTATCCACCACCCTTCGTGTCATCAACATACTTACTAATCCACCCTTCTCCTTCCTGATCTAAATCATTTATAAAAATTACAAAGAGCAGAAGTCCCAGAATAGATCCCTGCAGAAAACCACTGGTCACGGAGCTCCAGGGTGAATATTTTCCATTTAGTACCACCCTCTGTCTTCTATGGGCCAGCCAATTCTGTATCCAGATAGCCACATTTCCTTGTATCCCTTGCCTCCTTACTTTCTGAATGAGTCTACCATGGGGAACCTTATCAAACACCTTGCTAAAATCCAGGTAAACCACATCCACTGTTCTACCTTCAATGTACTTTGTCACATCCTCAAAATAGTTCAATAAGTTTTGTGAGGTATGACCTGCCCCTCACAAAGCCATCCTGACTATCTCTAATCAAGCTATGGTTTTTTCAAGTAATCATAAATCCTGTCTCTCACAATCCTCTCCAATAATTTGCCTACCACAGAGACAAGACTGACTGATCTGTAATTCCCAGGATTATCACTATTCTCTTTCTAGAACAAGGGAATAACATTTGCCATCATCCTCCAATCATCTGGCACTGCTCCAGTGGAGAGTGAGGATGCAGAGATCATCACCAAATGCATAGCAATCTCTTCCCTCACTTTCTGTAGTAACCTTCAGCATTTCCCATCTGGCCTGGGAGACTTATCCATCCTTATGTTTTTCAAACCTTTCAGCACACCCTCCTTCTTAACATCAACTTGTTCAAGTGTATCAGCCTCTTTCATGCTGTTCTCATAAATCACAAGGTCTCTCTCAGTAGTGAATACTGAAGCAAAGTTTTCATTAAGGACTTCCCCAACTCGGGCACAAGTTCCCTCCTTTGTCCCTGAACGGCCCTACCCTCACTCTGGCTATCCTTTTGTTCCTCACGTAAGTGTAAAACGCTTTGGGGTTTTCTTTAATCCTACCCATTAAATCTTTTTCATGCCACCTTTTTGTTCTACTAAGTCCATTCTTCAGTTTCTTTCTGGCTACCTTGTAACCCTCTACAGCCCTGTCTGATCCTTGCCTCCTCAACCTTATGTAAGCCTCCATCTTCCTCTTGACTGGATCTTCTACATCCCTTGTCACCCAAGGTTCCTTCACCCTACCATCCCTTCCTTGCCTCAGTGGGACAAACCTGTCCAGCACTATCAGCAAGTGCTCCCTAAACAACCTTCACATTTCTGTCAAGCATTTCCCTGAGAACATCTGTTCCCAATTTGCGTGCCTCAGTTCCTGCCGAAGAGCATTGCAATTCCCCCTCCCCCAATTAAATACTTTCCCATAACGTCTGCTCCTATCCATCTCCATGAGTAAAGTGAAAGGTCAGTGTTCACAACTCCCTATCACCGAAATGCTCTCCCACAGAGAGATCTGATACCTGGCCTGGTTCATTGCCAAGCACCAATCCAATATGGCCTCCCTCTCTAGTTGGCCTATCTACATATTAAGTCAGGAATCCTTCCTGCACACACCCGATGAAAACTGCTCCATCTGAACTAAGGAGGTTCCAATCAATATTAAACAAGTTGAAGTCACCCAAGACAACAACCCTGTTACTTCTGCACCTTTCCAAAAACTGCCTCCCAATCTGCTCCTCTGTGTCTCGGTTGCTAGTTGGGGATCTGTAGAAAAAAAAACTCCCAATAAGATAACAGCTCCTCTCCTGCTTCTGACTTCCACCCATATGGACTCCGTAGACAAACCCTCCTCGATGACCTCCCTTTCTGCAGCTGTGATACTATCTCTGATTAGCAATGCCCCACCTCTTACCTCCTGCTCCATTCCTTTTAAAACATCTAAACCCTGGGACATTCAACAACTATTCCTGCCCCTGTGATATCCAAGTCTCTGTAATGGCCACAACATCATAGTTCCAAGTACTGATCCATGCTCTAAGTTCATCCCCGTTATTCATGATACTTCAACTCATTACACTGACTGCAATTTTGCCCTATCAACCATCTATCCCTCACAGACTGAATGCTGTATCTGGCTGTTCACTAGCTACTCCACCCTCAGATCATTAGCTCCCGTTCCCAAGCCCCTGTCAAATTAATTTAAACCCTCCTGGAGAGTTCCAGCAGACCTCTCGCCCAGGATATCTGTGCCCCTCCAGTTCAGGTACAACCCATCCACTGAAACAATTGGAGGCAACCCTTCAGCCGATTCTTTTACAAACACCTCTGACTCACAGCATTAGTATTTTATGTAGTAACAGTGACGTTTGGAAATAGAGATCAGAGGAATGTGGGCTCACAAAGCTAGGAGCTATCAAACAAACTGTGAACAGCGAGATATGCGAAACAGACAAAGAGGTAAATTCTAAAGAAAGAGTGTGAGAATACAGCCACTGCATAATACCCAGTGTCGAAGTGATGCAAGCTAGTAACTGAGCAAGTGTAAGACTAATTGCCTAGTTGGCTTACTGATAAACATGACCAAAAGACCAGCCACAATTGACGTGTGGGATCAGCTGGAGGATTGACAAAGATCCTACATTGTCTCCTTGCGAGAAAGAAGGCCACCCTGGCAGTTAGCAGGTGAGCAGCAGGTTTTACCTTCAAGCTGAAGGCTAATCATAGCCCAGTAGTTCGACTGTAATGGCAGCATCGGTGGGGGGACAGCGGTTGCTCCCGCTACAATTCCCAACCTGTCGCTGGATTTCAGGCACAGGAAGGCTGGGAAGGGATGGAGGAGCAGGAGGTGAGGGCTGTGTAATGTCTCAATCAGTACAGCTTTAAGAGACATGCCCATGAGATTGTCAATGTACCAAAGCATGTGACCTGTGGGTATAAAAAGGTGTCAGACCACCTTAACCAGGATCACTTGAAATGTGACACTTTAATGGAAACATTCTGCTCCTTGAAACTAGGTAGTCCAATACTCTAATAAGTGTATTAGAGTCGAGAGTGTGTTGCTGGAAAAGCACAGCAAATCAGGCAGCATCCAGAGATCTCTCCATCCCTGAGGCTCCCAGCCTCATTCCTGATGAAAGGCTCCAGCCCGAAACGTTGCTTTTCCTGCTCCTCGGATGCTCCACAGCCTGACCTGCTGTGCTTTTCCAGCAACACACTCTCAACTCTGATCTCCAGCATCTGCAGTCCTCACTGTCTCCTGCAAATGTTATTACTTGTAGACAATAGTCAACGGGAATAAATGTTTGTTGGATATTTCAGTTTCACATTACCCGCATCTACTTTCCTAGGTTATGAGGGATAGCAATTGACATTCAGTTATAAGACTTCGAGAGAAGACCAATGGGGCAGACAGCGAATGGAGCTCCCAGATGATTTCCCGTCCTTCCCTTTCAGATGCTGCATGCCTTGATCAGGCACGGAATGACTTTGAACAAGAAATTCCCTCCCCATCATTTCTGCAAGCTCACAAGCAACCACTCACAGGTTAGTCAGTCATGCTTCCACATAGCTGGTATCTCCATCATTGTCCCATCACCAATAGTTTTGACGTGCACCATCATCTTTCTGCCATTTAATCTCTGGCTTTCCATCCCATTACAGATCTTTCCTTTTAACAACAACATAGCCTATTCCTTTTCCTAATTCCCTCTTCACCCTTCAAGCCTGTCCTGGCATTTGAAAGGGTCATGGCTGATTCAGTTGGGGCTTTAATTCCACTTTCCAGTCTGTGTCAGTGCCATTTTATCTCTCTCCCCTTCCTTGCCTACCCTGCCTCACTTCCATCTCCACCATAACCTTAGACTCCCTTGCCTATCTCAAATCTATCCAACTCAGTCTTGATTAAGTTCAAATAGACAGCCTTCATTGAAATTCTGTTCCCCAGAAAATACAGATTAATAGCCCTCGAAAAGAGTTATCCTCGCCTGTTTTGAAAACATGACCTTTTGGTTTTTAAAACCACGTACTCTTGGATTGGGATCTCCCTCACAAGGCAACATTTTCCTGGTATCCAACCAGATTTTTTTTCCCCCCAAGATCTCATTTCTATAAGATCATTTATCATTTTTCTAAATATCAAAGCATACTGTCCCAAACTGGAAACAGGCCCTTCAGCCCATCAAGTCCACACCGACCCTCCCAAAAGTAACCCACCCAGACCCATTTCCCTCTGATTAAGGTACCTAGCGCTTTGGGCAATTTAGCTTGGCCAATTCACCTGGCCTGCACATCTTTGGACTGTGGAAGGAAACCAGAGCACCCAGAGGAAACCCATGCGGACACAGGGAGAATGTGCAAACTCCACACAGGCAGTTGCCCGAGGCCAGAATCGAACATGGATCCCTAGTGCTATGAGGCAGCAGTGCTAACCACTGAGCCACCGTGTCCATGAACTGCTTCTCCAATACGGAGATGAAAAACGGTGCTTCCAATTTGGTCTCACCAATATCCTGTACAGCCCCAGTAGAACTTCCCTATGTCTATATTACATATCCTGTGATAAACATCAACATTCCCTTGCTAAGATGTTGTATACAGGGACCTTGTATCTCTGTACGTGAAAATACATGACAATAAAACCCAATTCTAATCACTCGCTATATCTGGAAAGTAACCATGTGATTCACGTGCTAAAACACCCAGATCCGTCTAACAGAATTCTGCAATTACTGTCCAACTAGAACAACGTGCTGCTTTGCTAATCTTCTTGTCAAAATGGAAACGTTCTCATTCTATATTCCATCTGGCAGATGTTTGTCCATTCACTTTTCCATTCCCACGCAGACTTTTTACCCTTACTTCACAACACTGAAGAATGTGTTTTTCCAGCACCACAGTCAGGCAGCACTCGAGGAGCAGGAGAATCGATGTTTCAGGCATAAGTCCTTCATCAGGAATGAGGCTTGTGGGCCAAGGGGGCTAAGAGATAAATGGGAGGAGGTGGTGGGATGCGGGAAAGTAGCTGAGAATGTCATAAGTACATGAAGGTGGGGATAAAGGTGATAGGTCAGAGAGGAAGGTGGAACGCTTAGATGGGAAGGAAGATGGACAGGTGGAATAGTTCAAGAGGGCGGTGCCGAGTTGGGAAGTTGGGACTGGGATAAGATAAGAGGGAGGGGAATGTGGAAACTGGTGAATTCCACACTGGTCCCGTGTGGTTGGAAGCTCCCAAGATGGAAGATGAGGAGTTCTTCCTCCAAGCGTCAGGTGGTTAGGGTTAGGCGATGGAGGCGGCCCAGGACCCACATGTCCTTGGCGGAATGGGAGGCGTGAGTTAAAAATGTTCAGCCACAGGGCGGTGGGATTGGTTGGCACAGGTGGCCCAGAGATGTTCTCGGAAACGATCTGCAAGTTGGCATCCTATCTCCTCAACGTACAGGAGACCACATTGGGTGCAACGGATGCAGTAAATGACATGTGTGGAAGTACGGGTAAATTTTTGTCAGATATGGAAGGATCCTTTGGGTCGTTGGACAAAGGTAAGAGGGGAGATATGGGTGCAGGTTTTGCACTTCTTGCTGTGGCAGGGGAAGGTGCCAGAAGGGGAGAGTGCGTTGGCGGGGGGTCATGGACCTGACAAGGGAGTCGCAGAGGGAATGGCCTCTCTGAAACGTAGATACGGGTGGAGAGAGAAATATACCTCTAGTGGTGGGATCTGTTTATAGATGGTGGACATGGTGGAGAATGATGTGGTGTATCAGGAGGTTGGTTGGGTGGAAGGGGAGGACCGGGGGAGGGGGTTCTGTCCTTGTTGTGATTGGAGGGGTGGGTCCAAGGGCAGAGGTGCAAGATGTGGAGGAGATGTGCTGGAGGGCATTATTGACCACACGGGAGGGAAACTTGTGGTGTTTGAAAGAGGCGGCCATCTGGGATGTTCTGTGGTGGAACTGGTTCTCCGGGGAACAGATGCGGAAGGGGCAGAGTAATTGGGAATAAGGGATAATGTCTTTACAGGAAGCAGGGTGGGAGGGAGTGTAGACCAGGAAAGTGGGAGTTGATTTGAAGTAGATGCCTGTGTTATGTCAGTTGCCAGAAATTGAGTTGAAGAGGTCCAGGAAGGGGAGGGAGATGTCTGATATGGTGAACTTGAGGTCGGGGTGGAAGATGTTTGTGAAGTTCATGCACTGTTCAACTTCTACATGGGACCACTTGGTGGCGCCTATACAGCCATCGATGTAGTGAAGAAAAAGGTGTCAGTGTAGCTGTGGAAGATTGACTGTTCCACGTACCCGATGAAGAGGCAGACATAGCTGGGGTCCGTGCGGGTGCCCATGGCTACCCCTTTGGTCTGGAGGAGGTGTGAGGATTGGAAGGAGAAATTATTGACAGTGAGGACCAGTTTCACCAGTTGAATGAGGGTGTCAGTGGAAGGGTACTGGTTGGGTCAGCAGGAGAGGAAGAAACAGAGGGCTTAGAGGCCCTGGTCATGGCTGATGGATGTCTACAGGGACTGGATGTCCATGGTGAAGATAAGGAGTTGGGGCCGGGGAAATGAAGTCATGGAGGAGGTGAAGGGCATGGGTGATGTCCTGAACACAACTGGGGAGTTCCTGGACTAAGGGGGACAAAGCGATGTCAGGGTATGCGCCAAAGGTTCGGTGGGGCAGGAGCAGGCTGTGACAATGGGTCGACCAGGGCAGTCAGGTTTGTGGATTTTGGGTCAGAAGTAGAACTGGATGGTGTGGGGTTCCCAGACTATGAGGTTGGAGGTTCCGTGAGGTGATGAGGTTTTGGATGGTCTGGGAGATGATGGTTTGATGATGGGAGGTGAGGTGGTGGTCGAGGGGTCAGTAGGAGTTGTTGTCTGCGAGTTGGTCTGATGATTTGATGGTGAGTTTGGGGTTGGAGTGAAGGGAGTGGAGAGCTTGCGTTGTGAGGGTGAGAGGTTGGAGTGGGTGGTTGAGGCGGTCAATGTCATGGCAGCAGTTGGAAATGAAGAGATTGAGGGCAGGTAACAGACCAGCAGGGGATGTGCAAGTGGACGGGCTGTGTTGGAGATGGGAGAAGGGGTCCTCGGACAGTGGGCGGGAGTCCTTATGGAAAACATTGGGTCTGGAGATGGAGGTGGCAGAAGAACTGTTCAATGTCACAAAGCGTGTCGAGTTTCTCGATCCGGGAGCACAAGGGGATGAAGGCAAAGCCTTTGTTGAGGACTGATCATTCATCCTCAGGCGAGGGGAAGGTCTGGAGTGGGGGGGCATGGTGAAAACATGCCATCTCCTTGGCTGGGAGCTAGGACCTGGTGTAGGACTTGATCTGTGAATGGGGATGGAGTGGGACACTTTAACTCCCCCCTCCCACTCAGCTAAGGACATACAGGTCCTGGGCCTCCTCCATTGTCAAACCCTAACCACCCAATGCTGAGAGGAAGAACACCTCATATTCCACCTTGGGACACCTCAACCACACAGGATCAATATGGAATTCATCAGTTTCCCTATTTCCCCTCCCTCTACTTTATTCCAGATCCAAGCTCCAACTCTGCACCACTCTCTTGAACTGTCCTACCTAGTTATCTTTCTTCCCATCTATCTGCTCCACCCTCCTCTCTAACCTATCACCATCACCCCCACCCGCTCCCTCCCATTTATCTCTCAGTCCCCTTGGCTTACAAGCCTCATTCATGATGAAGGGCTTAAGCCTGAAACGTCGACTGTCCTGCTCCTCGGATGCTGCCTGACCTGCTGTGGTTTTCCAACACCACACACTTCGACTCTGATCTTCAGCATCTGCAGTCCTCACTTGACAAAACTAGTTTCTTAACTTTCTTGGTGTCAATTAGCTACAACTCTGGCCTTTTCATCCAAGGCATTGATTAGATTGTAAATAATTGAGGCCCTAGAGGTGATGTCTGTTGTTCTTACCTCAACTCTGTTCATTTGTTACAATTAATATTTCCAGTTCTGATAACTGGCATTATCACAAAAGATGAACATTATTTATTTCTTTCCCTTTTTACACCTTCATTCTGAGAATTTCTAGCACCTTTCAAATTTGGTTTCTGTTTGGAAAATGAACATGTGCCTGACAAATTAGAATTTAAAAATATCCCATCGGAATCTATTATAAACTCAACACAGAGTCTACTTTATCCATTCAAAATTGCCCACTCACTTTCAAATAAAGCACATCAGCAGCTTATCGCAGTTGCATCACGAGCTACTGTTTTAGCCATAGCGGAGACTCATTTAACCAATCAAAGTTTATCTCAGTCATAATAGGAGTCCAGATTTTAAAGATGAGATGGGGTTCAGACTTTAGGAATTTATATTTTCTCCCGGAGAGGAGTGAGCCTTTGCAAGATATTGCATGTTGACTCTCTGCCTTTAAAAAGGAATGGAACAGTCCTCAACTGCGGGGATCAGACCACGTGGAAGTCAGTGCTTTCAGGGGCAACACTTGGTCAGATATTTCCTACATTAACTTTAAACATCCACGGATTCATGTAACCTAAAGGAATTCGAGCGCTCATTTTTCCTCCTCCTTGGTTCTTAACATAATGATACTGTCAAAAGTTGGGGGTGGGAAGAGACAAAGAGTATAGCAGTAAGGGAGACTGGAACCAAAAAAAAAAATCAGTGTTTGGCTGTGACTTCGGTAGAAGCCCTGTTGATCCCCTTAACTCGTAATCCCGCCACGCCTAACCCAAAGGCCCCAATCCTTTCCAGACAATCGTATAGGATTGCAACTACCTTCACAAGGCCTGAATCAGAACTAAAGTGCCAGAAGAGTTTAAGTTCTTTCCCGGAGGATATTGGAGCATCGTTGGTAAACTCTGTAACCTCTACAGTCCAAATGGAGAAGGGCAGCAGGTACATGGGAACATCACCACTAAGTTCCCCTGCCACGCCATTCACCATCCTGACTTGGCAATATATCACCATTCCTTCACTGTTACTGACTCAAATCATGTTACTCCCTCCCCAGCAGCATTGACAGTGTGCCTACACCACGTGGGCTGCAGCAGTTTAAGAAGGTGGCTCATCACTGCCCTCTCAAGGGCATTTAGGATGGGTGGTAAATGTTGGTTTTGCACACCAATGCTGTCAGGGAGGGAGTACCAAGGTTTGACCCAGCAACCGTGAAGGAATGGTGATATATTTCTAAGTCAGGATGTTGAGTGGTGTAGGAGGGGAACTTGTAGGTGGTGTTTCCATCTCTCTGCTGCCCTTGTCCATCTAGTCTATAGAAATTATAGAGCTTGCATGATGCTGCAAACAAGGTACTTGCTAACCTGTACTTTCACACTTAAAAACAGTGTAAAATATTGAAAGGAACTCTCTTGGTTCAAAAAATTTGAAATTAAACTGTTTTTGTTACCTTGACTTCAATTATTTTCTCCGTAAATTGAAGTGACAAATGCATCGCTGGATCCATATTTTACAGAGATTAAAAGGCTGGATCAGAATTGGTGATGCAAACAGTAGTGCTTACGTTATGCAAATTTAAAGGTAATTGGCAAAAGAACCAGGTAGGAGGAGGATAATGTTCTCGTAAATAAGCACGGCAGGTTGTGATTTAGAATGCACCGACTGAAAATGGTGGTGGAAGCAGACAATATTATCTTTCAAAAGGCGAATTAGGTAGGTGCTTCAGGGAAATACTTTTCCTGATTAGCCCTGCAATGTAAGGGAGGGCGATTGGACTAATTAGATAGCTCTTTCCAAGGACTGGTACAATCATAATGAGCTGAACTGTCTTCTTACATGCTATATGATTTTGAGAGATTAGGGAGCCACTTTTTTTTTTGTTAAAGAATGTTGAATAGTTTCATGAGACTTCCAAAGTTAAATGTAATAAAAAAAACCCAGTGTCTAAGACGCTAAAGGGGATTAAGAAAGTTGACGTAGAAAGGATGTTTCCTCATCCAGGGGAATTTAGAACATGAGGGCATAATTTTAGTGGATTTAAAACCAACAAGGAGAAATTACTTCTCTCAAAGCTCATGAATCTATAGAATTCACAGCCCAAAGTGCACTGAACGTTGGGATATTGAGTAAATTTAAAAAGGAGGAGATAGACAGGTACTTAATTAGTAATGGGTTGAAGGGTTACAGAGCGTAGGCAGGGAAGTGGAGTTGAGGCTGAGATGAGACCAGCCACGATTGCATCAAATGGCAGGGCAGGCTTGAGGGGCTGAACGGCCTACTCCTAATTCTTATGTCAAGCAATCAATGAGTTTGTTACTTTGGTGCCACCTAGTGGTATTGCTTAAGAGCTACAATTCTAGTCAGAGCTAAAGCTGTGCTTCCCAAACATTATACCCCCTTGAAACTCCATTTCAGACTGTGACAGACAACAGAGTTAAGATTTGGGGTGCACGAGAACTGTTCAGCAAGATGCTAGGGGAGGGAGTGACGTCTTTATTGTCGAGGAGTTGGAGGCGGCGGTGGGGGTGGAGGTGGATAGACTTCAGATGCCGAGCTGAAAGGAAACCTTTGGCAGACAACAGGAGTTGTGTTTGTGGGGGTGGGGTGGGGTGGGGGGGGTGGGGCGTGGAGTTAGAACTACATCCACTTTTTTCCACCTTTTTTGTTTGCAAGAGCAGTCAAGGTCATCCATTACGCAACACCCACGCATTCCAAAAAAGAACAAATATTCAAAGGGGCCTCGTAGTTTCTAGAAACATGGCTTCTGCTGCTGCGCAAGATTCTACTGGAGGTCATGACACCAAAGTCTGATCTAAAGCAAACCGTGATCAAAGAGGCTTACATTGCTCTTGCACCTTTTGCAACCCTCAGGATATCCAACAGATATCCAACAGCCACTGAAGGTTCTTCAAAATGCAGTCACCATAAATAGAGTCATAGAGACGTACAGCACAGAAACAAACCCTTCGGTCCAACTTGTCCATGCTGACCAGATATCCTAACCTAATATAGTCCCACCTGCCAGCA
This sequence comes from Hemiscyllium ocellatum, assembly GCF_020745735.1. NCBI lineage: Eukaryota > Metazoa > Chordata > Chondrichthyes > Orectolobiformes > Hemiscylliidae > Hemiscyllium > Hemiscyllium ocellatum. The sequence continues at coordinate 122,209,473 of NC_083402.1, read as the reverse complement.
CCCGGTCCATATCCCCCCAAACCCTTCCTATTCATATACCCATCCAGATGTCTTTTAAATGCTGTAACTGTACCAGCCTCCACCACTTCCTCTGGCAGCTCATTCCATACACGTTCCACCCTCTGCATCAAGAAGTTGCCCCTTAGGTCCTTTTTAAATTGTTCCCTTCTCACCCTAAAGCTATGCCCTCTAGATCTGGAGTTCCTCACCCCAAAAGAAAAGACCTTGTCTATTTATCCTATCCATGCCTCTCATGATTTTATAAATCTCTGTAAGGTGACCCCTCAGCCTCCGTCGCTCCAGGGAAAACAGCCTCAGCTGTTCAGCCTCTTCCTAGAGCTCAAATCCTCCAATCCTGGCAACAACCTTGTAAATCTTTTCTGAACCTTTCAAGTTTCACAACATTCTTCTGATAGGAAGGAGACCAGAACTGCACGCAATATTCCAAAAGTGGCCTAACCGATGTCCTGGACAGCTGCAACATGACCTCCCAACCCCTGTACTCAATACTCTGACCAATAAAGGAAAGCATACCAAATGCCTTCTTCACTATCCTATCTACCTGCGACACCACTTTCAAGGAGCTATGAACCTGCACTCCACAGTCTCTTTGCTCAGCAACATTCCCAGGACCTTACCATTAAGTGTATAAGTCCCGCTCTGATTTGCTTTCTCAAAATGCAACACCTCACAGTTATCTAAATTAAACTCCATCTGCCACTCCTCAGCCCATTGGCCCATCTGGTCAAGATCCCATTGTACTCGGAGGTAACCTTCTTCCCTGCGCATTACACCTCCAATTTAGGAAGACAGCATGGGATCTCCCACAAACAGCAGTCAGCAGGTCAATCAGCCCCTCAGACCTACTCAGCCAAACGTGATAATAACCACAGCAACGTTTGAGGGATACATATTTGCCAGAACGCCTCTGTTCTTCAAAATAGGACCCTTCACGTCCACCTGAGAGCCTTAGTTTAAGTAACTCACCTGAAAGAAGACACGCCTGAAGTGCAGCGCTCCCGCAGTATTTCACTGGGATCGGTTGCTCAGTTTTTGCCCAGTTGAATAGCGGCTCAGGTTGTAGGCCAGAGTTAGGTAGCTGTCCCAATGCTGACGCTGGAACACAAATGTAGGCTGACTGTCCCAGTGTATTCCTGAGTTTAAAGACGTGTTGGGAAGGAATCCTCCTTTCTCTTCAGGGAAAGTAGGCCCCTGTGGGATATGTTGGCTGATGTCAAGAGGGACATTGCCCAGCTCCTGGCTGGGGCAGAGGTCACCTGGCTAGGCAGTGTTTTTACAAAGAGGCATTCAGTTAGAGACCTTCTGCATTAAGCTGCAGGTCCCCAGTGACCTATCTTCTGCTCCTATTTCAAACAGGAACAGGGAAATTATCCCTGGGGTGGCCTGGAGAATACTTGTATCTCCTCAGTGTAAACATGAAAGATTATCTGATCATTATCACTTTGTTGTTTTTGGGATGTGATAATGCATACATTTTGGTTGTTGAGTTTCCTCCATTCTAACAGTGACCACACTTTGAAAATACTTCAACGACTGTAAAGTGCTTCAAGGTGCCCTGAGGTAATGATATACTGTTATTTTGCCTTGGCCCATAGTGCTCACCTAAAAACACAACCACTGAAACAGCTAAATGAACTGGAAATAAGACTGTGGTCACTGTTCTCACCTGTGTTCCCCTTTCTTCCAACAGAAACTCAAAGAATATTCTAACGTCAAAGAAACTAAAAAAGGTTCGCTCACAGCAGTCAGTCAGTTTACCTGTGACACCACAGAGCTTCGTGGCCTGGGTATGACTCAATGAGGTCAGTGCAAAGCTCCATTTCCTCTTCAATCATGAGGGGCACGTCTACGGTGTACGTGTCTGCTGACGCACCCTCCTCCTTCGCAGGTGTGGACTGACTGGCACTAAGGTCTTTACTGGAGGACTTCCTCACAAGACCCCCAGCCTTTGCAATGGCTGCATTTCTCGAACTGCCCGCCACAGACTTCAGCAGGAACTGGCGATAATGGAAACCGCTGTGGTCAGAGACATGAGTCGACACCCAGTACTTGGTGTTGGACAATTCGTCAAGGAGGATCTGAGGAGAAAAAAAAAGAAAGGCTGAAACAAGAATCAAACAACTCGAGCAGACCAATTCGCAATTCTGCAGAAGAGGAAGGGTAGATGTACAGAAGACATTTCCCAGCTGCAAAAGACCAAGAACAAGCGATCCATACAAAACCCAAGTAAAACACACAGATCGAAAATAAAAACACAGAAAATGCTGTAAATAATCAGATGGCCTGACAGTCACTGTGGGGAGAAAGAGAAAGATAACACTTTCAGGTTGTGAATGTTAAAGTCTGATGAGAAAGCAATCTTGTTTCTATCTCCACATTTGCTGAGTATTTCCAGCACGTTTTTAAAGCCAAGATAAGATTAGCACTCATAGATCCAATACAGAATTCGGGAAAAATGTATTTAACAAGAGAGAGAGTGGTGAGAATTTGGAATTCACAACCAGAGGAAGCGAATGAGGCAAAAAAGCAGCATTAAGTCCATCAGAAACTGGGTAATCATGGGGATGGGTTGGGGGAGCGGGGCGGGGGAGGGAAGAGATGTTGCAGAAGAACATGTTGACCGAGATAAGAGGAGTGGGAGGAAGGTCGTGTGTAACACAAACACCATTATACACCATTTGGGTCAAATAAATGCACGCGCGCGCGCACACTCACACGCGCGCACGCGCGCGCACACACACACACGCACACACACGCGCGCACACACACGCGCGCACACACGCTTCTGTGCTGTAAATGCTTGCTGGTTTATAGCCAGGAGTGAGGAGAGTACCTTAAGATTGCACTTTGCTACATGCTGAAGGATCCAAATGCGATGGGACCAGGCATTGTAATTGCTTGGGTACCTGCCAGCAGCATCAGTGCAGACTGCCATCTCATCCTGGATTATTCGATGCATTTGTTCAGTTGACAGAACTCTCAGGTTGGCGTTATTCCTCAAATTGGGAAGACAGGCTTCTTGAACAACCTTCTGATATAACCAGCGCCTTTTAGGAACAAAGATGGCACAACTATTAGAGACTAAACTCGACACATTGCAAGCTTAACTTTAGAAACCCGAATGTCAGATGCAGCAGCATTTAGAAAAAAATATGAAGTAATTCAATCTTCCGAACAAAACTTTAAAAGAGAAGCTAAATGGTATAATATAAAAGGAGTTCAAGGAGGAGAGAGATCTGGGAGCATTTGTACATCAAACACTGAATGAGGCAGGACAGATTACCAAAGCAGTTACTAAACCCAGGTTCTTGAAGAGCAGGAAAACAGGGAATTTAAAATGGATAAAAAGCCACAGTTCAGTCTCCAGCTGGAGTTGAATATTCAATCTCTGGAGAAAGCACAGAAGAGATTTACTACATAGTGTAACTGTAACTGTGGGCGGCACGGTGGCACAGTGGTTAGCACTGCTGCCTCACAGCGTCAGAGACCCGGGTTCAATTCCCAACTCAGGCAACTGACTGTGTGGAGTTTGCACATTCTCCCCGTGTCTGCGTGGGTTTCCTCCGGGTGCTCCGGTTTCCTCCCACAATCCAAAGATGTGCAGGCCAGGTGAATTGGCCTGTAAATGTAGGGGAATGGGTGGGTTGCGCTTCGGCAGGTCGGTGTGGACTTGTTGGGCCGAAGGGCCTGTTTCTACACTGTAAGTAATCTAATCTAATCTAATCTAATTCCTGTAAACAAAGACTAGACACGTCAGAGTTGTTCTGCTCAAAGCAGAGATGGCGAAGATGAGTTGTGATAAAAATGTATAAGGTCCCGATGCAGTGAATAAAGAGAAACGGTTTCCAGTGGGTGATTTAAGTTGACTGGCAGAGGAATCAGGGAGGACATGAGAAATAACCTACTTTGGCAATGGCTGACATTGTGGGTACAGATTCAATAGAAGCTTTCAAAAAGGAATTGAACCAATACTTGGAGAAAATGGGGGAGTGGAACCAACTGGTTTGCTCTTTAGAACAGACAACACAGACTCAACGTGCCGAGTGGCTGAATTATATCTGCACACCCCAATGTTAATTATCCCTCAGCCTTCAATTTTACTTTTAGCTGAAGATTACACAGTCTTGCTCAAGATGTCAACACCCAAGGGCATCCGCTGAATTATGGAGATAAGGTTCTTCAATGGACAATTTAAATACATGGCGAACAAACAGTAAAACAGGACTTCACAAAATTAGGCAGCGCTTTCATTTGTCAAACTAAGTAATTAGACTTTGACACTATTGTAAATAAAAATTATAATTTTTAAACGACAATTTTAAAGGTGGCGATGTAGGATTAGATAAATTGCAAACAGACACCATGTTCCTTTTAAGTATTTCATTATAGACCTGGAATTGTGTCAATTATTTTTGCAAGGTGCAAGTAGAGCCAATTCACTTAGTGTCACAAGCAAAAGGAACGTGGCCACTGAGCCCTGACCGTGCAGAGTGACAGGTTGGAGGAGATAAACTGGGAAAACTGAAGCCATCATTTTCAAATTCCTTTCCAAATTCTGTTCCACACTAACTCCATTTTCATCCCGGTAACAATCTAAGATTAAGTCAGTCTGTTTGTAATCCTGTAATGAGCTTCCAAACTCAATCTTTAAGATTACCTGCTTCCATTTCTGTTGCATTGCTCAACATTGCTTCCATCTTAACTTAGCTGGTGCTGAAACTCTCATTCCTGCTTTCATGAGTTCAACTGCTGTAATACATTTCTGGCTGGTCCCCCACATTCAATTCTCCATACACTAGAGGTCATAGAGTCATAGTCATAGAGATGTACAGCATGGAAACAGACCCTTCGGTCCAACCCGTTCATGTTGACCAGATATCCCAACCCAATCTAGTCCCACCTGCCAGCACCTGCCCACATCCCTCCAAACCCTTCCTATTCATATACCCATCCAAATACCTCTTAAATGTTGCAATTGTACCAGCCTCCACCACTGCCTCTGGCAGCTCATTTCATACACGTACCACCCTGTGTGAAAGAGTTGCCCCGTAGGTCTCTTTTATATCCTTCCCCTCTCACCCTAAACCTATGCCCTCTAGTTCTCGACATCCTGACCCCAGGGAAAAGACTTTGCCTGTTTACCCTATCCATGCCTCTTATAATTTTGTAAACCTCTATAAGGTCACCCCTCAGCCTCCGATGCTCCGGGAAAACAGCCCCAGCCTGTTCAGCCTCTCCCTGTAGCTCAAATCCTCCAATCCTGGCAATATCCTCCTAAATCTTTTCTGAACCCTTTCAAGTTTCACAAACTTGATAGGAAGGAGACCAGAATTGCACACAATATTCCAACAGTGGCCTAATCAATGTTTTGTACAGCTGCAACATGACCTCCCAACTCCTGTACTCAATACTCTGACCAATAAAAGAAAGCATACCAAACGCCTTCTTCACTATCCTATCTACCTGCGACTCCACTTTCAAGGAGCTATGAACCTGCACTCCAAGGTCTCTTTGTTCAGCAACACTCCCTAGGACCTTACCATTAAGTGTATAAGTCCTGCTAAGATTTGCTTTCCCAAAATGCAGCATTTCGCATTTATCTGAATTAAACTCCATCTGCCACTTCTCAGCCCATTGGCCCATCTGGTCAAGATCCTGCTGTGATCGGAGGTAACCCTCTTTGCTGTCCACTACACCTCCAATTTTGGTATCATCTGCAAACTTACTAACTGTGCCTCTTATCCTTGCATCCAAGTCATTTATGTAAATGACAAAAAGTAGAGGACCCAGCAGCGATCCTTGTGGCACTCCACTGGTCATAGGCCTCCAGTCTGAAAAACAACCGTCCATCACCACCCTCTGTCTTCTACCTTTGAGCAAGTTTTAGCTAGTTCTCCCTGTATTCCATGAGATCTAACCTTGCAAATCAGTCTCCCATGGGGAACCTTGTCAAACGCCTTACTGAAGTCCATACAGGTGACATCTACCACTCTGCCCTCAATCCTCTTTGTTACTTCTTCATAAAACTCAATCACGTTTGTGAGACATGATTTCCCACACACAAAGCCATATTGATTATCCCTAATCAGGACTTCTATCACTACTTCTATAACTTCTATGCCTGTATTTCAAGTTCTCCTATCATCTGTATTCACTGATGGGTTACGTTGACTGTGCAATATCTAGTCTAGATTAGAGTGGTGCTAGAAAAGCACAGTAGTTCAGGCAGCATCCGAGGAGCAGTAAAATCAACGTTTCGGGCAAAAACCCTTCATCAGGAATACAGGCAGAGCACCTGAAGGGTGGAAAGATAAATGAGAGGAGGGTGGGAGTGGGAAAAAAGTAACAGAGTACAATAGGTGAGTGGGGGAGGGGATGAAGGTGATAGGTCAGGGAGGAGGGTGGAGTGGATAGGTGGAAAGGAAGATAGGCGGAAAGGAAGATAGGCAGGTAAGACAAGTCATGAGGACAGTACGGAGCTGGAAGTTTGGAGCTGGGGTGAGGTGGGGGAAGGGGAAATGAGGAAACTGGTGAAGTCCACATTGATGCCCTGGGGTTGAAGTGTTCTGAGGTGGAAGATGAGGCATTCTCCCTCCAGGCGTCAGATGGTGAGGGAGCAGCGGTGAAGGAGGCCCAGGACCTCCATGCCCTTGGCTGAGTGGGAGGGGGGAGTTGAAATATTGGGCCACAGGGCAGTGTGGTTGATTGGTGCGGGTGTCCCAGAGATGTTCCCTAAAGTGCTCTGCTAGGAGGCATCCAGTCTCCCCAATGTAGAGGAGACCGCATCGGGAGCAACGGACACAATAAATGATATTAGTGGATGTGCAGGTGCAATACCTAGTCTCCCCATCTTTCTAATCGCTTTCTGCTCACCACTCAGATCTCTGCTCTTCTAATTCTGGCTGCTCGCACATTCAGGATTTGAATTGTTTCACCATCAATGACCATGTTTCAATTCCCTGAGCAATTTCAAGTTTTGGAACTCATTCTTGACACCTCTTAAAATGCCCTTTAAAACCAACCTCCTTGACCAATAACTTTTGTCATCTGATCCAATTATTATGCGGCTGAATGTCACACTTTAATCTCATAATATGACCTTGGAATACTTTGGAATATTTTATAAACAATAAAAAAAGGGCAAAATAAACACAAGTTGTTGTAATCAAGCATTAAATAAAAAAAAAGAGGAAAGTGAGCCAAAATTTTGTTCCTCCCCAAAATAAAACACTTTGAAGTGGCCTAAAATGTTTCTCTCGTGGAGAGTTTCACCCAGAGGTACTTCATTTAGGGGTCTCTAAGATTGAGAAGAGGAGGAATTTCGGAGTGTACCTAGTGTGGAATTCTCTGCTCCAGAGAGCATTGGGGGCTGGGGCATGGAATACATTTAAGGCTTATTTGGATGGATTTTTGATTGACAAGGGAACATGGGACAGATAGATAAGTTGGGGTGAGACTCAAGTCAAATTAGACATGATCTTATTGAATGATAAAGCAAGCTGAATAGTCTATTTCTTCTGATCTAGTCTTAAAATAGATTGAAAAGAACTTTCGTTATTATGGTCAGAGCAATGATCTGGGTTACATTTGGTCACCAAGACAACAGAAAGAGGAATTTATCAGATTTCTCCTCTTGCGTGTTTGGCCGAGGGTTTTAAAACTCCTTCGGTGGGGGATGGGGTTCATATATTGCGATACACAAGGTACCACAGACATGGGGGGGAAGCATGATGGGTCGGGGGAGGGATTAGTGAAGAGAGTAAGAGACGGGAGAAAGAGGGTACCATTCCTGTTCATAAATCACATTTCAATTGTATTATACGAATCTTAACTCAGCAGGTTAACATTTACAAAAGGGGACCATCAAGACACTAATATTTTAGCCTCTAATATTATTGGGAAAGAAAATGTCTTTCTGAAGTCAAGGTTTGACATAAAACTAAGATTCCAGCAGCAATGCAAGAACTGAATTCTCAGAAGTGTCTGATGCTGTGTGAATTACAAACAAGTACACAGAGTTCGACAGGAAGTCCTTGATTGACAAACCATGCTTGAGAGGCTATTTGCCATCTCCTGTTCCTAACTGAAGCAAATAAATATTCTTAACGTAAAGAACAAGGTGGTGGTTTCCAGTCATAGGTGGAAGAATATGACTTTAACCAAGTTAATTTTATAACCATGTGCTGAACAATTGTGTTAGTCAGGAGAAAGAAAGCTATTAATTAACATTCAGCTCTCGTCCATGCTGGTTAGGAGCTTCACTGAGCCATCAAGGGTTTTTTTTTCCGCTCCCCCACTCCCCATCTAAAAGCAGAAAGAATTCATGTGAGATAGAGAGTGACCTCAAGACATTTCAGCAAACATATTTCATTCACATACTACAGGGTCATGGTGACACTGAACATTGGAACATGCAGTTTAAGTGCAATAGACTGGGGAAATGTTACCCATCACGTCGCGCTCAGCCATCATAGACTTTCAAACTGTGCAAGTGGAGGATATTGAATCTCACAGAAAGAAAAATCTACAGCAGAGTTACACCTGGGCAGTAGCCAATTCCAGCGAGCGGAAGACGTTCTTTGCACTAAGCAAAACCACCACCACCCCCTTAAAAAAGAAACTTGGGACAATTCGTCCACTTAAAACCAGAGATTTACAGGTATGGGCCAAGAGTATCAATAGGTATGTCAACATTGGCAGGTGAAGCTAGAATACAGATCAGCAATGGGAGATAACAGTCAGAATGATATCACTGGACTAGAGGACCAAGCTAATGCTCTGACAGAGGCTCAGGTCCCGACATGGAAACTGGTGGAATTTAAATTCAAATAATATAAATGAGAAATTAAAAACTAGTCTCGGAAGTGTTGACCACAGTGGCAACCATCAGTGACCATTAGTGAACTGAATAGGATTTGCCAACATCCCTGAAGAACAGAAATCTGCCATCCCTAAGTGGTCTGGTCTACTTCCGAACCATAGTTCACTCTTCACGGTCATCTAATAATCGACTCAGTTCAAGGATAATCTGGGATGGGTGACAATTGCCGGATTTGCCACAACTCAAGGAAGAAAAGAAATTCAACAGGCTGACTCGCCTCCTACGTTCCCATAATGATAATGGCAATCTTATTATCCAGGGAGCAGAGACATAGAAATCAGACAGATGGGGATTGGGGGAAGCTAAGAAGCAAGAGTGGGACAAATATTTTACTCAAATAAAATGCCTCGTGTGAAGCAAGTTTTTTAAAAAAAAAGTGCCATCCTTGATCCCACCAAGAGTATTTGCGAACAACAGTTTCTCAAGTAATACAACTAAAATATTCTAGGTGAGATATCAAAATGGACAGAAAAGGAAGGTTCTATTACATTTGAAATAATTCAAATAACATTTTAAAAATATTGCACAATGTGTTCTTTTACAAACCTGTGAATCCAAGTTTCTGGACTTTTAGGGAACTTTGTTAAGGCCAATTTTCCGAGATACAAATCCTTAAATGGATCTAAAGCTCCCAACTGCACCAGTTCCTTTCTGGAAAATATTTCAGGATCATTCTCTCACGTTATCAAATGAAGTAGATTCCAGTTATTAAAATTAGGCAAAAAAGCAAGCACATACACCACTGTCAAGTCGGTGTTAGATACATTAAACACACACGTCAAGGATAGTATCAGCAAGATCATTTTTGTGAATATTAATATGTCTGTATTTTAATTGGTTTTCTACAACAACAATTAAATCAGTCTTTTTAGTTTTAGCTACTTATAATAGTAACTTGGAGACTTGCTTTAACGTTTCAGAGAATGAGAGACAGGTGTTCAAAATCCCAACATTGCAGATTTAACATTTGCGATTAGCATTTGTTAAACAAAAATAAACAAAACCTAGCAATTAAATGCTGGTAGCAATAAACTAAAATGGGATCAAGCAGCAATTAGATGGTCACAAGAAAAATCTATGCCACTAAATATTCTTCTGGGAAGGAAGCCTAACATCCTTATCAGGTCTGCCTGAGACTCCAGTCAAGACATCAACATGGCTGATTCTTCCTTGCTGTCTGAAAGAGGATACTTCAGGGCAAGTATGCGTGGGATTTAACTCCTGTCATCGGGTCAGATGTACAGCATGGAAATAGACCCTTCGGTCCAACCCGTCCATGCCCACCAGATATCCCAACCCAATCTAGTCCCACCTGCCAGCACTTGGCCCATATCCCTCTAAACCCTTCCTATTCACGTACCCATCCAAATGCCTTTTAAATGTTGCAATTGTACCAGCCTCCACCACATCCTCTGGCAGCTCATTCCATACACATACCACCCTCTGCTTGAAAACGTTGTCCTTTAGGTCTCTTTTATATCCTTCCCCTCTCACCCTAAACCTATGCCCTCTAGTTCTCGACTCCCCAACCTCAGGGAAAAGACTTTGTTTATTTACCATATCGATGCCCCTCATAATTTTGTAAACCTCTATAAGGTCACCCCTCAGCCTCCGATGCTCCAGGGAAAACAGCCCCAGACTGTTCAGCCTCTCCCTTTAGCTTAAATCCTCCAACCCTGGCAACATCCTTGTAAATCTTTTCTGAACCCTTTCAAGTTTCACAACATCTTTCCAATAGAAAGGAGACCAGAACTGCAAGCAATATTCCAACAGTGGCCTAACCAACACCCTGTACAGCTGCAACATGACCTCCCCACTCAATTCAAATAAAACTCTACGGGTAATGGAGACAGTTTTTCAGCCAATATAATCATAGCAACCATGTAAACTTTTGAACCAGGTCGACAATTGCTCCTCAATTCTAGTGTAAAACGTCCATTCTCGAGTAAAGCTCTTGATATTAAAATACAAATAGATTATACAGACTCCAGACTGTTTGTAGTTTCATATTCTGAATTCTGGGAAAGAATGACACCTTATCGAGTAACACAGGTACTAGAAAGCAGGTTTCCTTTGTCCATCTGTATGCAACACTCACTCGTGCACAAGTCAGTGACCAACTAAGTGCCCGTTTCATTACCCACATTTTACTGGCCAGAATCTGATTGGGGTGGAGGCTGGGTCAATATTTGCCACAATTACCTCTCTTCTACTTGTTCATGGGATAGGAGAGTCGCTCTTGTCCATCCTTAATTGCCCTTGAACTGATTGTTCTCTGAATAGTCTAGCAAGTTCAGTCAGGAGACCAGCACATTGCTGTGGGCGTGGAATCCTGTGGAGGCTAGACCAGGCAAAAGGTGGCAGTTTTGAATTAAATAAACATTAGGGAATTGGATGGATTTTTAAATGAGAGGGCTGTACTGGTCACTTTTGCTGAGACTACCTTTCTATTCCAGGTTTTTAAGTGAACCAAATCTGGATTGTACTGGCTGCAGTGATAGTGTCCCCACAGCATTAGCATGGGCTGCTGGATTTCTAGCCCAGTGAAATTACCACTACGGCACTATCTTCCAGCCTTGAAACTTAGACCCAAACATGACCTGCACTGCCAGCAATCAATTAGATTAGATTACTTACAGTATGGAAACAGGCCCTTTGGTCCAACAAGTCCACACCGACCCACAGAAGCGTAACCCACCCAGACCCATTCCCCTACTTCTAACACTATGGGCAATTTAGCAAGGCCCATTCACCTAACTTGCACTTTTTTTTGGACTGTGGGAGGAAACCCACACAAACACAGTGAGAATGCGCAAACTCCACACAGACAGTTGCCTGAGGCGGGAATTGAACCCGGGTCTCTGGCGCTGTGAGGCAGCAGTGCTAACCACTGTGCCACCGTGCCGTCCCAAAACAATTCAACTCAGCCGAGTCTCTGAGCAGGCAAATCAAAGCCTGCTCCAAGACCTAGTATTCTACAGCATGAAATGAAAGGAGACCATTTGATCCATCATACCCATGCTAGCTCTTTGAAAGAGCTATTTAATTAATCCCATGTGTTCGGAAACATGAAAATCTAGCTGTGCAATACCACTCACTGTGTATTCCTTACTGTCCTACAATTCCTAGGCTTTAATGCTGCATTACAACTTTATCTCTACATTGGCGAGTTGAGGAGATTGATAGCTCAAGTTGAGGTTCTGGATGTAGGTTTGCTCACTGAGCTGGAAGGTTCATTTTGAAAATGAAACTCACAGCTCAGCCAAACCTACATCCATTATCTATAGATGTTAGAATTTGAAAAAAAAAATTCAAATCAGAGGGTCAGCCACAGTGAAAAGTTCTGAACTGAAGCAGCAGGGTTCAAAGTTGCCTTTAACGTGCATACATTGGCACACGTGAAATTCCCTCCTACTCAAAGCTTGTTTAGCTGTCCAGAACCAGAGAGTCAGAAGCCACAGGACACCAGGTTACAGTCCAGCAGGTTTATTAGAAATGATATGCTTTTGGAGCAGTGCTCTTTTGTCAGGTGAAGGAGCAGCACCCCAAAAGCTTGTGATTTCCAATAAACCGGTTAGATAATAACCTGGTGTCATATTAATTCTGACTTTACCCGCCTCAGTCCAACACCAGCATCTTCACATCACAGAACCAGAGACACATACACTGCACATGGTTCAGGAAAAGTAAATACAGCTCTTAATTTTAATATTTACTACTCCTAGATTAAACAGGCTCGAGACAATTACTGTCCAAGTTCTGGGTAGAGAAAAGAAAGAGGGAAAGTGAAACTGAGGGTAGACTGAGAAGGAAAACCACAGACAAGTAAAGACGCCTTCTCCATGGTTATCCAATATCTGGTGTCTATATCTGTACACTCATTCACAAGTCATACATCTATGTTTATAAATTTAAATAAATCATAACATTTAGAAAAGCAAGCAATTTAGGTACTATTTGGGAGGAAGCCAAACAGAATAAAGCACATCAGAAGGTACTGAATACACTCCTGTTAAGCTCAAAATTTCCACTTTTCTGGTAGTGGTTGGATTTCAACTCTCAGCTGCTATTCACAGTCAAGGGACTGGATTTTCATGGAACCAAGGTGACTGACCTTTCAATGTGGCAGGCAGGGACCTGGATGCAGGAGTCCATCCCGCATTGCCAATAGATCCCAACTTCATTTTCTAGGGGCAGAGAATGGGGACATGAAATACAAACTTAACCTGACTATTTGAAATCAGCAGAGTGTTCAAATGGACCGCTGTTTCAAATGTCTTAATCTGCAGTGAGAGAGTCCCAAATTTATGGAATAGACATAGATGCCCTTAAAAGGGCAGGTTAAAAACAAAATTTATTGCGCTGTCACAATCCCAAGTGATTTAAATGTCCAGCCTATTCAAGATGAAATAAAATGTTGAAGCCCTCCTTTAGAGCCATCTTCTGCTGGACTGCCTGGTTCAAAGTGCCACCTAGTGTAGATTATATAAAGTTAATACCATTTATTCCTGCAGCTTCAGTAGTGTTCACTGCTGACATCTCCCAAGGGCAGTTCCTGAGATTATGAATGCTTGGCCAAGTTTCAGAACCATTCCTCAGCAGATGGTCTTAGCTCAATTTGACTGACAGTTGAAAGAGAGTATTAAAGGATCAATTCTCTTTGATGCACTTACTGAATAAGTGCTTGATGTTTTCTATGACAAATTGAGCAGTTGGGGGGGGGGGGTGGGGGGGGGGATTTAAAATCCTTGAATGCTTTTCACACTGACTTTTTATCTGAAGCAAGTGTGTGGAGGTGAGAGCTCTCTTGTAGAGGTTTACAACAAAATCCTTCTCAGGGTGGCAGCCGGTGACACGCGATGCTGCACAAGGCTCAGTGTTGGGACCACAGCTTTTCACTTTATACATCAACGATCTAGATGATGGAACGGAGGGCATTCTGGCTACGTTTGCAGATGATACAAAGACAGATAGAGGGACTGGTGGCATGGTTGGGGGAGGGGAGGCTGCAGAAGCATCTGGATAGTTTAGGAGAGTGGGCAAAGAAGTGACAGATAGAGTCTAGTGTGGGAAAGTGGGAGGTCATGCACCACGGTGGGAAGAATAGAGGCATGGACTGTTTTCTAAATGGGAAGAAGTTCAGAGGTCAGAAGTGCAAAGAGACTTAGGAGTTCGAGTCCATGATTCTCTCAGGGTAAACTTGCAGATTGTTTTTGCCTTCCTAACTACTGACTCAATGATGGCATTTATTTTTTAAGAGGACTTGAATATAAAAGCAGGGGTGTACTTCTGAGGCTCTATAAGGCTCTGGTCAGGCCACATTGGGAGTATTGTGCACAGTTTTCCTATCTCAGGAAGGATGTACAAGCCTTGGAGCATGTTCAGAGGAGATTCACAAGAATAGTTCCAGGAACGAACAGCTTAACATGAGGAACATTACAGGCCTCTGGGTTTATACTTGGAGTTTAGAAGGATGAGGGGAGATCTAACTGAAACATACAGAATACTGAATGACCTGGACAGAGTGGATGTTGGGAAGATGTTTCCATTGGTAGGGGAGATTAGAACCAGAGGGCATAGCCTGAGTGTAAAGACAAGACCTTTTACAATGGAGATAAGGAGAAACTTCTTCGATCAGAAAGTGGTGAATCTATGGACTTCACTGCTACAGAAGGCTGTGGAGGCCAGGTCATTGAATGTATTTAAAATAGACTTAGATAGATTCTTGATTGTCAAAGGGATCAAGGGTTACAGGGAATAGGTGGGAAAATGAGGCTGAGAAATTTTTCAGCCATGATTGAATAGTGGATCAGATTTGATGGGCTGAAAGGCCTAATTTCTGCTGCTATGTCTTATGGTCTTCCTGCAGTATTTATTGCATGGGGTGGCATGGAGTGGGAGGGTGGAGCTAAAGGATCCACCAGCTTCTAAAATAACTGAGATTGAGTGCCATAGAACCAAGGTGAGCCGTTTAACGCTGGTGCCTGCCAACAATTTGCGTCAGGGGTCAGCAGGTTTTACTCTGTGCTAGCCACAGTCCCAGAAGCAAATATAAGGTGTAATGAGACTCTTTTATGTCAAAGCAAGTCACAAGTGATGGGGAGTTCCTGACTAATTAAAATCCAGTCTAGAAAGCATTAAAACATTGTTCTCAAAGCCTTGCATGATCTTAAATTCTGCCCAAATGTTTTTAGTCAAGCAGATTGAATTGCTCCTTCAATTCTGATCTCCAGTGCATCTTTGATGTTAATCACGCCACCATCAACAGCACTCTCTTCAGTCACCTGATCCCTAAGCTCATACTCCCTTTCCAAAACCTCTCAATCCTCCTTTACGACACTGCTTAAAATCTACTGCTTAGATTAGACTCCCTACAGTATGGAAACAGGCCCTTCAGCCCAAGAAGTCCACACCAACCCTCCGAAGAGAAACCCACCCAGACCCACTCACCCACACTATATTTACCCCTGACTAATGCACCCAACACTACGGGCAATTTAGCATGGTCAATTCACCTAACCTGCACAACTTTGGATTGTGGGAGGAAGCAGGAGCACCCATGGGAAACCCACCGACACGGGGAGAACGTGCAAACTCCACACAGACTGTTGCCAGAGGTGAGAATTGAAGCTTGGTCCCTGGTGCTGCGAGGCAGCAGTGCTAACCACTGAGCCAACATGTCGCCCTAACCAAGACTTTTGTTTCAGTCTTTCATCTGGCACTGTATCAAGTTTTGTTGAATAATCTCTCCTGTGATTTTTTTTAAAAAACTTCTTTCATGGGACATGGGTATCATTGTCACCCATTCCTAACTGTCCTTATACAGTTGCCCTGCTAGGCCTATTTCAACACAGCCAAACAGGATTCTGGATGAACACAGCAGGCCAGGCAGCATCAGGTAGTGGAGAAGTCAAAGTTGCGAGTCAAGACTCTTCACCACCTTTTTCACTTCCTGATGCTGCCTGGCCTGTTGTGTTCGTCCAGCCTCCTGTCTGTCTACTTTGGATTCCAGCACTCTGCTGTCTTTTTTGTCTCCAACTAGGAAAGGTAACCAAATGCGAAACGTTAACTCTGATTTCTCCTCACAGATGTTGCCAGACCTGCTGAGCTTTTCCAGCAACTTCCGTTTTTTTTTGCCTGAGTTAATTGTTGTACCTTGTTGCAGGCCCATACTAAGCAAGGGCGGCAGATTTACTTCTCTAAAAGGATATGAATGAAGCAGGTGAGTTTTTACAACAACAAGTTTGATCGTCTTTCAATTCTCAATTTAATTTTTATTGGTTAAATTTAAGCAGCACAGTGGTGCCATTTGATCCCATGACTTTACAACATTAGCCTGGGATCCTGGATTACTGAAACAAAAACTATACTGGAAATCAATGATCAGGCAGCATCCATGGACAGAGGGAGCGCACAAGCTAATCTTTCGAGTCTAGATAACCCTCATCTAGACTCAAGACATTAGTTTGCTCTCTCTCCCTCTCCATGGATACTGCCTGGCCCATTGTGATTTCCAGCATTTTTTATTTTCAGTACAGATTCCAGCATCTGCAGTAACTTACTCCTCCCTGAATTACTAGCCCAGTAACATCACCAACATACCACCATCACCCCATAAAAGGTCTTTTGCAATTCTTGCTACATTAAAAAAAAGTGCTATACAATTTCATCCTGTGAGCTGCAATGATCAGTCACCAGCAGCCTGCAGAAGACAGTAGGGATAGACGCCTGGTTCCTCATTCAAATCATTTTCTAACATCCCTCCATTGATTGTACCATCAAGTCTTCCACTTGGCCCAAGCAACGTGAATGGAAATGGTTAACTACATCATTTTACCATCCTCTGTGTTAAGGGAGTTTCAAGTGGAATCCTCAGAACATTAGTACTGGATGTTTTCAGTGCCTAATTCTGCAGCATCAATTAATTACCATCAGAAAAATAATGTTACATGCTAATATTCTTGGTCAATACAGAAAGGCAATTTTAATTCCATTCTTGTGGGTAGGGCTCCCCCATCTTCAAGCCAGAACTTTTTGGCTCAGGTGAAAAGAGCATGATTTTAAAAGAAGACATAAGGGGCTTTTTTAAAAAAAATGAAACAAACAGATTTGTTGTGGAATAACTTTCAGAGGCAGTGGTGGATGCCAGTACAGTTACAACATCAGTAAGAAATGTATGAAGGGATATAATTAGAATAGATTAGCTTCCCTACAGTGTGGAAACAGGCCCTTCAGCCCAACAAGTCTACACCGACCCTCCAAACAGTAACCCACCCAGACCCATTTCGCTCTGACTAATGCACCCAACACTATTGCCCAATTCACCTAACCTTTACATCTTTAGACTGTGGGAGGAAACTAGAGCACCTGGAGGAAACCCATACAGACATGGGGAGAATGTGCAAACTCCACATAGAGAGTTGCCTGAGGCTGGAATCAAACCTACAACCCTAATGCTGAGAGGCAGCAGTGCTAACCACTGAGCCACCGTAAGTGAAGGCAGGTGGAACTAGTTTAGTGTGGGATTATGGTCGGCATCCATTGGGTGAACTGTAGGGTCTATTCCCGAGCTGTATGACTCTTAAGACCCACCCCAGAAACTTTAGCACAATACCTAGATGGATACAGCGAGTGGAGTACCCGAGGAATGCTGATACAATGGAGGTGCTAGCTTATAGATGAAACACTAAATCAGAGGTTTTCAATGTTTTTTTTCCTTAATTAAGTAACTCTGAAATAAATCGCAAACTTCTGTGGAACTCCAACTTGCTCTGCCTCCTCCCTGTCACAATGTAAACCACTATTGGGGAAAAAAAAATTGGGAATTGAAAACAGTACAAACTTTTGGGAAGCTGGAGAAGCCTGGTTGAAACATGCTCCAATAAGATAACGTCTTCCCCTTTCAGACCCATCCAAAAGATCCTATTGCTGCTACTCAAGCAAAATAGAAAAAGGGAGCCAGGGAGTTCTTCCTGGTATCTTGGTCAATACCTTCCCCTTAACAGATTTTGTTTGTTCGTTATCCAGTGCGTTTTGTGTCATGTTACGGAGCACAAATTATTTGACTGCACTTTGTGACAGTAATTTTCAGTCATAACTGGCTCTGGCAGTTTCTGAATGGTGCCATATAAATGCAAGGTATGTAGCTTCTCTAATTTCCGAAAGTAACTCCACCACGAGCGAACAACACAACAGCTTTTAAAAGACATTAATTAGTCATAAATGCCACGGTGGAGTCAGGTTTCGGATCCGAATCAGCCACGGATATTGACATTTGCTGACTGTGACATACCTGACATTCCAGGCAGTTGTGAAGTCTGGATTTAGAAGCAGCAGAGTACAAGTGAGATCAGTCAGTGCTGAGGAGGAGGGAGAGATGTGGGGGCGAGAGGAAGAAACAAAAATGTATTAACCAATCTTATTTAACAGAGTCTATTCACATAAAATGAATCAAAAATCTGTGCCATGAATTGAACAGGTTTCCATTAAATCCAATTCCGTTGCAGATACTAGCAAATTATCAAGCTGCAGATATTCCAACATTCAAAATCTAATTTTCTACAATGTCGGAGCTATAAAATGCTATATTTGGAAAAGTTGGGGGTGGATCAGAATTCATTACTGCTTACAAGACAAGAATAAATATACAGATTGTCAATTGAGTGAGGATGGCCATGATGCAGGATGCTTCTGTTCGAAGAAAGAAATGTTGGTTTACACACCAAATCTCAGCAAAACAGCAGGCAGCTAATCAAACTGAATGTTCAACCGTGGCTAAAGTGGCAGACTGAATGATTCCAGCACCCACCCTCGTGACTGGCTTCCCACTTGCCATTCCCTGTAAACTTCAGCTCATCTGAAGCTCTGCACTCCACAGTGGAAGAAAAAACCCAAACTTACTCATCCATCACCACCTTGGCTCACTGGCCTCTCTATCCTCTCATGCCACAACACAAACCTGTCACCTTGGTGTTCAAATTCCTCTGTAGACTCGACCCTCAACATCGCCATAATGTCCTTTACATCTCCGTGAATGCTGCACTTTGCCAATTCTGGTCTCTTGCCCATTCCTGATTTTTAATTGTTTCTCCATGAGTGGAAAGGCTTCAGTTACCTTAGAACTAAACTGAAATTCCATCGCCAAATCTCCATCTCTGTCCTCAAGACCTGTCTTTTTAACTAAAGCATTTTGGCCAGGTGTCCCAAAAAATCCTTGTGGCTCAGTGTCGATTTGCTCGTGAAAAAACGTCTTGGGATGTGTTAATATGTTAGAGGTGCCACATAAATTCAAATTGTTGTAATCCAGTCAGAAAAAATAATGCTTAAAAACTAAATGGCAATGGCTATATTTAAAATGAAAAAACATGCAGATGTCAGAAATTAGAAACATGAAGAAATTTGAGGTTTGATCTAAACTGTTCATTGCAATGGTCAGACCAGGGCTACACTCAGTTCAGCCACTCAAGGAGACAGCTCAAGCTAAAGAGCGCAGAAAGGGGTCCAAAAACTAAAAGAAGCAAAGATTGAAGACGTGGTCTTTTTTTGCCCTATGACGAGGTGACCTCAAGACAGTAAAGTGTTTTTAAAAAAAAACAGCCAAATGAGGAGTGCAACCTTTAAGAAAACTGCATAATTAGGACATGCTGCGCCCAGTGAAAGCATAGAGCAGAGACATCTGGAAGAGCTCCAGATTATTAAATGGAATGATTTTCCAAGAAGAGTCAAGGAAAGAAAAGATCTTGAAAGTGTTTCATGAAACTGTCTCAATGAGGAAGTACTAATTTCTTGGTTTTGTGCAAATGAACTTGGCTTTTGACAGTTTCCGATTAACAATAACTTTAGAGTGAATATTTGATTCTAACTAATAGGTTATCAACATGAAACAGATTTTTACAATACTTAATATTTATATTTTGAAAAATTCACATTATTTTGCCTTTGTGTTTATTCTGATAAGGACCGAGATGTGCAGCAAATCAGAACACTAATTCAATTTCTTCCCATGATATTCTTTGTACCAATATTATTATAGGACAGCACAAACGTCTAGACAGCAAACAGGAATTCACATTACTACTGTTGTGTGCTCCTGATGAGTGGTTGCACTTTAACTGCGGTCCTTAGACCAAAGACAACAGGAGGAAGGGGCAAAGACCAGGACTCAACACCAATAGTACTGATCAGATAATCAGAAGAAGAGTTGATTAAGGATGAAAATAACATGGTGCCTTTCACAAGCTTGCAAGGGTCCAAACAGAAGGAGTAATTTTGAAATGTCATCGCTTCAGTGTAGAAAATATGGCAGCTGATTTGTGCCAAGCAAAGGATCCCAGAAACAGTAGCTAGGCAAAGATTAAATAAATTTTCTTTTGTCAAAAGCACAAAGTTGGTTGAAGATCCAATGCACGTCCAGAACACAAAGGACTTGCTGATCTTCAAACGGATAATGCATTGAGACCTTTACGTCTACCCGAGAGGGTAGCCAGTATCTCAGCTGGAAGACAGCTTCTCCAATAGTGCAGCACTCCCCTGAAAAGTGAGAGCGTCAAACTAGATTGTGCTGGAGTCTTTGGATAGGGAATGGAAACAACAGACACATCAGCAAGAATCTAAGCTCAGTGTCACAGCTAACAACGTGCAGATTGGGGAAAAAAAACCCTAGAAACCGCAACAGGAACAGGTTCACCACATACATGTCTGCACATGTGTGCGCATTGTGTTGAATACTTGGCTTCACTATAATTCTCCATCACCCGCAGTCTTGAAAAATTCTTGTTAGTCAAGGATAGGCTCCAATGAAACTACATTTACCAGAGCTTGGCACAAATAAAATTCACTTGTTTGGACTGAGTTTTTGATCTCAGATAAAGATTACAGAAATCAAAACATGAGTGACTGTGGGATAGAAATGAAAATCTTTTGATAATAGAGATTGTAAAATAGGTGTTCATCTTCTTTAATAAACTGTAATCATTCTGAAAAGCATTCTGTAAAATTGCTACTCAGTAAAATAGAGACGAGAAAGAAAATCATATTGTGATTACAATAGCTGCTCCTTCACAACTTAACCACTTAATTAACCCTGTTACTTCTTAAAAATAGAAAAAGGTAAAGATATGTGCCAATTCTGCATACGTATAGATAGAAACCTGAAAGCTAAAATGGCAATTCAGCATCTGATTACTAGAGAGAGGGGCTACCCAGAAAGAGAACAACAAAAAAAAAAGAGATTTTTCAGTGGTTATACAATTTAGTCATTAATTTCTCCATGTCCCAACACTTAACATTATCGCTGAATAGGTACAAGTATTGACAGATTATCTGTCATCACCAGCATTAAATTAAAAAAAAAATTAGCACAAAGTTTCAACCTGGAACTAGCATTTTAGGAAAGAACAACATTTCAAAATTCCCAGTTGGTGCACTTTATACTGTTGTTCCAAAAAACATTTGTTGCAATACCACGAGGAATTTATTGCTGAAATACCGAGTGAAAGGGAATGCCACCACGTGGGGAGAAACACAGAAACTGCAAGGCTAGAGAAATCTGATATAATACAGAATAGGAAAGACACAGACTACCCAGCCGCAGGAAACAGACCGTATAAATTTGAAAGAGTGGATTTTTATGAAGCACAATTCAAACTTCGAAAACCAGATCAAATAGGCCTGCATTAAGAAGGCATCTCAACATACACACGCTCACATTTATTTATCAGCTAATTATTTCTGGAAGATCAGTTGCACTTCTTTATATCTCCGCTAATTTGACAACTGAACACCATTACACCCAAGTCCCATTATACTTCAACTTGGGACCCAAATTTCAAATCCTTCTTCATCTACTCCAGCCATCCAACAACTGAGATCTCTATACTCCTCCAATTCTGACTCCTGGTAAATCCTGGATTGATAAATCACTCCAATGGTGGCCATGCCTCCAGTCATTAAGGCCCCAAGCTCACCAACGTGCCCCCTGAACATCTCCATGTCAGTGTCTTTAACATTGTCCTTGAAACCTACTCCGGAGACCAAGCTTTCATACAGCTGGCCAAGTGTTTTGGTGTCAAATTTTGTGTTGACAACATTCCATTTTAAAACCTTTTCTAAGCCTTGTTCCTTTGAAGCGTTATATAAATGCAAACTATCGCTGAGCTTCAATCCTTGAAATATTGGATACTGTTACAGAAAAAAGAAATTCCCTGTTCATTGCAAGTCTAGCTGAACAGTTAGCAAAATAGCAATCACTTACCATCTCTGTCTAACCACAGCTTTCGTTGCCTATAGAGAACAAGTTTGCTATGGACACAGGGTAGAAGGAGTTTAACACACCAGCTTTCCACACCAAGCTTATTTTCAACGAAAACTATAGGACTCCGATTGTACCGGGCTTCAAGACATGGAATCAATCCAATTTCATCACTGCAAAAACACAGGAAAAGAAATTAAAAACACCCCATGTCCACACAGGAAGCAAAGCACAAGTAAAAATGGCTACTCTCACAGGTAAACGTGATCGAATTTGCTTTTCAAGTTGATCTTTGCACATCCAGTTAGTGCTCCAATTGGCAGAATTGGTGAAGAAACAGCAGGCACCAACTTTAAAGTGAATGGCCAAAATAATGAAAGGTAGCACAAGGAAATCTGTCCTCACACAATGGCTGGGGTCAGCAACGCTTTGTTTGAGAATGTGGTGGAAGCATATTCACTGGAGGCATTGGAGAACGAATACTAGGCCACAGAACAATATGTAAAAAAAAAGAGCGTGCAACTAGATAACTTGTACAGAGCTAGGACGAGGTCAAAGGGATGAACATCCCCCCCCCCCCCCCCCTTGGTAGCCATTGCAAAATAAAAATCAACATACAAGATGAGCTGATTGGAAATGCACTGACAAATGCCCACCTCCTCTCGGAAGGGCAACAGAAACAGTCATGTTTACAATGATATTTTTCAATGTGAATGTCAGAGGGGAAAAAAAACTGGGTGTTGTATAATTTTTTTTAAATTGAAAGAAGGTCAGTGGGTCACTTTGAAACAGGAGACAATCAAGCCTCCTCCACCCCACCCCACCCCACGTAGTGGATTCACAAGTGATTGAGAATTCAGATGTACAAAAGGACAAAACCGGCATCGTGCCCTGATGTTTACATCGGCGACCGCGAGCAGCCGGTTTGTGATTGCAACCTGCAAATAAAAACGCACAAGGTCCCTTTTGAAGTTTGATGCTGTTCAGAGGGGGAAGGGACTCTTGGAGGCTAACGCCAGGCTCTCTCTCGCTCTCTCTCTCTGCTGCCTTTTCCCAGCCCTGGGTTGTTTAGAACAGCCAGTGACAGTGAGGATTGAGCAGGCTGCGCTATTGTCTGAAGCTCAGTGGTGTCGCGTCCCCCCTCCCCGGGCAGTGGGCAATGCACCCGCGGGGCTGCAGCACGCCGACACTTACATGTTGGGGTTCCTCCTGAACGCGTTGGCGATGTCTTTGACAACCCTTTGAACCAAAACGTCCACCTCCTCTTCCGACTCTGCCATCTTCCTCATTCAACTCGCCGGCTGCAGCAACACTTCCGGGGCATGACAAACATTTATTTGTGTGTGTGGTTTTTTTCTTCTTGGGGAGAAAGCGCAAAAAGGGAGAACTGAAAAGTTCTTGAAACGCAGACACAAGAGCGGGGCAGCAGAAAGCTGCAGAGGGCTACCTTCAGCACCCGGTTGCAAACCCTGCCCTGGGGATTCTGCAATTTTAAAGGATAGAACTTGCAACTTAAAAGAAAAAGAAACATTTCTCCCCGATTATATTCAGACAACTTTTATACCCCCCCCCATAACTAGTGCTCAACTCAACGATGAAATTCAAAAATCCACAAATGTAAACATTTAGAAGGCTTGATTCCCCCACCCCCATTTGCCCTCACCATAGCAACCCCCTTTGCAAACAAGTAATTTATAACTAAACCAATTGCATTTAAATAGCGACTTGTATCATCCCCAAGACATCGTAAGGGGCTTCAGGGTCAATTAATTTGGATTGTCGATTTTGCTCGGACCCAATCCCAGAGGTAGAACCATCCGATTCTGGGTCACCTGCCTAAAGCATTTACTTTATACCCTCTGTGATAGTGTCTAGGACTTATGTACCTTTACCTGACATGTCTTGTGTCACAGGTATCACCGTGCCTCTAAGATGGAAGCTCGAGGTTCAAATCCAAGCATCTACTGGATGTTAAGAATGTCAAACTAGACAGGATGAGCTGAATGGCCACCCATTTTGTGTTAACACTAACTGCAGAGGGCAACATTGAGTTATTTCAATGTCATGAACAATAACTTGCGTTTATATAGCTCCTTTAACACTATCAAGCAGCATTTTATGAGTACTGTCAGACAAAATTTGACAATGAGGCACATTAGGAACTTTTGGAGCAAGTGGCATACAAATGATTGAAGACATAGAGATTCTAGGGACATCTTTAAAGAGGCATAAGAGGTGCAGAGGTTCAGAGAGGAGATTCCTGGAATGGCCAATTATATGTCCTCCATTTTCATCGCTCCAGCTTTCAGATACCTGCGTGCCAAGTTCTGGAATATTCTCTGTCTTCCTCATCCTTAGTATCATCCATCAAGATGCCATTTAAAATCTACCCATTTGATCAGACTTTTAGCTAAATGTCCTATTTTCTGTGGCTCAGTGACACATTCACCCGAAAACTGTGAGTGGCTTTGGCAGGGTAGTCATAGAGGGTAGGTAGTGGAGTGGAACAAATGTAGGGCCATCAAAATAAGACTATCCCGGAATAAGTCAAATAGGAAATTCGGAAGAAGCTTCTGTAGCCAGAGAACAGTGGGAATGTGGAACTTGCTACCACATGAAATGGTTGACACAAGGAGCAGGGATATTGTTAGTGAGGAAAGAATAAAAAGAGGAGGCCATTCAACCCCTCAAACCTTTTCCACAATTCAATGAGATCATGAACAGATTGAGACCTTGAATGTTTTTCAAACTTTTTGTCACTCATTTGTAGGATGCGGGCATCGTTGGCAAACGATTTGTTGCTCGTCCCTAGCTGCCCTTGAGAAAGTGATAGTGAACAGCCTTCTTGAACTACTGTAGTCCACCTGCTGTGGGTTGATCCACAATGTGACTCCAGGATTTTGACCAAGTGATACATTTCCAAGGACGGTGAATGGCTTGGAGGGGAGCGGGAAGATGGTGGTGTTCCCATGTATCTGCTATCCTTGTACTTCTAGATGGAAACGATTGTGGGTTTGGAAGGATTTTTGGTGAACTTATGCAATGCATCTTGTAGATAGTATGCACTGCTGCCACTGAGCATCGGTGATGGAGGGAGTGAATGTGTGGATACAGTGCCAAACAAGCAGACTGCTTTGTCTTGGATGGTGTCAAGCTTCTTGAGTATTGTTGGAGCTGCACCCATCCAGGCAAGTGGGGAGTATTCCATCACACTCCTGACTTGCCTTTTAGCTGGTGTATAGGCTTTGGGGAGTGAGGAGGCGAGATAGTCTCTGCAGTACTGCAAGCCTCTGACCTGCACTTGTAGCCACTGCCTTTATGTGGTGAGTCCAGTTGAGTTTGAATATATTATTGATAGCTGAATATATTAAAAATACACACATTTTACCATGAGAAGTCAAACTGACACTTTTTAAAAAGTAATTACATTGCATACATAAAACACAGTACAGGCTGGAGATGTGTGGCTATATTCCTATTGCAAATTTTAACTGTTAATTCTCTATCACAAATTAAATAAAACCTTTATTTAAAACCAAACATTTTAATTTGTAAATTGCAACCAACTTTTGCAAACTTGCCAACTTTTGGGGAAATAGTTCAGCAGCGTAGGGATTCCGTTTAAGGCCAGTCAGTGTTCACCGCCCCAAGCGTCCATGGCAACGGCGTTAAATGATTGCAATGTGCGTAGGGCTTTGCTATTTTAACGCCGGACAACGTTTGTTTCAGTCACTTTTGTTGCTTGGGATAAACCTCAGTCGCCGTCTTCGAAGCCCAGCGTAAAGTCGGCGCTACTTTAGAAGGCGAGCAGACCCCTCACTTAGCCCTGGGCAAAGTGTCTCTTTAAAGTGGAAACCGAGCTACAGAGAGGAAAAAAGACAGGGAGGGAGAGGTATAACTATAACAACAACAGTCAACTGTGGGATAGAAGGGGACTGAGAGATAGGCAGAGGAGTTGAGTGACAGCTAGGATTGTACTGAGAGGGAGAGTACTCTGTGGTAGGGAAGAAACTGAGGGAGAAATAGAAGAGAAATAGGAGAGGGATAGCAGGCAACTGAAGGGGAGACAGGAAAGTAATAAGAGAGAGCAAAGTAGTGGAAACTAAAATAAGAAAAGTAGAGGGAACTGAGGGGTGATAGAAAGGAATTGAAAGAGATAAAGAGAGACAGGCAAAATCTAAAAAGACAACTGCATGGTGGGATGATGAGAGAGGGAGATAGGATTAAGAGCCCTATTGAGAAGGAAGTGAGATAGCAACAGAGACAATTGGTAAGAGAGCGACAGTGCTAATAGAATAAACTGAAAGAAGGAGGAATATAGATAACCATCGTAGAAAACCATAACTGACAGAGGATACATAAAGGAGGTAATGATAAGCCAATAGTTAGAGCAAAGGTACTCTTTAAGAAGGAGACAAAAGAGCGTGTGAAGGCCTCTATCAGAGGGAGTGTGTGAAGGCCTCTATTAGAGGGAGATTGGAAGGGCTAGAGGAATTGAATTGAGGAAGATATTTAAAACAAGGGAGCCAGCACAAATAGAATTAAAAGAAAGTAAAGGCAGGAAATACGAAAAATGATGCTTAGAAAATGAGAGATACCAAGTGAATGAAAGCAACAGACAGAGAGAAGGCAAAGTATAACGACAGATAAGACAGTAAGGGCAACAAATTTTATTAACAGCCAGAGTTGTGAATGTACCAAACAGAGGAAGACAGGGAAAGATAGTTGTCAAATGAAACAAAGCATCAAAATTAAGCAAGAGAAGTAAGAGAATTTTAAGTGAGGCAGAAACGTGAGAGAGAAAGATAAGAAATAACAGAGATTGGAGAGACTGTGACAATTATTGAGAGACAGCACTAAGCTGAGAGAAAAAGACAGGAGAAATCAAAGAAACTAAAAGAGTATTGAGAAAGGGTACTTTTTGAGAAAGTGCCAAGGAATTATTGGCTAGAGGAGCAAGCATTAACAAGAGTGAGGTGAGACAGAGAGGTGCAGGGAAATAACGAGGCTAAAGCAGTGGATAGAGTTTGGGTGAGCACACAAGCCAACCAAGGTTAGTAGCGGGGCAGCACGATGTGGGCAAACTGGAACCTCCGTCAGAATTATCAACTGGATAATCCAGATCGAAAAGGTTCTCTGACTCTCCGCTCGAATTATAAGAAATACAGCAGGCCCGTGTTAGTCTGCAACTGGTAAGAGGTCAAAATGGAAGTTTTATTAAACTTTGAATAGCTTCTTCAATATAAAGGCAGTAGGAACTACAATAGCACTTTTGTTTTGGTACATTACCATTGAGTATTCTGGGATGTTGCAGCTCTATTTCCTCTGCTAATGCTGAAAATGATCCTAATGGCAAAGAGGGTAGTTCAGCCAACTTTATAAATCAAGTCGACACAAAGTTTGGAGAAGACAGAGAGGGGTGGGGTGGCAGAGAACAGGTTGTGTGTGCTGTCAGCATTGCTTATACATTGTGACAGTTTGTTTATTGTGCCACAATTTGCTGTGAATGTTGCACTGGGGCTATGGCATTGCTGTCATTTATGTGGGAGTGCCACAGAACCGTAGAGGAGGTGTAGCCATGCAGTTTGCCTTAATATCCTCTTAGCTTTACAAAGCAATATTCGCTTGTCTTTGTTGCATAGATGAGTCATTAGGAAGTGACTGTATCCTCACTGTAGAAGCGATGGGAGCAGGCTTGAAGAACCAAATGGTTTACTCATGTTTCTATCTTCTAAAGTAAAAGCAAGGCAATCAAACAGGGAAGACTGATATAACAAAACAAAGAACTGCAGATACTGGAGATCTGAAACAAACAAAAACAGGGTTTGCTGGCAAAACTATGTTTGGCAGCATCTGTGGAGCGAAAACAGAGTTAAGGTTTCAAATCTAGTGGCCCCTCTTCAGAACTGATTTAATTTGTTATTTCAGTGCCCCCTCAGTGCTGCACTGATAGTGCCATCCTCGACTTGAGGTTCACTAGACTGATACCAGGTATGAATGGACCATCTGATGAGGAGAATTTAAGTAGATTGGGCCTGAACTCACTGGAGTATAAAATAACAAGAGGTGACCTAATTGAAGTATACAGGATTCTTTGGGAATTGACAGGGTAGATGAGGAAAGGTTGTTTCTCCTGGGAGAATCTAGGACTGGCGGGCATGATTCAAGAATAAGGGGTCACACATTAAGACAAAGGTGAGGAGGAATTTCTTCTCTTAAGTGGTAGTGAATTGTGGAATTCTTCATCACAAAGGGCTGGTGTGGCTGAGTTGTTAAATGTATTATTTAAGGTTGAGACAGATATTTTTAATCAGTGAAGGTCTCAAGAATTATGGGGGAAAGGCAGGAAAGTGGAATTGAGGATTATCAGATCAACCTGAATGGCAGAACAGACTCAATGGGCCAAATGGCCTCCTTCTGCTCCTATATCTTATCTTTTGGTCTTGTGTCTTCATGACTCTGGAGTGAAACTCAAACCCACAGCATTTTGACTTAGTGGTGGTCTCGCTATTCATGAGGAATTAGAGAGGTCTGACTCCTTGAGATTCTCTGTGCTTTTCTTCTGTATAACACTAGCAATGCAACCACAATCTCTGTATCAGCTGAGGTAGTTCTTGAGACTTGCTTACTCAACTTGTCCTGCAATGGTGTCTTGGCTAAAGCCATGAATAAGCATTCCTTGAACACTGAGGAAACTACATGGAGTCTTCTTCATTGTTGATGCCATCTTTCTGACCCAGGTTAACCATTTGCTTTAGTGCTGTCCCAGTTGCTCCTTTGGATCAGTAGTGTTTATAGTCTAGAGCTGTATTTCTGCTCACTCCAACTACTGCTGCCCCTGTCCACTGCTCACATGCATGCTTTTCACATGACATAAATCTAACCATTCTGATTAGGTATCTTACAAATTAAACTGTATTTTAAATATACATCATGTGTCATGGGGAAGCATGGGGGCAAAGAAAAAGGCCATTTGGCCCATTTTGCCAGTGCTAAATGTAAAACCGATCCAACTACCCCTACTTCCTCAACAACAGTATTTTCCTGTAGAATATTTGTGTATTTGTCCAAATTTCTTTTGAAAGATATTATTGAATCTGCTTCCATTGCCCTTTAGGCAACGAGTTTGAGATCATAAAATGTTACTGACTTTCTTGTCAATCACCTTAAATCTGAGTCTTCAGATTACTGACCCTCCAGTCACCAGAAAGTTTTTCCTTACTTAGTCCACCAAAGTCCTTCAGGATTTTGCCCATTTCTATTAAATCTCCCCTTAGCCCTCTTTGTCCTAAGGAGAATGCTTTGACATCTCCACATAATTGAAATCCCTCATGTCCCAGATACCATTTGAGAAAATTTCCTTTGCACCCTTACCAAGGCAGTAACATTCACTCCAAATGAGGATAGGCTGGGATTGTCTTCCTTAGAGACATGATAGAAATGTGGAAGATTGAGGGACATAGACAGAATGGATATGAAGGCATCTTTTCCATTGTTCAAGGAATCACTAAACAGGGGCAGAGCATTAAGGTAAGAGGTAAGAGTTGAGAATACATTTTTTTCATGCCAAGGGTAAGAGGAATCTGGAATTCTCTGCCTGAGAGGGTGGTGGGAGTCCGAAACATTGAT
Organism: Hemiscyllium ocellatum; assembly: GCF_020745735.1. Lineage (NCBI taxonomy): Eukaryota > Metazoa > Chordata > Chondrichthyes > Orectolobiformes > Hemiscylliidae > Hemiscyllium > Hemiscyllium ocellatum. The sequence goes on along the minus strand of NC_083402.1, from coordinate 122,179,693 downwards.
AACATTTTAGTTGTATTAAGATATTCAGTTGTTTTGCCAGAGTTTCCACGGCAATGAGCCAAAAGCTAGAAGTTGGGATCAATATAGTCAGATCTCTGTTGACTGGCATAGACGTGAAGGGCCGAATGACCTCCTTTAGTGCTGTAAATGTCGATGAGTTTGGAGCCCAAGTTTGTTTTTATGGCACCTTCTAAACCTGTGACCTCTGTCACCTAGAAGAACAAGACCAACAGACACATGGGAACACCACCCTCATCACATCTCACTCCATCCTGACTTGGAAATACATCACTGTTTCTTCACTGTTTGCTGGGTCAAAACATGGGGGCTCCCTTCCTGGTAGTATTGTGGATATACCACATGGACTGCAATGATTTATGATGGCAACACACCAGCACTTTCTCCAGGGCAGTTAGGGATGGGCAATAAATACTAGTCTAGTCAACACTGCCCACATCCCTTCGATTAATAATTTCAAGAGTTTTCATGCTGTTTTCATTAATCATTTTATCTCTCCACCCCCGTGGCTCCCAGCCTCATTCTTAATTAAGGGCTTTTGCCTGAAACGTCAATTTTCCTGCTCTTCGGACGCTGCCTGATCTGCTGTGCTTTTCCAGCACCACCCTAATCTTGAGTCAAGATGTTTCATATCTTTCCATTTGCAGGTATCAGCACAGAGAAGCAGAACCTAAGGATTATGATATGGATACTATCCCAGAGGGATATTGGAAAAACTTACACCGCTCAACGTACAGACGGTTTATAAGTGTTCCCCCAGGAGTAAGTGACATTTGAATCATTAAACGAGTATATTGTTTCAACTTTGTAATTTTTGTTTGATTTTATCTTTAGGTTGACGAGCTAAGATCCACTATTTGACTCCTGGTCATACAACATGGAAACAAACCCTTCGGTGCAACCAGCCACACACAACCATGTTCCCCAAACTAAACCAGTCCCACTTTCCTGAGCTTGGTCCGTCTCCCTCCAAACCTTCAAATGTATCCAAATGTCTTTTAAATGTTGTAACTGTACCTGCATCCATCACTTTCTCTGGCAGATCATTCCAGACGCCAATGACTCTCTGTCTAATCAAAAGGTTGGCCCTCATGTCCTTTTTAAATCTTTCACCTCACTTTAAAAATATGCCCCCTAACTTTGAACTTCTCCAGTCTTGAGGGGGGGGTGGGAGTGGATCCTGGTCATTCACCTTATCTATACCCCTCATGATTTTATAAATCTCAAATAGGTCACCCCTCAACCTCCTGTGCTCCAGTGGAAAAAATCCTAATCTTTCCAGTCTATTTTTATAACTCAAACCCTACAATCCCAGCAACAACTTGGTAAATCTTTTCTGAAACCACTCCAGTTTAATAATATCTTTCTTATAACAGGGCGACCAGAACTGGACACAATACTCCAGAAGAAACTTCACCAATGTCCCATACAACTTCAACATCACATCCCAACTCCTGTACTCAAAGGTGTCAAAATAGATTTCGGCAAAGCTGGTTGTATTGATGGACTGTATACATATCCAAACGAAATGATGATGGGAGCAGGCTGCTTCTGGGTACAAACTGGTCCATTCACCATGACAAAACAAAATTTCCCCATTTTTAGGAATAACCTTCAAAGATGCAATATGATTTGTATTAATATACCATGTGAATCATTAGTGAATAAACTGTGACCTTGGAGATAATTTGACGTTAATTTTCCCTCCAGACTCGGTGGGTAGAATTTCTCACTCTGGGCCCTTAGGATGAGATTGTAATTCATTCAAAACTTTTCCGCCTCCATAAAAGTAAACTTGAGCCCAGAATATTGTGAGTTCGAGTCCCAGTCTCAAAAAGGTTGAGTATATAAACCAATTGGCATTCCTAGTGTAGATTTGAGGAATGCTGCACTGTTGGTGGTATTAACGTTTGCAGAAGAGGTTAAACAAGGGCCATCTCTCTACATATAGGTCTGAAAGAAATACTAAGGAGTGCCATAAGCATCACCCGTGAGGGTGATCTGGTCCTCCACAAAGTCTCTGTGACAATAACCGAAGAATTCCATTGAGGAGATGGTCTTTGCAGTACTGAAGACTGGAGGTGAACATCAGGACCATGCAGAAATCCTGACATAGCTAACTCTGCAGATATTGTCCAGGAAATTGAAATTTCCTTGAGGCAATTACCTGACCTGTGAAACAATTCTCCTTCTAAAATATTTTTCCTCAGTGTGCCGACCTCCGTATTTGGCAGCAAATTCCAAAAACAGAAGTCAATGCACCAGCACACCGACCAGCATGCAGCCACACAGCTTAGAAAGAATGCTCATCTAGAACCTTCTAAATTCTGAATTATAGTGTGAGTCTTCACAGGCTTTTGACACACTGAAGCTGAATATTTACCAGGAAAAGACAGAGGACTGAAAACCTTCTGTAAGTCCTGGAATAAAAATGAAACTGACCCCAAACCACCCCCCTCAGCCCTGGCAACACGCGCGCACAATCAACTGAGCCATTGCTGACCCCTTGCCTAACACTCCCTCCACCGCAAGCCCTGACATCCTGCCGTCCCCTGTTTCTGTAACTTCCTCCAGCCCTATTCCATTCTAAGATCCCTGCACTCCCCTAATTCTGGCCACTTGAACATTTCCGAATTTGCTCACTGCTCCTTTGGTGTCCATGCATTCAGCTGCTGAGGCCCCATGTTCTGTAATTCCGTCTTTAAAATCTCTTCAGAGTTTCTCTTTACTTCCTCCATTCAAAGGTGCTCCTTAAACCTACCCCTTTGACCAAGCTTTTGGTCAGCTACCTTTCATCACCTCATTTGGCTCAGTGTCAGATTTATTCGATAATTACTGCTATGAAATTACTTTGGACATTCTACTTTGAAAATTCAGATAAATGTGTACTATTACATATTCATAATTTCTCAAGATTAAGCAACGTTTGCTGTGAGCATCAATTCACATTAATCCCGTTATATTATTTTCAATTTCCCACTCTTTGTTGAGTTGAACTGAAAGGAACCTTGGGTATTAAGTCAGAAAGCATTTCTTTGCACAGAGGCTCATGGAAATCTAGTACTGTCCTACCCTAGAAAACATTTGAAGCTATGGGCCAATTGAAAATTTTGTGGTTAACAAGATTCTTGCTGATTATAGGTATTAATGGTTGCAGTACCAACATTAATGTACAGATCAGGAGAAAGTAAGGACCACAGATGCTGGAGATCAGAGCTGAAAATGTGTTGCTGGAAAAGCGCAGCAGGTCAGGCAGCATCCAAGGAGCAGGAGAATGGACGTTTTGGGCATGAGCCCTTCTTCAGGAATCTATCGACGTTTCGGGCATGAGCCCTTCTTCAGGAATCCTTCAGGATTCCTGAAGAAGGGCTCATGCCCGAAACGTCGATTCTCCTGCTCCTTGGATGCTGCCTGACCTGCTGCGCTTTTCCAGCAACTCATTTTCAGCTTAATATACAGATCAGCGGTGTTCCAACAGAATGACATTATAGGCTCACAAGTCTGTGGGTCATCCCAGTGCTCCTGTGTTCCTTTCTGTTGGTCAATGTTGGGATTTAATGGAGATTTTGTGGGACTTCTAGTTTCTTCAGTGTGAGAAGAAGTACATGAAATTAAAATCTGACTTTTTTTTTGTTGCAGGACTGGAGCACCACATCAGAGGCATTCATGTCTCAAATTAGTTTTAAGGACGATTATCGACTCAGGGAAAAAATGCCATTAATGGATCAGAAAACAGCGGCAAAAGAACTTCGTAAGAGGTAAGTCATTGAGAGAATGCTGCAGTTGATTAATGTAACCTTAAAGGTTTTTGCAAAATCTTCAAGTATAATCATCTGTATTGATAAATTATACTTATGACGAGGCCCAGTTTATTTTCTTTATTTTACATGTGCTAAAATTTTGATGTGCCTGGCTGTCAACTTTTGTTTAATAATCATTTTTCTGAAGTAACTTGGCGTGTTTCACTGCAAGAAAGGCTTTATGAAATGTAAGTTGTTATCCATGCAAATATAACAATATCTTTCATAGTAGTTGTGTCAGTAGGTGGCGATATGGTTATATATTTCAATTTCTGGTTCTATCTGTTCTAGCGTTACAGATAAAATGGAGCCAAGTCAGTCCTTAGAGTCAAGACCTCTGCTATACCATTGTGTCAGACCTGATCTGCACCATTTTGGAGTGGCTTTCCAATATGCCAATCTGATGCTCTCCTTCTGTAGTCATTATTCCAACTGTTACAAACTGTGTCACACCAATTGACCTGACTGAACGAATCTGTTGTATGGCTTCTCAGAATCTTGGGCGGATATCTCTCTAACAGCATTCTGTACCTACTTTCTTTTAGCCATACAGTTGTGTTGGTTAGCTCAGTTGGCTATACAGTTGATTTGCAATGCAGAGTGATGCCAGCAGTGTGGGTTCAGTTCCCTGAGGTCACTCTGAAAGCTGTATGTAAGGAGCAAGAGGGTAGCTAGAGAAAGGGTTGGCCCACTCAGGGACAAAGGAGGGAAGTTATGCATGGAGTCAGTGAAAATGAGTGAGATTCTTAATGAGCACTTTGCATCAGTATTCACCAAGAAGAGGGACATGCTGGATGTTGAGGTTGGGCACAGATGTTTGATCACTCTAGGTCAAGTTGGCATAAGGAGGGAGGAAGTGTTGGGTATTCTAAAGTGTTGGGTGGACAAGTCCCCAGGTCCAGATGGGATCTATCCCCAGTTACTAAAGGAAGTTAGAGAGGAAATAGCTGGGGCCTTAACAGATATCTGTGCAGCGTCCTTGAATATGGGCGAGGTCCCGGAGGACTGGAGAATTGCTAGTATTGTCCCCTTGTTTAAGAAGGATAGCAGGGATAATCCAGGTAATTATAGACCAGTGAGCCTGATGTCAATGGTAGGGAAGCTGCTGGAGAAGATACTGAGGGACAGGATCTATTTACATTTGGAAGGAAATGGACTTATTAGTGATAGGCAACGTGGTTTTGTGCAGGGAAGGTCATATCTTACCAACTTAATAGAATTCTTTGAGGAAGTGACAAAGTTGATTAATGAGGGAAGGGCTGTAGATGTCACGTTTGATAAGATTGTCGATGGTGGGCTCTTGGCGAAGGTGAAGTTGCATGGGGTCCAGTGTGTACTAGCTAGATGGATAGAGAACTGGCTGGACAGCAGGAAGCAAAAAGTAGTAGTGGAAGGGAGTTTCTCAAAATGGAGAACTGTGACCAGTAGTGTCCCACAGGGATCCGTGCTGGGACCACTGTTGTTTGTGATATACATAAATGATTTGGAGGAAGGTGTAGGTTACCTCATGAACAAGTTTGCAGATGACACTAAGATTACTGGAGTAGCAGATAGTGAAGGGGACCGTCAGAGAATGTAGTAGAATATAGATAGATTGGAGAGTTGGATGGAGAAATGGCAGATGAAGTTCAATCTGGGCAAATACAAGATAATGTATTTTGGAAGATCCAATTCAAGAGCAAACGATACACTAAATGGAAAAGCCCTGGGGAAAATTTATGTACAGCGAGATCTAGGTGTTCAGGTCCGTTGCTTATCTTGAAGGTAGCAATGCAGGTTGATAGAGTGGTCAAGAAGGCATAAGGCATACTTTCCTTCATTGGGCAGGGTATTGGGTACATGAATTGGCAAGTCATGTTATGGTTGTATAGGACTTTGGTCTGGCTGCATTTGGAATACTGCATGTAGTTCTGTTTGTCATATTACTAAAAGGTTGTGGATACTTTGGAGAGGGGCAGGGGGGTTCACCAGGATGCTGCCTGGTATGGAGGGCATTAGCTATGAAGAAAGGTTGAGTAGATTAGGATTATTTTCATTAGAAAGATGGAGGTTGAAGGGGGACCTGATTGAGGTCTACAGAATCATGAGAGGTATAGACAGTGTGGATAGTAAGAAGCGTTTTCCCAAAGTGGAGGACTCAATTACTTGGGGTCATGAGATAAAGGTGAGAGGGGATATGTTTAAGGGAGATATGCATGGCAGGTTCTTTACACAGAGGGTGGTGGGTGCCTGGAACGCATTGCCAGCGAAGGTGGTAGAGGCAAGCAGGGTAGAATAATTTAAAATGTATCTGGGCCAATACATGAATGGGTAAGGAGCAGAGGGATATAGATCCTTAGAAAATAGACGACAGGTTTTGATAGAGGATCTGAATTGGTGCAGGCTTGGAGGTCTGAAGGGCCTGTTCCTGTGCTGTAATGTTCTTTGTTCCATCTTCCCAACTTTCCAACCTTGTCTCTTGCCTGAGGTGTGGTGACCCTCAGGTTAAATCTCTCTCTGAGACCGCAGTGCTCTGGTCCCCTCGGACAATGGTGACTTTAACTTTTACACCTGTGTGTAAAATAATTCAGTTTATTGTAGTGAAAATGCTGTTTTCCACACTGGACATGCCTTCATTCCTTTTGCTTGATGTCCTCTGCAGTATTTACATTCTGCCCTTGATTCATGATTATTCTGCCCTTTGGACCCGCAATGTCAATCAACATAATGAAAGGCCTAGTATGTTCTGCCATGAATGTACTGGAGCTTCAGATTTACAACCTTGGCAATTCTACAACTATTAATCACTCTTCTGAGAGTGTGCTTCTCCTCTCTCAATGGGTGTGCTCTCACTGAAGGATCCCTTAGGTCAAATACAATCCAATCTCCTATTTGCACAGGATTCTATGAGCTGAGCTAAATAATTCACATATTCACAGATGGCTTACTACATAGTAAGAGGCCCTTCACCCCACTGTGCCTATATCTGCATTGCGCTCTTCAAATTCTTTTAGTGGCAGCTTTCACAGCTCTGAACATTGCTTTGTCTTTTTGTAAGTAACTGCTTTTCTATACAAAATGTCAACACTCAATCTCAGCTCCACTTTAACGCAATGTTATGAGCTTATAGGGTAACAGTCTGGTCTCCACTGCCTTTATCGTGAAGATGAATCCCTCCACCACCAACACCGCCCCCTCCCCCACCCAAAATCAGTACCTCATGTTCGAAGTAACATGGCAACAGCAAACTAGGAATGATATTGGAACAGTATTGCATTTCTATCTCAAACACACTCCTAGCTATTCTGACTCCCTTGCTTGTTTCCTCACTGTAAGCATTCAGGAGAAGGAACCAGTGAGCAGGAGAGGAAGCAAGTAGGAAGATGTCAGCCAGTAGCAGTTTTGGTCAGTGGCAGTGTCATTTAATAGGAGAGAGTTGGGAATGGAACAGGAGGGAGTTGGGGAGAGGGAGAGGTGGCAAATGGGAAGGTCAGCAAGTGGGAGAGTGTTAGGAAAAGCATGGGAGAGAATGAAATCCAAAGGCTGGCAAATTGGAGGGTCAGCCAGTGGGAAGGCTTTGAACAGGAAAGAGAGTTGTGGAGGGAGAGAATCAATAGGTGAGAGAGTTGGAAGCAGGTGAGAGTTGCAGAGGGAGAACATGTTGGGAAGGAAGCAGGAAAGTCGCCTAGCAGTAGAAGAAGGAGAGGATGAAAAGTGAGCAGGTGAAGAAAATGGCTAGTAACACAGCAGGCCAGCGAGTGGAAAGCTGATGAGCAGGATGATCAGCAAACAGGATAGAACCAAGATGGAGCAGGAGACAGTCAGCAAATGAGAGAGAGTTAGTGGGCAGAAGAGTCCATTAATGGGGCAATCAGTGAGCAAGAGGCTAGGTGAATGGAAAAGTGTTAGGAAGAGAGTGGGGCAAGTTTGTTCGACAGCGGGGCTAACTTACAGGAGAGGGGGAAAGTAATAAGTCAGTAAAAAGAGTTGGCATATTTCTTTTATTTTATTAAAATATTCTTAATTGTTAGAAATCATTTACAAATATGAGTTTCACATGCGTAGTATTTCACCTCAAGAGTTTAATGTTTCAGCGTTTTTCTGACAACAAAGGATCGATGAAAGCCAACTACAGCTTTTATACTGATTGTAAAAGAAAAGCCCTATTCGCTTGAAATTGAATTCTCAAGAACACATCTGCAAAGTGAACTGAGAAATTATGCTACTCATAATTGTGTCAGCTATGTTTCTAAATCTTAATTTTTTTCCATTTATCAAAAAAACTAAGTTTGCAAAGGGAAACCATTCCAGTGCAAATGCCCCTTGTCCCCAGGCATGGGTTACTGGAAAACCCTCTCCCTTCTCTTATATCAACAGGCTGACTTCTATATTCCAACTTATATCGAGCTTGGCCCAGGCAACTCCACTCTGACACACACATTCATGGCAAGATGAAATTATTCCTACCCATTTTTAGCCTTAAATTGGAAGTTATTTGGTGACTGTTTGAACCACAGTTGTCACCAGTGTTGCTTTTGCCCTGGCTGCAACACCCAGCAATGGCATCAATTAACCAACAATGATATATCCACCATATAAAAGGGCAAGACCAACAGACACATGGGAATCATGCATTCTGTAGATTATCCTAAAGCTTTGCACCATCCTGACTTGGAACAATATTACCATTCCTTCACTGTCACTGGTCCAAACCTGGGGCGGCCCTTCACTGATCGTAGGTGTACCCACTCCACATAGACTGCTGTGATTGAAAAATGCAGGTCCCTACCATCTTTTCAATTATGATGATCCTAGCTGATGTCATTACTGGCCAACGAAGATTCCAGATTGAAATCTGGCTTGAGAGATAGTATTTCATTTTTATTTTTGATTCAATGAGGTAGTTTCTTGTTGCAAATTTGGCTTTATCAATTCCAAGAAGATTACTAATCAAAATAACAGAGGAAAAAAAGCAAACTTTATATATATAAAGGTCTTGAAACATGCAGTAAAAATGTAATCTCATCAGCTCCAACAAATCCCATTACAGTACTCAAACATCATAGAGAATGACCTTTTCTATCCCATATAGTATATGATTTAGCTGTGGCTTCAGTTCCTTGTCAGGAGAAACTGATAGTTTCTTTCTTAGTATGTTACGTAACTGAGCGTAAGCCTTCTCTGCTCTAATCACAGTTTCAGTGTTTTAACTAAACACTTCTGGTCTGGAAAGGTCATATATTTTCAACTTCTCCCTTTCTCAGAAGTGACTGCCTTACAAATTTAACATCACCTAAATCAGAATTGCACAAACAAAATATGTTTTAAGAATCGAGCAATGGGTGTTTGCCCTGATCAAAAGAAAGCAAAACCTGACATTCTGAGATTGAATGTGATGCCTAACAATTTACTTTGGGAAAAATTTACAAGTGAACAATGTAAGAAAAACCCATTACTCTCCAAGATGTTATTAAAAGAAGTCACCATGGCTACAGAAATACTCCCAAGATATTCACTAAATCCTTTTGTAAAATCCATATGTCACTAGTTCAAATTTATAACTCTGGACTCAATAATACACAATATTTATATATATATATATATATATATATATATATATAAATAACATATGTCATATCACAATGGCAATTAAGAATAGGCAATAAATGTTGTCCTAGCCCACCACACTCACATCCCATGATCAAATGTGAATGCCTTCAGACTCATTCACATGCATGAGGTAGGATTTCTGTTTTGAGTGCACTTGAAGAACTAGGCATACCAATTTCTGTTTTTGTAAATATTAAGAAAAAATTTAATTTTTTTACAAAAATACAAAATCACTACAAAACAGAATAGTAACCTTATAATATAATGGCAATAACAGTAAACAAACAAACTACTATACTCCACAAACCACTTAGGAGAGAGAAAATAAAAATGACAAAATCTGCAATTCAGTAAATAACTAAAAGAAAAACTAAATTAAACCAAGTTAAACCAAGGTATATTAAATTGCATTCAGTTAAGTTAACGCACTTAGCGCAATCCCCCATCACTGGGAGCATCCGTAGGTATACCCGTATTTGTTCAGGATTCTTCCTCCCAGGGGCCCCCGGACTGCCAGACACATCCTTCATGACTACACAAAGGCCTTGACCAACATAGCCGACACGTCTGCGTCTATATAGTTCAGAAAGGTTTGCCACATCCTATTAAAACAGTTCTGGTGCACTATACTCGTAAGGAAGTCCGGGGGATGTGCTTCATAACTAACCTACACCACCCCGAGAGTCCTGGGGGATTCTTTGACACCCAGCTGATGAGAATGTTCTTCCTCGCACAGAATGAAAGAATATTATATAGTTTCTTCCCATGCATGTCCAAAGAAGGGAGATTTGGCAAATCCAAAAGGAGAGACACTAGATCCAACTTAACCTCAATTCCGAAGACCTCTTCCAAAATACTTGCAATGGCACCCCAATACCTATGAAGCTTATGGCATGACCACATGCAATGAGTAAGAGTGCCAACATCTGTTTTACATTTGGGGCACATTGGGGACACTCCTGTCTTAATTTTCGCATGCCCTCTGGTGCCAAATGAGCCCTGTGGAGTATCTTCGGTAGCAGAGCCTGCTTCCTATTACAAATCAAAATCTTCCATATGTTCTCCCAAATATCCTCCTACACCTCTGATGAGATTGCCACCCCCAATTCCCGAGTCTAGATTCCGCACAGTCGCTCAATGTCCTTCGAAACATTGCCTCCTAACAAGTGATAGAGGGTGCTGACCAAGAGAGCGCCCGTAGACCGAGCACTCTTCTTTCCATATCTGACCTATAGGCACTAACCATCAATGTAGTCTTTTTCTGCATAAAGACCCTAACCTGAAAGTAATGAAAGAAGTCCCTCCTGGATAGCTCATATTCCTGACTCAGCTGCTTGAAAGACATCATGACTTCCCATCAAATAAATCTCCCAAACTGGAGACTCCTCTAGACTCCCAGAGCTTAAAGCCAGAGTCCATTGACACTGGCCAGAATCCTAACGTTCCTACTATGGGAATGAAAAGAAGTTTTTTGTAAGTTGCCTTAATCTTGTCTCATCATTCTCCTTGCTTTAACTGTGTTAAGGGCAATTGAATTTCTGCAGTGGCCCATAACAGTCCTCATCTTGGACAAAGAGAACAAAGAAAATTTACAGCCCAGGCACAGGCCCTTCGGTCCTCCAAGCATGAGCTGATCCAAATCCACTGTCTAAATCTGTCACCCAATTCCGAAGCATCTGTATCCCTCTGCTCCCCACCTACTCACGCATCTGTCCAGATGCATCTTAAATGAATCTTGTCCATAAAAAGCCAATTGATGAAGGGGCATCTTGCCTGGGAAGTCTCGATGTCCAATCAGATTGACCGCGGGTCCTGGTCAGCCCAGTCAGCCACATAGGATAGTAAGGAACTCAATTGATATTTCTTAAAATCCGGGAAACCAAACCTCCCATCCTCTATGGAATCTGCAATTTGGCCAGCTTAATAAGAGGCCGCCTATGATGCCAGATGAAAGATCCAAGCCAATTGTAAAGCCTCTGTAGTGCTTTCTGGATTAATGGTGCTGGAAGAGCGCAGCAGTTCAGGCAGCATCCGAGGACCAGTAAAATCAACGTTTCGGGCAAAAGCCCTTCATCAGGAATAAAAGCAGAGAGCCTGAAGGGTGGAGAGATAAGCTAGAGGAGGGTGGGAGTGGGGAGAAAGTAGCATAGAGTACAATAGGTGAGTGGGGGAGGGGATGAAGGTGATAAATCTGGGAGGAGGGTGGAGTGAATAGGTGGAAAAGAAGATGGGAAGGTAGGACAAGTCATGGGTACAGTGCTGAGCTGGAAGTTTGGAACTAGGGTGAGGTGGGGGAAGGGAAATGAGGAAACTGTTGAAATCCACATTGATGCCCTGGGGTTGAAGTGTTCCAAGGCAGAAGATGAGGCGTTCTTCCTTCAGGCATCTGGTGGTGAGGGAGCGTAGGTGAAGGTGGCCCAGGACCTCCATGTCCTCAGCAGAGTGGGAGGGGGAGTTGAAATGTTGGGCTACAAGGCGGCGTGGTTGTTTGGTGCGGGTGTCTCTCAGATGTTCCCTAAAGCGCTCTGCTAGGAGGCGTCCAGTCTCCCCTCCGTAGTGCTTGCCTAGACAGCATCAAAGGCAGCATTCGCATGAGATATAATAAACAAGGAAGAACATTCACTTTGACCAGACGTATTCTACTCAACCGGGGCATCGGAGGATCCTTCCAGCGCTGAAGGTCCTGCCTTATCTTCTCAAGCAACTGCATAAATTTAGCTTTATATAATTGATTAAAGGCCGGGGTGATAAAAATGCCTAAATACAGGAAACCTCCCTGTGACCACCCCAAGATTGGACATCTAGTAAGGTCCCCTCACAGGCGTGGCCTCCGACTTCATTAAATTTTATACCCCAAAAATGAATGAAATAAATGAATCACTTGTGTTAAATGGAGCACAGATGAAATTGGATCAGTTAAAAAGAGAAGAACGTCATCCGTGTAAAGGCTGATCATATGCCTGCCTGATCCTTCCTCCAGGGCAATTATGTTGGGATCCCTCCAGATGGCCTCTACCAGTGGTTCAATCACCAATGTAAATAATAATGGCAAGAGAGGGCACCCTTGTCAGCTGCCCCGCCGATACTCAAATTGTCCGACCTTATACCAATGATGAGAACCACTGCTTTCGGGTCACTATATAACACTGCCACCCACCTGGCAAAAACCCCTCCAAGACCAAACTGCTCCAGGCCATAAAAGAAGTATGGCAACTCACCCCAGTCAAACACTTTCTCTGCATCCAGAGAGACTACCAGGCCCGGAATCGACCCGTGTTTTATAGTCTAATATTATTAGTAGAGCTACGACCTGTCTGGTCCTCCTTTACAATGAAGGGCAAAACCGTCTCCAACCTCAATGCCAGCATTTTTGACAGAATTTAAAATCCACATTTAGTAATGGTATGGGCCTGTACAAAGTGAAATCCTGTAGCACTTTCCCTTTCTTGAGAATAAGAGAAATATTTGCTTCTCTCAGAGGATGGGAGGCAATCCTGACTGTACCAGTAATTGTACATATCCAACAGTGCCCTGTTCCCCCCCCTCAACGTATCTATAGACTCCTTGTAAACCTCACTTTGAAATCTATCTGGGCCGGGCACTTTGCCACTCTGGAGCTGTCTCACCACCTCCTGTATTTCTTGGATTGTCAGGCATTCAGAAAAGACGCCTGCTCTGAAGTTACTCCTGGAAGGTCCCAGGGTCTTAAGAAAGGACTCCATCTTCACCAATCTGTCCTCACAGTCCTCCAACCAGTACAGCTCAAAGTAGAATTTCTGAAATGCTGTATTATCTTTTTGGCATCGCTAGTAAGACATACCAATTTCTAAAGTGAAGTTATGGTTTAAGTTTCAGCGCAAACTCATTTTCATTACCATGCAGGTAAAATCTTCCATGAACCAGTGATATTGGGCTGCAGTTAGAGAACACAATTTTTAACTTTGCTTTGTAGAATATTCTTTTGATAAATTAAAAAGTAATAATCTGGTGTAATTTGATCAATGGGTTTATCACTAAAATGCGCATCTTAAATTAATGTTTCCTGATTAAAAATCAGTGAAAACAAAGCATTTACTGGCTTAACTGGTAAGTCAGTTTCTTTGGTAAAACAATTTTATTTTAATATTTAAAAGCTTTTAAAATGAGCCAACTTGTGCCTGTGCATTAAAAACTACCAGCTCATTGTGAAGAGTTTTCTCAATGATTCGCAATTAAAGAAAACTCACCATCCTTATTATTTTCATCTGGGGATCTGGCCATTTTTGTGGAGAGGGACACCATCCAGTCCTGGTTTTTAAACCTGGAGAAGAGGTCAGAAAAACTTGATTTACACTGGTCATAATTAACACCGAAATTCCTTGCTTTTTTTGTGTTGTTTCAGTTGCTCTTGGACAAATTGTGCTGATAAAGCTGATACAAAATCGCAGAAGCTGCTGGTGGGAATGACTACTCCCACTATAATTTGTACGGTGCTCATAAACTGAGCAATGTTTTCTTGGATGAACTGGCTGGATTTATTGTCTGGATCCCTGGTTACATTAGCACTGTGAATGTTGCTGGAGTTGTGTAACTGAGTCATTTGATTATTCTGCCAGAATAAAACAGCTTGTTGAAATGTTTACATCAACGTGGTGGATAATTTGGCTGGAAGAATTTTGAATTAAAAATAAACATGTTAGAAAGTTCATCATAATTATCCCAGTTGGACAACTTCCCTCCGTTTCATCCACCTTCCCTATAACCATCAAAAGTACATATGATTATAGAGACTCTTCAGAACTTGAGTAATAATATTGATGTGGAGAAGCATCTGTATATAGCATCTTGAAGACAATTAAATGGCCCTCATAATATCAGACATTATTTTAATCCAAGCATTATATGGAGTTATTACGACATGCAGCAAATGCTTGGTCAAACAGGTTGGTTTAAAGAGTATTTTGAAGAAGGTTGTTGGATTGGAGGCGATTTCAAAGATGGGGAAGGGATGGGGGCTTGCAAAAGATTTTTGAGTATGAAAGTCGACAAAATGTCACACAATTGAGTTTCAGCATCCATTGTATGTAAGTATTGGTTCACAATACTGGTCTGCTAATTGCAGAACAACCCAAACGATACTCAGCAGCTTGGTTTCAGATGTCGCTATTTAATTATCAGAGGAAAATGCATTCTCAAGTAATATGTGGCACAAGAAGTGAGCCATGAAGCAGTGACTCTGAAGAGCCTGTAAGTATTTAACTAGTGGTGGTGGTTGCTGGGAATGTGTATTATCATATAAGTGAGCATGTATTCACTTGTTGAAAGATGGGAAAAGTTCTGTCTGAGCTTTGTGAGAAAACTCTGACATTCCACTTCTCATAGCCACTACATCTTCCCACAATCACACAGAAGTAAATGTGTGATGGAATTAAGGAGAAAAGACACCTTTGTCCTGGACACCTGGAATGAAAAGGCTTTGAAACAATCCGATGTCTTTCTTTACAAAACTTGCAAAGCTATGTAAATAACTGAGAATTTAATGGACTCCTGTAAGTTATGATCTATAGACTTTAATACAAATTATAGAGAGCAGTAAATGTTTCAGTATTATTCTGCAAATTATAGAGGTCTGCATTTTGCAACTTAATATAATTATTTGCATACTGAAAGTTCTTTATGCATTTTTAAATGTTATGCTTCATTTTTATTAGAATGAGAATCTATAACAATGTTATGAATTATGATAACTTATTTTTGTATTGTCATCACGATATTAATGATTTATCAATAAACGATAACTAGCTGAACTTTGAGTTTCCGGTTCAATTGGCAGAACATCCGGCGGCCTCAATACAAAGGCAAATGCAGCTCTACCAAGGCACCCTCCAGACCATTCAAAACTGTGAGTTGCTTTTTGCATTTTACATCAAATTAAAATTAAGAAGGACTAGCATTTTAAAATAAACATTTAGCTACATATTGAGTTAGTATGTGCATTTCAATATTATTCTTAAATTAACCTTGTGCCTAATTAAAATTTTCCTTTTTATTCTGCAGATTGCAGTTTGCACCACTGTATAATGGTTGGTATTTATGGGCCTATTGGAATATGTAGTAGGTTTGTACATTTTAATAAACTCACTTGCCATGACTACTCATTATATTAAAACTTGTCATTATGTCCTACCTTGAAGATTAAGTCAGTGCAGCAGCCGCCCCGTATCCCTCTAAACTCTTCCTATTCATATAACTATCCAGATGCCTTTTAAATGTTGTAATTATACCAGGCACCACCACTTCCTCTGGCAGCTCATTTCATACACACATCATCTTCTGCATGAAAAGGTTGCCCCTTAGGTCCCTTTTTAAATCTTTCCCCTCTCACCCTAAATTTATGCTCTCTAGTTCTGGACTCCCCCAACCCAGGGAAAAGATTTTGTCTGTTTATTCTATCCATGCCCCTCATGATTTTATAAACCTCAGCCTCCATCGTTCCAGGAAAAACAGCCCCAGCCATATTCAGCCTCTCCCTATAGCTCATATTCTCCAATTCTGGCAACATCCTTGTAAATAATTTCTGAATCCTTTCAAGTTTCACAATATCCTTCCAATAGAAAGGAGACCAGAATTGCATCCAAAATTCCAAAACGGGGCGGCTGCTGCACTGATATAATCTTCAAGGTAAGACATAATGACATGTTTTAATATAATGAGTAGTCATGGCAAATGAGTTTATTAAAATGTCCTGTACAGCCGCAACATGACCTCCCACTTCCTGTACTCAATACTCTGACCAATAAAGGAAACCATACCAAACGCCTTCTTCGCTATCCTACCGACCTGTGACTCCACTTTCAAGGAACAATGAACCTGCACTCACAAAGTCTCTTTGTTCAGTGACACTCTCTAAGATCTTAACATTAAGTGTATAAGTCCTGCTAAGATTTGCTTTCCCAAAATGCAGCACCGTACATTTATCTAAATTAAGCTCCATCTGCCACTTCTCAGCCCATTGGCCCATCTGATCAAGATCCCATTGTAATCTGAGGTAACCTTCGCTGTCTACTACACCTCCAATTTTGATGTCATCTGCAACTTTACTAACTATACCTCTTCTGCTCACATCCAAATCATTTATATAAATGATGAAAAGTAGTGAACCCAGCACCGATCCTTGTGGCACAGCACTGGTCACAGACCTCCAGTCTGAAAAGCAACACTCCAGTACTACCCTCTGTCTTCTACCTTTGAGCCAGTTCTGTATCCAAATGGCTAGTTCTCCCTGTATTCTGTGCGATCTGACCTTGCTAATCAGACCCCCATGGGGAACCTTGTTGAATGCCTTACTGAAATCCACATAGATCACATCTATCGCTCTGCCCTCATCAATCCTCTTTGTTACTTCTTCAAAAAACTCAATTAAGTTTGTGAGACATGATTTCCCACACACACAGACATTATTTTAATCCAAGCATTATATGGAGTTAATCCTTAATCAGTCCCTGCCTTTCCGAATACATGTACATCCTATTCCTTAGGATTCCCTCCAACAACTTGCCCACCACTGACGTCGGGCTCACGGGTCCACAGTTCCCTGGCTTGTCCTTGCCACCCTTTTTTAAACAGTGACATCATGTTAGCCAACCTCTAGTCTTCTGGCACCTCACCTGTGACTATCAGTGATACAAATATCTCAGCAAGGGGCCCAGCAATCACTTCCCTAGTTTCCCACAGAGTTGAAGGCTTCCCATTTTCCAGCCATCCCTTTACCTCCAAACATCTGCCCCCAATCAACTTTTGAAAGTTCTTGCCTAATACCATCAAATTAGGCCTCTTCCCCATTTAGAACTTTAACTTTTCGATCTGATCTATGTTTTTCCATCACTATTTTAAAACTAATAGGATTATGGTCGCAGGCCCCAAAGTGCTCCCAAGAGTAAGTCAAGTTTTGCACCTTCTCTAATAGGTACATCCGCATACTGAATCAGAAAATTTTCTTGTACATGCTTAACAAATTCCTTTCCATCTAAATCCTTAACACTATGGCAGTCCCAGTCTATGTTTGGAAAGTTAAAATCCCCTACCGTAACCACCCTATTATTCTTACAGATAACTGAGATCTCTTGACAAATTTGTTTCTCCATTTCCCTCTGACTATTAGGGGGTCTATAATGCAATCTCAATAAGGTGATTATCCCTTTCATATTTCTCAGTTCCACCCAAATAACTTCCCTGGATGTATTTCTAGGAATCTCCTCCCTCAGCACAGCTGTAATGCTATCCCTTACCACTCCCCCTCCTCTCTTGCTTCCCTTTCTGTCTTTCCTGTCACATTTGTATCCTGAACATAGTCCTGTCTATTCCTGAGCCATGTTTCTGTATTCGCTATGATATCCCAGTCCCATGTTCCTAACCATGCCCTGAATTCATCTGCCTTCCCTGTTGGGCCTTTTGCATTGAAATAAATGCAATTTTCTACAGTAGGGTGATATTGTTGTACTGTGTCTGGAATGTTGCACTACTCTGCCCACTGTCTGATGTAGGGTGGATGTGGCTGTCTCATATTCTGTGAAAATCGTACTTAGTCTTAGTTCTTGTCTCAAGTAAGATCAATTCTTCTTATTTCTCCTGAATGTTCTTGAAAGTGTTCTGACAATATAAGATCTTTAGTTGATCTGTTTCTCTGATGACCATAGCATCTGATTTCTTGTCCCTTAACCAGACTATCTGTTCTCTCTTTCTACAATTGTATAACCTCTGCTGCTTTTTTGCTGTGGGGTTTTCTCTAGTTGTTTGCTTTCTTGTGGCCTTCAGAGATTTTGTTTGGCTTGAGGTTCTAAAACTGGTACATCCATTTTTAACCCCTCTCTATACTAAAAATTCTGTATTACTTTCTTCCATGCTATGTCTTAGCATAGCCCGACTCATATGTGTCAACCAGGTTTCTGAATTTGAACTAGTCCCATTTGCCAGCATTTGGACCACATCCCTCTCAACCTTTTCCTATCCGTGTACCTGTCCAAATGTCTTTTAAATGTGGTAATTGTACCCATCTCTATCACTTCCTCTAGCATCTTGCTGCATATATGCACCACCGTCTGTGTGGGAAACATTGTCCCTCGGGTCCTTTTCAGATCTTTCCCCTTTCATTTTAAGCCTGTGCCATATAGTTTTGGACTCCCTTACCTTTGGGGAAAAAAACCTTGGCTGTTCACCTTATCTATGCCTCTCATGATTTCATAAACCTCTATGAAATCACCCTCAGTCTCCCACGCTCCAGGGGAGAAAAGTCCAAGCCTGTTCAGCCTCTGCTTATAACTGAAACCATTCAGTCTCAGTAACACCCTCATAAATTGTTTTTGCAACTTTTCCAATGTAATAACATCTTTCCTAGGGCAGGAGGACTAGAATTGTACGTAGTACTCCAATTATGTATACTGTAATACTTTGCATATACAGCTGAAGCCATTCTATAATGCTGAAGTAGCTGCTTCAGGAGCTCCTGAGCTCCCAATTTTGTCTTCACTGCATGTCAGATGCATGAGATAATAGCAGGATCTCTATTGCAGTTGCCATCCCTGGGGCCTACCATGTCTGATTGACCTGAATGAGGTCTTGGGTTTTGCTTCTAACCGACAATGTATTCTGATCCTTCACTGTCTTCCAGAATATTGCTGGTTCGTGCTGGTTTTCTGAGGGTCTTTTTTTCTGTCCTTTGTAGTTTTGTTGTTTTGTAGCCCCATAATTGAAGTCTTCTGAGGTCTTTTCCCTTGCATTTGTAGTCTTCTCATTTTCCAGCTTTTTGGCTCAAACTCTTCAAAGGGCTTGGCTTTTGTTCAGTGTGTTCCCTTTTCAGCTCTATCCTTTAGATTCTGTTTTAACTCTAGATGCCAACTCTGGGGTATTTTTCCCTCACTGTCACCGTGCTTTATGATGGGCTTTAAGCCACACTGCTACCTGCACGTTAAGATACAGGTCTGGACTCCCTCAGCTTGTGGGTGTATGTACTCACACTATCCCTGTGCTCGTTCGGTTCTTATCTCCAAGTAATGTTCTTCAACTCTTTGTGTACAATATCACTCTTTATTTACATTTCTATTAGGGTATCAAATACAGCTCTCTAGCATTGACATGTAGAACTCTCCTGTCCATGTGCTTATTCGAGACTGATGTCTTCTCTGTTACTGATAGCAGAGTTATGTGATCCAGCACAGTGGCTCAGTGGTTAGCACTGTTGAACCACGATGCCAGGGATCCAGGTTCAATTCCAGCTTCGGGCTGTCTGTGGAGTTTGCACATTCTCCCTGTGTCTGCGTGGGTTTCCTCCGGGTGCTCTAGTTTCCTCCTACAGTGACCATGCTAAATTGCCTATAGTGTTCAGGGATGTATAAATTAGGTGCATTAGTCAGGGGTAAATATCAGGTAGGGGAATGGGTCTTGGTGGGTTACACTTTGGAGTGTCAGTGTGGACTTGTTGGGCCGAAGGGCTTGTTTCCACACTGTAGGGATTCTAATCTACATCATCATGACGTACATGAATCACACTATGCTTTCATGAAGTTTATTTGTTAAATGGGTAGGTTTCTGCAACTGTTAGTGAACCGAAGAACCGAGTAGATCATAGCTGACCTGACTGTGGCTTCAACTCCACTTTCCTACTTATTCCCTATACCCATTGACTCCCTTGTTAATCAAGACTTTATCTATCCCTCCCTTAAAAACATATTCAATGATCTTGTCTCCACAACTGCCTGGAGAAGAGAGTTCCAAAGACTTTAAACCCTCTGAGTACATCAAAACTCTTGTTATATCGGTGACTCTTTATTTTTAAATTGTGCCCTATGGTTCTACTCTTGCTCACTTGGAGAAACATCCTTCTAGTATTTACCCTGCCAAGTCCCTCAAGATCTTATATGTTTCAATAAAATTACCTCACATTCCTGTAAATTCCAGTGGATACAAGGCCAGTCTGTTCAATCTTTCCTTATATGATAACCTCAGGAATCAGTGGACTGAACTTCCTTTGAACTTCTTCTGACATTGTTTCTTTAAATAAGGAGGCCAAAACTGAACACCAC